>NC_141707.1:10893796-11493796 GCF_971803275.1 Cyanistes caeruleus | reverse complement strand
ATTTCTATGGAGTTCCCCATGCTTGACCAGCAGGAGACTTGTTTGTATTCTTCTGTAAGATTAAGTAATCATAGCATATTTTTAAAGTGCAGTCTTATTATCTCTTTCCTCAGGCAAAGCAGTGATACTTCAGCTTTATCCTGGATAAACTGTTGAGGTAGTCTGTGGGACTCACCACTCACTTCAAGTGTCTGCAGGAAATGTAAACCCAGTAAAGAGGACAATTTCTTGCATTTAGCATGTTGCAATACACATGGGAGGCTAAGCCCCTGAATTCCTGCTCTTACTTATTGATTGAGGCAATTTTGTATTCTAACAATTAGATCACAGAAAACCATTTTCTTCTAAAATTAAACAAGGAGTTTAATTAAAGTCAGAACAAGTCTACTAAAATAACAGCAGAACAACAGAGCACAGATGTCTGGACTGCAAATGCATTTACCTACTTTTTTTGCTCAGTCATAACAGCATTTCCACAGCAATCACAAGAAGAGCTTTAATAAATGAAAAGCCTGATGTTAAATCACTTTTCCCTGGCAGAAGATGAAAAAAGTTCTTCTGGTTTTAGTAAGGGGTAAGACCCAAGCTAAATGCTGAGGCCATGGTGAAACAGATACAAAAAATCCATTAGAAATCCTGATATGGAAATGCAGATCAATGCATCCACCAGCTGTAGTGACATTTAAGGGAGGGGAGAGCATCTGAATGGTACCACCATGGTGGCCTTTAGACACAAGCACTTGAGTAATTGAGAAGAAAGAAAGAAACCAGCACCTGTTCCCTAACAAGGTGTGACATGAGATGTAAGCACCAAGCACCAGGAGCTTCAATCTGAAATGGAAATGCACACAACAGCATGGGGGGAAGGGTTTTGGTTAAGCAGTTAACACCGGGAAAAATAAAATGGTAAGATGCTCTCCTTTGGTGAGAGCTGCAGTTCAGATGACTTCTCTCTCTGAACCCAGAATGGCACAGGACTTGTCCTTACAGATGGCAAAGCTTCAAGAGACAGTAGCTGTGGCAGGAACACCAATAATGATGCCACATTTTCAGATTCAGAGCTTGTAGCTGGGAAAGGAGGAAATGTAGGTGGGAGGGAAGCAGCTCAGCCATCATGATCTCAGCAGTTGTAAGAGTCAGCAAGTACTCCCAGGATTTAGGGAATTGCTCTCCAAGCCTTTGGTGAGATGTGGCCATGGAGCTGTGCTGCTGTGACACAAGCCACTGGGCACAGTCCAGGACCTTTGTCACAACCAGTCACACTGCAGGGCACAGTGAGGTCCAGGAGGGTGCTCACCAGTTGTCACTGCCATCAAGTTGCCATTTACAGAGCTCAGCACACTGCACAGCCTTGACCTTTGCAGATCTGAGGTGACCACTTCAACTGGCTCTGGTTTGGAAAATACAAAATTAGTAAATTAGCCTTTACCCAGCTTCCTAATCTCCAGGTGCTTTTATTTAATGGCAAGAAAAATCAGAGGTTCAGTCTTAACCAAAGTTTCAGTGAACTTAACAGCTGAAAATGTGACAAAGGCTGGCTGTGCTCATTGCCTTGCTCAATCACCTGCAAATGCATGAAGTGGAAGCAGCGGTATCTGCCTATACAGACCCAATGACTAAGTGCAGGTACTTGTACGTGATTTTCTTTTCCTGGTCTTGCAATTCTTCACCTGGAGCATCAAATACCAGAGCTGTGATGTGTTAACACCACCTTTCCTGTGGGGCTGTGCTCTACTGCTCCACAGCAGACTTCCAAGAAGCCATGTGCCTCTGGAAATTCAGACTGCTAGAGACACCCATAAGGCAAAATGAATGGAAACTGCTGTATTCCTTCCAAATAGATCCATGCAATTTTTAAATCGACTTTCAAAAATGCACCAAACATACCCAGGGGAAATAAGCTAACAATGAGGATTGCTGCCTGAAATAATTATACAGATAGCTCAGGGCGTTTAGCATAGTGATGAAAGAAAAGAATCAAGAAAAAGCGATTACCAGGCTTCACAGCAATAATGTGATTTAGCAAATCCCGCACTTTCTGTTCCACAACAGAAACTTTGACATTGCCTAGATTTATAAATACCGTTCTGTATGTGGTGGTTTTCCCAGTTTAGGAGTCCCTGCTGAGAAGCTCAATATTATACTGGAAACACTCCCGTAGCAGAGGGCTACCACTCTCATTTTGACATGCTTGCAGATTTGTGACTTCATTGTTATTTCACTACACGGCTTTGTAAGAAGTGATTTTACTGCAAATAAAACTACCTGCTCATATAAAAGCTTGTACATTCAAGTGCAGTACTGAAAGACAAAGCTGTGCTTTGCCAGGGTACCAGGCTAGATCAATTCTTGCTGAGAAGAAGCACAAAGATGGGTAATGGACTTCAGGATGTCTCCAAGCCAGAGCTGTGAGCTGAGCTGTCTAAATACATTGCAAGCCTCAAAATCCTGACAAGCTTTCTCTTATTGAACTTCAAGAGAATTTAAAGGGAACTCAGGCACAATTTCTAGGTGAGTATAGTTTGGTGAAGATCAGAAAAATAAGCCTTTGGAGTTTTTTAATATTTCCTTTAAATTAAATAGTCATCTGATAGCAGTTAAACAATATAGTGGCAAGTTCTAACGTGTGCAATGAAATGGTATTTCACTACCTTCAAATAACCAGCAGGATGAGATATCAGAGACATTAGACCTGACTGTGTTATTCCTCCCTTGAAACTACACCTACAGTATTTCAGCATTACAACAATTTGCACTTGCATCATCTTTTCCCTTATTAAAAAACCCCCAACACAACACAACCAGTGTTTCTACAAGCAACTCTTGCTCAATTAAAATACTATATCCAAACAGATTTACGCTACACCCTGTTTTGTCATGAAAGTACTAAATTCCAGATGATGAGCATATGTGGGTGTCTGCTCCTGACTCTAAATCCTGTTTTAAATATATATTTCAAAGAAACCTTCCATATAGTCAAGGTCAGTGGGGAGGAAGCAGGAAAAACTGAATTGTTAAAATTGCACAGAAGGATTAAGAAAGTTACGCACAAGGAGTTTGTTTCTATGCTATTTTAGCAGGATTCAAATCTGTATTTTTTTTGGTATGTCTTAGTTTGTTGAGGCTTGAAATCTTGGAATACATGAGAGACAATCACTGAGTAGAAACTACAGTGTGAACACAAACAATAATAAAAAACCTAGTTTAAAAGAATGCCTGTAAACATTTCTAGTACTAAACCTGCCAAATTACACCTATAGTCAGTTGTTAATCTCATCTCACCAGTATTTCCTTGGTTTGTTAGATATCACATCCTAGAATGTGAACTTCAATAGAAACCCAGGCTTGGGATCCATGTGTCAGGGGCATAGCACACCTCCCCAAAATCCCAAAAAGAGTAACAGGGATACAAACAAAAAAAAAATAAAGAAGGAAAGAACACAAGTTAACAGATAAAGAAAGAGGTGTTCTTTAAAATTACCTATGCTGTACCCAAATATCCTTATTTATTTATATTAGGATGATTTTAATAACACAGTCTCCCTGGAAAAAAAAAAGTTGGGTGCGACAGTTCTAATCATACTATAAGCCCCTATTAACAAAAATAATGCCAGTGCCATCACAATGGCATTCTTATGCAAAACCAAGAACTTTGCAAGGAAACACACTTTCCAGATGGATACAGCTATATGCAATTTACAGATAGGGAAATAGAGCCACTGAAAGGCAAAAGCTCTTCCTTAAGGGGCTTTGCCTCAAAGTTTGGGATTCAGCTGAGCAACATGACTACTGCTTCAAATGCTGATCATTGCTCAGCTTTCACCTTCTACTCCCCTGTCTGCATTTCTAGTGTTTATTCAACTGCACACCCATTTACCTCTGAATAGTGCACACTTGGGTTGAGACATGCATACAACATTTAGCAAAATGCAGTCAGGGCCTCTAAGCATCATCACTACACACACATTATCAGAGTGGCGACAGTCCTAAAACTGGCTATAGGATGGATGGGAAAGAATGACTGCAAGAAGGAAGTTTTTATGGAATAAAGCTCATTACATATTAATCTAATACTTCTATTTTGCAAAACTTATGGACAACTTCTCTACTTTGAAGCACATGTGTTGTTGTGAACATGTTTTTTTTTCCTGCAGGTCAAACAAGAGTATTTACTAGAGATTAAGATATAAACGCTAAAAAAGAACAAAAAATGAGCTACAATTAGAAAATTCTCCTTTCAAACAATACCAAAATAGTAAGTCATGTACTAGAATGAGTGAAATATTTTATTACAGTGGAGAAGTGCTTACTTCATGCTATGGCATATACCATGACATAGACAAACCTGACTGCTGATGAAAGAAATGGGCTTCTACAATTTGAATCTTGCCTTTGCTCCTGGACTGCTTGAAAATCCTTTTCCAAACAGCTTTCTCTTTAACCAATTTTCCATATTCAGAAAGGCTACTTGCAACTGATGAAGAAATACTGATCTCATGTCTTCACGGATAACAACTCCTTGGACAGTCTGAATCTCAGTGCGAGACACAACTTGCTTTACAATGTGCTGGAATTAAACACACCTCCTAACACCCGCTACTTTGGCTTCATTTCAAGAGATCCTCCATGTCCTACCCACCTGGCAGAGGATAAAGTCAAGCCAAGCCAGTGTTTAGGCAAGTAGAAGTAGCTATGGGAGGAAAATCTGGTTTGGAAAAAAGCTATGTCAAATAGGTCCAGAGGAGTGCCTCGAAGATGATCAGGGGGCTGGAGCATTTTCTCTATGAGGACAGGCAGAGAGAGTTGGGGTTGTTTAGTCTAGAGAAGAAAAGGCTCCAGGCAGAGCCTATAGCAACCTGCCAGCACTTTTGGGGGGCCTACAGAATAGATGGGGAGGGATTCTTTATAGGGGAGTGTAGTTTTAGGATGAGGGGTAACAGTTTTAAACAGAAAGAGGGCAGATTTAGGTGAGATAGTAGGAAGAAATTCTTTACTGTGAGGGCAATGAGACACTGGAACAGGCTGCCCAGAGAAGCTGTGAATGCCCCATCCCTGGCAGAGTTCAAGGCCAGGTTGGCTGAAGCTCTGAGTTATTCTCTGAGGAATAATGCAAGTTGTCCCTGCCCATGGCAGGGTATTGGAACTAGATGGTCTTCAATGTCCCTTGCAATACAAACCATTCTGTGATTCAGTATCTCACTATTTTCTTTCCATAGCAGGAGGTAGAACCTAATTTTAGGTACTGTCTTTCTCAACATGATCTTTTTGAATGGCAACACAGTTCTTTTAATTTTGGTAATTATATTAGGATAACTCTTTACAGCTGCCTCCCTGCTAATTATTCCTTACCTTGCACAACACTAGGTTTTGGTAAAGAAAGCCACATGGAAAACATAGTGTTTATCTTGGTGAACTCAGCAAAATAACCACACTCCTTGAAAACAAATGCATTCATGAAAACGCTGCCACCTCTGAGTCACCACACAAGTCCCACATCAGCACACAACCTCCTGTAATTTCAGATCCTCATTAAACTTATCAGCACACATATCTTTTCAGACTGATGAAACAGGAAAACTTTCAAGACAGCAGCAGCAGGCTTTGCTGTCCTCTAGCTATAATCTGCTGAATTTGGGAATTCCCTTCAGAGTTGTTTCCCCTCTTAATGCTAATGGGCATGGCACAAAGACCATAGATTCTGCATTTATTCAGAAAAAATTATTCTCCTATTGAGAAAAAAACATGGAGTCCACAAAGCAATGTGAAGATACTTGTTCTCAGCAGAACTGCAAAACAACAAATCTTCAAATAAGCAAAAAAAACCTCTGATTTTTCAAAAAACCCACTTTAATTACTGTGTGGTTTGTTCAGTTTTCTTTTGAAGATGCCTAACATATGGTATGATTTACACAACTCTGGCAGTGAGCTTGAGACAGAAGATTCAAATCCAACTGCAGAAGTATGCAAAACTTAACACTATGCATCAAGATTGTCCTTCTCATCAGCTGACTATGGCCATTTAAGTTTGCATTGATAATTAATTCCTATTTCCAAATATTCTTTAAATACTTGGAAATGTCATTTTTAAATTTTTTGTATGTACAGCTTGTTCTCATAGCTGGTGACATCAGAGCCACCAAGGGGCAGAGATCACTGGCTTCCTTGAACAAGGCAGTCCCCTTGTTACTGGAGTGCACTGACAGTCTTGGCTTCAACAATCTCAATCTATAGAAAAAATATTTGTACACAAAGGAAACGGCACTTTATAAGACACAGCCTTCAAAGTGTGCAGCCCACAGACTCCAGCTGTGCCTCCCTCCCTCGAGGGTTTATGCAGGTCCCTTCTGAGCTGCCACCATAGCTGTGCCACGGAGCCACTAGGCAGCCACCTCTCCCAGCAATGGCAAGCAGGCTGGGAAAAACCCCTCAGCTGCCTGTTTTATTTCTAGGGTTTTATTACAAGGGAAGAAGCTGAAAGCAGGGCCATGTACTACAAAATATTTCAATAATATCTCTCCTTTTTTCCTCATTCAGTGCCCTGCACCTCCCAGCACTGTGACTGCACCATGTGTTCATATACAGCATTAGGTTATTTCCCTCACTGTAAAAGCACCTTAAAAAACAGCAACAGAAGGTTTGTAAAACAAAGCTTGAAAAAAACTACACCACAGGAGTTTAACCAAGAACCTCTTGCTCGTTTCTCAGGAGTTCAGAGAACCCAGTGGTTTCTTTTTTGGCAAAAGATAGTTTTTAGTGGTATAAGTTATCTGCACTGCTGTAGTGTTGGTGCAGCACTTCTCAGGCTCTGGGTCACAAGTGGGTCATAAACCTTCATGCAGCAGATTGCAAAACAACTCTGCTCAGAGTAAGATGCTTTTAGAAGATATCTGTACCTTCCTTGGTATGGAAAGAACTAAACAAAATCAGCACTGGAAAAAATGATAATAATTCAAAAGCTTTGCCTCATTATTTTGATTGCAAATGATAACTGCTGTGGCAGCACTCCACAATGCATTTGTGATTAATTTTTTCCACCAAGGTTAGGCAATTCTCACATTTTTTCCAACAAGTTTAGAAGGCCATAAAAAACCTTGAAAACCACTGGTCTAGATGGCTTCACCATCAAGGTCGTCTGTCTAAAAATCTCACTTGCAGATTCTCACCAGGTTAATGCCGGGGACCCTGAACTATAGGAGAGGAGGAAAATTGAGATCACAGATTTCCACTCATGTTGGTTTTGGAACCAATTATATAAATGATACAAAAAGGAATTCTTTATTCTGTGTTCAAAGTATTGAGAATTGTGATAAATACATGTCATTAAGTATTAGAAATGATAAAAGATTCAAAGGACATCGGGAAATAAGGGATTAATGGTTTCTATTTTAACATAGTAACTACATGGTACCACCACTTTCATGTTTTGGCTGTATTTACATTACTAGACACTTGGGGTGGAAGAGGAAAAGCCCTGTTCAATTCCTTTTAACCATTGGGAATCTAACACCAGACTGCTTGCTGGGATGCTCCCTTGCACACAAAGGCCTGACAAGGACAGATGCAGAAATACTTGAGCAGTTCCTTCCTGTGACCCATCTACCCAACACAGCCACATGCACAGAACAGCAGCAAGGCAGGATTTGGTTGTCTACCACAAGGCAGTATAGCAACACAAACCTCAGCCTCATTTTTAATTCAAGACAAGATCCCAAATGCACTTAAAACTAAACTGGGCAGTATTTAGGAGCTGAGTTGAGGAACGCATCCTCAGAATTTCTGTGCAGTCTTTTACATATCCAGAATTTGTGGGTGTCCAAGTGATGCCACTCAAGTTGTGCTGCCTGTCCCCAGCTTTGTTCAGAGCCTGCTGCCCACTTCAGCCCCAACCCCGTTCTGATTTGCAACTCCCCAGTTTGGGAGTCTCAGCATGCTCTAACCCAGTGCACATCTCAAACACATGACACTCTCCAGTCTCAGGGAGGATTTCTTGCTGCAAACGTCACCCTTCCCTCCAAATTCATGCACTGCATTGCAAATAAATCATTAAGTCAGTATATAAAGCACTCAGCAGGACTCAAAGGCCTGCTGTAATTTCCTAGGCTGACTGAGGGAACCCAGACATATTCTCTTTTCCTCTCCCTGCAGACTCCTGCAGCCCTGAAACTGGAGTCTGCTTCAGAGTCCTACAAAGGGAGGATGTGCTTCTCTACAGCTGAAGCTATGCCACTTCACCCAGACCAGGAATGAAAGTGTCATTATGCCCAAAGACAAAGACCCTCAGCTTTTCCTAGGATGATAACTGGGCTTTGATTCCTTCTGCTTGTATCAGACTTCATAACTTCTTCCAGTTAAGGACAAAATCCTTGGATTCTGACGCTGGACTGCCTGAGTGGCCAGACTGCAGTGAATAAGCAAATGGTCTCCCTGAATCTCAAACCTGTTTCTCCAGGGAAAATAGAACACCCATCCCACTCTGTGGGAGCATTGTGACCAGAGCAGTTTCAGGGACAGTGCAATACATCAACTTGATAACCCCACACTGACAAAAGAATTGAGAATTGACTCATGTCCTTTTGTGGCCACAAGCTGCTTTATGTACTGGCATTTTACCTCATGTTAGCCAGCCCTAGAAATCACTTTTCTTTCTCCTTGTGAAGACAAGAGAATGATATGAGTATTGTTTGCATCAATAGAACAACTTCCAACATTACATTTCTACACAGAGTCTCAGTAATTTTTGTCATCCTAATTGTCTCCCAGTGAAAACAAACCCATTTTTATTTCTGGTATGAAATAATTTTACTTTAAAATTGCTTCACCTGAAAATGTTGAAACATCCTATAAAAAGACACTAGGAAATTCAGAAATTTTCAATATCAGTAAAGAACGGCTACACACATCCATAATGCTCCTCCTTCCCTGCTGCCATGGGAATTGCACTGAACAGAGAATATGCCAGCTTGCAGCTAAATTTCCTACCACAAGGGTCCTTATCTACAGCATGCTGAGAGGCTGAGATCCAGAAAAAAAGCAGGTTTACAGAAATGAAATAAAATAAAATCTCATCTGACCTGCGTTTTTTTTATAGGAGGCTGGAAAAGAATAGAAGAATCCAATCAAATTGCACGTCTTGTGCAACCCAGAAGGAAGACAATGAGTCCATAACAGGTGTGGGATTGCCAGCCTGCTTGTGATATCCAAGAATACAATTACCATCAACTGTACAACTGCTTCAGATTTGTGGGTGTCTTATTGCTCAGCCAAGCAAAAAGCTGACATTACTTCTGAAGGTGTGTGCTTTGTTATACAAAGAATACCAGAATAAGGAGTTTCAGAGAATAACATAAATCAAGAAGTCCTCTTGGTGCCATCAGAGTTAAAACCTGTAACTTCAGTATATAGTATTTCAGGTGTTATCAAGCAGAGATGATCAGATTTCAGTTTAATTGCTCCCTTTGTGAAAATACTTTATTAAATTAATTAACCAAGTTATCTTCTCTGTCCACAATACATTACCAATTCTAAAATTATTGAACTTTGCATTTGGAAGTTACTGTTTGGCATCAAATTGGTTTTTGCAATTAGCATACGCTAGCAGGCTTAATAAAATTCAAGGACTCCTCTAAGAGACCCCAAAATGAAAATATCCCTAAGTATGCTCAGAAATTACCATTATGCATGGTCATCTTGACCCTGGGCAAGGAAGGCAGTAAGAACTCCAGCAACCATTGACAGCACAAATCCCAAGTGAGCTAACTATGAAATAATTCTCTTTTCTCTTGTCCAGCCAACACTGACCTATTTTCTAACCAAGTTGCACCTGCAAAGGTCTTCATTTTGTCCTCCAAGTTCTACCTCACAGCTACAGATATAAAAACCCACAACATTCACCAACTAACACTGATTGTGTATTCCTTTCTCACACTCTACTTTGGAAACCACTCATCTTAAAGTCTTCAAGATCTGCACAAACAAAAAGTGATCATTACCAATTGTTAGGGAAGCTGTTGTATAAGAGAAAAGCTTCCTGAGCTCCCACAGACTATACTGAGTGAAAAAGCCTGTTAAAATAACACTACTGCATTCCTAACAATTTACATAATCACAACCAAAAAAGGAAACCTGACTCTAGAGTAATTCAGGAAAAGTAAACCTCAAATTTGCATTATTTCATTCAGGAAGTGGACAGGTTAAATCAATCACGCATTTCAAGAGCTGAAAACTGCTGAAAAAATGATGACTGGGGCAGACATACAAGGCAAAGTTTATTTACAGTGGTGCTCTACATAGCAATTTTTCATTTATACTACATGGTAATTAATACAAGGCCCCCAGAATTTCTCTCCTTCTCCTGCCTCTTCTAAACTGCTCTCTTTACCCTCACTTCTTTCCATGCTTCCTTCATTTCTCTGCATGTGTCCTTTCCATAAACAATGACAGATTGGCACTCTGGTGGAACTGAGTCCTTTCATGTAATTTCTCCCTACCTTAATTTTGTCAGTGTAGAAGTTTGCATGGTGACTGTAGGACCCCATGGTCCCACAAAAAAGTGGCATTGGCCTTAACTTCTATAAGATGCACAGGCTTCCTTCTCCTTAAGGAAAAAAATCTCACCAGAACTATACAAATCTTTTCTTTAGAGAATAAAAACCTCCAAGTTTTCCCAGGATACACACTGAAGCACCCAGTGCAAAACTGCAAATAAGACATCAAGAGGTAAAGTGATGAAAAAGGCACACATCAAAACAACCCAGTTGTTGTTCAAAGATAATAGACAATAAAAGATGAAAATTCCTACTGTCCCAGCTCAACAGAACCTCTCACCTTGACTTTGCTGTGAACTGGTGTAGAAGATCTTTTCCCCCATAGTAAGGATGGGATCCCCATGGACTCTCCATTAGGGCCTGGGCAGCAAAAATGACAGAAGTCATCTATCTACAGGTCACTCATTCTGTCTTGCTCATGCACTGCCAAGTGGTCACTCTACCTGCACCTACAAAAAAAAGTAAAGCCAGAGACTGCAGTATCAAAAGGACAAACCACCTGAAAGCAGAGACCTGAATGCAAGTCAGCAGAAGAAAACTTTATTTTATATAATTCCTTATTTCTCATTATTCTCCATGTGGCAAGTTAATTTTTTTATTATTGATATCACGCTGAATTTGGGCAAGATATGTATCTTTATATGGATTTATATATCTGCATACATTTCACTCATTACTGGAAGGGGGAAAGCAGTAAGTATTTCAGCAGTTAAGAACCACCAAACAGCCAAAAACCTCTGTTTCTAGGCATAATGACCATTCTTTTGGCAACATACAAACACAGAAATAAGAGTTCTCTCCAACATTCATAAATAGATTATTATCACATGTAACTTTAGGTCAACATTGCTCTTCTTTTTTTCTTCAAACAGAGGACAGTAAGGGATGTGACCTGCACACAAAACTACTGATTTATGCTGTACGGCCTAGAAGGAACCACACTGTCAGCAAGAAAACTTCTCACAATTACAATGTTTGCTCGCCTCACTGAGACCAGAAGTCCATGTTCTGAATGCACAAAAAAACCCTATGAACAGTTCAGTTACAAGACATAACACATGTAGAGCATGTGCAAGCTGAATATCTCCTTTATGTAAAAGACAGATGACACATACTCTAATTAAAGGTTAGTCAAGGAGTATAATGACTAGAGGCCAAACATGAGAGATGGTAATCTTGATTACAGGTTGGTCAGAGAGATCAAAGTAATAAATTGGCTCAGTGTTCCTAGAAAAAATTTTGTGAACTTTTGATGAGAAGATTACTATGTCCTGAATTCCTTCTCCATCGCTTGAGACCTTTTATTCCCTTAAACAGCCCACACAATGCAGACACTTGCTTCTTGCTCTCCTGCTCTGACCAGTGCTGAAACAACGATGAAGTGGAATGAAGCGTTACACAGTGAAGATTAACTTTGACCCATCAAACCCAGTGGTGGTTTTAACCTTTCCTGGCCTGTCCTATCTTGCTGAACTCCACTGAACGTGAGCCACAACTCCTGGCTCCTAAACTTCTTTCAGCCCAGGCACTGTCTCCTTCGCAGCCTCCTCCTGTGCTAGACCGGCAGTACCCACCACTTGCCTTGAGCCATCTCTTTCTCAGTCCTACCCACACTGATCTCTAGAGCTTCCCTGAACTGACCCAGACCATCTCTTTCCAGTCCTGCTCCACTTTCCCTCACATCTCCAATCACCATCACATCCTTTGCAGTGTGCTAACACATAACTGATCTCCAAATCTCAGACAAAGAATGACCTCTGATTACCCTGGATTTTGAGATCACCTAGCTGAACTTCTGGCTTACGGCCTCCTGAAGCAAGCCTGAACAGATACTTCCATCAGATAATAGGAAGCATTGTGTTGTCTTAATATCAACCACTCCACCAATATAGATTTTTTTCTAGGTTTAGCAGAGAAACAGCAAGCAAAAGGGGGATTGAAAACCTGTTACTATCTTGTTTTGTTGCAATGGTATGAACTACCTGTCTTCTCATCATTACAGACAGCTGTTGCTTAAGGATGCTTAGAAAATGAGTGCTTAATGTAATAGAGAAAGAAATAGTTACCGATAGTTATTTAAAAGAAATACAGTGCAATAGTTCCCCCTACTGACAGCACAAAATCGCATTGCTAATCAATGTTATTTCCTGGGTGGTCCTGAAATTACTAATTCACTATCCTGATACGATCCACATAAGCTAACCAGGCTCTTATGCTTGCTGAAACCTAAAGGACAGAGGGTAGGTCTGAGCACACACTTAAGCTGAGCCAGGGGAAGTTCAGGTTGAACAAAAGGGAAAAAAAGGAAAAGGTGGGAGAAAAAAAGAAAAGAAAAGTGTGGAAATGGTGGCTAAGCATTCAAATGGACTGCCCAGGGAAGTGGTGGAGCCACCATTCCTGGAGGTGTCGAAAAAACAAATTGACTGTGGGTCTTATGTTGATATGGTGATGTTTAGTCAAATGTTAGACTCGATGTTCTTGGAGGGGCTGTCCACCCTCTATGATTCTAAGGCACAAGACGCTTTGTTCGCTGCCCAACTCCTCCTAGAAGTGCCCTTTGCCCTGATCATTTCCACTGGCCTTCACTGAGCAGAGCTCGGGCAGCGAGGACTCCGCTGCCTCCGCGGCTTTTGGGGGAACGGCGGAACCCTGAGCCCTCAGGGATGCCATCCATCCCCCAGCGCGGCGGGGCCCAGGCCTCTGCCCCCACAGCACGAATGGGAAAGATTTCTGTACTTCTCAGCGTCCTGAAGTCGATCAGCTCCCCCCGCGCTCTGAGCCTCACGCAGGTCGCTGTGGTGACGGCTGCTGCTGTGACAGTGGCAGGGCCGGGCCGGCAGGGCCGGGCCCCGCGGGGCTGACGCACAGGAAGGCGCTGCCGTGGGCCGGGGGCGGGCACGGCCGCTTAAACCCGCGGGGCGAGGGCAGCCGGCGGCAGCAGCGGCGGAGCTCGGCCGGGCCCGGCACAGGCGAGTGGGGCGGCGGGACGGGACGGGCCGGGATGGGCCAGGACGGGCCGGGCCGGGCCGGGCCGGGCCGGGGCGCGCACCGACCCCCGGCACAGGCGGGGCCGGTGGGAACGGGCTCCAGGCAGAGCCGGCAGCCGGGAGAGCAGCTGGGCAGCCGAAAAGCGGGGCTGGCTGCGCTGCCCCGAGTGAGGCCGGACACAGCTCCATTCCAGCGCAGCACCCGCTCCTTTGCCAGCCGCCTGACAATAAATAACAGGGTGGTTTGGGGTGGAAAGGACCCTAAAGATCATGTAATTGCACTAGAGACCAGGCTGCTCAGAGCCCCGTCCAACGTGGCCTCGAGCACCTCCTGAGATGGGGAGCCCACATCTCTGGGCAACCTGTTCCCACCCTCACAGTAAAGAAATTTCATGTCTAATCGCAACCTACTCTCTTTCAATTTGAGCCCGTTCCCCCTGTCCTCTCACTCCGTGCTCTTGTACACAGTGTTGCCGCATCTTTCCTGAAAACTTTATTTCAGTTTCCTTCAGGGGGCATTCAGAATGAGCTCCAAGTGCCCGACCTTCTCAGCTGTCCCTGCAAAACTTTTTGTGCAAGGGGAGCATGGGTTGTACCGAGCATGTCACAGAGATCTCGGGGACAAACCCTACCCGTGTGCTTTGAAAGTTTCTGCATGTGAGCATCCCTGCAATTTACACGGCAGGCTGGACAAAATCCTTCTTTTCTGGGGTTTTCTTGTTGTTGTTTTTGTTTTCTTGTGGGTTTGCTTTTTGGTTTTTGGGGTTTTTGGTGGTTTTTTTGTTTGTTTGTTTGTTTGGGTTTTTTTGTTTGGTTTGGTTTTTGTTTAGATAAAAATATTAACTTTTCTTGCTAAAATCTTGTTATGATGTCATGATCACCAGAATTCACTAGTATTTACAATAAACACTCCCACTGAAATTGAACAGACTTAAAAATCGGGGCGGGGGGGTTTCCTGAGTGTGAGTTCAGAAAAAAGTTACAGCCAGACTCAGTGATCCTGCAGATCCCTTCCAAAACTTAACAATTCTCTGATTTTATCCTATAAATTATTTATGCATTACTGTTTGATTCCTTGTATGTATCACCAGAAATAAGGTTTGAGATTCCTTGTAACTGTCAATACAGCAACACAGACAGTGAAACACTCCTGTGCCTAACTCCTCATCAGCAATTTCAAGAAACAAAGTAAATATTCTTTTTCCTCTCAGAATGGAAGTAATAAAGAGGAGAGAAATGTCACTATGCATATTTCCACTGATGTTATATACGGTGTCCTTGATACCACACACAGAATCATCCTATCAGCCTCTGTTGAGAAACTAAAACCTGTCACTTTTGCATGAGTAAGTGCTCAGGACTCTATTAAACCTTGAGATACTACATTTTATATTTTTCTTCTGACTTTAAAAAAATGCAAAATGAAAGACTACAGTATTAAAAATATGATGTCTTTATTTGAAACTGTTGACATTCTGAAACTACGATTCAGAACTGGAAATAGAAAAGCTGCATATAAAAAGGTCAACTTTCTACAAAAATGTCCATTTTGATGAAATCTTGTCTTTTTCTTCAGGAAAAGTTTCTATCAAAAATGTTCCAACAGATCCATAATTTGTTGGCCCACTTCATCTTTAAGCCCCTGAGCATATTTTGTGTCTTCTGTTAAGATGAAATGGAAGAACACCTCTAGTATGGGATCAGGGTGCTGGCAAAGCCCAGTGATCCCAGCCCTAGGTCTGAGATCCCAGGGCACATCAAATATAATTCTATGGCAATTTAAATTATACAAGATGTACTAGATTTAGGCTGCAAAGCAGTACTCTCCAAAGAGAAAATGTGGGGCTTTAGGAACAAGCACAGTAACACACAACCATGATGACTTTAGGAAAAATTTGGGTGGTATGAGTTCACTCATAGAAGAAGAGAACAAAATCATTGCTATCCACTCCTCTTCAATAATAATAGATCTACCTGGGTTTGAAGAGTACAATCCTAAACTTCTCTTGATGAGAGATGGTGTCTAAATTTTGCCAATTTATAAGCATCATAAAGTATCTCAAAAAATTTATATAAAGGAGGGGAATTGACAGACGTGCCCATTAAAGTGTAAGAGCCAAAACTTCTTTAATGGCCTTGCTCACTTTTCTCCCTCATCCCTTTAACTGACTAAATTTATTCAAGTACCACCCATTTTGAAAGACAGAATAAAGTGTCGAAGTATATAAGAGCTACAGTGAAAATAACGGATTTATCCAGTTTGGATTAGTAATTCATATTCATTTTTCAATTGCAAACATGTTTAATTCCTTTCTTTTATAGTATGTCCCAGTGGAGTCAAGTTCAACAACTGGAAATAAAGTTTCTGGAGCAGGTAGAGCAGTTCTACGATGATAACTTCCCCATGGAAATCCGACATCTTCTAGCACAATGGATAGAAAGCCAGGACTGGTAGGATTTCATTCATTCTGTCTCCTATTATTTCAATCACCAACAATTGTTTTGTTTGCTGGCAGGCTTTAGGGTGCTCTTTTACAAACTGTGCAGGTATCTACACTCCAGTAATACTATTTCACTAGTTATGGATTTAGTCATTTAAACTTAGGTAATACTAGGAGGTGAAGATTCACATTTGAACTTACTGCTAAACAAAATCCAATAAAAATGGATTAAAAAAAATAATGCAAGTTAATTTTCAATGGAAATGTTATACATTTACCTCTTGCAGCATAAAATTATTCACTTGTCCAAAATTGCACTTAAAGCTGGATAATTCTGGGGAACAAGCCAGTTGTTTACAGGAACTGTTCTCTAGGGGGTCAATTTATGCACAAATTTGAGAGTTCACTTGAGAGTTATCTGAAGGAAATTCCAAACTAAATGAAAAAAAAAAAAAAAAACACCAAAAAAACCAACAAAAAATTAGTCATACCAGAAAGAGACATCTCAGTTTTTCATGCCAAATCCACAGGACTATTGTGAAGGGGGGGAAAAAGTAATATATAAGTATATATATTAATAATTACTTATAATAGTATAAATAATATAATCTTTTTTTACGGTTTATAAATCCTTATTTATGAGGCTGTGACAACACAGCTAACATTAAAATCTCCTTTCTGCCAGATGTGGAGTTAGCAGGTGTATCTCAAACCTGCTATTTGTGAGGCAAGGAGAGAGACTGTCCCAAGGACAAGGATGCCACTCTGTCCAAACTTTTTTCTCCTCAATTTTGCTCACTAATGCTACTGCCCTGCACATACCAAGCTGTACCATGAACAGCAGAACCAGTAAAGCCTGGCTTTGTTGGTGTTTGCATCCTGTGTCCCCTATATACCCTTCACCAGCAGCCTCAGAGTCTTCTGTATCCCCAAATAGTTTGGCTGGGGGAAGGCTCATCTGGTGCCTGGTGTGAAGAGATGTATCTGCTGCCTGGCCATCTGGCTGTTGCCTCCTGGAGCAGGTTATTGCTGCCGTTTTCCTCAGTGGAGGCGCTAATTTGGATTCCTTTCTTCTACCAACCTGCCAGATTGCCATGAGATTTGTAAGAACATTCTATCTTTTGGACTTCAAGCCTGTTGCCAACTTTGTCTGAAACTGGGCAGCAATTTCAGAAATTATATCTGTGTGACTGAGTGAGAGGGACAGTTTGCATAAGCCCCATTTCATCTGACAAGTGAGGTGGAAGTATTTAAATATTCACTGGACCACAGACTAGAAAACCCTGGTTGTCTCCTCTGGCTGACTCTACTCTCTGTGCTAACACCTCACCCTCTTATTATAGGTGCATATCTATAGGAATATAAAAAAAAAACAAACTCAAATCACAAAATCATAAAAATAATTATTCACTACCTCTAACTATATGCAAGTCACCATATACTTAAAGTCTTTTTTTTGCTGCCTAGATTTCTGAATAGATTATAATTTTCTGTACTGCTAGACTGACACATCACTCAACATTTTAAATATGCATGGTTGTTGTTCATTGATTCTTTAGGGAGGCTGCAGCCAACAATGAAGCAATGGCAATGATCCTTTTACAGAATTTAGTAATACAAGTGGATGAACAGCTGGACCGAGTTTCACAGGAGAAGAATCTGCTCTTGATCCACAACCTGAAAAGAGTCAGGAAGCTCCTGCAGGTGGGTCATTTCTTCAAATGATAAATTGCACTGCACACTCTTTCTGGTGTCTGGAGGCAAGCTCTGTCAAATGCAGTTTGTTCCAATGCCCAGCTCAGAGCTGCCTCGAGTGCCATAGACTCCGAGTAGCTATGGGAAGACTGAGCCTTCAGCAAGATAATTCAAAATAACAATTCCAATGTCTTTCTGTGGAGCAATAATTCCTGTTTCAGTGCATGCAGCTTGGATACAAATGCTGTGACTTCTTAGCTCTTAGCTTGGTGCATATCTGTGTTTCACTGAGCTCTTACAAATAACACTGTACAGTGCTTATAGATGCTCATGTTTATTACAAATGTAATTACCACCTTTCAGACACCTCCAGATATTTAACTATGGAATAAAAAACATGCTTGGGGCTTAAGGCAGCACCATGAAAAAGGAACCCCTGTAAATCATTAGCATGCTTGCTGTTTTATGCTTTTCTGGGATTATTTGTTATGAATAACTTAAAGGATTTACCATTAGGCTTCTGCAAAATGGTATTTATTTTGATTGTCTGACTGTTTCTCTAATAATTGTTTATCTAAGGCAAGGATTCTCAAAGTTCCACTTCATTAGTCACCTACTTCCTGACATCTATCTGTCTTCTGCATAAAGCAGATATGCCACTGAGTTTAATGAAAGTTTGGGGGTTTTTCTTTTCTTTGATGGTGTTTTCCATAAGTACCTAAATGATAATTATATTGCTTGCCAAACATTTTCTTTATTTGAGACATATGTACATACACTCACACTGGCCTGGAAAATCTTAGCATGACTTCATCAATTACTTTGTTCTCTTTACAGCTCTGTCTTTCTTCTTTTTATCCCTAGTGGTGATCTCTTAAAAATATGACACTATTTCCATTGCTACTGCTTTTTCATCCTATGTTATGCAAGCAGCCTCCTGTAATTTAAAAATAAAATAACTTTTTGTTTCTTTTCTGGTTTTTGGAGCAGCACTTTTCATAATTTCAGTACTCATTAAACACCAAATTTACTCAACTGCAGAAATCTTGTTCTTTCTGTAATGATCTTGGCACATTTTACCACAAAGCTATATCACCTTAGTAAAGGATTCTTCCATGGGGCAGATGTGTGGAAAGATCATTTCAGGCCAAGCAGTTGCACTGGTATGTTCCACTGGTGGCTTAAATGACAATACATTTCTGACTGTATCATCACAATGTGCACAGGCAGAAGGACTAGAACATATTTAAATACAAGTTCTGCAAAATTAAAGCCTCTCATTGTTCCTTCAGCTCTTTGCACCGTTTATTTTATTCTAAATTTTTTACCAACACTTGAATCATCAGCTCTGTGTGCTCTGCCAAACTGGGCACACCAAGCCAAGCAATCAGGCATTGAGTGAACTCATTTGAGTTCATGTAATAATCTGTGAAAATGGCCTGAATGAAAACCTGAATTTCTTTTAAATCCTGTCACATTTGTAAATTATATCATGATGTGCTTCAGGAGGAGCACAAAGCAAAGGAGGCTTATTCTAGAAAGGCAAGAGGAGGGGAGTTTTAAGTGATATGTGATTAAATGGTTTCTCAGGTGCTAGGGTCTAAGTCACAGTTCCAGAACAAGCCAAAATGTTCAGTCATCCCATCATTACAGCTGAACAGTGTTATGAACTCCTTGAGAGGACATGTGTGATACTGGAATTTTACTGCTTATAAACCAGGGTCTGAATCTTGAGCATTGCAGTAGAATGTTTCTAGGTGAGAAAAAAAAAGAAAACCAGCAGCTCTGCCCATCATTATCAATGTTGACCTTTCTTCATTGCATCAGGACAACACATAACCTATGCTATCCATTTGCTTTCAAAATACACATATAAACCACCAAAAACTGGATGGCACTTTCTCTGGTGGAGCTTTTCCTGATCTTGAACACTATCACCCACAGTCTACTTTCTGATTTCCAAAATAATTGGAATAGGCTGGAGTAGGACCAGGTTCTTGCAATGTTTGATAACCTATTATTGGATAAGAAAAATAATTTATACTGTCCTAATAATTCCATGACACCAGAATTTTTGACTTTTGTATAAAACACTGTGTTACAACTTTTAAGGTATGGAACATAGAGGATAAATGCATTTTCAGCCAAAGTATGGGCTGCATGTCCTGTAGAGATGCACAGGCAGTCTCCTGCTGCAGCTGTTAAAATTATTTCTTCACTGATTAGGTAAGTACATCAGTAAAGAACTGCTGTAGTAGCTGAAATCAGCTGACAGCCTATCCTTGTTATCAGCTGTCAAGTGTTATTAATGGACTTAACATGACACATAGCATGGACAGTATGTTCTGTAATATTATTAACTTTGAGGATGCAAATTATCTAATTATGGGTCTAATCTTTTGCATTGCTGCTTGCATTTTATTGCTGAATATATGAGAAGATTGGAAAGGGGCATTTGGCTTTCCACCCACAGCTGGAAGCCCTTGCAGATACCTAACTCTTGCAGTTTGAGCTAGTTTGTGACAGGTTCATGAGACAGCACCAGAAATATGTGACAGATGTACAGAGTAGAATGCCATGGTCCTTTCTGTCCCAACACACCACCTAGGGAAAGGGAGGCTGGAATGGTATGCTCTAAAACTAATGAGATCTTTCACTGACTGGTGAAAGAAAGACTGGATTCCTAAACAGAGGAGGAAACTGCTTTTGTAAACACCTTTTCCTATCTGGTGACTCTGTGAACAGCATTGGTTTGACTTTCTCTGAAAGTTAGTTACCATGAGCCCACTTTTCTCTGCTTCGCTCTCTAGTGCAAGCACTTCTTTGAAATTTCACAGTTCCCTCCTCTTCCTTCCCCTCTGAACCACACACAGATGCACAGATCCGTGTGCATCGTGCACACACACAGAGCTGTCCAACCTCAATACATGATGTGAGCACAACATTTGAATTGTGCTGCCCTATTGAGTAATACGTGACAAAATAGATAGTGCTGGAAACCAACACGTATCGCTATGTACACGGCATAGTATGTTGAGCTGTGGTAAAGGTTCCTAAATGCTATGGCAATAGCAATAATAAAGAAAAATTCAGTTAGAGAACACACAAAAGCTATTCAACAGCAACCTGCAGTTCTTGACAAAACACAGATTGAGAGACTAATGTTCAATCAGAAACACAACTGGATGGTTAGTGAAAGGCAGCCTTGGAAGAGGAAGCAATGCACACTTCATAAGTGGCCTGTGCAGCTGTTTTCTAGATTGACAAGGATCACTTAGGATCAAGGTTCCTGGTGCTGTTACTGAGTCAGGAGAGCATTATTTCTAGGAGTCTACAGCACCACAGCCAAGCACACCTCGCCTAAAAGATCTCCCTGAGATTTTTGTTATAAAATTGAGAAAATCTTCTATTCTCACTGTTTACTGAAACATCTTTACATAAATATGTTTACTTGTTCTGTGAAAGTAAGAATGGAAATAGTGAAAGGAGAAAATTTGCCTGCCTCAGTTGCAAATAGTTTATTTATTAGTTTGCCAGTACAGTTTTGGGCAATCTTGGTGGTTGTGAACGGCAAAGGGTAGAAGTCCAAGCAGGAAGGTGGGTCTGCCTGGCACCCCTGCTTTTGGAACACAGGGACCATCCCTATTCTCTCACTATTAGAGAAATAACTATGGAATGTGGCATTCCTGCTTAGACTGCTTACATTTCCAAAATTATCTGCAGGCTAAAAGAGACACTGACCAGGAAATATGTAATTTGAAAAACTTATAAGCACTTGAAAATAGTGTTAAGAAACTTAGCTAAGCATCTGTGGTCACTGCTAGGTCTCTGTAATTTGCTTCTCTATTTCTTGCTTTCATTGAAACATCTCTTCTTCTTGACATTAATCTGGTATAAATGCACATGCTGTATTAAAATCAGGGTTAGCATTTTAGGTTAAAATCCTTCATATTTGTTTCCTACATCATTATTCTTCAGTCAGTAAATTGGATTCATTTTTATAGCAGAGCAGCCTTTTGTTGCTGTGCTTTTCGGTGGGAGACAGAACAGCACAGTCACTTTCTAAGGTTAAATTCTCTGTCAATCTTCTAGAGAGCTCCTGCTCCCCCCAGCAGCAGTTTTGGAAAGGGAAGAAGCATAAAATGTTCAGAGGCAGTGGGGGAAGGAGCAGGGAAACTATGCTTAGAGTTCTTTCTCCTTCTTAAAATCTAGATGGAGAAAAGCAAAGCAGATTAGTCACAAGGAGATGGTTTGTGCTGTTGTTATGACGACAAAATATAAAGGGCAAATGTTAAGCTTTGAAGAGCTGCCTAGCACTTCTAGGAGCCAAATTGCAGATGTAAGAGTCTGCATGACCTTGGCCCATGGACAATTACATCCTAGTTTTCAGAAGGAACATTTTTACGTGACAGCATACCTGTCCCTGATGTAAGCCCCTGTGCAATACACAAATGGATTTAGTGCACAGAGACTCTTATGGAAGGTAGGCACTGTCCACATTCCTGACTCACATGCCAAAATCCTGGGTTGGGGGAGAGCAGCCAGGCTGCAGTGCAGCCGGGGTCCAGGGCAGGGGAGGCTCAAAGGAGCCTGGGAATCAGAGATGGACACTGTGTCCCAGTGTCCCACCGTTGCATTTAGGAATGATGCTGGTGGGCAGCTGCCCGTTCAGCTCTGGGATATCCTTCCCCCCACACATTCCAGCTGGAAACTTGGAGCACCCCTCAGGTGCTTGCTAGACAAGAAGTAACTCTGTGGCATGCAGCCTGGGCCAAGTGTGGGTTCAGATGAGCTCTCAGGAGGAGCCACTGTCTGTGCTGTGCTCTGTGACAGGGCAGGACAACCCCATCAGGACAAAAGCAGACATTCCCAGAATCATCCTATTCATAACTGAAGCCCTTATTTATGCTCTAGTCTCAAGATAACTTCTGAAAGCAATCCCTTCTCATTAATGGCAACATTAATGACATTAATAACATGTCACTTCTCTGTTTATGGTATTCAGGGTGAAATCTGATTACATAAATCTTCCTTTATAAAAGTGAAATAACAGATTACAGGAATAAGAAAGACTGCTCTGCTCATTTACCATTGAAACCCAAGTTAATGAGTATACTTGTGTGCTCTGGGAAACAATTTGCTGTAAATTATGTATATTCATGAAATTAATTTAATTTTCACAGCAGATTCTCCAGTATTGGTGAACTTTACCAGCTCCCCAGCCCTGCTAGAGCCTAAAATGATGGGAGGGAGGGTAATGGAATTATGCCTGAATGAGCAGGTCTGTGGGCACACACACCATTAACACCTTGGGGTCTGTTTACAAAGGGAGAGGTCAGGCAGAAGCACACCAACCAGTTATATAAAAACAGGCTTTTGGAAGTTATAGTAAGGAGTTGGGAAATAGTTCTTTAGTTACGTTACTTTATCCTACACATCTCTTGCTGTTTTTATGGAAAGGCCTGGAATAGCTTCTGAAGGTATCTTGTGTCTTCTAAAACAACATATATTAAAGCTTTTTTTTTCCATGTAAAATTCACTGTTTCTATGTAGTACAAACAAATACATCTTTACATGATGCTGCTTAAAACAGTAACACAGCAGTTCATTCCTGATTCTGTGTCATGTTCCTGGTTATACTGCCCAGTTTGTTTCCATCTGCCATGAGCACTGAATATCCCTATGCTTCTCCAGATAGAACCAAATGAACATATAAAGGCTCCATACTTCAAGTGACTGTTTACAAAAGCCTCCATACCAGAAAGGAACATGCATGAGGAATTTTAAGATTATTTATTTTGGTACATCAAAGAAAGGGGACAAAATAGTATTGATCCGAAACAGGACATTCCAGTTGATGCTCGACAAACAATTCTAATAAGCCCGGTGCTGAGAAACAGTTGCAAAGAGTGGAAACAGCCATTGATGTTTAAGTTGCAGTTTCCTGTTAAAGCTTACAAAAGGGTGAGAATGGAACAAAATAGAGAAAGTTCCTAATAAACCACAGAAGATCCATTTCAAAATGTTATTTACAGATATTTAGCACTCGTGTAGCCTGCCAGATCAACAGCTCAACACGGTAACGTAGGACATGTGTTTTGAACCAGTGTGTCCTGCTGTCTAATACAATTCAGATTGTATTAGACTGCTCCCAGTGAGTTTTTCAGTACAACCATTAAAGCTGTTTACAGAAAATTTTGGCATGCAAATGGGAAACCCCACACAGAAGTCTGTTTGCTAAGGCAGCTAGGTGTCTGCTCCTAGCAACTGCAGCCTGGTGACTGCTTGTCAGCTAATAAAGGTTTTTTAAAATGGTTGGTACAAGAATGAAAAAGGTTACATGTTACAACTAAAATACTTTGGGGTTTCTAGTTTTTATTTAAAGAGTGCAACTCTAACATTTTATAAATGTTTCAGTTTGTTTTTGTAAAATGAAAAATAGTTAACTTGCAGACAGAAGTAAAAATACAAGCAAACTAAATAACCTCTTGTGGGCTTTGATCATTCTGAAGTATTAAGAACCCAGTTGCAGTTGAACATCTGCCTGAGAGATTAGTTAGTAATACTCAGGTCTTTGTGCCCAGAGGAGGAGGGGGATGTGGGGATCAGCCCTATCTAACCTCTGATGTTTTACCCTTTTCTAAGTAACATGGTATTGTTATTTACTTTCAAATAAATCTTGTTTAAGCAAGAAGTTATTTATTATCAAATAAATATCAAATAAGAAGCATCACTACATTATTCACCCCTCCCTGTCTGTACAGTTCTATTGTCTGATGATGATGTCTGCAGAAATGTATTTTCTGTAGTTTTATCACATCCTACCTGCTCTGAAATCTGCTGTTTCTGTAAATTACTCCTTGAGTGGTTTTAGTTATTGCTGGGAGGGACTCAGAAGTGGAATTTGAGGGGTAAAGAAAAAGACCTCTGCCCTCACAGCTCATTTGCTGTGATTTTACAGCTTTGCCTATTGCAATTTAGATGCACATGCCCTAAAAAAATTATGATCATCTGGAAGTTATGCATCATACGCTCTGAGAAAACTACAAGACTACATAGCTGTGTATTAGGACTTCCCACACATGATAGGAGTTTTCTAAAACAATGAGGTTGTCTTTAAGTTCTCTCACATATTTTGAGAGGGGAAAGGGGAAATCTAAAAATAAAAGTACAACAAGAGCAGTCTAAATAGATAGTGCCGCAGGTACTTCCTCCTAAAGACCTAGATAAAACAGAGACATATTTCTAGTAGAAGATTTTTTATTAAGAATACTGCCTGTTTAAGTACAAGCTTTCAAAAATCTCCCAAGCATTTAACCTTTATCAGGCTAACACAGAGACCGACTCCTTCTTTGTATTCTGCTGTTGTCTTCATTAGACTTTGTGCCTGGATGCATAAACAAAAGTAGAAAACAAATCAAGGCGAAGTGTTATTTGTCATATTTGAAGGTGAAAACGGGAAATATGTATGTACAGCTATGCCTTCCCACCCACACATTCGAGATGCACAACTAAACCAAATCTTTCGTTCTTTCCAAAAAATAAAATGACAGACAAAAGGGGTTTTACTCTCTGTTTTTGAGTTTATGAATGATGAAATATTTGCTTATCCAGAAAGATGCTGAGTATCAGACTTAGTAAAATAATCATATCACAAGGGAGCAATAGGGAAGGAAATATATTTTTGTTTGACTTTGTCTTGCTGTATCCTATCTCTCCTCCCTTCCATCAGCTTCTTTAAATATTCATTCAGTATGAACAAACATTTCAATGGTCATACTAAATAACCCATCCACACCTCCAAGCAAAGCTCCTATTGTATACAATTAAAAGTCTCAATAAGGGCTTTTTCAGGCAGAAATGAGAAGAAATACAGCTGATGGTTTTGAGAGTTAAAAAAAAATAAAGAAAAATAAAATAGAAAAGAGAAAAAAAGAGTAAGCATGACCAAATTCTGAAGCAAATTTCAGAACTGGAAAGCACCAAAACCTACTCCAGTCTTTTTTTAAGGTCACCTTGAAAACACACAGATAATCAGGCAAACCCCTGATGAGTTTCTAAAGGTTTCATAGCACATCCTTCTACATTACAAGCTGAGACCAGCTAACACCTAATCCCCTGCTTTAACCACTGAAAACAGAGCCAGTTGCTCATGCAGTGCACATCCAGTATTCACAGACAGGAGTGTACAGAGTACAGAACCTTTGATACAGGAGGAGCAGCCAGTGTTAGTGTGGCTGGCAGGGTTCCACTTTGTGATGGAGCTGCCCATAGGAAAATCAGCTAAAATTTTGAAACTTTAAAAATGGGAAGAAGAATAAGAGAATCACTCTGGTCTAGATTTCTTCATTTCTGTCACAGTAAGCAGTAAATTTCAGATACTAAACCGACAGTTGTTTGGTGTTCTTTTTGAAAGCACATATATTTTAAAATGTCATAATATGTATTTTAAAGTTTCTCCATGACCTTGAAGCTTAGAGAATCAAGCCTTGCATTTCCCCAGACACTGTTTCATGTACCTTTAACATACTCCATAGAGTTCAAGCTGTTTTAAAATTTGGCTAAAGGGCATAAACTCTGCATGCTATAACATACAAACTGTTTTTGCAGAAATGCCTCTTTGTTTTTCTCCACGATCTAGTAAGATATTGTCACAACAGATGTCCCTGCATTAGAAAGAGTGCATGGCGGGTGGCAGTAGGAAGCTTTTCTCCAAGGAAATGTCATCAGCATTCACAGAAAGTTGTCACCTGTTCAGAATGAAAGTTCAAGTTCCCCCTGTTTGCTTATATTTAGCATCATGCTGGTAGTTCTTGAGAATTATCCAGTCCAAATAAGATCATTTGTTGTAACTCATGGCATGGAAAGACCTCACTGGAACAGAAGATAGAAGAAAACTTCTAAGAAAACAAAATTACAGTAATATTACCAGATATTTTTATTTGAAAGAAGAAAAGCAAAATCCTCAGTTCCTCTGTGTTGGTATTTGTCGAAAGACAAATATAAATTTTCTCCTTACATGTTTAAACTTATTCATTCAATTTTGCATATCTAAAGAATCCACACTTTTCTTCCTCTTCTGGCTGCTAGTGTCCAAGTTAGGATTCCCCCATCTCAAGACATTTTTGGTTTAAATTCCTTAATTTTCCAACTTATACTATTCTTTTGCTGATAAGAGATAATTTTCAATTATTCATTAAGGAATCAAGGTCATGTTGGGCAATTTCTGCCCTCAGCCAAGGACAAAATGGAAGTACAGAGCAACAAGAGCTGGTAGTAGGTGATTAATAAGGGAATACCGAGCAGTACATTCCAAAGTGTAATTACAGCTGAGAAATATAAAACACAGGCAGAAAAATTTTAGTGTTATTATTTTTCCAGAGTCAGAAACATGGTTATTGTGACTTTTAATAACTATTGTTATTCAATAAGTTGCAATTCTTGAGATATTTAGTGTTACAATTAATTTATCATTTTATTAGTGGTGAGTTGCAATCCATCTGCTCCCTTACTGCAAAAGGGGCTGCTCCAGGGGCACAGGTTACAATTCTCTGTTGACCTTCCTGGCATCTACTCAAACTGAATCAAGTTGAAGAAGCACCAGCCTGGGTGTCACCAGGGACCCAGCATGGGAATCACTAGGGACCCAGCTTGTTTCTACAGCTTTATGAGTTAGAGAAGAAAGAAAAGTGGAGGGGGGAAAGTGAATTTCCACTCCATCTCTTGATTCAGGTGGTTTTCTCTTAATGAAACAAAGAAAAGGAGAGAAAGAAAGAGTTTTTGAAAGTTTTGCATATGAATCGTGTCTAGAAACACTAGGAAAGTCCCCAATAACTGGCATCCTTTGTGGGGAATTTTAACACGTCCCACTGTCAGAATTTTTTTTAAGAGCCTCTTCTGTATAAATGCATTTTTCCAGCTCCAAGAGAGGATATTTACTTCTTCTCGACTTGATTAAATAGCTTTTGTGTGACCCCTTTAAACCCTTGCAGTGCTGGAATTCTGTTGGGCAGAGGTAAGTCAGCACTAAGGTAAGCCTCAAAGGTACCAATGTATGGCATGGCCACTTACTGGCCATCTAGGGGGAAGGTGAAACCCTGTTATACTACCAAAAAGAAGTAACAGCCACAAGCAGAAATTAACAGAGGAATTAATCTGCCCATCAGTGGACTTACACCAGTGGCAGATTTCTCCCCAGCTTTTATCCCAAGCCTTATTAGTAACAGGACTTTTTCCCCTTCACATGTGCTTGTCCTTAACAATAAACTGATCCTTTGCTGAGCAGTTTCAGTCTACCAAGGAGCAGAAAACCCAGTCATTAAAAAAAGCATGAGTCATTTCCATCCCAGTTAGCAACCTGGATTGGCTCCCTAAGGAGTCAGGCACTGGGCTGGAGCATAGCCTGGAGCACAACCACTCTCTGCAGCAGTTAATTTGCCCTGGCTGTTGCTGTTGGACCTCAGTTCCACATGACACCCCACTCAATCCTTTGCAGGAAGATCACAGCCATTTCCCACATTTCTGTATTCCCTTCCCAAAGCTACATCCGGACACTAGGGAGAGAGAGATTTGGAACATGCCCAATAAAGGGGACTGTGAATTTATTACTGGACCTGAAGTGCAGTGGTGTTGAAGGAAACGTGCAGCAACATGGTAGTTACTGTCCTTACAGCCATGGAGCTGTCAAGGAGAAATATGTAGTGACAGATCTTTGGCACTGTTATTTGACATGGAAATGAGCAGTGTATCCTTAATCAAGTCTCCTCTCACTGCCCAGGAAAGAGCAGGCAGGGAGGGGAGTGCTTGGTGTTTCAGCTGAGGCATAGCGTGTCCTGGGGTAGTATTACTCACCACTTCTTGTTTACAGAGAAGCTCCTAAAAACCAGTCAGGTTCATAACTCTGCTTCCTCAGGGTAATTGATACAGATGGTTGCTGGAGCGAAGTACCATCCTGAATTGCTTTAAGGAAAAGGAGGCAGTGGTTGCTACTCTGGGTGTGCACTGCTTGCACTGTAGGACATGTACTTTTCCTGTCCTGAAAAGACTTCAGAAACAAAGTTTCATTTCATTGCTAACAGTGCCAGGCGAGTCAAAGCTTCCTTGGAAGGGAACATTTGGTACCTTGGTTATTTAGTTTTAAGAGCCCTATATCTTCCACCTTAGTCCATACCTGGAACCACAGTACACATGTTATTTAATACCAAGCAGCTCAAAGTTGCTACAATCAAAACTACCATTTTTAATATGGTATTTCTTTACTTTGCAATTGAAGTCAAAACATATTTCAGATTCCACATTTCATGCAAGAGCTCACAGGAAATGTTTAGTGAAAAGCACTAGAAAGGTATATTTAATGCCATGGTACTTGTTGCCTACAGTAGCAATGTGTTCACGTTTCTGTCAGATGCATTCACACCCTTGTATCAAACATAACAATTGGTATGAGATATCAAAGGAAGATATGGCATCAATTAAAGTATGCATAAACTTATTGTGCCACGTTCAGAGACAGCTAGAATAAAAGAGGTTCTGAGTGGCAGGGAGATATGATGAAAATAAAGAGTAATGATAAGGAGGAGAAAATAGAGTAAGTCCAGAAATGGAAACTGCACAGGAAAAGAAATTAAATGGATTAACTCTGATGAATGGACCATCACTATGAGCACTGAATGAAGGGTATCTGAATGAATGATACTGAATGAAAGGCACGTAGGATACTGGGAAACACTGAATGAATACATCACAGTAAAGGAAGCTGCTTGAGAGTCCTTGATCATTCCAATTTTATAAATACAGCATAAACCAATATTAGTTCAAATTGTGCCCAGTCCTCAGTCACACATCAGTGATTCAGCACTTTATTTGGTGTGGTGTAAAAATATAGATTTGTTTGTTTGTTTGTTTGTTTGTTTGTTTGTTTTTTGTTCTTTGGCTTGAGACAAAAGTTACTAATTCCTTCATCTCAGACATGGTTTTTTTGAAAGAGAATTGTTCATAGACATTAAAATTTAAGTCTTCTGCTTTATGCTGAGGAAGCTTTCCTGCTTGCATCATTACTGTATTGATATGCTTACAAACTTTTTCGTTGGCAGAAGTGCTACATGCTAAGCAGCAACATCCTATTGAAAATCAAAGATGTGATAAAATCATGCCCAGAATAGGCTGACAGGAAAGCCCTTTCAAAACAGCTGTGCTAGCAGGGGAGCAATTTGATCTTCAAATGATATACATCTCGGAATTGTGTCTTTATAATCTCGGTGGAACATTGTTAGAATATTTTATAACAGTGACACTAACTGTTGCTGCCCTAAAAGGCTGAAGCAGCGCATAAAAAGGGGAGTCTTTTCCACCCACACCAATCTGTAGCTCATGGACACTCGTACATCATGTTGCTTGTGATTTCCAGAGGGACACCCTGTATTCTGGAATTTTTTTGAGTTGTACTGAGCTGTATTTACTTGTGCTTGCAGGGCAAATATCACGGTAATCCCATGCATATAGCGGTGATCATCTCAAACTGCTTAAGAGAAGAAAGAAGAATATTGGCTGCAGCCAGCATGCCTGTACAGGTAATGAATTACATTTCATTAATCTGCTCCATGTTAATCTGCTCACATGCTTTTCAAATCCTGTCCCCTCATTCCACTGAAGTGATTTGTGTGCTCTAGGGGTTGCCAAATGTTGCCCTTTCAACTCACATTTGAACTTCATTAGTAGCTTTCTGCTGGAAACATTTCTATGAGAGACTTCCCTGTCACATCTAAGCTTCAAAGACTTTAATCTGTAGGAAAGGTTTTAAAGAGATTATTCTTTGCAAAGCAGATGTGTGTATTTTAAATTATGCAATGCATTAATTCATATTAACTATGGAATGCAAAAGACATTCCATCCAATATTTTATAGAGTTATTGATGATTTTTATGCTGTTTGGAGAAAAAAATAATTCAAATTACCAAATTAAACTTACTTTGGGAAAACTGTTACATGATTAAATGCGAGAGAGAATTTTTAAAACAAATGTGGTTTTGTTAATCACTTATGGATATAATATGTATTCCTGTATGAGTCTTGTGCTGTGGATCTTTTTTAAAAATCTGATAATCTATATTTAATATACTAGATGTTTAATGTCTGCAGTATACTCACACCTTTTCATATCTTGGATTTCAAAGTTAAAGGTGCATATTTTTCAAATGTGGAGAACTAAACATTTCTGTCTCTTTACAGCATGTCTGTCTGTTTACAGCAGTCTCCAGACAGTTAAACACCAGCTTCAGAATTCCCTCTCTGTGCTGGAACTTGCAGTACAGTTTCTATCAATTATTATTATTATTATTATTATTATTATTATTATTATTATTATTATTATTACTTGCCCACCAATTTGCTGTTCAATGTGTTCCAGGGGCCACTGGAAAAGTCTCTGCAGAACTCAGTGGTTTCAGAACGTCAAAGAAATGTAGAACACAAAGTATCAGCGATCAAGAACAGTGCTCAGGTACCTTTTTTGTCCTGTGTGCTGTCTCTGCCCGCATGATTTTCACACAGACTGAACTGTTTTTAAGCTGGGTAGCACAATGACTTCTGCCAGCAGACACACTATCCATTTTCCATTATTCCAAGGACATCTGCCCAGACTAACAACTCAGGACACACCTGGATCCTCGGGTGTTAGCAGCTGTCTGGGTTCAGTGTGAGAGCTCCCTATTTTAAAGCTCATCACACTCCCAAGTGTGAGTTGCAGGCAGACCACTGAGTGCAGTAAAAGCATATCTACAGTCTCTAAAAAGATGCAGAAAAGGTATTTTTGCAACTTCACCTGCTTTAGCTGGGTCAGCAGTAGCTTAATCTTCACGATCTCTGAGTCATGTAGCGAGACCTTTGTCGAGCCGAAGGCTACGTGACATAATTATGTGGTTTGGAGACGTGAGGGGACAACTGGGAGCTGATGGTGACCACTCTCCAGAAGTTTCTCATGCCACTGCAGGGCAGGGCTGGGCTGTGTCAAACCTGTAGCTATGTCCCAGAGACCTTGAAAGCTCAGAGAATACCTGCCCATTCAGTTGAAGGCAGGAGAAGGGTTCAGAATTTCCACAGCTTTTCTGCTCTCCCAGCCCCACTTTCAGCTTTGCAGCAGTCTTAGTATAGAAACTATATTTGAAATACCTGTCCATATGTTGTTGAGGAGTAGTACTTCTGGTATACTGGAAAGAGATCCTAGGAGCATTCTCTCATCAGTGTCTCCTTTCACACAGAAGAAGGGTTAGAGAGATCAAACCCGTAGAAGGATGAAGTACTTTCAGAAGAATGTAATACTATGTCTCTGTCTACACATAAAGTTATAAGAGAAGAGTTGCAGAGCAGACAAAGCAGCAGCCTGTCATGCTGCTCCTTCTGTCTGTGTGAGGAAGCACAGCCACCCCTGAAGGACCAGTGAAAATGATAACATTTTCTAGATAGCAGGGATTTTTTTTAAGTAGGTAATTAAGTTGAACACAGAAATTAGCAAGCTCCTCATGCATGTAATTTCATACTTTACACATATAATTTAAAACTTTAATTTTCAGAATAAAGAGTAAACCAAAATGGCTAATTGTGTGTGGGCTCATTTAGCAAACAAGTTTCTGTATTTTCAAAGACAGTTAATGTGCACATCTTAGGGAAATAAAAAGGATTGTTTACGAGTTATTGGCAAAATCAAGGCTTCCTATAAACAGCACAGAAATAGACCTTCGAAGTACAACAGATAATTTCCTGCAGTTTTATTTTCCTTCTTTTGATGGGGTTTTTTGAATTATCATTGATTGGTTCCTAGAGAATATCTTCAATATTTTTTTACAGCACATATGAAAAGAAAGCTGCAAAATGACAAAGCAGCAAAAATATTTCATTTCTTTATCCAAATTCTTAAGACATTCTGTAAATAAATTCTGTGAGCTCTACTCCTGTGTCTGACTCCACCTTTTTTGGCTTTGTACACCCCAACTCAATTTCCATTTAAATAAATGCAAAATTATCCCTTTGCCCTGCTTTAAAGTTTCAAGAAGAGAGTAATATTATTGGCATAACAATTTTGGTTTAGCTCAGGCTAACACAATCATTCCTACTTTCCACTATGTCATTGCACTAGTAAACAAGAAGGGATAAAGCTGAATCAACCACTGCCAACTGCAGGATAAAAGATAATATTTGACTTTCTAAACAAGTAAAATAAATCTGTAGCTATGAATGTGTATTTATCATTCAATCATACTTCTTAAAGTTTACACGATAGTAAACAAGGGTTCCAAGAACTGTTCAGGGGTTTTCAAATGGTGAGAAAGGAAAATACTAATTTATGCATTTGTTCATTTATTTTTTGGGAAAGATGACTGACCAAGATGTGAAATACTTGGAAGACTTGCAAGAGGAGTTTGACTTCAGGTATAAAACAATACAGAGCTTAGGTAAGAGTTTTTAAATTTTAGATTTCCTAGGAAAGGGCTGGTTCTGCAGCTAGACTCCAGCGTCAGGAGGTTTTGCACATTACTTAAATAATAATTGTAAACATAAAAATGGATCTTGGGTTTATATAAAGTTATAGTCCTGGAACATGATGACTCTTTTGGGGTTAAGAGGGTAAAGAGGATCACATTAAGAAAGTTCAGTAATTTCCTATGGATAAGCTGCCTAATGGCACATGAAGTAGTACATTTCTTAATTTAAAGAGCTTATTTTTCAATATCCACACCTTTTACATGGCCCTTCTTTGGGAGAATGTGTCTTATTTCCCAGAGTTGTGCAAAACTGATTTTTCTTACCTCTAATTTGGCTTTCTGTTCTTTTTTGACCACAGTGGTGATAACCAGCTGGTAAGCACTCTGAATGCATGTTTGACCAGCCTGTGATGGTTGAGATCTGCACGTGGCAACAGTCCTTGCATGATCTCTTTCAGAAAAGAAATTGGGGTCTGCTTGTGTCTGCTCAGATATCTTCATATTGCTTTCCTTTGAACAAGCAAAGTTACTGGGCTTGAAACGTCCAAGTCCTCAAGCATATCGATCCTAAATGTTGAAGGCTGGATACGATCCAGCAATCAGAAGAGTTGCCACAGTTTAATGAGTTGCTAGTTATCAGGCCAGTCATAATTACTGACCATACAGATAGCTGAAAGCTGCCCCATCTGCAAAATAAAACATGCTGACAAATAAATGGCTTTCAGGGCTTAAAATATCGCTGCTCTGCTCCAGCACAGCCAGCTTACAGTGTGTGGGAGCAATTGCTGTGGCTGAGCTGGTGCTGGCTATTTGTCTGCCTCTACTGAAACATCTACCCTAACTCAATAGGAAGGCATCAATCCAGAGCTTAGCAGGCACATGGTTGGCACCAATTTCTTTTTTGAATGTAGCATAGAACATGCAAAAGGTCGGGGAAAGTGAGGGTAGGAAAGAGCTGCATGTGAAAGAGCATGGGTGAGCCTGGGGACTCTTGAATCTAGTGCATGATCCAGGGAAAAATAAAATGTTAGAGAGAGGGGGAAATGCCCAATGATCAGTGCTCCTGGCTGCTGAAATTCCCCTGGTGATGAACACTTTATCTCTGTTTCAAATGCCTCATAGCCAGACACTGTAATTCACATCGAGTGTCCAAAGAGCTTTAACCTAACTGCTGACACCACGAGCATATTTGTGTATACAGATCAATCATTGATCCAAGTCAGATGTACACAATACACAGGAGTACGCACAGGGATGAGGAATTTAGAGAACTCTGGATCTACTCTATATGTTTTCTGCCTTTTTCTGCCCCACATACACATCTACAGACAGGATCCATAAAACCTTATGTTAAACTTTTACTAAAACCAGTCCTTTCAAGTTAAATATGCTGTTACATAATCTTCTGATGTCCACAGTTTATTTTTTCACTAGTTAGTGCTGCAGTCTGGTGGTGGTTTTTTTTCCTCTTCTCCCCTTGTAAACAGGCACATGCACCCACACATGTATTTATACTGATTTTTTTTCAACCCCCTGCAGAGCAGAATGACAAAAACAGTGCCCTCATTAAACAGGAAATGTTAGCGTTGCAGGCGATGCTCAATACTTTAGACTACAAGAGAAAGGTTGGTGACGACGTTTTGTCCTTTGTGGTTAATCTGCTTTCTCCCCTTATTCCCACACCAAATACTCAAATGTGTACGTGTGCCTTCCTAAATCTTCATCTCAGAAGGACAGATGAATAGATGAATTTCACAGGAGTTAAAAATTTGCAAAATGTTTGAGTGGGTCTGGTGATTTTGACTAGAAGTTAAAAAATTGGCAGTTAAGTAACAGTTCAGTCAAGGATATGCTTCACCTTAAGAGTGAAACAATTTGTTTTAGTTTATGGGGGGATGGTTATGATTAAATCAAGAAAACAAAAAAACAATGCATTTTATATGATGCAAAACAAAAGCAGAACTTTTTGAACTTGACAGAGCTTGCAAGTGTCAAAATCTTAGAGATACTATGCCCACAAAGAATGCAATACTCTTCCCTCCTACCCTCCCAAAAAAAAACAAAACGGAAGAAGAGTTTATAGAGATTTAGGATTAATATACAATGGGTGATGAATCCTATCACTAAATCAATAGGATCTACACATGGTTACTTTGAGAATAATTGAAAAAAATAAAAGTGCTTCATGATGGTGAATTTTGCAGCTGTTACTTGTGGTCAGTTGTGACACCTTTCCTATTTTCCAGGAAGTGCTCAGTAAAATAGGGCGTGTGATCCATGAGATCGATATGCTGATGAGCAACATGCTGACTGAGGAGCTGCTGGACTGGAAGAGGCGGCAGCAGATCGCCTGCATCGGGGGGCCCCTCCACGGGGGGCTTGATCAGCTCCAGAACTGGTAAACCTGCCCTGACCTCGCATTTCCACTGAAAACCACAGGAAGTCTGCTGCACTTGAAATGATCATTCCTTTAGATCAGCTGCAACAGCAGCAAATTCACCAGCAGCTAAGAAAGTGAATAACTAAAAGCTGCTAACTAAAAGCAACATTCACTATTCAGAATTAACATTACGGTGAACTGCTGAGCCTGACTTGTGGCAGTCACTAATTTTTGGGTTTGGCAGTTCTTCCAGATCCAGTAGACATACTCTCTTGGGAGTTTTGCTTGAGTAAGAATGGTGCTGACTGAGTTTGTCATTGAAGGCAGTAGGAGTTGTGTCTAGGCAGGAGCTGGGTAGAGGCTTTATGCTTTGACTCACTCCTCCAGACTTCACACTGTGAAGGGATTGAATGGCAGTAGTCTCTGTGGTGGCACCTCTGAAGTGATTGCAAATAAAAAGAAAATAGGATTATAATTGGAAGACAGGATACCCAGAGAATGTCAACACAACATCATGGTCATTACTCTCCCATCAAAACTCTCATATGGAAGAGGTGAAGTAAAAAGTAAGAAGTAAAAAGGAAGGAAAATTACCAAGAAAATTTTAGGACTGTAAACAAAAAACAAGGGGGAGGGGAATTTTCCTTCTTTTTTTGTGTGTAGGTTTCTTTTTCAATTAACAACTTTTTTTTCCCAATGAAGATGCTAAAAATAGCTTCAAAATGTAATTTTATACACACATACTGTAAACCGTTAGCAAGTGTGTTTGGATTTATTTTTCCTTACTGCTTTTACACTTCTTCAGTGTTGTTAACTTGCTCTTTCTATATAAATATTATCCTTTTAAAGAGTACATTTTGCAAAACTCCCAAGCTGTAGGAAATAATTAATGTTGGCACAAGTGCTCTGCATGTACAACATCAGGACCATGTATATATTTCTTCCAAATTGTCACAGACGGAGTTGCGTTGTTGTGAAAATATTTATCTTTGAAGATAAAACAGGTGATTTGCCCAATGTATTTATATATTCCTGTAAACAAAAGATGAATGGATGTGAGTTTGGGCAAAGCTGGAAAGCACCATTCAATACAGATTCTGATTTTCCCCGAGCAAGAACTTCAGTAGTTCTTGTGTTCTAAGAAACTGTTTACAAGAAAGATTGCAAATGAATTCTTTGTCTTGCTGTAGCTTTACACTATTGGCAGAGAGTCTCTTTCAAGTCAGAAGGCAACTAGAAAAGCTGGATGAACTCTTGACCAGGCTGACTTACGATGGGGACCCTATTCCTGTGCAAAGACCTCAGCTGCTGGAAAAAGTCAACTTTCTGCTCTACAACCTTTTCCGGAAGTGCGTAAACCACTGCCAAAGTACAGAACTTTGCCTCAACTGGTACAACAATGAGAACACACTGTTAAGAAAAAGGAAAAGAGTTTGAATGTCTGAGGATTTTAAGGACCAGGTTCCTAATATAAGAAGTATACACAACTTTCATCAAAACTCGTAGAAACTGAAGGTTCCAGGCAGCTTCTCATGGGTAGCATTTAAGGGTTTGTCATCAAGTTCTGACTCTTAAATTAATGCCAGAAATCCCCTTATTCTAGGAGGAGTTATGTACATTCTGCTGAGAAAAGTTATGAGGTTTTGTGTTTGCGATTTTGCCTTTTTTTTTAAGTAAAAGTTCCTTTTATTTCCTCTGTCCTCTCCAAACTACACTTCCTGCTGCCCTCCCCACTCACCCTTCTATTACTAGCTAAAAGTAGATTTCTCTTGCCTTTTGTACAGGCTGTACTAGAGATACACCACAAGTGAGTTTCTGAAAGCAAAGTGGGCTCAATTGTTTGCTATATATATATTTATATGTATATATAAATTGAACTTATAGTTTAATAGTTATAATTTAATTTCATTGGAGACATGCTCAGTGTATTTTCATACTCTGTTTTATGGCTGTGATAAAATTTTGGAAGACCAAGGCTACTTTTACCATCATTGTAATTTAGAACAGTAGAATTCAGTGTGATTTCCCATATCTGTTTCCAAATATCCAAGAATCCAAATATCTGTTTCTTATGGGAACAATTTTAGAGAAAGTTAGACCACTGGATCATCTTGAGAACTGAGAGTTGGAATGCATAGCTCCCACTTCAGCATCTGTAGAGAAATAAGCCTTTAAAGAGATACCAGCCCCTTTCCCTTCCCATCCCCCCCCCCAAAAAACCCCCAACGATCTGTTTGTTCATACATAGTCCTAAAAATCTATTTGTTTCACTTCTTCTCACACAGCTCCTTTGTGGTTGAAAGGCAGCCCTGCATGCCAACACACCCCCAGAGGCCAATGGTTCTCAAAACTTTAATACAGTTCACTGTTAAATTAAGGTAAGGGAAAAAAAATCTGATATAAACTCCTTCATTTGTGTACATATTTTATCCTAGGAGAATCTAGAAAGTAAAGCAGACCAACTTGCATTAGGGATTCGTTCAACTGCAGGGAAATTTTCTGGAATGGGGATATAAAGTCCACAGAATCTGTCATGCAGAACAAGTGGCAGTAAAGAGCAAAACATGAGGAAGAAAGGCAGATTGTGGCTAAAGGCAGCACCTTCAGGGTTCTGTATGCATCAAATTCTTGTTTTAATTACTTTACAAACTGAGTAAATAATGATCCTTATCATACAAGCCAAAATCAGAATACTCAGAGCCATTTCTGCACAGAGGAAAGAGAAGCTGCCGCATTTTGGGGATCCCGGGTGAATCACAGACAAGTTATTTCTCTCACAGAAGCTCCTTGCCTGGCTTTGTGAAAGAGCAAAAGAGAGAGGAACTCTCATTTCATTTCCACCTTGCAGCAAAAAGTTAATGGGGGGCTGAGGGTGAGGAAGGGTACAAGAAGGAAAGCACACACATCTCTGGTATAGTCAGAGATTATACAAATCTGTTTCCTACTTAGTACTACTTCAGTGTCTCTCCAGCCATTCCCTCAAACACATGCTTGCATTTCCACACATTCAGAGGGAGAGTAGGGCACCCACCACTGGAACAGCCCAGCTCCTCTTTCTGACTATTCAACCCTGTAAATTGTGTTACAATCCTAGATGCCTAATCTGTTTTCACTTTATAATAATTTCTGATACTTTAATCTGGAGTAACCAGTCTAGATTTTCCTGGTGAGACATTTATTCTGTCAATATTCACTCTCTCATTTTCTGTTTTGAAGGTTGCTAATTAAATTGCCAGAGCTGAACTACCAGATAAGAGTGAAAGCAACTATTGACAAGTAAGAAACTTAAAAGTGAAGATATTCTCTTGCTCCCTAAAGAGACAACACAAGTTTTTTCAGTGGCTACCCTATCTGATTTTAAAACTGATTTAAAAAGGAAAAGAAAAAAAATATAAGGAAAAAAACCCCACCAGTTAAAAGATCAGAGTAACACTTCTTTTTTATGTGGAAGATTTCTTCTTTTTAAACAAAGCTGCTTAAGTCTAATTGATGTTTTCAAATTGGAAACAAAAAGTCTATTTAAGATTTATCTCAAGACTTAGAAAAAATTCATCAGACCAATACAGCAGCATCACGCAAAAACTTGAAATCAGACTGTATTGCATTTATGGGATAGTTAGGTTTTAAATAGCTCTGAGCTCTCACCATGCACCATCCCCAGCCCTAGGTACCAGCTACCTCCCTCCATCTGCTTGTTGTGCTTCTGCAAGCTCCTTAAAAACACCTTGACTGCATGGACAGATGCTGGCTCACAAGGAAGAGGAAAAACACTTAGTGAGGCAGGAGCAAGAGAGAAGCCAGGGCTGTTTCTCTCAGAAGCTGTGTACTGTCTAGTAATAAATAGCAAGATAAAAAATACTACCTATATATGGCCAGATGCAAAGGTCAAAGTGGACAGTATGAATTTCAGTTCTTCAGTTTAAAAATTGTAGTTATAGGGTCAATACAAACCAACTTTGAGCAGGCAAAATCTATCATCTCAGATATGCTTCTCAGTTCAAGTTCTGTCTTCTACATTTACTGATTCACAATCCATTTCCTCTCCCCCACCCCTCTTCTCTTTTAGGAATGTTTCAACTGTAAGGTAAGACAATAAAATATCATATTTATTAAATTTTTCCAATACAATGGTATTTGAGTACATGACTGTCATGTTCTCCACAGTAACCGTAGATTTGTGCTGTGTGGAACACACGTGAAAGCCATGAACATGGATGAGTCTGCAAATGGAAGCTTGTCAGTAGAATTTCGACATTTGGTAGGTTTGACACTTTTTTTACTGTTCTGTACTTCTGGTGGAGAAATAAAAGATTCTTTAGAAACTCTGGAGGGAGAACTGTATTACTGTCAAGGCCACACTCATTTTCTTTCTGCTTGTATAAAAAGATTACTCCTAGAACCTCTTTATGCCATTCCATACCTCACCCATTCCATAAAATAAGACTATATATTTTTACAGAAATGACAAAGCAAATCCTAATTACTACCAAAAAAGGAAAGATTAATCATGCTGAATTAAAAAGCTTCACAGAAACTGAGTTTGGTTAAAAAAACCCTGAAACACCAAACCAGCAATAACAGCAATGAAAAAACCAAGCAGAAAAACCCAACGCACAGAACAAACAAACAAAAAACCTAAACCACACCACAATTTTCTAGGGGAGATAGAATTGAATGCATGAAATCTATCGGAAATTAATGCCTGTGATAAGGCCTTGTGGGAGACTAGAGCACTGCTTGTGTAATTTCTGAGAGCCCAGTGAGTCCTGCTTTCTGACTAACACTCTCTTGCCTGTGGTATTTTTGGGGCTTAACCACTGATGCAGTGCATCAGTGTAGTTTTGCAAAAGGAGATTGAGATCGATGGTTTTTTGCACTATTTTTGTGGTATATACTTGGAAAGCACCCAAATTAATGATTTATTACATTAACTTAGTTTCCTAAAAATTCTTTAAAAATATCAAAAGGCTCCTCACTGAATAGAATTTTCAAGGTGCAGTGTCAGTCTTCATTAGACTTCATTTGTATATTGCAAATAAAATCTTAATATAACTAAGAATATTTTGGTTAAAAATTATGTTCTATATAGGTACTTCTGCCTATAGTTTCTCTGACACATAAATATTGCTTTGATTTATACAGCAACCCAAAGAAATGAAAACAAGTGCTGGAAGCAAAGGAAATGAGGTTTGTGCATTTATTTTACATGTTGTTTTGCTTATTCTCACAAGTATTTCATATTTGATTTTATTTAAATCAAAGAGTTGTTAGATTTTGAAATATATACTAAGTACAGGATCCAATTATTATGTTAGTATAAATATAATGAGAACTGTTTGGAATGACTCAAATTGTAATTGCCTGCCTGAAGTCTGTATATTGAAAAAGTTACAATAGAAGGTAGAGAGTAATAATCCAAATGTGTGCATTCCATTCAAAGGCTACCTTTTTGGTCATTTACATTTTCAAAACAAAACAATAAACAAAAAACAACAATGCTAGCTTTTAAAGATGTTTTGGGGTTTTTTTTTGTTAAGATAATTGTTTCCTATGGAAAAGGTCCTTTAAATATATGTTCTGCTGGTCAAGTTCACAGCTGAAGTCAGGGTGTCATTATATTTGCATCAAAAGGGTTTGCTGCCTCAGCCAGGACCAAAAGTGTGCTTCATCTATTTACGCTTGTCCCAGCCTGGTCGTTGGTTCCCCTCTCGTGGTTATTCTGTGTATGGCATGACAGCACTGAAAACAGCATAAATAAGGGTAAAGTTGTATTAACAAGTTAAAAAAAATAAAATAAAATAAAATAAAATAAAAAATAAAGTAAAAAAATAAAATCACTCATATGACATCCCAAATAGCTGTTGTTATACAAGCACAAGAATTATTTTAAGTATTCTTTAAGCATAAAGCAAAAGGTGTGATCAGCATGAAGGATTTGACCAAAACCTAAAGCAGAAGATGCGTGTGCCCATTTCACACACATTTCTGAGCAGAACTCACAACCCAATCAGCAAGACTGAAACTCAAGGCTCATCTCCCAGTTACTTTTCTGCTTACAAAATCACTGACACCACAACAAGCAAATGCAAAAATGTAAGTTATATTGGCACTCCAGTTTTGGCAGCATTTTCTTACCACTTCTACACATTATGCCTTTAAAACTATATAAAGCTATCGTAGGGCTGTGGAGAATTAGGACAGCTGAACTGTGACCTGGTTCACTAGTGTTTTCCTCAAATAGAGCCTCTTCTTGGTCAAGTCAGTCTGTGAGAGTGGTTGTTAGCAGAACAAGAGTTAAGATTTTCTTTGTTAACAGCAACTATAATGCTTTCAGAACTTGATTTGTTATAGGATGTTCAGTATGCTAAAAGTGTAGTTAAATATAACTGGCCCTGCTAAAAGAAAAAGTGGAAGTTCTCCATTTTAGATTTGTCCTTTCATGCAGATGTACCACTTTGCCTAGATAATTTTTCCATGAGAAAAAATTGCTTCTGCAAAATCATAATGGGGGGATGTAGGATTGTTTCATCAACCGTTTTCAACTTTGTGTCAGCAATACAGGTTGAGCTGGATTGATTCAACCTGTATTAAAACATTTGAGCTCATTTGATGGATGGCTATTTCATGTAAAAGCCTTCAGGTCAAAGATGGATTTTCCCTTTGCAAGGCAGATTTATTATTCAGATGCCCTAGGATTTCCTGAGGTCCTAATTCCACATTTATTCAGTATCTTTTATTGCAATGGCCTGTACATCTCCTGGAGGAGATGCTCCATTGCAAAGGCCACGAGGTCTGCCAATAAATACTTTTATTTTACATTGACTGAGAGCAGATATTTCAGTAAGGGAAAGCATTTTAGTTTGCAATTTTTTATTTCTTTTTTTTGAAAGAAAGTCTGACAAAACAAGTGCGCAATGGGGAGAGAAAGACCAACAACAAAGGAAACAGGAAAAGAACAAATATATTTTTATTCTTTGAGTTCTGGGGATGGAAATGTATTTCAAGAGATCTGGTTCCTAAGGGGCAGAGATTTGGATCTTTACAGAGCTATGCTGGTTTGTAATCAAAACAAATGCTTATACGACAAACTTTAATCAACGATGACAAACAGATTTTATTTTTTTTCCATCCAAGAAAAGCTTGAGGTTTTAATACCAGATTTGCTTTGGATTAATGATTTAGGCCTCTAGTCCTTCAACTAGTACCCACAGCAAACCTGGATGAAGGCCTATTTGTCATTAAAGCTGTGGCTATTTGCTTTGTTTCTAGTTTGTTTCTCCTTAAACATCCCTGTTCAAAGTCAAATTGTCAATCAGTAAGGAAACTTTCGGAAAAGGAAAGTCAGAGACAACCTTCATCAGACACACAAAATTATCTGTTAACTTCTTGTGTGCAAATCTGTGTTTAAAAGTGCCATTTTAGAAAAAAATTTAAGTTTAGAAGTATTACTTTAACAATATTAAAGGGTTATTTTATATTTTTTACAAAAAATACCAAACTTTTGGACTAATTCCGTGTCAGAGTTGAACAAACAAATTGTTTCCTTCACTTCCTTCTTTCCTGTTTTGCTTATATATTTGATAGGAGTTTTCTTTCCAAGTGTAACCTCAACAGCTGGATCACTAAAACAGTTTTAAATGTCAGCTGTGCACTCACAGCTTTATAACCTCGTTGTTCCCTCAGGGCCCTCACATGGTGACCGAGGAACTGCACTCCATCAGCTTTGAAACACAGGTCTGCCTGTATGGATTGACCATAAATTTGGAGGTGAGTATTTGGGACAGATTCTCTGGGGCAGGAGTAAAAGGCATTTTTCAGCAGTTTATAGAAGTGCAGCTGTGCTGGCCACACCACAGGTCTGCCTACCCTTGGTGAGGCTCTCAGCAGTAACCACAAGCAGACACAAGATTTCCAGACCTTCTGGAAAAGAAGTCAATGCTTTGGGAAGAAAGAGAGGCTAAAAAACCAAAGCACAGCACAGCACTAATACTTTCCTCAGCAGCACTTACACATAGCATTCATTCTCTCCACCAGACCAGCTCTTTGCCTGTGGTGATGATTTCCAATGTCAGCCAACTGCCCAACGCATGGGCCTCTATTATTTGGTACAATCTGTCAACCAATGATCCTCAGGTAGGTCCTCAGTATGCAAATACTGACTTCCTGCATTTTTGCATTTGTATTATTTGGTTATTGAATACATTAAGTACAAAAAAGATGTATTTCCCTCTTGAACTGGATTTATTTTTGTCATGTATACTGTTATCAACATTGCACTTTATTGTTGTTCTCTTTATCTTTCTTTCCCTGCCCAGATATAAAACCACATGCACCCTTAGCTTTTCTTTTTGTAGCCTAAAGTAGTAGTTCTTGAACTAAGGAAAGGTGGCAGGCCTTCTCCACAACTTCTCTAACTTCTCTGGTTTAAATTTATCTTTCTTGGGTGTGACTGACTAAAACTAGACCTGTTAGAAAATAATTCTACCAGTACAACTCCAAACCATGAAAGCGGGCATACAGGTAAATCCATAATGTATTTAAGTGCTTTTTTCCCCCATGGATTTTACAGGAACTTGTGCTTTTTGTAGAGAAGCTTATACATGCTAAGCAGCAACTTCTAGTGGCTCTAACCCTGAGCAAAGGCACAATCATTCTTTCTAAGGCTCCAGCTGTATCAGCACATATTTTAGATTCAATCACTGTTACTGTATTTGCAGACTGTGGAATAATGCTGTCAGTGGCTCTCTGGCTTTCAGCTGGAGATTAATGCAGTCACACAGATGCTCAGAGGAGGGAAAGCTGTGGTGGCCAGCTGACCAGCAGGCTGGACTGCATCATCACTCTGTGATACTCCAAAGAGGTTTTGCACAATCTTCAGTATGCCCATTGTGTATACAATAAAAAAATAATAAAAATTAAAAAAAACAAACACAAAAAAAAAAAAAAAACTAAGATAAGCCAAATGATTCAACGGCACATCATCATTTCAGTATGTAATGTTTTAAAGATTCCATACACTTAACATTAAAATATAGTGATAATATCTAGGGTTTTTTTGGACAGGATTTAAGCATATTTTCACTGTTTTTACACAGGACACTACCAGAGGCATAGCAAGGTATTTTAGCATCCAAGATGCACACAGGGAGTTTAGCTCTCTCTAGGAGTGTCACCCTACGACCCTGCTTGGGCACCCCACCACACCTTGCTGGGTGCTTGCATGTTTGCCCTGATGCTACCCCACACACAAAGCTCACTTTCAACACTTCCAGATTCTGCTCAAGTACTTGCAGCCTCCTCTTACAGCCTGATATGTATTTCATATGTATTTCACATGTATTTCATGGTTGCTATCTAAACAAAGCATTAATTCTGTTGCAGAATTTGTCTTTCTTCAACAACCCCCCTGCTGCCACTTTAAGCCAGCTCTTAGAAGTACTGAGCTGGCAGTTTTCATCATACGTTGGTCGTGGGCTCAATTCTGAACAGCTCAACATGCTGGCAGAGAAACTTACGGGTATGTGTGTAGAAATATACAGGTTTTATTTACTTTGGGATTATTCTACTTGGTAGCTATGGGTAGGGGCCTTAAGCACACATTTGTGGTTTAGCAACAGCTGGCAGCTAAGCCCCACACAGCCACCAGAGTGAGATGGGGAGAGAACTGGAAGGGTAAAGTGAGAAAACTCATGGATCAAGATAAAGACAGTTTGACAGATAAAGCAAAAGCCACATGTGCATACCAGGCAAACAAGGAATTAATTCACTTCCTCCCATCTGCAGGCAGGTGTTCAGCCTGGAAATCAGGGCTGGATTCATCACACAAAGGAGTTACTTGGGAAGACAGATGCCATCACCCCAAACATCCCCTCCTTCCTCCTTCTTACCCCTAAGTTTACATGCTGAGCATGTCACCATACAGTGCAGAATATCCTTTTTGGCCAGTTAGGATCAACTGTCCTGGTTGTGTCCTCTCCCAGCTTCTCAGCACTCCCAGTCCCTTTGCTCATGGGGTGGGTTGAGAGTAAGAAAAGACCTTCACTGTGTTTAAGCCCTGCTCCACAAGAACTAAAACATCCCTGTATTACCAGCACTGTTTCCAGCACAAATCCAAAACACACTGGCTACTGTGAAAAAAAATGAACTCTACCCCAGCCAAAACCAGCATGGCATGACCTCCACTTCCAGAGCTGGTGTCAAAAATGTCACAATGACATTTTTTTTCTTTAAAGAAAAGCAGGCGTCAGCTTATTCTTATCACAAACTAATTCAACTTTCGAACTTCCAGGCTGCTCAACTGAAGAAAGAGGGCATCAAAGTCACACTGAACTGTGATGTTATTTTGCTTCCTTAACAATTATCTCATACATCTGAAATCAAAAGGAAGTATTTTTGCTTGCTTATGAGGTTTGGTTTGGGGTTTGTTTCATTTTAAGTACCTGTCCTTGTGGGTCTGTTCATTTCTGGGTCCTCAGCAGATATGCTTCACTGGTGTCAACACAGGAAAGAAGCCCTGTTACCTCACCAACATGAACTACTATTGACTACTCTGAGATACAAGTGTGCCCCAGAAGGGAGAAGCCCTGCGGAACGCTGAGAAGTAATATTTAAGCTAAAAACTGAAACTGAGCACGTAGTGTTGCAAACACCAAGTCACAGGCTACTTTAGGCAAATATTTCCAAAACTATTATCACCTGCCTCAAAAGAATACAGAAAACCAGATCTGCAGTCTCTTAGCATGTCCCTATGCCCTCCCTCCCCAAGTCTGGATGTACTGTACTTCTCCCATCATGCCCCCACCCAACTATACAGATATCAAGCAATATTTATTTCATAACTTCAGAATAATATGTGCACCATTTGTTTCTTCTTCTTTTTCTTTTTTCTTCTTTTTCTTTTTTTTTTTTCTTTTTTTTTTTCTTTTTTTTTTTTCTTTCAGGACAGCAAGTCAGTTACAATGATTATCAACTATCCTGGGCAAAGTTCTGCAAGGTACTTGTTCCAAAAATAAAACTAAACTCTCATTTCTCATAACACCCACAGCCATGCCTATCTCTGTTTCTCTGATGCTGCTGATAAGATCCCCACTTGCTCTATGTGGGACTTTCAGCTCAGCACAATCACATCCCTTGTAAAAAATTAACTAGGAGAAAAACACTTCCAGAAGCATAAAGCTTGCAATTAGGGATTACTTAGTTATATTGCTACAGATATCAGAAAGTGCCATTATAGTGTACCTTATATATTTCTTCAAATGATCACTTGAAAGTCTCACCAAAGCATGCAATACATTTTTCATAGAGCATAAGTAAGATTTTTCATATGTTTAGTTTTGACCTGAATTATTTCAAGACAGTAAATATATGCAGTAACTTTGATGAGGAACAGAGAATGTATTAATAAAGAAAGGTAAGCTCATTTAATTCATATTAACTACATTATTTAAACAAGTACAAAACCTTGGAAGGAAGTTCAACTTTCTCATATTCTTTTCACTCAAAATATAAACTTATAACTAGGAGGAAACCACAGATGGGATTTTTATTCTCCTTGAAAAATGAGGTGATTCCAATGCATACCTTAAAAATCAGTTGGCTTTATGTTATGTTGAAAGAGAGATGTTACTCATAACTGCACGTCAAACTGTCATTCTCACTTGAGCAAAGTGGCTTATTCTTCAGAAACTAAGAAACTGTCATGTGAACATTGGGTAACATCACTTTTACAATTCTTTCGTGTGTGTTGTTTCTGTTTGTGTTTTGTGGTTGTTTTTTAACTGTTAGGAACATTTGCCAGGGAAGTCTTTTACCTTTTGGGTTTGGCTTGAAGCAATCCTGGACTTGATTAAAAAACACATTCTTCCTCTTTGGATTGATGGGTGAGCAACAAGAGAACTGCTGTATATTGATCTCTCACCACATTTTCTCTATCCTTTACTCATCTCAGTTTTAGCCATGCAGAGGAGAACTTGCATTGAGTTTAACACTTCCCTCTCCCTTCTCCCATTCATAACATTTGGAAATTGCTGCCAGAGGGGAACAACATGGGATCTCTTAGAAATGCAGGTTTAGATCCATTCTTCAGTTCTGCCTATGCAATCAAGTACTGGGATAAATTTCACCAGGATTCACAGTACTTTGAGCTCTATGCCATACTCCACATGTAAATCACACAAAGCTTTGGCCATAGTGCCCAAGCCTTATAAAGCGTTGTAACCAGGTTTTGAACACCTCTATGAAGTCTGGCCAGATCAAGGCCAGGCTGGTTAGCTCAGAGCAACTTGGTCTGGTGAAAGATGTCCCTGTCCACAGCAGAGAGTTTGGAACCAGGTGAACTTTAAGGTCCCTTCCAACCCAAGCCCTTCTATGATTCTACACATTGCACAGATCAAAGCCTGTAATTTTTTCCAAAAGTAAACCCATCATTTCCTGTTATACCCCAGGTACGTAATGGGATTTGTAAGCAAAGAAAAGGAACGAATTCTGCTGAAAGACAAGACACCAGGAACATTTTTATTAAGGTTTAGTGAGAGCAATCTGGGTGGAATTACCTTTACTTGGGTGGATCAGCTAGAAAATGGTAAGTATAATGAAAAGAAAAATAACTAAACCAAAACCAACCCAAACTCTGCAGTATACTTGCAATACAGGAGTCAAGTTTTGTTTGCTTTGAAAGTAAAATTCACATGTATCATGTCACAGTGTCACAGTGTGGTTTTGGACAAGATACAAGTATAATAATTTTTCAAACAAACCAAAACTGACATTCTACCTCTGAGCTCCTTTTATTAACCAAGCTCTCTATGAGGTGTGCCTGCTAACTGCAGGCTTTAGATTTGTTTCCAAATATGCAGAAATTCAATATTGAAAGATACTAACATAGGTAAGAACAGGTAAAGCCTACGCAAGTGTAAACTTCAAAAGAAAGGCAAAAATGCATTCCAGCTGCAGTTGCTCACCTACAGGTTTATGGTGCCTTTGTGTTTTTGCAGGAGATGTAACATTTCATTCAGTGGAACCCTATAACAAAGGTCGCTTAGCTGCCCTGCCTTTTGCTGACATACTGCGCGATTACAAAGTGATCATGGCAGACAACGTTCCTGAAAACCCCCTGAAGTACCTGTATCCAGATATCCCCAAAGATAAGGCCTTTGGCAAACACTACAGCTGTCAGCCAAACGAAGGTTAGGCTCCACTTGTCTATTTACCCTTTCTGCACAGCAGCTGCAAAGTCAAGAAGCAATTTGAAGAATGTAGGGAGAGGAGGGAGAGAACAGATTAAGATGCCTCCTTTAATAGTCATCTTCAAGAGAACTGTTTTAACATGTGCCCGTCATTTAGACAGCTTCATTTTGCAAATACATCCCTGGTCTTAGAGCTTACAGTAGAGGTGATGACAATATTTAAAAGAAGCTAAGAAATTTGACTGATGCATCAGTGCTTGGGTGTTCAAAGGAGAGGAAACTGAAAAGACATCCTGCTTATTAGCTTCACATTGTGTTACACTGTAGCATGCTGTCTCTTTAATTTCAAGTAAACTCAGTATTTCTACTTTGGAAATACTTGGAAGCCCTACTTTGTTTCATTTCATGCAGTGGAACCCTAAAACAAAGGCTGTCTATCTGCACCACCTTTTCCCAATATACTGCACAATTGCAAAGTTATTATGGCAGACAACTTTCCTGAAAACCCCTGGCAAGTGCACTGGAAAATGCAAAACGGCTAAATAAGGATGGTTCCAAATATTTTCAGGCCCACATTCTTTTTTGTCCAAGTTAAAAGTCATCTCATTTTTAGATCAAATTCATTCTTGCTTAAAGAAAGCCCTCAAAGCCTTATTTTTTTAATAGATAAAACACATTTTTCTAGACTTTCGGTATCAAAGGTTACAGTTCCATTTGAACTCAAATTCCTACACAACTCAAAAATATTTGGAGGCTACAGTATTTTTCTCCCTCTTCATTTTAACTCAGTGGATTTTGCCTAATGCTCCAATCCTCTAAAATCTTACATATATGCTTAATTTCATGCAAAAGACATTGCTGAAGTTGTATTTGTAGAGCCAGAGCTCCAAGCATTTGCAGAACTGAAATCTGCAGGCTTAGAGTACCAAATTTAAAGAACTGTATACTTGCTTTGAAGGTCTAACAAAACCTCTTTCATCAGCTGTGGTATTATATTGTGATTCATATCAAGAGAGCACAGACAATTCTATAACTAAGACCTGAACTCAAGGATCTGAACTCAAGGACTAATCTTAGGAATTCCCCTCACTTCTATGGCTATTTATTTATGCACTGACTTTTCAATTTATTATTGTCTGCTGCACTTCAAGCAGATAATCTATTTCAAATAGATAATGACTAGACAATGTTTAATTTCTCTGCTATTTATTCTAGTGTCAAAGCCCTCAGATGGAGGAGTGAAAGGTTATGTTCCTTCTGTATTTATCCCAGTCTCCAAAATGTAAGTATCCTCACAGGTGTATCACACTTCAGCTGTTATTTTTATTTAATTTACATCCCATTTCAGAGTTTCCCCTGCCTCCTTTCCCCAAACTATTTGAAAATAGTTTGGCAAGGACTTCTAAAAATAAGTAAGGGAAGTAAAGGACTTCACCTGTACAGTGCTTTTCCCATTCATGGGGCAAACCATTTGTAAAAAATGAATGCAGATTTTATGGTATTCTGGATCTACTTATCTTTCACTGTCTCCTTTTTATCTCCAGTGGCTGATATTAGGGCCAAGGAAAGAGAGGATAAATCTAACTGTATCTCCTACATTTTTAAGTGTATACCAGGTTGTTGGCACAAGCTTATAGGGCCACCAGTAAGCCTGAGTACAGGGTTAACAAACTCAAAAAACATTCACCATACTCCACTGATATGCATAAAGTTGGAGGATTTAAGTTTTTTCTAAGTTCATTTTTGTATATTTTTTGTTTGCTTTGTTTTTTCTTTTTAGCTTAAATGACTCTACAGAACCACCTTCTCCATCAGATCTTCTTCCAATGTCTCCAAGCGTTTATGCTGTGCTGAGAGAACACCTGAGTCCCACAGCCATTGAAACTGCTGTAAGTTGTAAACCTTCCCATTCTTAAGTAAATATTAGGCAAACAGAATACAGCACAAATGCTGGTGAATAAAAGGCTGCTTGTACAGCTATGAAAGAATCAGAGCTCTTTCATCACTTGCTGCATTACATTCTGAAACAATGGTGCAGATATTTTCTATTCTAAATGGTGCAGGATGCTGCAAGCATCTTGAAAGCACTGGAATTGCCTGACATGCTGGCCAATGAATCATAAATGTCAGAACACAAAGATCCCAGAGTTCTTGCACAAACGAAGGCTTTACATTAACAAATACATGTCACTTATACTAATTCTCTAGACTGCACAAAGGCCTGGACTTGCTATGGGGAGTTGCCCAAGGAACATAATAATTTCCAATTCAGTAAACTTGCACAACTTTTTCACACTGCAAGATTTTACATGAGGTTTCAAAGTGCAAAATTAAAAGTCAACTAAAACACTTTCAGCAAATTTTAACTTAGTAAAGATTAGGAAAATACTCTACAAACATCATATTTAACAAAAAATTCCTCTTTTCTTTATTGAATTTATAGAAATTATGTTCTGAATCATCATGGGTTAGAGTCCTTATAGCAATGATGTAAAGCCAGGTGGGGATTTGTCCAGCAGACTTTTCTCAGGAAACACAGCAGTGGTTTGGCTCTAGCAGCTTTAGAAGAAAATCTCATTTTTTTTAATACTAGCCCTTAACTTTCTGTATGTTCAATGATTTATGATCTTAAAATGGTTATGTATTTAAAAGCCTGCCAACTCCCCTTCAAATGCCTCTCTGCAAAAACACTTCTCCTTACCCTCAAACAGAACAAAACTAAACCAGAATCCTGATTGTCAGTGATTAGAAGTACAGTTAAACTTTATATACAAATAGATGAGTTCTTTAATAAGTCAACCTGAAGATCCACTCAAGAGCAAAATACCTTTTTTATTCTTAACTTTTTTCTCCAATTGCACTCGTAACAAACTAGGTCTTTAGCTGAAAACAAAACTACCAGCCTGAATTAAAAGTCTGCATTAAAACCTACCCCACCCAATTCAAGACATGTCCCCACTCATTTCTGTTTTGGTTTATAGCATGTGGAAATGGTTCTGACCTCCTCAACTGCACTTGAGAACTATGCACGCATTTGCTTTCCTGAAGTTTCATCAGAATAAATAGTTGGATTCACTTTCATTTAACATCAGCTTCCAAATATTTTTGGTTTCTTCTTGCAAGCACAGTAAATCTCAAACCAGCTCTATTCAGAGCTTCAAAATAAGCTGTGACCATGGCCATTGTGCAGGGTCATAATGGCACAAAAGGAATGTGCCTGGTAGCAAACTGTAAGTGTTAAATACAATTTTAACGGTACCAAGATGAGTGGGTCAGTGCTGTTAGATGGTAACAGACTTTTAACAGATGGTTAGTGATATTTCTGTAGGCTCTTACTAGAAATGTTTTCAAGTTCTGCGAGAAATTGCATGAGAAAAATAGTTTTACAAGATTTTTAAAGAATTACTTCCCTTTTCCATTCGATTTACCTTGCTAAATGGAAAGGAGGAATATATGGAGATTTTTTCTTTATCAAATTCACACAGCAATCTACCCTGCTCTAGAGCTGGCTTAGTACAGCAAGCAGACAATCTCCACTAAATGCCAATAAAAAAGCACTGTGTGAGATACAAAAAACAAGAGCGAAATCTGCAGCATGACTAAATATCTTACAACTCAGTAACTCAGTCTTAGCAAGATATACTTTCTGCATTCTTGCTGAACTCCTTTCTATTCCCCCTCACCCAATCCAGCTTCCCTTACCCACCAAAAAAACAAGACTCCAGGGAGAACCCTGCAATATGTATCCACAGGCTGCAAGAACTACAGCAGTTCATACAAAAATAAATACCATGCTTATTCTTATTGCAACAGTTTCCTACAGTGTCTTCTAAAGAGCATTTCTCTATGTTAGAAATAACTACAAACAGGACTTTCAGATCCTTAGTAGTTTGTATGATATTGAGAGTCAAAGTGACTCTGTAGTTACCTTGAGCCAGAGAAGCTTTCATCTGCAGTTTCTTTTAAATGAACAGCCATGAGACTAATCTTTTCTTTCTTTTCTTTTAGCTGAGTTCTCCTTACTCAACTGACTGAAGTGCACATACTGGAAAAATTAGTAATCATGTGAGCATTGGATGGGTTAAAGAAGTCATGATTTTTTTTCCCTGTCGCCTCTGAAAGTCACCTTTTCCAGGAAACCATTACATTATTCTTAGGGCTCCTTCTGTTATCAATAACACATAGACAAGGAATTTCCTCCCTATGGATTCAAACAGCCTTTTGCAAGTCATATTTGCTGTTATTACTGAAAAACAACCAAATCCTTTCCAGCTTGGGAGTTATTTGACTTCAGTGGCGTCCCAGGAAAGATAAATTTTACTTGCTAATTTAACTAATTTCCACAGAATTGCTGTAAATATGAGAGCATGAGAACAAAATGTTTTGCTTCTGAAGATAGCATATAAAGATAACTAAAGACATTAATGTGTTTGGAGAAATTAGGATTTATTATGGTAAATACTTTCTGCTTAATCATAATCTTGTACACCACTGATTTAGCTACTATTTCAAAGCAAAGATTTGTGTTCCCCTGACTTTGAACCTTCCAGAGGTATCAGGGTTTGCTTTTCTCCAAAAAATGAATTGCCTTCAGCAAAGATTTTTATCTGACACCACAGAAGAAGTTGTGGAAGGCAGGTAGGCAAGGCTGGGGGGAGAAGAGTGTTCCAGAAAGGAAGCAGACATAAAACTTGTGGTGTTAGAAAGGTTGTCTCCATTTTGCCACTGAAAGAGTGAGTTAGTAGAACTTCCCCCTCTCACAAAATAGTTGCAGAAATAAATCTGTTTGGGCAGGAAGCATTTGGAAACTCCAGCAAGTACTGTCAGAAAGTCTACAAATAAAAAAATCCCAATCTGACACAGACTGGATGCTAACTGGTCTATGCCAACAGGGAAGCAGTTTTAAAAAACAGTTACTGAAGAGCTGCAGCTAACCACCTGGAAACTTGTGCTGCATGACAGGATATTACATGCCTGCCACAGGCTCATTTAATAAGCAGAACAACTAGTTTTTGTAAAAATGGTAAATTGCCCTCTTTAAATACTCTTTTTGTTCTTTCAAGCATGTTTAGTGCAGAGTTTGGGTTGTTTAATTTTGTTGGTTTTATTTCCCCCAGTGTTATGCCTAAAATCTCTGTTAACAGAATAATGAACAGGCAATTCCAAGGCCACTGTATTTCACAAATGCAGGCACAATCACAATGCAAGTCTTGCACGCAGAATACATGGTTAATGCATGCAAAGTTCTTAAAACACAAACCCTTGAACATTTACACCTTACTGCTTTCTAAAGCAGGTATAAATGAGACTTCTGCGATGAAAACGTAACCTCCTTGAATCAGTAAAACACGGATTTTACTTTCTCTTTTCATCCATGCTATTTATGTTAGTTGAAAGCAAGTGAGCAGAAACAAAGTAACGAGATATTTTTGTGATACATGGAAGTGGATTTCAAAGAAACAAACACATCTCTGTTCATTACACTGAGTGATTCAAAGCAAGCTCCACATAAGTTCAGCAAGCATCACACATAAAATAAAAAACAACAAGGGCAGTTCTGCATATAGCTTGGTAATATCTGTAATTTATATAACCAGCAAGAATAAAATCAGATTTTGGCTTCAAGTTGCATACCCAGACCTCGGTGGCTTTTTTACAAGGCACAACAAAAATAATCTTGCTGCCTTTTGGTTGACCTTAAACTGAGCTACAAACAGTAACACAAACTTCTGAAGCAGGAAACATAACCTCCCCTCACATCAGCTTTGCATGCCTTTTCATTGTAATCTCTTCTCACAATCTCAATACAAACAAAATGGGGGATACCTTTTATTTTTGACTACCTGAAGTTCATGAGAAATACTGTAAGAAAAGAACAGCCATGGCATGAAAAACAGTCTCCTTTTTCCTTCTTCCCTGCTCTCTATGCAAGGCAACCATTCAAGACTCTTAAGTATTAACTTCAGCCCAATATAACTGGTATTTCTGAACAGCATCGTGGATCAGGTTTTGGCATGACAGTCCCTGCTGTTGCTTCAGAACAAATTTTTGCAGAGGGTAGGATAAACATTTTATTGAAAAGATGTGTCTTGAGATGATTTCACTGCTTTAAAGGAAAAATAGAATAATTATCTGTAGGATGAATATATACAGCCCAGGCCTCCTTCCATTAAAAAAGTAAGAATTTTGTCCTTATGCCACGATGAGAGAACACAGCTCTCCAGTGAAATGATGGTGTGGAGGAAAAACACAAAGGGGAGCCCAGATACTACCAGAAAAAACCAGAACATCTGCTTTTAAGTACTTCTACTAATTGTGCTTGTGCTTTCACTGTGTTTTGCAACAGCAAAGTAAAAAAATGTGATTGTTTTGTGCTTTGTCTTAATGCATCACTGTAACGATCCTAATTAAAAAACATTGAAACTGTCAGTTATCTTCTTCCATAGCTTTTATTCATAGCCATATTTATAGATCTACTACTCCCTAGTATTTCATGCTAAGTTTACCAAGCAGACCTCCTATTTCTTTCTTTCATGGAGTAAGACCTGCCTCCTCCATCTGAGGAGAGAGGGGGCACAGAGTACCCTGGAGACCCGCAACAAAGCCTGGACTTTAATATCCCGGCCTTGTCGGCTTCAAACACCGGACAAAACCCAAAAAGGCTGTGCTGGGACAAGAGACAGCGACACTGGCCCTGAGAGCAAAGCTTGCAAGAAATGGGAAGGGAAGGGAGACAACGCTCAGCCGCCTGCAATTGGCGCCTAGACAGGCAAAGCGGGCATGAGTGGCGGAGGCCGGAGCCAGGAACCGGAGCCCAGAGCCAGGAACCGGAGCCGGAGCCAGGAACCGGAGCCGGAGCCAGGAACCGGATCCAGCAGCCGCAGCCCCCACACTGCCCCCAAGGCCCCGCTGGTTTCGCTTTCGCCTTCGCCTCCCCGGCCCCGCTGCCTTTCCCAGAAGTCACGTGACGCGCCCGCTGCCCTGGGCCCGCCCCGGGCCCGCCCCCGCGCATGCGCAGCTGTGCGCGCGGCTCCCCGAGGGCAGCCGGCACCGCGGCAGCGCCGAGCGGACCCGAGGTGAGGGGAGCGGGCTTGAAGGGCTGGGGGACGGCGCCGGGAGCGGCAGGGCGGGGCGCTGCCCGCACCTCGGGGCATGGCGGGGTGAATGCCCGGTGTAACTAAAGCTGTCGCCTCCTCAGACTGCCACTGCCCGCGGGAGCTTTGCGCTTCGGTGTCTTTGCAGCTGGGGAAACAGGAGGTATTTCCTGGCGGTCTTCATTTCTGGCAGGGACACCCCTACCCTTCTGTCGCCTGTTGCATCCGCTCCCAAATCCAGCTCTTGGCTCATTCTCCACAGCTCACGCTCTCCGACGCCTCTCCAGACCTGCCCTGTCCGGGAGCGCTCGAAGCGGACCCCTGTCCCCGGCACGGCGCTGCCGCTCATCCCGCTGATCCTGTGCCTCCAGCGTCGCTGGGCAGCTCCTCTCAGCAGGTGGGAGGGAGGGATAGGGATGCTGCCACCCGCGGGGCTGAGCCGGCCGGGAGCGGGGGGAGCGCGGGCAGCGAGCCGGCCGAGGGCAGGGACTGCTGCCCGCGCCCTTTGCTCCTGAGCCCCGCCGCGTGGATGGGCCGCGATGCCCCGGGAATGGCAGGAGAGGAGGTGGAGAAGAGCCGGGAAGGGGTCCTGGGGTGCATCGGAAGGTTGAGAAGGGCCAGGAACGAGTCCTGGGGTGCATCGGGTGGCCAGCAGGTCGAGAAAGGGGATCAGCCACCTCTGCCCAGCCTCAGTGAGGCACATCTGGAGGGCTGTGTCCGGGTCTGGGCTCCTCGATACACCAGGAGCTCCTGGAGAGGGTCCAGCAGAGGTCACAAAGATGTTGAGGAATCTGGAGCACTCTCTGACAAGGAGAGACTGCGGGAGCCGGGCCTGTTTAGTCTGGAGCAGAGAAGACTGAGAGGGGATCTCATTACTGCATATAAATATCTCAAAGGCAGGTGCTAAGAGGATGGTGCCAGATTCTTTTCAGTGGTGCCCAGCGACAGGATGAGGAGCAATGGCCACAAACTAAAACACAACAAGTTCCACCTCAACACGAGGAAGAACTACTTTACACTGAGGATGGCAGAGTACTAGAACAGGCTGCCCTGGAAGGTTGTGGAGCCTCCCTCTTTGGGACTGCTGCAGCATACTCAAACGCTGTGTTAGCTGTAATCTGAAAAGCGCATACATCAAAAGCCTCAAAGCCCTCACTTTAAGCATAACATTTTTAACTCCTTTGCTTCTCACACCTAGCACACGCCACTTAGCAGCCAAGGGCACTGGCATATAGAAACTAAAGGGTTTGGTAGGAAGGGGCATAGAAGATAGTCCTTCACCCTGATGCTGCCCTGTTCTTTTGGATGGGTCTTATAGGCAGCCATTAAAAGACAATGATGTGAGTGGATTTGCATCTCACCACCCATATTCTCAGCCTGGGTTTTTCTTTGGAGATATCTTTATATGCCATTTCCACTACAAGGTGATAACCTGCAGCTTAGAAGGCTAAGTGATCTGCTTCTAAAGATGACACGTCAGAGCTAAACCACTCTCACAAAGTGTCAGGACTGAGAGAAACCATTCTGTACTGTCTTAGTACATTTAAGCACCCTGTATCTGCTGCATAGGTTACTTGAATTTAGCCTGAAAATATGATAATGAGAACTAAAACACATAGAAAAAACCATCTTTCCAGTACTTCTGCATTTAAAGTGACTTGTCCATTTTCAGAGCAGGCAAGTGTGGACACAAATAGCAACTGAAAATGGGCGCTTAGAGGGATCTCTAATTTTTCATGCACACTCTTGGGGATGGGGACTACGTCTGTACAAACAAAAGGTGATACTCCACATTCAGGATCTCAATTATGCAGAGTACAGGTGTCAAACACACAGGTCCTCATTCCCGTATCTCTGCTAAGCAAGAGAGCAGTAACACTAGCAGTACCCTAAATGCTATGAAAATGGGTTCAGAGGAAAAGAAAAAAAAAAGTACCACACAGCTACTCACTTCCCCTCCTCTTCACATGGTGGGATGGAGAGAGAATTGGAAGGGTAAAGCGAGGAACATGATGGGCTGAGATAAAGACAGTTTTAACAGGTAAAGCAAAAGCCATGCACGCAAGCAAAGCAAAAGGCAGGTGTTCAGCCATCCCAGGAAAACCAGGCTGCATCACACCTAACAGTGGCTTCCCTAACATGCAAAAAGTTCCCCTTTCCTCCTCCTCCTTCCCCCAGCTCTATGTGCTGAGCTTGATGCCACATGGTCTGGAATGTCCCTTTGGTCAGCTGGGGTCAGCTGCCCAGCTGTGTCCCCTCCCAACTCCTTGTGCACCCCCAGCCTCCTCACTGGTGGGGTGGGGTGAGGAGCAGAAAGGACCTTCATGCTGTGTTAGCCCTGCTCAGCTGCAACAAAAACTCCCTGTATTACCAACACTGTTGCTGCACAAATCCAAAACAGCCCCATATTAACTGCTGTGAACAAAATAAACTCTATCCCAGCCAAAATCAGCATCCAATTTTGTCAATGTTCATGAGAACTTTAAATTAGTTATTTTTCACTAGTTCAGTTTAAGATACTACTTAAACATTTACACTGACTTTTTTTTTTCATCCCTTCCTCAGAATGACTCAGTGGTATCAGCTACAGCAACTTGATTCCAAGTTTTTGGAGCAAGTTCACCAGCTATATGATGACAGCTTTCCTATGGAGATCAGGCAGTACCTGGCACAGTGGCTGGAAAACCAGGATTGGTAAGCCCAGAAATTAATTAGGCTTTGTGTTATGTGATAAACAGTGCCCTCAACCATGCAGAATGCTGGAGAAGCAAGCTGCTAGGTGCTTCAGTAACTGTGTGGGTGCTCCAGCCTGTGTTCCTGCCCCTCTTCAGGGCTTTCTAGAGGGGCCTGATACTTGGAGTAAGTGTCCTTCCTCATAATGCTCTCAGTAGCCTAGAACAAAAGTGGCTGTTTTAAGACCAGTTAGTTACTACCTTGGTAACATCTGTCTCTCACTCTTCAGAGACTCTGAACTGCCAGACTTTCTGTGGAGTGTCTTCTCTTTGAGGAATGGTACAGCATGCACATGCATCAGGGTCACTTTTAGGTTCCTGATGTGCATGGAATGAGCAAATGAATTTTAACAGAATATGGCAAAAATAATGGAGAAACAACATTTCTCTATCGAGGAAAGTAAAGTCAAAGTTAAGAGAATGAAATTGGCTTACATTTGGAGGTAATTTGCAGTGCTTGCATATTCTACAAACGGAGTTGGGGATTAAAAATCAAGTACACCTGTATGTATTTCTTGGCTCTTGTATTGGAAATATATTTAACCCAAGCATGCTTTAAATGATTCTAGGGAACATGCGGCCAACAATGTATCATTTGCTACACTGTTATTCCATGACCTGCTGTCACAGCTTGATGATCAATTTAGTAGATTCTTGATAGAAAACAACTTTTTGCTGCAGCACAACATAAGGAAAAGCAAACGTAATCTTCAGGTACGCCTGGGTTCTGTATCTATACATTTGCTTGATTTGCTTCAGTGCAATTGGAGGCCTCTAAGCAGCTACCCTGCTGTGAGGGATTTTCACAGAGGATGTGTGAGAATCCCAATTTAAAAGCCAGAATTCACATGTTGCTTCTTTTTTGTTTTGATTTGCTACACTTAGAAAGTTGCAGTTTAATTATCAGTACAGTTACAGTTTGAGAACTCTAGGAAAAATAAAGCCCCCAGGGTAGCACTATCCTGAGCAGAGCAGGGCAGTACTCAATCCACAGCATGTTTCAGGTTTGTGTGCAGGTAAAACAATAAGGCTGAATTTGCATCCAGCCTGGACTGTGTGTTAAACCAGCAGCCATACCAAGGTGTGGGAGGGTGGCTCTTGAGGGATGAGCTCTATCTAGGACTGTAGGGCGCCTAGTAATGTCTCTGACCCTTTCCTGTTGCTTTGTGCCAGTCCTGTCTCCCTGTATGCCAATGAACTACAATGGTAACTCGCTCTTGGAGCTGGTTGTGGCCGTCACACCCTGTAATCCTGAAGCAGGCAATGACCAGTGCCTTCCCTGAGGCTCATACATGGGTCATTCCCTAATTTTTTTCACAGTCTGAAAGTTACTGAAGGACAAGAAATTATGTGTATGGACTTTAAAAATAGACTGTGTCTCTAATGCTAGGATAACTTCCAAGAAGACCCAATACACATGGCAATGATCATCCACAACTGTCTGAAAGAAGAGAGGAAAATACTGAGCAATGCCCAGGTGTCCAATGAGGTAACATTCTTGAAATGTCTGCTGCAGTTGTATCCTCCCTCTCCTATTATTTGGGACAAGGGAAGTAGATGAAGGCCTGCAGGGGAAACAGGCTATCCTCTCTCTGTCCAATAAGAGGTTCCTTAAAAAAATAGAGGAGCGAGCCCTGATATGTACCAGCTGGAGAATGCTAATTTGTGCCAGCTGGACAGCATGGCTTTTTTCTGCTGAATGAAGCATTTGAAAGATAAATGGCCAGGAAATAGTTTTTATTCTTTGAGTGATGTAAAAGCTGTGCTGGTTGTTTTAATGCTTCTGTAGTATGAGGTAGCCTGATGTGTTAATTGGACTTTATTTTAATAATTAGTGTTTAACTCATATATCCAGCAAGATTTTAGGTTTGTTCTTCTGCTTTTTACTCCCCAATTTACTCTCTATTAAGCAGCTGAGCATGCTTCTTTGGACTATCTCTGAAAAAATTAGGCATCATTCTCCTTCCCAGTCGTCTCCAAGTATTTCTGTCTATTTCTGGTGTTGTTTTGGGGTGTTTTTTTTAGTGAAGCTCTTTTCTTTCTTCTGAATTATAGGTAAAGCCATATATTCTCCTTCACCTGTTCTCCAGCTTCTCACCTTTTTTTTTTTCCCTTGCAAGAACTGTTTTGCAATAAAAATTCTGCAGTTGGGAAAGGCATGCAAAATGTATAGATAGCTGTAATCCACTTATGTAGAAATAAAGTGATGACTGGCCAAGCATGTTAATTTCCAGTACTGAAATACCTCAGTTTATAGCAAGGCTTTGAATGTGCAGTGTGGGAAGAGCACTTGGGCACAGGCTGAATTTCAACAAGGGGCCCTTTGCAACAGTGTCCAAAGCAGCTGCTCTAAGAGTGTAGCTCTGACAGAGCCCCTGTAGCTGCAGCACAGCTGTTCAGTCCTGGCATGTGACATAAAGCACTTACTGCTGCCTTTCCAGTATGCAATAAATGTGGGTCATCAGAAAGGGAAAGGGAATTACAGAGTGGTTTGGATTGGAAGGGACTTCAGAGATTATCTACCTTCCTCTAGACTGGGTTCCTCAAAGCCCAATCCAGCTTGCCCATCACTTCCACCACTGACTTAAATCCAGGATGGGGGACCTTTGGCAGTTTACCAAAATAAAGACTTTGTTTCTTTCAAATTCACCTGAATTTGATTTTTTTTTGTACTAAAAAAATTTGGTATGATTCATCTGAACAAGCCATGCTTCCTTAGGTTGTTTGTCAACAAATGTCACTAATTTACATTAATGAAAAAACTTATGGGTCACTCTGTTTTGACTTGTTCTGCTTCTTCCCTCAGATGGAAGTAGGCAGTGTACAGAACACAGCAACTGGGATGCCAGACAAACACAAGGAGCTTGATGCCAAAGTGAGGGCTGTGAAAAGCAGTGTTACAGTAAGTATAATATAACTTTTCTCAGTAGTGTTTGTTGATTTGCAGATGTTGAAAACTAGACTTGATAAAATGACAAATAAAAGTGAGGTAGGGTTTTCAAGTCTATAAACCAGGGATTGCCTGAACATAGGTAGTACCTTTTGCCTAAACTTTAGCAACAAAAGCATTTTACCCATCTTAAATACTAACAACTGAGGAGAAAAGAACCTCTTAAATCATAACTGACCAGTTTGTTGCTAACTAGAAGATGTACCTTTTTTAGCATACAGATGTTTGTCATAATGCAGTCACAACAGGAAGCTTTTCTCCAAACAGTATGTAAGAATTTGAAAGTTTAAAATGCTACATGCTGTTCCAAGTTTTTCCACTATAGCCTAGATTCTCCTAAACTCTGTGGACTTACATGGCTGGACCACAAGGGCATTTCCATACTTTATAATTAACAGATTTCAGTTAGCTGAGAAGGAAGTAGGGTGAATAGAAGGTGATGAAATCTAGGAATTTCTCCTGTTAGAGAGTTCCAGGAAAAAGCATTGCTACAAAACTGGACTTCATGTCTGTCAGGGCTGGTACCAGGCAGATCCTAATCAGATGTTTTGCATTACTTGAAAATATTAAATAATTGTGTCTTACTCGTGTCTTACAGGATGTGGAGCAGGACATCAAGACATTAGAGGATATGCAGGATGAATATGACTTCAAATGTAAAACCCTGCAGAACAGAGGTGAGTCATTTTTCAAGGACATCCCCTATTGTGTATGGTTTGTCAGAGTAAACTGCTCTTTATGTCAGGGCACTGAGCCTAATGATACACAGCCAGACTTACTGGTAATGTCCCTTGTTGATTAACTCTGCTTCACACAGAACCCTAAATTTCTGTATCTGTCTTTTGTTCCAAGTAAGAGAGCTTCCTTGTTAACACAGCATTCCTTTGCCCTTTACATCCCTTTGCCACTAGAGGTAGCAAACCCTGTAGGTTCTGTGACCATTCAGCTATACACTTAATTAGTGATGTTTCACAAATGGCAAACCAGCTTTAGGCTTTGTAGGCTCTTGTGTACCACGGGAAACACACAGAGTCCACACTGGTTTCATTATACAGCTCTGTCTCTGTTGTCAAATTCTTTGTTCTAGAAAAGGCTTTGGTTTCCAACACAGCTTGGCAGAGCTGACTATCCCTTAGAACAGGGATATGTTCAGAAGGTACTAAGGGAAGCGGTGAGCCATGATCATACTTTCTGTATTTGTCCCCTTCTTGCCTCAGCATTTCACCCAGCCATTCTTCTGCACTCCTTCAGCTTCACATTCACAATTTGGACTTATTTTACAGAACACGAGTCTAATAATATGTCTCAGGAGGAATACAAGAAAGAACAGCTGAATCTCAAGCACATGTTTTTATCACTGGACTGCAAGAGAAAGGTAGTGTTCAAGTTTTCTTTCAGAAGTCAGCAGCTCTTCATCTTAAAGACACATTAATTTTCATTGAATTCACATAAATTAGCAGTAGGAAAGGTTTTTTAATGTCAGTTGAACTGAGGTCTTTGCAGAGTTTTGCAAAACAGATGAGCACTAGCTAAAAGAGTACTTAGTTCTCCTGTATGAAGTATTTCTAATAAACAGGGTAATCTCATATCCTCTGTAGGAAGTGGTGAATAAGATAGTGCAGCTGCTGCAGAGCACAGAGCACACACAGGCTGCCCTTATTAATGATGAGCTGGTGGAGTGGAAGCACAGGCAACAGACAGCATGCATTGGTGGGCCACCCAATGCCTGCCTCGACCAGCTGCAGAACTGGTAAGTCTTCTGTAAGACCACATTTAAACTGGGTTGTGAAGGAATATCACATCTAGGAAATAGACTGATTATTTATATTATCCGTTTTCTTTCTGTCTTGGCATAACTACATACATTTTATTACTTCACCACATTTCCATTGAGCACAAAGTGTACTCCAGGCACTGCCACATCCTCAGGGACAGTCACCTGGCTGGTGCCTGTGCATTAGTACAATATAAAAATGTGCTAAAAGTAATAAGATCGTGTCAATTGTAGGTTCACCATTGTTGCTGAAAGTCTGCAGCAAGTTCGTCAGCAGCTCAAGAAGCTTGAGGAACTGGAACAGAAGTTTACCTACGACCCTGATCCCATCACAAAAAATAAACAATTTCTGCAGGACCTAACACACAAGCTTTTCCAACAACTCATCCAAAGGTAATAGACCATAAGGATCTTCTGATGTTACCATTAATAAATAGATGACGAGCACCTTCCCTACTGTTCCCTCAGTATTTCCTGGATGTTATCTTTTCATTTTCCAAGGTTTTCCTAAATTTGTCAAACATTAAATTGAATTACCCCATCTAGGGTTTCCACAGGTTCAGGCCTATGGAAAGGGCTCAGTCATTATTGAAGTTAGCAGGAGCTTTGCTGCAGTACACATTGATTACAGAGTCAAACTCCCAGTCTGTTAGTCCACTTCTCCCTTCCAAGCTTCAACCCTGCAAAGTTCAAGTGAAGAGAGGCAAGAAACAATCTGCATCAAGCTGTGCCTAAGATATATACACACTAGATTCTCCAATCTTTTGTCACTGGACACATCAATTTGAGGTGTATCAAAACAGGATAGCCCCAGAAGTTTGTTTCATTGGGTTAGCTGTCCCTCATCAAATCCCCTGCTAGTGTATCCATCCCTTGGGCATGTGTTGTTACACAGCACTGTCACTGTAAGAATGCAAGAAGTCCTGAGAAAGGCAAACAAAGCAACACTCCTCACTTGCACCATGCTAATTACAGCACAGCGTTTCCTTGCTGTTTGATTTCAAGGAAGTGTGATGTAGTAATCTTCTTCCTCAAGCCATCAGTGTATTCCAAAAAACCCAACACTTACAAAATCACCGTTTCTAGTCCCATTGAAACTCTTGAAAGGAACTGATTCACACACCTCTCTGTAGAATGAAACTGAGTGAATAAAGTCTACAGTATTACCGGTAAATCAACATTCTTTCAAAGTTCACTTTTAAGTGGTTTCTTATTTAAGAACAGCACAGATAAATCTAGTGTCTCTAATCTGTTCTTCCCATAGCTCCTTTGTGGTAGAGAGGCAGCCTTGCATGCCAACACACCCTCAGAGGCCACTAGTCTTGAAGACAGGAGTGCAGTTTACTGTGAAGCTGAGGTATGTTTTCCTCTTTCCCTGTTTCTGTTTTGTAGTAAGGCTCTCCTGTCACTGGCTTCCTGCAGCCAAGAGGTTGCACAGCCTGTCCTGCAGCCCAGGGGCTGAGATCAGGAGGAGGGGCATGGGCCATGGGCAGGGGCTTCCTTCTGGCAGAGCTTAACTCACAATCAGTTTTTACCCTTTCCCAGAAGTGGGGTGTACTGAGTGTGTAATAAAGACAACCAAATGGCAAGAAGACACATGCAGAGCACTTTGTCATGCCAAAGAGTAACTCATTTGCCCATTTAGTTTTATCTCTAAATGCTGTCTTGTATGGAGCAAGCTTGGAACCTGAATATGGCCCCAAGCGTGCTTAAATATCTGTGGTAAACAACACAATCCAAGAGAACCCATATTTTTCAATTGCTGACATTAAAAAAAAAACCTTCTCTTTCCAGATTGCTGGTGAAACTGCAGGAACTGAACTACAACTTGAAAGTGAAAGTTTTATTTGATAAGTATGTTGCATTTATTTCACCCTTCTTCTGTAATGGTAAGCAGTCCCCACACTTAGGAACCCAAGAGCAGTCATAAGTGTTGAGTAGGCCAGCAGCAAGCTGTTTTCTCTGTGGCAGCAGGTACATCCTTCCCTTTTCCTTACACCCCCTTGCTCTAAATCTTTCTCTGCCACCAGAGACATGTCACAAAGTGCAGATGGTCTCAGCTTCTCACCATCATCTCCACAGAGGAGAGCTCACTACTGCTAAATCAGGCAGGGGGCAGCACCTGGGCAGCAGCCAGCCTGCTGTGGTGTTTCACCTGGATTAGCATGAGGTGACAGTGTAGAATTGGACTCCACCATTTCTAGTCACATAATTCAGTCACATCTCTAGAATCCCTTACTTTTTGGGTAAGTGTCTAGTAAGGAATATAGTTATCCTCAAGCTGCCTTTGTATTAGGGGTATAATCTGCCTACCTGTAGCATAGGACATGTTCTTAATCAGAGAAAAAAATCACAGCAGTTCAAACAGATTAATACCAATCTTTTGTATTTTGTAAGCAGTTTGGTTGAGTTTTGCACTTACTTCAAGGGCAGGGAAATAAATTTGACAAGGCTGTCCAAAATAATGACAGGGACCGTGCTTTCAAGAAAGAAAGTGGGTTTTTGTCTTCCCAGACAAGTAATCTCGTTCACTTGAAATGACTCTAGGGTCCAGAAACATGCACAGAATAGCAAAAAAGTAAAAAGGATTCTTATGTGGTTGTGGAAGGTGAGTCTTTGAGATGTGCACTAGATAGAATGCAACTCCATGAAACCCCAAGTGCTGGGAAAACCAATTCAAGTGATGCAGCAATTTATTCATCAAGTTGAAAAGCAGGTTTGCAGTGGCAGAACTACATTTTTTTTCCTCAGAGCAAGTGTTAAAATCTATACAGTAAAAGAATGCACTTTTGATTCTGAAGCCCCCATAGCAGTATCATGCCTCAGTAAAATACAGCAAACAATATTTATTTTGACTGCTTGAACCAATTGCCTGATCTTTTGCACAAGAATTTCACAAAAGCCTTTTACCAGTTCTCAGTCAGCTCTGTCAGCTACTAAAACATGCACATTTTCTTTGTCTGTGACAGAATCTTCAAAAGATTATTTTGTCTTTTTCTTTTTTCTTGACAGAGATGTAACTGAGAAGAACTCAGTCAAAGGGTATGTGGCATCAGAGTTTGATATATTAACATTAGGTTCCTTCAATGAATGTGAGATTTAATTACATTTTCCCTCTCTCTTTGTGTAGGTTCAGGAAATTTAATATTTTGGGAACAAACACAAAAGTAATGAACATGGAAGAATCTACTAATGGAAGCCTAGCAGCAGAATTCAGGCACTTGGTAGGGAGTTGGTTTTTTCTTTCTGTTACCGATACAGCCACTTAATTTTGTAGTAGAGCGTGGTAGGAAGGAAATAAATTCCTTTTGTTATTGAAGTCATCATTCCTTTTTGTGTAAAGAGGAACTGTGATTATCTCTCCTTTTTCTTTGTTCTGTCCTTTTTAAAATATTTTGCCTGTTTCAATCAAAATGCAATTGCTTGTCACTGAAAAAGGGACAGGAATGCAAACAAGAGTATTTGCTGCCATACAGCTTACGCTGCAATGGTTTCTTTAGAGAAGGAAGTTAAAAAAAGCCTAGAAAGGCTGCTTTGGGTCTTTCAGAGGAAGGCCCCTAGATAGGGAAGTCTGGAATAGTTTAAAGAGCTTTGAGGCTGGAAGATGAAAATTGTCAGAGTGCGCAGCTGCGAGAAAGCGCCTTGGGCAGGCTCTGCAGCACTTCTGATCCACAGATTCTGAGGGAACGGGTTGGTTCCATCGCTACAACAGGAAAGGAAAAGTGCAAGTCCAGAACCAGGGAATGTGGAACTCTGCCTTCATTGTCCAGAACTGAGACTGTCTAGAGTTTATCACCCAATTCAGAGGGGTACTTTGATAAACCAGTAGTCCATCTATCCTGATTTCATACTGCTTCTGTTCTTAAAAGGCCTCTTGCATAAAGGCATTGCATCATAACTGTGCAATATCTTTTTTCACAAATGAACAGCTTATAAAAGGGTAGTAGTTACCTACAGTTTAATCCTTTGGCTCCCACAGCTTAGAACCAAATAGAATCAGACACTAGTGCAGCAAGTTTGCATGCACTTGAGCAAGTGGAGCATGCAGACCTCCTCTACCACTTCCATTTGTGGCTGCCATAAACGAGTGACAGGTTTTTTGTTCATTTGCAGCAACTGAAAGAACAGAAAAACACAGGGAGCAGAACAAATGAGGTAAGCAGCACTAAGCTTTCCTTTGTAAAGTTTTAGCATAATACTAACAAGGTATTCATTTAAGACAATGCCCTCTGACCCATGACATCGGATAAGAGATCATAGGAGTTCGGTATTTCTACAAAGCGATCCACGTAGGAAGAGTCTGCAAGGAAAACTACTGCCAGAGTGGCAGTGAGGGACTCTCCCACACTGGCATCTGCCTTTAACAGGGTTTCCTGGCAAGCACAGATTTTTCTATGGCTTATAGATAGTAGCCACAAAAAAAACCAAAAAATGTGCCTGGAGAGGCAGTTTCAGAAAGTCATCACTGTCACTTGATTTTGACCTGTAAGCTTTTACTGAGGCCTAGAGCATGTGACCATGGGCAAAAAAGGGTTTTCCCCATGATAAAGCCCCATTACTTCACCCTAGGAGTTTTCAATCCCTGAAAAGTTTTATTTTCTTTGAAGGGTCCTCTCATTGTAACAGAAGAGCTTCACTCTCTGAGTTTTGAGACACAGCTGTGCCAGCCTGGTTTGGTAATAGACCTAGAGGTAAGTCTTAGATTAAACAGATGGAGTTCAATTCCTGTGTGTCACTTATGCTGACAATCTTAACTTTTTTCTCTTCTTTTTTATCTTTTTTTTTTTTTAAGTACTGGGATATCAAGTACTTTCAGTTATTTCAAATCATGGGAATGACACTTCACAACAACTCTATATAGACACAGAGAGAGAATTCTGTCAGATCTCTGGGTAAACAAGAATAGATGTGCTTTGCAAAGTGTCTGATACCTAGAGGGCTTAAGCCACAGGGTTGGTTATCAGTTTACATCTATTTCAGAAGCAGTCTGCTATGAACTATACTGTTGCTATCAATGCTGTCATAACTGACACTAAATAAAAGTCTTTATTAGACAAAAATCACCCAAGTCTTTCCAGTATTTAATCATACTTTCTCCCCTACATACAAACTTCTATTGAAAATGTCAAGATATTATGCAAGCATGGAATTAAAACAGAAATGGGTTTGTGGATAATTGCAAGGAGGTTTGTGGCAAAAGTGACAAAAACAGTGACAAAAACTGTCACGTTTACTTTTGTGCCTCTTTCAGACCACATCCCTTCCCATTGTTGTGATCTCAAACGTGAGCCAGCTTCCCAGTGGATGGGCTTCTATCTTGTGGTTCAACATGCTGTCTACTGATCCCAAGGTATTTGCAAGAAAAAAATGTTTTATCAGGTATTATGTCTAATTTTCAAGCATTGTTTGCAAGTGGCTGTTGCATTTTAGCTCTGCAGATGACTCTTAGTGAGTTTCAGGTGTAGAGAGGAGCAGTGACTTCCCTGACCTGAACAGAGCAATGTTTGAAACCCACATAAGGGTAGTATACATGTATTTAGGATATACAGCACACAGTGAGAAGCCAAATGAACATTCAAGGACTCTGTTATGGTGCACTTGAAGACATATCCAGAGCCCCAGAGATTGCTTTTCCTAGTGAAGAGTGCCTGGAAGAATAGCTGCTTGCTTCTGCAGGGTTGTCTCAAGCTGACATCCATTCTTAAATCTGGAGTTTGTTTTGGCAATACAAATACTCAAGTGGCATTCTAAAATTAACGTTTGTTAACTATAGTTTGTATTTTTCTCTTCCATTCTAGAACCTGTCCTTCTTTCTGAATCCACCTTGTGCGAAGTGGTCTAAGCTTTCTGACGTTCTGAGCTGGCAGTTTTCTTCTGTAACAAAGAGAGGACTTAATGCAGATCAGCTGAGCATGCTGGGAGAGAAGCTCCTTGGTAAGGTCTGCTTTCAGTACAGACGGCCTGTTTGAATTGAAGCTAGTTCTGCACCTTTTCCTGCAATCCATTTTAAGTTTTCCTTTCCTCTCACAGCTTTCCCCTTTCTACAATATAACTTTGTAGCAATGAAGCATTTTCCACTTTTCAGTATGGCAGAGTTTGTAAATGAGATCACGTCACGAAAAAAGCCTGTAGTTCTAACTTGGGAGTTTTATGCATTAGAGCAGCACAGACTGGGCCTAACTCTGCCTTTTGAAGTTACACTCATGTTTAGTCACTCTTTGAAGTGTATGTTTCTTGGCATCTCTTGGGTTTTGTTTTTAAATCCACCTCCATTCATTTTAACTTCATGCATGCCCCCAGCTACAGTGGGGGTTCACTCTGCATAAACACAGTTGCAGTATCAGCACACAAACACTATGAGACTGCTAAAGGATATCAAACTGAATTATCTCCCACATGAGTGTCCTTAATAAAAGCCCCATCAGCCATGGGTTTTGTTTCCAAACTCCTTGCAGTTTGCCTGAATAGGCAGGGCACTTGACACTGCTACTGATTTTGCACAGTAGACTCTCAATGAAAAGTACTGTTGATTCAGTATATTTCATCAACCTTAAGTTTCAGGAAAAAATTATATTTAAAGGTATTTCAGATTAGTGTATCTAGGTGGCAAATACAGCATTCCACTATCTAATTCCCCCAAGACATAAGATCTGACAAAAACCTGTTAATTTTTTAGATTACTTTTTGAATTTCTACAAGGAGAATATTTTTTGTTGTTGTTTAATTAATCAACATAAAGAGACCAGTGATATATTTCTGTGGCAAATTTGCATTTCAGAAGGACAGGGATTTTGTTGAGCTCTGGTAGGATTGCTACTTCAGTCTTATCTTATAGATAAAAATATCACCCAGCTGAAAAAAAATCCTGGTTGCTGAACACTGTATATTCAGGATTCCTCAGTGGAAGGAGACAGAACCAGCAGGGTGCCACGGTACAACCTGGCTGCAGTGTGAAAACTGACATACTCTTGATCTCTTAACAGCAGCACTATCAGTAACAAGCTCCCTAACCCAGTTTACTTTTAGAAAAATGACAGAGAAAAGAAGATTTATTGGAAGCCATAGCATGATGTTTAATGGGAAGAGTTTGGCTCTGACTACAGTCAGGGTTTGCAAAGCTCCAGCTACTATAGGCCCAGCATAGGACTTTTCTTTGTGGTTCAGATATGGTTATGAAACACTGCAGACATAAAAACAAAGCTGATGGAAACAATTGCAACAGGAGTAAGATGAGTCTGTGGCTGGGGTAGATCTAGGAGTCAAGAGTTTTTGGGGCAAAGGCCTGCTAATCACCAGAATCAAGGTAGGAAAGTGCTTAATCTCAGAGAGATGCTGCAGGGTCTGCTGAGCCTGCAGAGGAGACTGTGGGCTGCAGTCTTGTTGTGCTGGCAAGAACTGTGCAAGGATTCAGGTTCCTTCCTGGAAGCATTTTGAAGCTGGCACGTGTTAGGTGCAGCACAGCAGGGAAAGTGTGAGGATGGATTGGTTCCCATTCCCCAAGGGCTCACACAGGTTTGGTTATTGTAAAACCTCCCAGAGGGGAACTTTGCAACCTCCCCTGCAGTAGCTGGGAAAGCACAGCAGTCTGCCCTTTCTTTTCTTTCTCAGTCCAACAGCTGACTTCCAAATAAACACTCAGAACTTGGTTTTCTAAGTACTTTTAGCCTTAGTAAGTAACTTACGGAACATGACTGAAGTCAAATTTATTGTATGCAGGGTCAGCAAATGGGGGATCTCAGGATGGCCTTATTCCTTGGACAAGATTCTGCAAGGTATGCACAGTTTTAAAAACTGAGATGGAAGAGGGATCTCATTTTATTCTGGGTTTTGTTTGGGCTTTTTCTGTTTGTTTTCCTCCCCAAGATGCCTACTTTTCTAGTAGCATCCCCTAATTATTCTAGACTTTACATGGTCATGGTAGGCTTTGATGGTGAGGTTAAAGTAGCAGCAGGAGGAAAAAGAGCTTGCAATGGCAAGGAGATGATTTTGAGACTGTTTTTGATACATGTAAACTCCATAGGGAAAAAAAAAAAAGTATCTTTCAAACACAGCATCTCCATTATTATTAATATAGCTGCTATTAATATAGTAGTTCTCCATTTTGACTGTTGCAAAAAAAAAAATAGAAACAAAACAACCAGCAAGATGAACAATTCTTCCGTATCTTAGTGAAGGACATTTCCCAGACCAGGGGAGACTGGATCAGGGTGAGGACTAACACGGGGTGGCCAGGAGGGGTCAGTATGATGACAGAAAGCCGCATCATGGAATGTCACAACCCTGGCTGAAGGAAGACAGGACTCTTCACATTTATTTTTTTTTTTTGGCTTTAGACCCTGAGCTGGTATATCTAATTAGGAGACCACAGCAACCAGGAGCAGACTCCAGGGGAAGAGTAAGGCTCTGGTGACCTACAAGCACTCAAATTCTTTGATACAGATGCCTCTTGAGACACTGAGATCCAGGTCTCAACAGAAAGTGTCTCTAAGGTCTTCTGCTCACCAGCCCGGTCAAAAACCCCAGTGGCATGGGTCTGCATGCCCAACAACTCCAGTAGGGATAGCACCCAGGCAGGAGCAAGAGCCTTTTTTCTTCTCTTAGACCAGTGCTCTTGCCTGTGAGAGGTGATGGATCACATATTTTTGGGTACTGGAGGCTCAGACAGGCATTTTTCTCATACTGCCTCTTGCCTTAAGATTGAGTACATGATTCATTACCAATAGTTCCTGTCCTTCTGGAATGGAGAGACACAAAAAGAGAGTCAGAATATGGGGAGGGAGGGGAAAAAAGAAAAAGGGAAAAAAACACAAGAAGACAGTGTCAGGATCGAAACCTTGTTTTCCTTTCTGCTTAACAAAATTCATGTCTCATCCCTGTTCTCCCCCCTCCCATCCCTGCCTTTCTATATTCTGAATTTCAGGAAAATATAAATGATAAAAATTTTCCCTTTTGGCTGTGGATTGAGGGAATCCTGGAGCTTATTAAGAAACATCTCCTCTGTCTCTGGAATGATGGGTAAGACCTGAGTGAATTTAAAGATGTGGTCATTGCCTCTGACCTCACTTTTAGGCTGGCAGTTGCACCCTAAGGTTGGGAGGTTGGTTGTGCAGAGGGTGGATCTTGAAACCAGAAAAATCTGAAGCAAATGAATTCTAGGAGTGAGGAATCCTCTGATGAGGTAAGAACATCAGATGACTGAATTGTCCCATTTCAGTCACAGAGCAGGGCTTTGAATGTTAGATTAAATTTTGTTTTGCCTATGCTCCCACTGTAAGTCGGTTCTTTCCACATCCTAGAACACAGCCAAGAAAAACTGAAGCACAAGAAAGTGTAAGTCCTAGTGATACCCATTTAAAAAACCCCAAACCCAACTCCCTGCCCGAAGAGTTACTGTGAGCTGCCTGGAGGTGGCAGCAGCCAGACTCGGAATGCCTGTGTGCACCGTGGGCCCAGAACCCGGCAGTCTTCACTGACTCGATTTAAGAGTATTACTAAGTAGAAGGACTCTGCCAGATGGGAACACAGTTCCATTTGCCCTTTAATACTGGTTTAGTAAACTTTTCATTCTGGGATTTCAAATTTCGGAAGTAATTCTGCCCAAACTAGGCTTATCCAAAGTCACAATCCTACGTTTTAGCTTTAGCCACATTATGAAACCTTATCAAACAGCACACTCACAGTGAAGCATCCTAGTATCCCACACTTCTGCAGGATCTACAGCAGCAGGATTGCTTTGCCTTGCTACATTCAGCAGTGGGCTTCACATTTTTACCCCCCACAGCTCCAGAAGGGTTCTGTCAAAGCCGTGTGCAGTACAAGCCTTGTTTCCCTGCCCCAAACCTCCCCCTTTCTTTGCTGAGGGGGCTGCAGTGCAGTGGGAATATTTGTCACCATTACTGAAGCAGAGTGGCAGTTCTGGGATTGGGATTACATGTGGATTTGGTACAGGCTTGAATAGCAGAGATTCCCCTTGTCTACAAAGGAGTAAGTAATACAATCTCAGGAGCACTTGCCTTTCTTCATACTTGAAAGATCGGAAGGCAGAAGACTTCCCTTATACACAGGATATTGACTACTGAATACATTTGTTACCTAAAGCATTTAAACCCACCAGAACACAAAACTCACCAATCAAACCCCCAAACCCCACAAAACAGGGCAGCTTACATCATCTGAAATTCTAAGCTAATTTATTTAGAGGTTTTTCTGTGCAAAATCCATTTTCCCTAACTTAATGCACACAAGGACAGTCAGTACTCAAAAGATCATTATTGATGAAGTAGTTTGAGGAAGAAGCAGCAGAGGAGAGAAAAACAAACCCAAAATAACAACCAAAAAAAAAAGCAAAAACCCCCAAAGCAAAATACCAACCAACAAAAAACAAACAGCTGTGGCTTGGCCAGGGTTATACCCTAGTACTGACTTGAACAACTCCTTCCCCAGTACCTGTCAAGATCAATCAGTCTCTTACAATTACCACACTAGCCTCCTTGTCCATGCAGTAACATTTGCTGAGCACAGTGAATAGGTCACAGAAGTTTAACAGCTCCTGTTAACCTTCCATGCTCAAGGCCCAAAGCAAACAACCCCACACCTGTAGGAGTGTAATCTGGCAGCTAGCAAAGTTTGTTTCATCAGCCAAAAAGGAGGAACAACTCTTCTTTAGCACACTTTTGATGTTAAAACTAACTGCTAGCTGGGATCTGACCCAGTCACATTCATGTAACTTCACTTCTGCTCCCGCAGCCCGCTTTGACAGCAAAATGGACAATCTCTTTAGTTCCAAGTTCAGAAAAACGTTTGTGTAAGCCCCCAGGCCCAAGTGAGAGCACTGAGGGAAGCTGTGGTGATTCAGCTGCCACGAGGCATGAATCACCACCTGACTGCAGCCAGCCAGTCCTGCTGCCAGCTGTTCACAAGACAAAGCCTTCTGTGAGGCTTTCACCAGTACTTCAGCTCTTTTAAGTGAGGAAAGCTTTTTAGTTTTCCTAGCACAGCTTATGTTTTATGCTGGGGAGTAACTCAGCTCTTTCTTTTCAACATTACAGCTGCATTGTGGGCTTCATCAGCAAAGAGAAAGAGCGTGCTCTGCTGAAGGACCAGAGCCCAGGAACATTTTTATTGAGATTCAGTGAAAGCAGCAGGGAGGGAGCAATCACCTTTACCTGGGTAGAGGAATCTCAGAACGGTAAGTCAGTAACAGAGAACGCTTGTTGATCTGCTTGCATTAGAACAAGAACTCTTTATGCCCTTCTCCTCCACTCTGAGGACCAGCACCTGGCAGGAGCAGGGCACAGGCAATAGCAGGGACATACCACACTTAAGGTAACTCAAACCACACACAATTAATTGATCAAGATTTCAGCTAGGACAAGTAGCACTTCCCAGGTCCTGCTTCTGGCCTGGAAGTGGGGTAAGAAAAACTGCCTGGATCTCTATCTTCTCTGCCTCCTTAGGTTCTGTCCCAGCCTTTAGCATATACATACCTGCATCTCCTTCTGAGCCCAAGTGCAGCTTTTGTTCCTTCCTTCCACACTCCCCCGAGGTAAATTACATACTCTCATTTTCCAAGTAGTTCTCCTTCCTCCCCTTACTCAAAAGAATCAGTGAAGAGCTTGTTTCTCGTGCTCTCTTAAGAAAGCCTGAAGGCATCACAGCTACAAAAAGTTAGAACCTCCCTTGTAGCCAGTCAGGGCTCCCCCCTTACCACCCTCACAGCCCCACAGCATGGGGCAGCTGTTGGCACTCCACTTTGATGAGCCCCAAACCAGCAGCATGTGGAAGAGAAACTGCTGAATGTATTTAGGTGACTTCTTTCCCTTTGCTGCCTTCATACCTGAGACATCCAAAAGTTAAGGAAAAGAAGGCTGGTAGTAAATGGAGCATTCAGGAAGGCTTCTGTGTCTCTCTTGATGATTCATAAAATTCTCAAGTGCTGTATTTGGATCCAACTGCCTAATAGGCAGCAGAGTTTGAATTACATAATTTGGAAGAAGGTTAAAAAGGCAGCTCAACCTAAATTACTTAATGAAATACTGCAGTTAATTTCCATGGACAAGTCACACCAGTCATTCTGAATGCAAAACACATCAAGAGCCATCACTGTGTGCTATCCCCCCTGTGCACACAGAACAATTATGCTCCTTTGACAGGCATTAAACACTTCCTGCAGCACTGTAGGTGTTGTCCAGGCAAGACTTTTGCTCATGCGAATCTGAATTTGTGGAAGTGGCTGCAGCTTTTCTGGAATGACTTTCAGAAAAAAAAACACACTTTAAGAACTGCTGTTTCTCTCCTCTGCAGAGCTGCAGTTCCACTCAGTAGAACCCTACACCAAAAAGGAGCTCTCTGCCGTGACTTTCCCTGACATCATCCGCAATTACAAAGTGATGGCAGCCGAAAACATTCCTGAGAACCCACTGCGATTCCTGTACCCAAATATACCCAAAGACAATGCCTTTGGCAAGTACTACTCCAGGCCTAAGGAGGGTGAGTGTTATGTGTGGCTTGTACCTTTTAGCTTGTCTGGTTGTACCTGAGCTGCTGAGGCACTGCACAGTTTCTGTGGCATGGAAAAAAAGGGAGCAGTTGGCCTGAATGCCTTGGCAGCCTGACCCATGTTTATAGGTTAAGAAAAGATCCATGATCCATATTTATAGGTTAAGAAAAGGTCTGTTTTTCAAACAAGCACAACATGAGACCTAATCAGACCAAAAACTGAACCCCCAATTGTTGCTGGCCCTCCAGCTCAGCTGACACGTGAGCCTGTGAGCTGTTCCAGAAATGTAGGTTCCCACTAACAGCCCAGACCATAACTGGCTGGGGGAGGAGTTTCTTTGCCATTTTCTGTAGGAAAACAGGAAAAACTGACTAAAAATGGAATACATTAACCAAAGTGCTGTAAAATGACAGAGATTTGCACATTATCTGGGTCATAGGCTGTATTTTTGGTACAATAAAGATGAAAATGTGACGTAAACTTGCTGGAAAAAAACCCACAAGCTTTTTTTTTCTCTCCTTGAAGCACCAGAGCCAATGGATTTGGATGGTCCCAAGGGAAATGGCTACATCAAGACTGAGCTAATCTCTGTATCTGAAGTGTAAGTTCTCACAAAAATGCTGGATTTTTAAGAACTGATCATAATATTTTAGCTGTAGTTCATGTCTTTTCATCTCTTTAAGCTGTAAGTGCCCCTGTCAAGTCTTTCCTCTTTGAGAATCTGATCACAACACATTAATGCACTGCTGTGTTCAAAACACCATTTTTAGGGAAAAACCCAAGAAACTTGCAGGGAGTTGTACTGGCAAGTAATTTCTTGAAAAGCACATTCTCAAAGACTTATTTGACCTCTTTGGTTAGGATGTGCCCTCCTGAGTAGTCTGAGTTTTCATTTAAAGCCAGGCTGGCTTTGCAAAGCCTGCTCTTTGTCACAAGAGGCCTGGTTAGTGGCCCTTCAGGCCCTGGAGCCAAGCAGGGCAGCCCAGCTGTGCCTCATTTCTTCAGTAACTGTTAATCCCTGCTCTCCTCCATCAGCCACCCTTCCAGGCTGCAGTCCCCAGAAAACCTGCTCCCCATGTCTCCCGAGGAGTTTGATGAGGTGTCTCGGATGGTGGGCCCCGCAGAGATCGACACTGTGGTACGTATCATGAACCAGCCTGGAGCAGGAGGGTTGAGCCAGAACCGGCTTTTTCTTGTTTTTTCCCCCTCTCAGACATGCCTCAGACACTTAAGCAAACACTTGAGAACACCTCTCTTCACAAGCATAGGAAAAGCTGGGGGTCCAGAGTTAGACTGGGATTGCCAGCAGTTGTCTGTTCCAGGTGTCTGCAGGGAGAGGGGTGAAGAACAGGAGAGCAAAGCTTCCTGTGAATGCCTTGCAGGTGCAGGGGAGCTGGAAGGAGGAAGGAGTATCCCTGTAGTGCCTCTGGTGGGGTCTGTGTGGGGAGGGCCCGAGCAGGAGTGCAGCTTGGAGGTACTGCCAATGCAGTGTTGTCCTTGCAGGCTGTGCTTCACAAAAAAGAACAAATTGAAGTTATCCCACCCCCCCCCACCCTGAGCAGCTGAATTCTGAGGTGTGAATCAGGTGTGATTGGGGCAGAACTTGGTCATACTCTGGTTAGCAAAGGCTTGAGGGCTGGGCCTGTGTAATGGAGGTTTCCTTTTCTCCCTGCAGATGTGTACACATATTCAGCTCTGAGCTTTGGCTGAGCTTTCCCCGTGTCGTTAGCACGGCCGATTCACTTCACGCATCCTGTGCTGCAGTCAGTGTCTTGGTAACAACACTTCACTTCTTTGGTTTCTCAGCCTGATGGTCCAGCAGCAATTTTAGCTGATGGGAGTATCAACAGCAGCAGCCTGAGCAGCCTCCTTACGTGCATGTCTTTGTTTAATTAGCAAGATGCCAGAGTGGAGGAAGAGGAAGGTGGGAATGTGAGCTTCTCAATGACAGTGATGGGAAAAACATGCATTCATTGTTTGAAGGAATTAGTTAAACGTTTAAAACAGTTGACTGTACATAGATGTTACATTACACGTTGTTTTTTTGTCTGCATCACAAAAGGGAAACACTCTACAGGTAACATGCCACACCAAATCTATGTTCTGCTGAAGTTTGTTGTGCTTTTAGCTCTTCTGGGCATGGCCCACTGAGAGAGCAGAAGCCCAAAATGTTACCTGCATTTCATTTTTGCAGTTTTCACAAGGCATAATCTTGTTTAGGATGTTTAGCACAGTCTGTCAAAAAAGAGCATTTCTTAGGACACCACTTTGAAGCTGCATTGGCAAATGCTGAGCTTGCAACCCAAGGTGTATAATCAAGACTAAAGCCTCTGCAGACTGCAGTCATCAGACAAAATCAGAACCTCCTCTTAGAAGACTGCAAAAGGCATTGAAAAGTATGTTTTTATTTACTGTGCCTAATCTGCCAAGGTGAGGATCTGGTCACTGCTATCCTTTGCAATAATACAGACCCCATATAGGTTATAACAGGTGGAATGGAACTCCATTTTCTCATGCATTATGAACCAGGGCATTTATTTAACTGTTCATTTCAATAGCTAAAAGATTTTACAGGCTTTGATACTGAAGTGGTTTTGTAATTAGGAGTAAGGCACAGAAAAGTGAAGAATTTAGTTTATCCAGAGCAATGGCTGCAGGATATGCAGTCTGCAGTGCTTGAAGGATGAAGCTGTGCTTCCACAGAGGAGGAACAGGTTTGTTTCACAGCACGTTTGAAGGCAATTAACAGCTCTCAGTTAAGAGGCAAGGCTGTTCTAGGCAGCTGGTCTCTCTCTAAGGGTACCTATTAGCACAGGCTGCTAATTAGCCCGGAGCTGAGCAGAGGGGCTGCAGAGCACCTGTGCTGCACCCCATCTGCCCAGGTACGGGAACAGGGCAGCCACTGTGGGGGGCCCTGCCTGAGCAGGGGGTTGGACAAGGTGACCTCCAGACCCAGCAGCTGCTGTTTGGGAGGAAAAGGACTGCTTCGGTTTGGTGTGTTGTGCCCAAGACATCTGATGCTTCCCTGCAAAAGCTTCAAAGAAAAAGGACCTAGAGCTTGTAACACACGAATTTAAATGAAAGCAATACGAACTGACCTACTTTTGGTGCCCTGGGTTACTGAGATTAACAGTGCTACAGGAAATGACTTAGTGCTTTTTTCTTACTGTAACTAGCTGAAGTATCTGTTGCTAATACAAAAATCAAGTTACCTGTTTTTTGAGCTATGCTTTTTATTCATGTTCTACATGTTATTACCTTTTTGCTTCAGTTTTGTGGAACTTAAAGCAGTGGCCTTACTCACAGGTATTCACAGCCAGTAGTTCTAGAACCAGTGATTTTTCCTCAGTGGAATATTCTTTTATATATTTTAAATAAATGGAACTGTCAGTTGCCACTTCTGTTCTGTCTCTCCTGTTTTGGCTACTCCTATTATAAAGTGGATGAGTCAGTAAGTATTTTGCTACTCTGTATCTCATTTTAAACTTGTTTGCACAAGTTAAGAGTTACAGCTCTGAAGCCCAAGGCAGTATTGATGCTTTTAATTCTCTGCATTGTTGCAGGTGTCTGCACTGGAGTTCTTAGAAGGCGGCTGTTCACATTTTTTTATTACTGCTTGTATCACTTCATTCATTTGTTTCCATCCCCACACAAACTTCAATAAACTGAACTTGACTTTCTATAATTTGAGTCCTCAGTAGCTGATCTTTGTCTCATCTTTGTGGGCTACCAAGCTGGACCACTGCTGTTTTTCTCTGGGACTAGTGACAAAATCCCTCATCTCACACTTGTCAGGCTTCTATATGAACTGTACAGCCAGAAGAATAATAAAGGAAATAAATTTGGTGTGATGAAGGATAGCAGGAGTAAGGCAAGAGAAAGCTAGACCTCTTCACCTGGCCAGAATTCCAGCATTAACAAAAAGCAACCAGTGAAAGGACACAGCTCTGGCAGGGTAGGTTTCAAAATAAACACCAACAAAAATCAGAAAAATGTTACATTACAGAAATTCATTCTGATTTCCTGTATGCTTTGCACAATGGAAATGACCAGAGTAGGTTTTCTAGGACAGCCTTCCCACAGGTAACCAATAAAACCCACCAGCACCACCATCATCTTGGTATTTCCATTTATTATGCTGTAAAAAGCAACACTATCTGGATTTTATTTCTTAAAATAAATAACTTTCATTTTCAGAACCAGTACAGCTCAAGTTTAGATTCATTCATGGGAAACTGCTAGAAATACATTCATCACTGTCTAGTCCCCACAATACAGAATCTAAAAGTCAAGATCAGCCCAGTCAGTTACAATGACCAGAAGTACACCGCCAGTAAGTATAGTCACGGATAGTCCAGCTCTGAAGCAAAAAGAAATCTGGTACAATACAGTTTGTTCACAAAGATAGGCTAATTAATGCTAAGACTACCACAATATTTCTGAGTACAAAGCATTAAGTTAGCTGAACAATTTTAGGTTGTGATACAGAAGAAACATATATGACATAAAAACAAAGGAGAGAGGGAATCTTCTTTGGAGCATAAGGAAGTCAGCGTTGGATAAGATAACCAAAAGCTATTTACTGTAAAATCTACATGTCAAGTGTCATGAATGATAAACAGCCAAACCAATGTACTGCATATATTTATATTTATAAATAACGCCATGTCTAAGTAGCTGCATCGCTGAACTGGACATTACAAAATAATCCATCTTCTCACAATGAGAAAATACTAAAACTAACCAGCAAAAATGCACTGAAGCTAAGACCGGCTAAAAGCACTCGGTATGAAAGCATTAAGTTTAGGGACAGCTATGATCTTCAATGTTAGCTCAGTTAAAATCCTTTTGGTTTTGGTTTGTTTATATCATGTGTACTATATAATATACCTATGTTTTAAAATGCCAGTTTGAACAAAGCAATGTCAGTTAAATAAAGCTAAATCAGGTATTTTTCTGAGAAGCTATAGCATGTGTTGTAATAGGGGCAAAATAGGGAACATTAGCACTGACATTCCTAATTCTGAACTAGGATCCATCTGAAAATATTCCTTTACACTGAAGCCCATAAATCTGTTGTCTTGTGCTATCCAGTGACTGATGTGGCTCAACAAAGAGACAGATGCCATTTTATTTAGTTCTTATAGCAGGGGTGGCCGTGACACAGGATGTGAAGAGAACGGGTTAAAAGCCTTCAGAAAAATAGCTGATCTTCAGAAGAAAAAAAAAACAAAAAACCCAAAAAAAAAAACAACCAAAAAACAAACCCAACCAGCTTAAGAACAGGAGGATTCTTGAGAAAAAGTGTTTGATAACCATGCCAGCCAGCTTCGAGATGCTATTTGAGGGCTTTAGACTATCAGACTCTTTCAGGATTTCATCACGATGAAGACAGTCACTGCTAGTGATGAGTACCAAGCACTTTTCCACGTGGCTTGTCCTCCCTGCAGGGAGGCAGTATGGCATTTCGACAAGAGACTGTACAGGAACTTGAAAGGATTTATTCTCAACTATACTGACCTGCTGGGTCGCTCTGGAGAAGTCACTTCTCTCCAAGCCTTAGCATACTCATTGCTAAGGGAGGGTAATGTGGTTCAGATCATCTTTATAAAGTGCTTGGGCCATTCTAGGAAGGAACTGGGAATTATTTCAGGAGATTTTGGTGCCAGAACACAGAAAATTTGAACTCTGAGATCTACTAATGGTGTGTACACTACGTGCTAGGATAAAAACCACCATATACACAACTCTCAAGCACAATCTCCTTTTCCATGTGCTAAATGATTCCTGCCTAAAACTCTTGTGCTAAAATCCTTGCCTACGTCCAACAACTGTAGTGTTTTGTGAATGTCTTAAGTGACTGCTCACTTCTGAGGTTTTATGCCACACTACTGGCAGAAGCAAATGTACATGGGACAGGGAGCTGTGGCAATATTTGACTCCTGCAAACTACAAATACCTGCATTTACATTTTCCACGACAGGGCACGTGCCATGCTGGCTTCAGTGGCGAGACAATGAACGGCACCGTTCATCACAAAAGGCATTTACTTACTTGTGTTCCTGGTGCTGAACTCCTGTCCTACACCAGGGGAATCCCAGTGATGCAATATCCTGCTCCCTGGTTGATGGCAGTGCAAGAAGAGAACATACCCCAAAACCTGGCTTATCTCCTGCTCTGCTCCCGTTTTGATTGGCTCTATGCTCCTTAAAGCTGTTTCACTCCATCCGTGTTCCTTGCTACAAGCCTAAATGAGCTCAGATTGACGTTTGGTTTGGTTCTTTGCCTTTCAAGCACTTCCATTGCCCTCGCTGGCTCCTGGTGCAGCCACCAGGAGCAGCACCTGTCAGCCCCCCCAGGGGTAGTGCAAATATACCTGCAAGGAACACCTGCACGGAGTGGAAGCACCCGCTTTCCCCGGCCACAGGGAAGTACTTTAGCAGCTGAACATGGAGAGAGAGGAGGGAGGCAAGACAAAGGGAACTGAGAGAAACGCTCCCAAGACAAAAATCCCACTACACACCGGTGCTACAAGTCACACTCCCCTACGCCATTTGGTCAAACAAACCTTAAAACACATTCCCTGACAAGACTATTTCTAAGGACAAGCCTAGACCATTGACAAGTGTCACCTATATACTCTGTGATATTTATATTATGTAAACAAGGTTGTGTGGAATTCTTTTTTCTATTTTTTTCCAAAGATAAGTGCAGATCCTTACTTAACACACCCAGCCTAAATCTACATCAGCATCCTCAGCTTTCAAAAAACCTCACTGACGCTCATACCTGACAGTACTCTGGCTCATCCTGGCCATACTGGCAACAGAGGGTTAAAGAAACAAAAATTCAGCAGAAAAGTTCCTGACCACAGACTAGAGTTCACATAGAACACAAAAATAAATTAAGTAGTGCACAGTAAAGCCAACAACAGCTAAATATTTTTATACATCAATTATATGCAGCATGAGGTAATATTGCTCACATTATGGAGGGAGATTCTTAGTTGGTTTTGTTTCTTTTGAAGAGATTGGATTTGTCCTGTGCGTATAGAAACTCCTGTAACGTAACACTGAAGTAACAGAGACTTCTGTAAAATATATACCACTATCAGATAGAAACACACACGCTCTTCATTACTTATGCATATCACAATTAAATAGGTAAGTGATTTGATTCTTAGGATCTAGCTGAAGATGATTATAGTAAGCCATCCAGATTTTTATGAACCGTTCGGTTCTCTTTCCCATCGTTGTTATCCTCTGATGGCGTGTACTGGACCTGATACTCTTGAAGAATTTTAAAAACATCATGGTGTCCAAAATGTAAAGCTTCATCCATAGGAGTGTTATTCCACCTACAAAAAAACAGCACAGTATTTTTAGGATCAGCACATTAAGCAAAGAGCCAAAAAGCACCACAAATCCAGCTCTTTACATACTGCACTATTAGTTCAGCACACAGACCACACTAAGTTCAGTAACTTTGGAACTTCATTAAGCTGAGCATAACCTTTGAAACAGCAAGTTTAGTGGTTCATTTTTCATGCTTGCTCAGTCTGCAGAACCTACAGAGAACCAGCAGGATCCCATTCCCCCACTTCAGCGGACTGGCTCAATACACTCCACTCTTATTTCACAGGTGCCTCTCCTCACGGGGACCAGGGAAGTGTTACTGGAGCATCTTTCCTCCAAACCAGCACTAAAAACACTCACCTGTCTTTGGGGAAAGGATTCACCTTGCACGCTTCCAGCAGAAATTTAACAACATCCACGTGTCCTACAGGAGAAGCAGCTTTGTGAGTGCATGTATTTCTATACATCCATTTATGTACAGACAAAAGCAGGTACGCACACAGACAGCAAGGATGTTCTAAAGCAGCCAACAGACAGACAGACAGACAGCAAATGCTGTGTGAGGAGACAGTACCTTCTGCAGCTGCCACATGCAGGGCTGTCCGTGAGTCATAGTCTCTTTGCTCCATATCCATTCCTGACAGAGCAAACCTTAAAAAAAAAAACCCAACAAAATAAAAGAGATTGCAGAGGCAAGTCTTACGTAATTTAAAGCAGGTTACAAAACTAGCATGGAACGACATTGCTCTTCAACAGGAGGATGTAAGCAGCACCACGAGCACATGGTATCTTTGCTGATAATGAAAGGGGCTTTGGCTTTAAAAAACAGCTTAGTGCCTTAACTTTCTTTCTGCTCTTTAGTTGCCATACACAAAAATAAAATATCTTTGCCGAAAACGTAACAGTCAACACACCTGATTTAAAATTGTACATGGACAAACTAAGCCACATGAGGCAAAGTAAATTTATACTAGGTGAGAAAATCCCAGGAAGTCTCACAAGGCTGGAAATCCTGAGAAGCATTAAGGGATTGGGAGAGTTCTTGCTTCACACTCTGATGCCCTGGGACAACAGAGTTAAACCATACGCTTCTTTCCACCCACTAATTATATTTAGATAAATTCTAGCCAAATTAATGCTTATTTGGTCTCCCCTACCATTATTACTGTAAATTTTGCCAGATTCTCCTCCAGATTTAAAAAGCAAAGCTAGATGTCCCTAACCTGTCCAACAACAATGTACCTTTTCCAACCTGAATTTTTGTGGCACTTTCAGAATTGAATATTAAAGCAGGTGAGAGTACAGACAGGGTTTTTTGCCAAAAAACTGTTTCATATATTGCTTTACTGTGACCCAAAGAAATGGAATACAACGGGACCCAGGATAGTGTGAGGGTACCTTTTTGATGGTTAGATTTGGGTCTTTTGGTTGGGTTTTGGGTGAACATATTCAATCTCTAGCTCATGCAGCTCAGTGTCCCTAACACAGACACAGTGCACGTGTGTGCTCCTAAATAAACAGCAACAGCAGGAACCAAAGAAGCAGCTTTCCTATTCCCAAACGCCCACTGATTTTTACCTCCGGAGTGCAGACACGTCCCCTGTGTAGGCAGCAAACAGCAGATTTATCACAGACTTCACCTACAAAGAGAGATTAAGTTCCAGTTTACTGATCTTCTTTCCTCAAAAAGAAAATCCAGTGGGGTGAGTTGGTCCAGTGCTTATGAACTTGTTAATTGCATCCCCTTGCCTGACCACATTCTGCAGTACAGATTGCTTTGCTACCGGTACTGCAAGGTCTGTCTTTCCAAGGCTGAAGTCATTAAGGACAGTAAAGAACTCAAACCAATGAATTTCTGCTCTGTTGTGGTAAAAAATAGGAGCATTGCTCTATGGGCAAACCATATTTCTCTCTTCAGCTGCCCAACGACACCAAGTATTGAATTGCACACACAGCATCACTCTGCACAATTTATAAAACCATGAAATCCTCAGAATGCAAACTCACTATGGAAAAGTAAGATGTTTATTTTTTTTTTTGTTAACTGCAAAGATTACTAGTGCCAGGAGAAATCTATGTCAGCAGAAGAGAAGAAACTATACCCCTTTTCCAGTGTATTACAGGTTATCCTTGTATATATCCAACATACAGACTTTCCTCAAATAAACCATTCTGAGCAGTTCTGTTATGTAATAAGCAAGGTTTCCAGGCAGATAAAGTTGGATCTTTTTAGATAAATATTAAATATTGTATTAAATATTATAGCACATTTAGATAAATATTAAAACATGACACAGGTGAAGTCTCTGGCAAGCAGCACTTTTTCTCAGCTTTTCTAGAAAGAAATGATACTGTCAGGGTACACCAACCTTGTCCCATGCATATTTTTAATACATCCTAGCTATAACAACTCAAAGCAGGTTTTAACAAGAGCCAAAAATGACAAGCTAGTTGGTTTTAAGTTTCCAGATCAGCTTCTTTCATTAACTGACATAGCCACTTCAATCCACAGTAATTTCCAGTAAACTTTCTAAGTGCTGCTTTGCTTTCTGAGTCTACAAAACTCTGTTGCTGCCACCAGCCAAGCACCAGAGATAAAAGAGGGAGCTGATGCTGCACTGACCTTCTACAACAAGAAGGAGAAACAAACAAAATGAAAAATCCCCACCCACAAGCAAGTCTCCCACAGACTTCTGCGGGAACACTGGCGTATTTTCACAGGGCCACAGACGAGCCAACATCTGCGCCTCCCCTAAACCAAAGCCGTGGAACTGCTTGTTGTTTTTCACACCTCAAATATGCACTGACGCAAAGAGAGACCGAAGGATAAGGAGAAGGAGGCACAAAGGCCAGGATGGAAACACAAAGGGGACGCAGAGCCACCCTCACTCCAGCACCCACAAACTCCTGCAGCTCCTTCCCAGTTTGCATTGTGAGGGCTGTAAGATTCAGATCTGTAGGACTCCCTCCCTTCTCAGGGAGCTCTGCCCTGCTGGGCTGTCCCTAACCCTGTCTGGTTCCAAAGGCTGGGCCCCTGGTCATGCTCTCTGAGCTCTGACCCCACATCACCTTGAACTGTGACAAACCTGACATTACAGCCAGACTCTCCTGACCACTGCTAGAGAGGACTGGCACTGATTCCACTCCTCCCACAAAGGTATTTCTGTTCAGAGCTCCTGCCACAAGCCAAACCAGTGACCAAGACTCCTAAGCAGGTCAGTGGGGCCCTGCTGGGGAGGCAGCTGAGCCCCCCCACCCCGCAGGCAGCCCCCCACAGCTGGGCTCAGCACCAGGGCTGCAGGAGCAGGGGGAAGAGCTGCAGGGTCACTGCAGTGGCAGGGACACACGGACTCAGCAAGGCCAGCTTGGGGCAGCAACCCCGCACCCACATTCCCTGGGCTTTCCATAGGGAGCACCGCAGCCACACCGCAATGCCAAAGCCTTTAACAGACAGCATCTGCCACAGGCACAGGGCTGCAGACTCAATGCAGGTGTGGAAGGGGAATTCAGCTTGATAATCTCTGCATTTCATCGAGATGATTCAGCCTTCTCCTCGGGGAGAGGGAACCCGCTGGGGCCCCGCAGGCAGACCGGGCTGGCGGCACTCCCGTGTTTCAGGTCCTACAGGTGATGAACGCTCTCCCTCTTCAGGATCTGGGATGTGCAAAGGACACTCTGTCTTTCATAAAAAACATTTCAGAGGTAACTGACGATTTTGGCTGGGCTTCTTGATGCTTCTGGGAAATGTAAATATATATTAAAGTAATAAAATAAAAATAGCGCACATTCCTTTCTTCAAAAAACAACTTTCCGAGTGCAGTCAGAGCCCAGAATCCTGGATTCAGCTGAACGTTTTGCTAAAAAGCGACTTTTGTTTTCCATAATGATGTAACAAAATGAAATTTGAAGATGCCTGAGGCTTTGCAGCACAATCACCTTAGAGCACATCTCTCAGCAATCTGGGAGAGGTCAAAGCTGCTCCTTCCTTAAGGTAAATCAAGTAAAATCAAAGTCTACTTTACTAAAAAACTGAACTTCTTGAGAGATCAAAACAAAAACAAACAGAAGTCCAGACAAAAAGAGCTCTGCTTGCTTACCTCAGAAGGAAATTTGCTCTGTGTCCAATACTACAAGTAATGGGATACAAAAAGCAGGAGAAGCCCAACAAATTCAGGACAACTATTAGCAGAGTAATTATCCAAAGCTGGTCAAAGATGAACTTAAGCTAAAACAAGTCAAGTGTGGCCATCATAGCCAGAAAAATCCTTTTGGGACAACTTCCTCCTGCTTCTAGAGAGACTTCAATAATTTTATGGGAGAATTAGACAGGATTTGCTACCAACAAAACACACCTTGACCCCATAACTATACCCTACCATAACAGCAGCACAGACCAGGCAAAAAAATTAACAAACTTTATAAGGTATGAAACAAAACTTCTCAGAAGGCAGCCATAAACAACAGAAGTTTTATTGAGGTCAAGTAAAAAGTGAATTCAACAAAAAATTTAGGAATCTGCAAATACAAAAGACATTTTGAACCCAAAGTAAGACTATACCATCTCCACAAGCATCTTATGGGCCTTCCTTCATTTTTAAGAGAATATTAATCAAAGCAGTGTATATACTAAATCATTATGTAAGAGGTTGACATTTACAGTGAGAAAAGCTTACTATGTGAACAGCACTTGCTGCCATAAGCTTTGTATCTGTGCAGAATCTCACTTAGGCTGCCACAAAGTCAAGTACAAATTCTCTACCCAAAACTCACAGTGCACTAGCTTGAAATAACAGGTTCATGGCAAAGAAAAAAAAAACAAAACCCAAAAGGCAAAAGGAACTCTAAAGTGGCAGCAGCAAACATACGATTTGGGGATTTTTAATCATAGGGGAGAAAAAAATCGTGAACATGATTTATCAGCTCTATCCATTCAAACTAAGTAGGGCACAAGGCAACTAATTTAAGTGTTTAGAGACTGTCAGTGAGTTTCTCACCAAGCGGCTCATGAACATTCAGTGTTGGTGTTTTGATAACTGCACTGGTGAACACAAGCTTCCCTAATGTTTAGAAACACAAAGTTCACCTTCAACCCATCAGCCATGAATTACCTTCTCATACTGCATGTACTTCCCTAACTATGAAAATTTAGTAAAAGGAGAAGGGATGGAGTCCCTTGGCTTTATATGAGCTGGATAGATCACACACTGCCACACAGCTGCATGGCAGGACCAAACCCAGAGCAGAAACTGTTGCACTTTTTGTGCAGCAAGACAAGGAGAAAACCTGCATGCACTGAAGCACAGAGACTTGGCAGCTCTTTTCTCACCACACCAACAACACAGAGCTCACTCAGCTACAATGAGACCCTCTCTGTACAGCACTCTTTCCTGAGCACTGGGTATAATCCTCATTAACCAGGCAGTGAAAACAGCACAGAAAGGTTCCTCAGAAATACTCATGCACTCAAAGGTAGAAATCAGAAACACAGTTTCACCACCAGGTTAGTAGGTGTAAGAGGTCCTGGTCTCAGCTGGACAGAGTTATGAAGGATCCAAGCTCTGCTTCACTTCAGAGGTGGCCAAAAGACCAACGCCTCCAGAGGTACCTCTCCAATTAATGATTCTGTGAGTCTGTGGGTCAGGATGTGAGCAGCTCAAGAAAGAAAAATCAAGGCTGTTGTTGCTCAAGAACTGTACTGAGGTCAAGTTAAAGCAAGGAAACAGTCGGAGTTCAGAGTGGCAGGAAGTCACAGCGCTGCAGCAGATATTTCAGATAAACACAGCGGACAAAAAGGCAAAAAATGATAGAAAAAACACCATTCCAAAACCCCAAATGGCCAAACTGAGTGAGCTACAGCACTGCCAGTTACGAAGAGATACTCCGGGTCAAAGTGACTCCTAGCCCAAAGCTTTCCTATCACAGTTATTTTAAACACCTCCTGAGCCTGGTTATGCTGGAAGTTTCAAAGGAGTCTCCTTCAAGCAGCAGTGCTGACGTGAGCGGGTGTGCAGGAACAGAGGAACTGCAGCGGGGAGCACGTGGCCCAGCACATGGCTGCATCCCCCTTCTCTGCAAACACAAAGGACTTGGGCTTTAGGGCTGGTTTTCAATTTCTCAGTGTACCAACTGGAAAAACTTAATAAAAACAAAGTTTAACTTCAGTATTAACACGCTGAAGTTACTGGAAGTGAAATTTCAACATCGTCTAACTGATCTGAACGGCTTGGCTGGAATGTGGGCATTGCCTTGGTGGAGTGTTTGTAACAAAACAGCCTTTCCTACCTGAGCTGCACACCCAAATCCAGACTTATTTAAATCATCTCATGATGGCTAATAGCAAATGCCCACACAAGACTGAGATGGAATCACTTCTCTCTTAACAGAGACCAGTTCAGAGGATTTTTTTTTAACTGATGAAAAGGGTGTCTACCACTGCCCGGCTCTAATGCCATCCATAGAATTCCTCTCCAAACACTTCAGAAACAGCACACTGACACTGTTAGCAGCACTAAAACAGGAAATTGAGGCCCAGAGAAGGACATGGACTGCTATGATCTCGTGGTGAAGGGACAGTGGCCTGACACCTTCTGCCCACTGCCTTTGTTGTTAATGCAGAACACCCAAACCTGGAGCAGGAGCTAAGCCCAAGCAGCTGAGCACTCCAGCACCGTGTTCTGCCTGTCACCACAGGGTTTGTCCCACTCTGCTATCGCTGCAATGCCTCTGGCACGGCAGGGAGAGCCTCTGCCCTGCACTTGGGTCAGGAGAGAAAAGCCAAACAGCTGTGCGTGTACAAAAAGAAAATCCTTCAAAAAAATTAATTTACTTCAAAGCTGGATTAATTCCATGAGAAGATCTTTGCTAAAAAGGTCAGTGAATCTGGATTTTAATTTCCTACTGTGCCCTGCTTCCTGAGAACGCCCCGCCCTCTCTTAATTTCTTTGAAAACATTACAGAATTAACATTCTGAAAAAAAATTATTACTTCCAACTTTATGTTTCTCCAGGTGGCTGAGCAATACAGTCAAGCCCTATAGTTCATAATAGCGCTGCTCAAGGCAAGCCAAACAAGGATAAGTAAACAACTCCTCTAAACTTTCCAATGCTCTTTCCATGATATTTAGGGATAATGCCACAGGTTAGCTTTCTGAAGAGATGTTCAAAATATCGAGGAAAAAAGGTTTGAATGGATAGTGTTTCTCAGGAACTTTGCTGTATCTGAACTTTACTGTACACCAGACCAAGTGTGCTGACAGGAGACTTTCAAATACAAGAGGAGGAGTTAAAAAGAGAGAGTAGAGCTAGCTGAAAGAACATGTGCACCATGCCCCTCTCACATCCAATTTTTTGTGCTCAAAATGGGACACAACGTTTCCTTTCAGGGAACCCTGCCCTTCTGCCTTGAAGAACAGAGTTTTTAAATGTTACCCTGCATGGCACAGAGATGTAGAGATACACTGGGACTTAAAATTTCAGCGCCTGACTTCTCTAATGACAGGTGACAGTCACACCAGCCCCAGGGCCTAATGCACTGGGACCTCAGAATGGGCTCCAGGTAAGCAGGGCTCTGAGTCATGTTCCCCCCAGGTAAGCAGGCTCTGGGTTATGTTCCCCCAGGCTCCTGACGAGGCTCCCAGCCCTAGCAGTGCTGCACAGCAGCCAGAATGCAGTCCTGCAGCTCTTCACCAGGGAAATGAGCCCAGCTCATTGGGAAGTGTCCCCGAAGCACATTTCCCCCGTCACTAATCGCCACCGGCGCTGAGCACAGCTAAGCTGCACCTCTGGCACCGGGGTAGGAGGGTGGCACGGAGGGTGGCACAGCACAGCTCCACAGCTCCCCAGCCACAGGAAGATCCATCAGGTGGCATTTCCCAGGAGCACATCCCAGCTGCTCCAGCCAGGAGGCTCCGTGCTGTCCCGCACTGGAGGCCACCCAGCCGGCCTGGCAGGGGACACAGGAGCCCCGCACACGCCCGGCTCTCCATCCATTGTTCCCAGCACACGGCACAGCTAATCCGGCTCAGCGTGGCATTAGCTCCAAACGCAGAAAATAGATTGTTAAGCTGCCCAAGGTGAGCACCCATCGAGTGAACGGGGATTAATGACCCAGGCAGAACTCTGCGTATCCCCATGGCCACTGCAAACGCCCAGGGCCTGGCAAGGAAGACAGCAGCAAGGAGTTTACATGAGTCACGAGCGATTCCACAAAGTAAAAAAGCTCCAAAATCAACAGGAATTCCCTTTCACAGTAGCAGTGTTCAGCTGCTCTTCCTAAAGCTGATCCCCTGATGAGGGTCACCAGGGTATGCAGCAAAAAGCAATCCCTCCTCCTGCTCTTCGGAAGAACTGCGGGCTTCTGGATGCTTATTTTATCAAAGGGAAACAATTCCTGAAACCCACGATGCCAATATAAACTCTGAAACAGCAGTGCTAACCTACAGATACCACAAAAAGTTAACCCAGAGCACAAAGCAAACCATTTAGTCACCCAGTTTTTACACACTGAACTTGTAACTCACCTAAGCTGAAGCACAGCCTTTAGATGGCTTTTTCCCAGCATGTAAGGTTTCAAAGTAAAGTAAAAGCAAACAGGAAAAACCCCTCAAATCGGTACAAAATGAATTTTGGTGCTTCAACTCTGAAACTAGAATGCAAGTAGTCCCTGAAAGGACAAAAATAAACCAGGGATGGATCTGAGTGTGGAACACTAGACAGGATCACTCATTTTACAAATAGGCAGGTTTCACATTTACATTTAGTCTTCAATAACCTGGATTCTACTCTCCAGTGTCCACGTAAAAGGCCTAAAAGAGACAGCCATAGTTTTCCTTTAAAATACCACTGTTCAATGTGAAGGTAAATTGTACTTCAGAGGGAAAGAAATGCAAGCACTTGATTCCCACTATACTATAAATGACTAGAAGATGTGTGAACAAATTAATGCATATACCTACACACATTTAAATATTGATATATTTGAAAATACAGATGAGGCTAGTTGTTCCATAAAGCTTTCATTTCTTCTTGACGACTTCCACCACCTCCTTAGGCTATTTTCTGCACTACTGATCCTTGTTTTCTCATGTAATGTGAAAGAAGTGCAAAAATAACTTCAGAATCTGCGAATATCTACACTGCCATATTTTAAAACCAACACAGGAAATGAGATTTTGTTAAGTCTTATCCACAGTTCCTTTTCTAACACTTTGCCTATCCTTTCTTTTCCTCTAGATGGTGCAAGGCCCTCCCTCTTCACAGCTGGGGACAGAGGATGATACCCAGCTCCATCAGTTTTACGAGCCGTGGGTGCAGCGTTTATTTTTGGACTCAAAGCTGCCACAAGTGACTTTCAAAGCTGCTACCACCGAGTTTATTTCTGGAGTCTCCCTGGTGGAATTAACTTGAAATGCCCTTTGCACAGCAATTATCCATACAGTTTGTGCTGTTGATATCAAACTAACAGACTAACAAAACGCTTATTTATTCCTCACTCCGGTTTCCAGCAGCCCTGCTCAAACACAACCCATGCATGTACTGAAATTCTGAAAGCTGCTTCTCCCATGAGTGATGTCTAGACTGCAGCCACACAAGAGGCTGTATTTTCATGTATCCAAACACAAAGCAGCTCTAAACCAACTGTGCTGCCAGAGCTGCAAAGCCCTCAGGCAAGCCAGCACACTGGTTAGTTAATACTTTTATTTAAAGCTGGAAAAAAAATCCCAGTAGGCATTTAAATATCTTCTTGCAATTCAACTGCTCACACTGTTCCAAATCCAAAGCCAATCTTTTAGAATAAAGCCAGTAATTTTCTCCTGCTGACTTCTTACATTTTTAAACTGGCTGGTAGACACGGACAAAAAAAAAATTTTCAATGGTCCTAAAAAAGTGTCTGTTTAAAATCCAAAAACAGAGCAAGGAGTTTTGACTAGGTTCAGTTCAGACACAGGAGAACAAACATTCAAACAAGCCTGCACCAGCAGCTCAGTCTTGGAACTTGTGACAGCAGCTGTGCGTGCAGCTGAATGTAAGAAATAATTAAAGCAAATATCTGAACACCAAAGGTTTGTCCTTACACCAGGAGCCTTTCTTCAACCTAAGAAGAACTGCCAGTCTGCTTTGCTGGCAATCAGACAGGCTAAGGTGGCTAAAGGAGAGGTGCAGCTTTCCAAATGGATTTCCATCATTCATATTTCCCTTTGATTCAAGCCTTTTTGAAATAAGATAATAATAAATAAGTACTGGATTATGCCACCCAAAACTGCAAATAACTAAGAGTATTAATACCACATGTTATAGTAAACTGCAATTCTTCATCCATCTCTGCCTGAAGACCTTTTTTTTTGGTCAAAATATCATAAATTAATGGATATATTCAAAAGCATCTAAAAATGGTATTTACTAAAAATGAGCACAATACCGTAAGATTTTGTCCCTTTTCTTCTCTGTTACTGTACTAGTTCACATAAAATTTAAAAAGCTTAAGGACAGAGAAAGCAGTAACTGCAAAGCAGAAGGCACTTTTCCTCCAATCACATTTGGAGTCATGAAAGACAGAATTCATCTCTTCCAGCACCAACCTCGTGCTGGTAAGATGGCCATCAAGTGGACACAAATTTCTGGAAAGAGTTTGTATCACCTGTATTCCTCAAAACAGTATCTCTCTACCTGTGAATTCACCCTAAAATACTATCACAGGCAGAAGATGGAAGTTCTTCAAGTGACCAAATATATTCTTTGACTCATACAGAATAAAGCAGGAGTCACGGATAGGAATGAGCTCAGTTCTACAATTAATTCACCCAGTGCATGCTCAGAGATTATTACATTTACTTATTCTAATTTTTAAATGCTAAATAAGATTTAGAATCTTGTAAATGAAATTTGAAATAATCTAATTGATTACACAGGCATAGTCTGCTTCATGCTATGTTTGGTTTTACCCAAGTGCCTGAAATACAGAACAGCCCTTGATGACAGCAAGTGGCAGAAGCAGAAACCCTGTTTCATGGCAACACACACTGGGAATTTGTAATGCCTTGTTATTTACAGTTCTGACTATTGATTAATTCTAAAGTATTAGCAAACTGATGGTGTTTAAATTACAGATAAGACTATTTAATTATGATGAATTAAGAGTTAAGTAATTAAATGAAATGTTTACTAGAGTAAGTGAAACATCTACTTACCTTCTGCAACTGAGATTGCTTCAGAAAGATCATGCCCATCTATTTTACTCCTGAGATGTGCAAACCCCACAGGGTAAGACAAGCTGTTTTGGCCAGCCATGTTCCTGAACTGCCCCACTCCCACCTCTGCCTCTCCTGATGGAGGCAGAAGAAACAGCCATTCACTAATTCTGACTGCAGAACCTGATATCCAGAGGTGGAGAGTGGGACACACAAGAAAAATGTAATTGGATCCTTGCACACAAGCCTCTCCCTGAGGAAACAGGGAATAGCAACTCAATTTTACTAGAAAATATTACATAGTATTATAAGAATGTCCAGGGCATGTGGATGGGGCAGTTTCTCCTTTACAATGCCATGATCAGGAGCAGGACAGCAGGAAATGTGGGAAGCAGACTGGGTTTGTCTTTCCCCTTTCTGAAGTTTTCAACACAGAAGGCCCTAGAGTACCTAATGCTGAAGCTTCAGCAGTGCTCAGATGATAATGTTGTGACTGCAGATGATAATGTTGTGACTTCCCTGCCCCTTCACGTGTGTGCCTGGACAGATGAGCCTGGCAGAAGAGGAGCTCATCTCAAGAGCTACTCACTAACAATTTCTCATTATGTCTTACTCTTTGCTTACTACCCATGTTGGTATGGGTATATCTGTCCCATCCCTTTATTTTGAGGATGATTATTTATTATTTATTTTGAGGTTGATTTCAGAAGGTACAAATACTGGGAAGAAGAGTGAACTGAGTACCAAAGCTGCCTTCACTAGATCACAGTAAGCATGGCCATGCTTGTTTCCAACTGCTGTTTCAAATTTTTTTGGAAACTATTGAATTAACACTTTTTGCTTTTGGAAAGAACAGAATTAAACACATCACTGAAAAGACCCCTAAAATATCAAGTGAAAATTTAATCATCCTTCATTAGACTTAAGTGCTAAAGTTGGCTGATTCCACTTTTTTGTTTCCATTTTTTTTTTTAAAAAGACCTTTCATGGACATCCATAAGTTGTGCTAGCAAGAAAAGTCCCCTGTACACCTAATAAAGAAAACCGAATTAGAATAGCAGTAGTGAGGAATAGTGAACCAAGCAGTTCCACAGACTGTCAATTAACAAGTGAGTCTTGTCCTGGCTGGTCTGAATCACCAAAGGTGTTACTGCTGCATTGCTGGCCATGAAGAGCATGACAAAGGAATGGTAGGTTGATTAATCCTTTCAAGAAAAGGTTTACTAGATCAAGTGAAAGGTTTTAAAGCATGAAGACTTCCACCCTTTAAGATAAAGACCAGGCAACTTTTCATTCCTAGGTGTCATGCATTTTCCATCAGCAGCTTGGATGGAAATAGCTCAATGATGCTGCCATGTCCAAAGCATCCAAGTTTTTTAAGAAAACTACCCGCTCAAAGAGTTTAACTTACTCCAATGTAAGTAATGTTTAACTTACTCAAACTGTTTGGGCATTTCTCATCAGCAATGAAACTATTTGTCAGTAAATTATGATGGCTGGAAATTCAAAAATGGTAAAGTAATTCTTGCTCAGTAAACTATCACAGAAACATCATACCTATTTTGGAAGCTCCTTTTCAGCCTTTTCAAAGGCTAAATCCCTGCTAACAGTTCTGCAAAAAGAGCATAAGAGACTATACAGAGAAGCCTTAAAAAGGGGAATGAATACTAAGCCACTGATCATGGATGCAGGGAAAAAAACCACAACAATAAGAGCCTTTGAAGCAATGGATATAGACATCACTAACGGTGCAAGATTTGGGACCAAAGGACTGGGATCAACGACAGTCACATGAATCAAGTGGAATGCTGATGGGTGCTTTAGTGACAGGAGCTGTGTTAGACAGGACAAAAGGATGTCTGCCTTTTCAAGGACCTATTGACACCACTGACACCCACACAACAGAGTAGAGTGGGACCACGTCCTGCTCCCCAGCCTGCAGTCACTTCACAATTTGTGGGTGACAGTTTACCCTTAAATACAGGACTTGGAACTGGAATTATAGCCAAAAGAAGGACTTTGCTCTAACAGGAAGTAGGGCACCTGCACTACAGACTGACTCCACCCTAAAGGTTGAAAGAAAAATGGGGAAATCTCACCAGACACTTGCACTCTACTCTTGTTGTGAAGTTTCTTTCTAAATGCTAGGATCAAGTTCCTATAAATCTTATTCTTATTTTTAGGCTATGTGTTCCATACCTGTTTTCCTTGTACTGGAAATATTAGCTTAAATAAATCATTTGCCCTCCTGCTTTTATCTTTAAACACTGCAAACAGTCATATTATTCCCCAGCAGCCTTGGTATATGGGATAAAACATAGCTGTTTTAGCCTGCTTCTCTGTGTTCTCAATCATAATTCTTAGTCCTGCTCTGCAATGGCATGAGTGGGGATTATTAAAAATATGCTTCATCAAAACAGTTTACTCTCAGATCAAGATTACATTTTAATTATTTGACTTGCAGTAATTACAGGCTGGAGAATTTTAAGAGAGAGGTCCTTTAAAAGAAGTGTGAAATGTACTTTCCATTCAGAAAGTAAAAGCTACACATATAACCAGGTCTATGAGTCCAAAAAACCCCTGATTATTGCATGAGTAATTCCTGAACAAACAATAAAGTTGCCTGCCTTAAGGAAAAAAGCTGGGCTAGTGAATGACATCAACAGGAAACAGTAACTTTATCTCTTCCTATCACTCCACTGTGTTCTCAGTTCATTGTTTTGGCAAGTGCTCTGATCACAAGGGGTCCTAACAGTAATGTGCCATCCCTCAGCAAATAACACACTTCCACACTTGCATTCAGCCTGCTGGCCTTCAATAGAAAAATAAAGGGAATAAATATGGCCTTTTCAAATCCCTAAATCACTTCATTTTCAATGACATAATGAAAAAAATACTTAGAATCCAGCAGGAAAAATACAGCAGGAAGTGGAAATACTAAGTATTGCAAACCAAAAGCCATTTTTACCTATGCCACTTCTAGGACTCCTTAAAAGCCAACAGATTACAGTATGATGGGAAGATCAAGTTCAGTGAAAACCAAAAGTCACCATCACAAGCTACAGAAAGGGAAAATTCCAATTCTAGGTTAGGAAAAATTCTTTAACTTTAAAGAAGTTAAAGCACTTTAAAGTGCATTAAAGCACTGGGATAACTTACCCAGCCAGATGAAAAAACCTTACCACTGGAGGTTTTCAACACTTGACTGGCAAAGCCCCTGAGCAACACAATCCAAGTGACACTAGATGGCTCTTTGAACAGGAGGATGGACTAAGATCTCCAGAGATCCCTCCCAGCTCCCTTGACCTGGTGGTCTCCTTCTCAGGTTGCTGACAGTCACTAGTGCCTCCTGAACCTCATACAGATAGGTTACAATAACTGCACCCAGCTAAGGAAATGTGACCTGATTTAAGGAAAGATAAAATATAAATTTCCAATTCATAGTGTGTACGTGAGTTTTGTTCAACCACATCAAGGCACAGCTATGTGCCAGCTGAGTCAGAATCAGAGCGGAGCAGCAGCTAGAACAGGAAGCAGCACCTCAGAGCAGATAGACTGCCTCACATGCCTGCTTAGCATACAAAATACATGGTTGGCTGGAACATTTTTGAGAATAGGAAGACGTTCTAGAATTACTTCCTTTTCCTCTTGTCCTTCCTTCAACCCCATTTCCTCATCAACCTTAGTCCTGAGGTGTCGAAGTGTCTATTATTCTCCAAACATCCACCTGCCTCGCCCTCAGTCAAGCACCCATGCCAGCTTTATTGCCTCAATTAAGTCCTGTTCAAACTAAACAGGTAAAAAAAACAAAATAACAAACAAAATACCCAACAAACTTGCCCCCCACCACACATATGCCACTCAACTCCATTCTAGGCTTTATTCAGCTAAGCTGCAGCCTCAGATGTGACCATTATGTACCCCTGCTATGCACAGAAGAAACGCACGTGGCATTTTCAGGAGTAGCTGAACCGCGTCCAGAGTGGCGCCACTCAACCCTTGCAAAAACGTTTAAATGTTCAATGTCCAAGTGATACCAAAAGTCTGCACAAAGCAAGATTAGATGCCAGTAATAAAATTAACTCCTACATGTATGAAAACCAGAAGACAAGAGGGTATTTTTATTTTGCACACAATATTCTCTAGGAGTAAATGGCAAATTAGAAACCATGCTTGATTCAAGGTAGGTAGTTTAATAATTTACACTATTTAAATTATTCAACATACTAGGACATGAATTCCTGAAAGAAAATGGGACTGTGCATGACTCAACCATGTCTTTACATATATTAGTTAGTCATGTGCTTTCCAGACTAGACAAATGTGGAACAGACAAGATGCCAGCATAACAAAAAATAACAAAAAAGCTTTAGTTAAGATTTCTACCCAATTTAAAGCCTCTTGCCAACTCTCCAACCACTGCAGACATATGTGAACTCAAATCCTCAATGAGACTGCACTGGAGGCAAATTATTAGGTGCATTTAAGTAATTCTAATAAGAATTCTGCAGAAACAAGTATATTCTTGTTTCATTGCAATAACTGACTCTGAACCTTCAAAAAATACTAGAAATATTTTTAAAATTAAAAAAAGAAAAAACAGTACAAGCCTACAACGTCTAGGATACTAAAACATCATACATAAATTATGCTCATAAGTAATTCCTTTGTTCACAAATTACTGTGCATCAATGACATGTATGTATCAAGACCAAGAGATAGATATATATATATATATATATGTGAGCAATAAAAAACCCAACATAATCCATCCCCCCTCCACCCTCCTCTGAATCCATTGCCTTTTTATTCATCTACCCACCCACTGGTCTTCTGACACAAATATATGCTGAAAACCAAAATGCAAGAGGCAAAATAATTCTACAGTAAATTATCTGTGGCTTTTTTTTTCTACCTACTATTCCTTTTCCTTCCATCATCCTTATGACTTTTAGAAAATAAACTCTTTTGATATGCAATGTTTTTAAGTATAATGAACATCCAGCTAATTTTACAGCCATAGAACACATAACTTCAGTTTATAAAGCAGTCTACAGAAAAGCTAAATTAACAATTCTGACCATCCTCAGTATAGGCAGGCCCCACCATCACTACCAAAACAATGTGGGGTTTGGGCCACCTCCCTTGCTACATATGATTTATTACAAGCTGTATTTTTCCCTTCATAATGCTCAGGAACAGCAGTTGCTATACTAGCACTGGCACCATTAATCATATATTTTCCATGTGACAGAACCAGTATCTTCAAAACCAGACAAATACACAGTGATGTTAAAATTCTACTGCACCAGGACTTCTTTATTTAAAAAGTCACGGTGACAAAGTTCTGCCACTTTGATTTTTGTTTTCAACTTTCTAAGACAACAGTTCAATGAGAAAAATAATTAAATTATTGTATAAAGTGTTTACAAAATCTTAGAAGTTTTCAGTGACTGATTTAACTAAATCTGCTTATTCCACCTACTTTTCCAGAATCTTTTTTAGAACAGAGTGCTCACTATCTCAACTTCAGTCTAAAAAACGTGTTTGAACAAATCTGTTCTCCATTGAGAGAAAAAAAAAAAATACAATAAAAAATCAGCTTAAAATAAATTTATTAAACAATACAAAAATAAGCATGCTGGAAATCAAGATACATAAATAACATACAATGCAAATGAAAAATGGAAAACGAGACAGGTAACTTAACAACTGAGCCAAAAGGTACAACACAAATGCTAAAATAAATCTTTAAAAAGCATTTACATTTCTAATGAAATGTTAATGATGCTGACAAGGAAAAACAAACAAACAGCTAAAATGCTTGAATATCAAGAATTGCTATTACTGTAGCACAGGTGAACACTAAAACCGTTGCAGACTTCACACATGGAATGACTAAAAAACTGCGGCCCCGGCCTCCCGCACCTGCCCGTGGTGGGTGACACATCCCAGCACACCCAGCCCTGGCCTCGGCCACCAGCAGGAGCCATCTGCACACGTGGCAGCCAGGGCAAGAAACTACAGGTGTGGGCAAGTTACAGAACAGTTGGTTCAGAGGAGTCTCTGCCTGACCCTTCCTAGCTAGGAGCTGCCTTCAATTCTGAGGCAGGCTTCAAAAGCATATATTACAGAACTGTAATATATATATATATATTTAAAGATTGTTTAAGCTGTACCCTAAATATCCTTATTATGCATATTAAAGACCTAGTAGTTTTCTTGTTTTTGTATTTCCCATGCAGGATTTGACTCTACCACAAGTTTTGCAAATGGAAAAATCGTCCATCTTCAACCACATCTTTGGAAGTGGCTTCAAACAGTACTAAAAATCAAGGTGGGTAGAATCAGATCAAGCAAATCCTGCATCATGCCTTTTCCATTTTTAATTAAATCAGCAAGTCATCCAGCAACATGTCACCACTGTAAATTCTTTCCATTAGCAGCACAGACATAGTATGTTCCCTCTTGCAGCTGAGGATATTTCAGGTAAAGTAGCTCTGCAGGACCTGAATACTTGTTATGTCTCTGGAGCTACTAGTTTACTGCAAAATCCTCAAACAAGCCATTTTTGTAATTCAAGACTTTACCTTTATTTTGGGGAATAAGCACTAACAAACTTAACCTTATCTTCAGAGATATTATTCAGCAATTCATGACTGACACTTATTACTGACATCTGCACCACAGATTTACCTCTTCATCCCACTAGGGCATCAAATTCACTGAAAATTGATGTTCTGTATTGTTTTGCTTAAATATTTTCATCCTAGGCTTCAAAGACAGGAAGCCCATTCTTTTACAATACTCTGCTAAATGAAGATTATTCAAGGTTTAGTCAGAGCTTTTTCAAATGTTTATGCAAAACTAACAATACCTAAACAGAGTAATTGAGAGCAGCTTGCTTTCTCAGAGAACATCAGTTCTGTTTTATGCATCTTCCTAAACTCATGAACATCCAGATGGGTCAAAAAAGGGGCAGGAGAAAACTAATTCTACTATTAGGCAAAACTCACATATCAACATTTTTGAGTTTTAGATGAACAAAAAAGGGAGAGGGACTGGGAAAGGGAGCAGGGAGAAGAGGTGAAAGTGTTATTACAGAATTGTTTGTCACTGTCTATTAAAATCTCTACCAACAAATACCATTTATCATTGCTTGGACAAGTTTCCCCAGTTTGATAAACCAGTACTCTGTGTGATGTCTCTAGGGATGGGACGTAGCAGATTATCTGCAAATTTAGAGAGGAGAAAATTCTATAGAGAGTGCTTTTCTGAGATTTTTGGCATTATTAAGAATCAAATTCCTGCAAGTGTTAAGAATTTAGCAAGTCTTCGACCTCTCTCCCTAACTGCTTATTGAACCTATCTGAAGCTTAAATGCATCGTTTGGAGCTACACCCTACTCAAGATACTCAAATTATCAAATTATTCAGCTTAAGAGATGCAGCTGCATGTAGAAAAATGCAAGTCCTCTTTCTCAGCAAGCTGACAGAGCTGCAAACTCAAAATCATTTCCAAAAAATAGCAATTAATGATAACTTAAGAATTTGCTTATGTTTAAGTAAGTAAAACCTCTGATCTTCAAATATGAACATATGCACACATTAACGGCTGAAAAATAAGTTAACTGTAAACAGTTCTAGTAAGATCTACCTATCTGCTTCCCTGTGAACATATTTCCTGCTCACTGCTCAGTTGGTTCCCACTCTAAACCCCAGATTGCTTACATTCCTTTCCAGGGTGGAGCACAGCACTATTAGTAAGGCAGACTTCTGAGTCACAACTACCAGCTGGCAGCACAAGCAGCAAGAGAGATACTCCAAATAGTTGGGCCAGAAATCTTTCTGCTGCATTAGTTAACTTGCAAACAAGACAGGTTTTTTTCCTTCTCCTCCCCCACTCCTCCTGCCCAGGCACTTTTGCTCTCTTTATTACAACATTAGCATTCATATTAATGGCTTGATTAAAAGAAAAAATAAACTTCACTAGCACGGCATAAGCAAAGGGTCCGTTTTGGTTCAAATTTGAAAGCTTACATTAAAATAACCCTGATATGGTAATAATGTGACTCAGAACCTATCTCCATTTAATATACAATTATTTAGAAATTCAGGAATTTTCTGTATTTTGTCAAACACTACTTTATATTTTAATTAATATTACATCTTTACATGCTGACCCTGCTCAGTGGACACAAGATCTTGCTCAGCCTCGGAAGTTCATATACTTAAAATTCTCAGATATAAACAAAAATAAACAGATAGATACCACTTTTGTGGTATATCTTTGAAACCACTAAGATTTAGCTTTCCTGTTTTGTTTTTTTTTTTTAACTATATGTGTTATAAGTAACTACAAAAGTCAGTTTACAGCTTTGGGTTTGTTTGCACATGCTTTTTCCCCACATACCCTTGAACTTTGACAATCTTTTTGGTATAGCATACAGAATTTACACAAAATGTATATATAAATGAAACACCAGGTAAACAATATTCAAATCAAAGTTAAATCTAGAGATGCTTGAGGGTTTTTAAAATGAAGAATTTAATGAAACTAGAACCCATTCGTTTAGTTCTGCTCTCCCCGACCTTCCATTCTATACACTACGGTTCTGGAGATGTCCTCGTTTGATTCGGGTGACACTTTTTTCCATACTGTTTCTTTTAAAGCAAGTTCTTGCTGGAGATTCTCATAGTCCATTGGTCCAAAGGAATGCTAGTTGTTCAAGCAACATACATTATTTATTAGTGTACTTGAAGGAAAAAAAAAAATCTACACTTGCAGTCATTGCTAACAGACTCAAGTTTTTCAGCTCTTCACATAAAATGTTAGTTTCTCTTTTCCACTTATAAAAAATTCAAATTCAAAACTGGGTATTTTTCAGATGTATACATGCAAATAGAAGCACTTTGAAAATCATTCTACTGTATCTTCACCTATTGAAATTTTCATGCCTTAGTCAAAACATTAATGGTATTGAAAACAAAGAGGTTTTCCTTATCTCAACACCCTCAAGCTTGTATCTTTTGTAAATGTAGCTGGAGTGGATTCAGTTCATTCCCAGACACTGGTTACGCTGCTCCCTAAGTAGCAGGCTCTTGTCTGCAACACTATTCATGCCTGAATTCACTGCCTGTGCAACTCTCAGCGGGTCATGTGGTGTCAGAGATCTCCTCATGAAAATACAGCTAAACACAGACCTTGTGCATTGCAGCACACAACAGAAAGGCTAAGCCCACCAGCTGGTCAAGTCTTTATTAAAGGCAACCAGTACAGTAAAACTCTTTGCAACTTCTATCAGATACCATCTACCTAATCTAGCAGGGGAGATGAACTGCATGAAATGGAGCTATAAATCTAGTAATAAGTTCTCCTACACAAGATCCTGTGATACCGTGGTCCACCCAGTAAGTGTCCACTAATAATGTACACTAACTAGATTATCTGAAAGCTTTGATGCAATACATGTCATTGAGCAGTTTGGCATTTAGAGAAGAACTTTCCATATTTCTTCTGAAGTTTAGGAGCAAATACTCAAAACAGACAGTAACTTACCCGCTGATCACCGCCTTCTCTGCGAGGATCAAGCTTTTTTGCAAAGTGTCTCAAATTATCGTAGTTATGGAAATTGCACAAAGAAACCAGATCCTGCAAGTATTTAGAGAACATGCATTATTATCTGCATAGGATAGCCAAATACATCTAAGTTAATAACACTACTACCACCTACATTTTGCATCATATCCTAGTAACTTAAACCAGCGAGAAGTTTCTTTAATAAATCAATACCCATGTCCATAAGGCACTTTGAACATAACACACCTATAGGATAAAGTTCTAATAATACCTTTAAACTCCTTCTTACAGAAGAATGAAACAGGGAACAATTTGCAAAATATCTATTTTAATAAGTTCCTACTCCAGCTATACGGAACACATCAGGAACAGAAAAAATAGCCTGGGCTAGGTCCAGTACATCAAACTTCAACCAAAAGGATGGAACAAAGAAATGAGTGACATAATGTCTTCTCAATCAGTTTGAATTACAACATGAAAGGCTATAATTAGAAAACTCAGTAATGCTGTTCTATTTTTAAAAGTGAATGTTACATTCATGTTACTTGTATGCCACAATCATGTATCAGTTTAAAGGTCTCGCTGCAATGCAGAACTGATGCAAGTAAATCCTTCACCTACCCCTCTATTCCAGGATTTAGAGTTAAATTACCAGGACTATTTCATATGAAACTTTAAAGTACTTAAACTAGAATTAGTAACATCTTGATTTGAAGATGTGTAAACGTTCAATAAATAGAAGTATGAGAAGTTTTGACTGCCGCTCAACCTCCCATTTATAATTAAGCAATCATCATTACAAGGTAGTTGTGGGCAGAAAAAATGAAGATATTTTTTACATTCTCCCCTCCCACAAAACACCTTCATTAATCATTACAAAGTCCTCCCCAAAATCTCTTCTGCTTCTAATGCTCCTATCAGCAGACTATACATAGCTGTTTCACTGGCACAACATGAAGCTAGGAAGAATTTGCCCAACATCTGGCTAGCATCTATGAGGACATCTTTAATGTCAGATGGTTTACAAAAATCAGTTTAAAAATATACCAGAATGGCAGTATTTCTCTACAGTCTTTTTCTTTTATTGCAATGAAATAAGAGTTGCATTTCCAGTGTTTTGAAAACTGCACTTTATGACAAGAGAGGGAAAAAAGTCTATAAACAGATCTCTACGGTTTTTAATGCAATATACTGGAGTCCAGCACTTCCACTGCATGAAATGCTCCTTTTCAAAGCTTTTCCACAACAGATTTCTCCAGTGTTTCTGGCATCATATTTTAATGCGCACTGAATTCAAGTGCTATTTGCTACTAAAAAGAAAACATCTATTCTGAGACTGTGTTCACCCTTGAATCAGATGAAACTTGCTATGTAGGGAACAATCACAAATCACTATTTAATTCACTTAGATCTCAGCTATGCCAACTGAAACTCAATAAATATCAGCTGCAAAAGCCAAAAAAAAAACAAACAAAAAACCACACACACACAAAAAATCCAAACAACCAAAAGACCCCAAGGGCAGTGCTGCTTACATGACAAAAGTGAATTCCTTTAACACTGTTCCCCATCTTGTCCAAAGGAGGTGACCAGCACATCAAGCCCATGACATTAGGAACAACCAGAAGAATCCCACCAGCAACTCCAGATTTTGCAGGAAGACCAACCTGCAGAATAATCAGAGAATTACTGGCCTCTGCAATTGTTCCTCAGGATTGTAACTCAATGCATCAGCGTTTTCCTGAAGATTATTGTGTAGCATTTATAAAACATGTATCTGGAAGGCACTTGAAGCTGGGAAAGCATTATTACTTATCTCTTTTTAGATAAACAATAACCTGATGCAATTTGTGACAATGCAAGGTTCACAGTCATAAAACTATTTGCTCTCAGGAATACAATGAGTCAATAATACTGTGAAAGAAGATAATTTAAATCTATTAGGAAAAAAGTAATTATGACTAAGCAGTAGTACACAAGTGTATGTCTCATGAACAGCTTGCAACAAGGCGGTAAAATGAAGCTGTAAAAATCTTGACTGGAAAAGGTAAAAAACAAAACCACAAGAAAATTAGAAAGTGTCTATGAAATCATATAATAATCTCCTTATTTGCAATCTGAATAAAAGTATTACTTTTCTTCCAGTAGTAACTAACATGTCACATGTCCTCGTGGCTCTCCAAGCACCAACTTTCATGTCACACAATGCACCATAATCAATTTTACACGTATGCAGTAAGGAAAAACTAAAAATGATCCAAAAAAATTACTGAAAGCATAAATATGATGCAGTCCATCTTGAATTACACACATGTAAGGAACACACTGCTAGAAAACAGGAGCAACAGTACATGTGCTGTGTATGACAGCCATTTTCACACATATAAGGACAATTTCTGAGTCTGAGTTACTGAAGAAAAAAACAACCGTCTGCAAAGGCTTTCTGCTATCCTTGACTCCCAACCAGCAGGATTTCAGCTCCTGTTTCTCTCATGAACAGCCTTTCCTAAAGAACAGTACTTATGTTTTGATATGAAAAAGATTCCCAGATGTGAAGGCAGAGTGCTGTAAGGTATGTAACACAGCAGTGCCATGAATCCCAGGTGAGATTTTCCCTTACAGTGTACTCAATTTCTAAACAATTCATGCAACGCTCTCTCCTCTGCCTCAAAAACAGGGAAGCAACCCCTAGAACATGGAAAATAATAGCACAGACTAGCCTTCCTGGTCAGCTCTAATTAATATCCATAAAATACTTACATGGAAGGCAAACTGCCCTGAAAAGTCATACATGCCACAGGAATGCATCAAACTCAAGGTATTCCGGACTGCTTCAGGGCTCAGGACTCTCTCACCAGTGATTGGGCAAAAGCCACCATTAGCCAGAGTTGCTGCCATCACACTTGCTGACTCACATGTTACTTCTATTGAGCAAAGCTTATGGAAAAGAAATAGAGATTATAAGCACTGGTACTTCTAGCACACTAAGGCCAACTACAGCAGGATCAACAAAATATTGAAATATTAAAATAACATCTCAAAATCACCTGTAGCATAACAGATGTTACAGATGACACTAGTAGCATCAATTAATACAGTCTGAATCTTTCTACTATAAAGATCCCAGTGACAGTGTTTGCAAGCCCTCTTAAAAGCTGGGGACAGTAGTTTAATGGGTTAGTGTCTCTGCTCGATTCCTCCCCCCCACCCCCCTTATGTTCCTTTGAGAGGAAGAGGTCTGTAAAACAATCTCAGTATTTTGCATCTATTTAAATGGCAAAGCCACAGAATGACTGTTTTTGTTCAATTTGAGCTTGTTTTGTGTGGTAGGTTCTTTTTATTTTAAAGCCTTAGAAAATCCCACACATTACTAGAAGTACAATTTAAAGCTGCAGATTCTAGCACATGCAAGTCTTAATGCCAGCACTTCCTGCTGATGCAGCCTTATTTCACCTTTCTTGTATTTAATTTCTTAAATAGTAATGATACAACCACAACATAGTTTTTCCCAGGATCCCTGCTTCAGTCCAGACTATACATACTTTGGTGACACATCAGGAAATGTGATATGATGCCATCACCTGATGCTGCCTCATTTCTGCAGAAACCAAAAGATAAGTTGGTTTCAACCTGAAGCTGAAATGCTGCTCCAAAATGTAAACAAACTAGTGCTCGTATTCTTGCTTTTGCCAAACAGTCATTACATGATACTTCATGAAGTTACCTAAGCCACGTTTACATGAGTAGTTACTACCTGGAATTCTTATTTTCCGGGTGCCAAACTCAATACATCCTAGTCCAATGAACTGGAGTTGCAAATCAAGAGATTGTCAGAGACGCATCTAAAATGGCAACTGTGTTTTAAACATATGAAGTATTACATAATATCACCTACTTTCAAAAAAAAAAAACTTGTTTCTAGGTTCTCAGTTTAAGCACCTGCATTTTGTACCTCGTTTGTCTAAACTGAGAATAATCCATCCTCAATTTACAGAGATCAAAGGCAAAAACGTTTATTCCTTCTCAGAAAGTTCCCAGTTACAAAAGGGAGGAAGGAGCATTACAGAAATCCCAAAGAAAAGGAAAAAACTAGACTTTTAAGAATAATCTGAGTGTTGGAAAGGTAAGCATTGTACCCTAACAAGAAACCAGAAATGCTGCTCGTGTATGAGCTACCCTTTTCCTGAGCATGGAGTGAAAAGGGATTTTTTCAAGGGAAAAAAGAAAGAATGACACATGGTCATTAAATCAGAGATAAGAATGCACAAAAATGAGGCCAAATTAAAATACATCAGAAAAGTAAGCTTTAACATTTCTTAATTTATGAATAGCTTCCACTTAGAAAAACATACTCAGGCAGTGGGACACAAGGCATTTAAAAAGCGTGTTTACACCATAAATTCAAATAAATTACATGTTCTCTTCTGTCACAAGTTCAGAGTAGACTACTAGCTTGTACCTAGTTTCTAACACAACAAGAGGTTAACTACAGCTAATTACATATACCTTACTTCACAAGCCCTCCTCTGATCTAAAGATAAGAGAGCAGGTGCATCCCAACACAAAAAACTCAAATAAAATTGGCATTCTGAAAATAATGGCTTATAATTTGCATAAGTAACAGCAAGTCTCCAAGTCAAAAACAGATTCTGAGAACTCAGCTCTGTAGGATTTTTTTAACTCTCCCAGATGAAACGAATCAGTAGCACAACTTGAACTGCCTCTTGAGAACGCTACACAGCAGGGCTGACTTGTGAACATTTAAACCTTAGGAAACCCTTACTGAGGAAATACCTCACACTTGTCAAGTTCTCATTTTGTGACAGCTGCAAATAACTTGCAAATAAATAACTTGTAAATAAAGTGAAAAAGAAAAAAAAAGGGGGGGGAAGAAAATATATATATATATATATATTCTCAAAATCATTGAATTAAACCAAATGGAGGAGATATTCCCATTCCTCCCCTCGAGCCTACAACACAGCATGCATTCTCCAGTTACACAGAGGTTAAACTACTCCACAGCACAATAAGCAGCAGCAACCCAAAGAAGTGTTTTGTCAAACTCACTGAAGTAATACAAGACATCCCAAGCTTCTAACTTCTAGTGGTTTAAAGATTATTGCTAGTTTCTAATAGCAATAAAGACACTCGAGTAGATCACCTAAACAAAAGCAAATCTGGATACATCAAACATACATCTGTCATTTCCAGAGTTAAAAAGAAGCTGACATTTAACTGCAAGTAATTAAAGCCTCCATGTCTAGGCACAAATCAGCTTCTGCTGCTTATAATAGCAATTCTAAGCCTATAGTGAGTCTCAATTTTAAAGCAGTTACCTGAAAATAGAAGTCTAGTATAGCGACCATATCCGTGCCTTCAGGAAAGCACTGAGGAAAAAAAATAAAGCATCTTTAGGTAGAACCTATTACTATTCTTTTTAAAGTATCACTTTTGGAAAGACATGAATTAAGCTATATTTTTGTCAGCATACTAAGCATTAGGCATATTTTAATATAAACATTTAAATGTAGTAAGTAGAAATACTTAATGATTTCAAATTTAAAAGTAACAGTGCAGCAGTATCAAACTAGGTACTAAAATACTTTTCAGTATAGTTTTCAACAACTTGAAATAAGCAAACTGAAAAATGCATCCAGGAGTTTTATGAAGTCATCTCTACAGCGTATTTATACATTTTACAACAAATAAAACAAATTACCATGGCTACAACACAGAAAAATATTTAGATTATTATTAAATATTTATTAGAATAGCATAAATAAGACACTTTTAAAATTACAGCATTTAAATAACATTGATAAGACATATCCAGTAATAATTCGTGCCATACTGTACATAAAATAAACTGAAAGTCTTCACGGACTCTGAATAAAATCCAGCACACCATCTTCAAAATACATTTAAGAAGAAAATAAATTGACCTTTTTTTCTTTCAAGTAATATCCAATTGCAAAGTTCCTATCTCCACTCTCTCTTTCAGACTGGAACCTAAAAGAGGAGAAAAAAAAAAAAAAAAAAGGCAATATGTCAAACTTTCCAAAAAAACCCCCAAAAATCGCTGAACTCAAAATATATAATGTAATTCAGAAAAATTCCATGTGAAGGATACATTCACTCCTGAACACAAATATTCTGTTCAGGGAAGTGGCCACAGCAGCTCATCTCAGTTCACCCAGTTAGAGTGAATCAGCACTGACATCCAAATACACACATTACTGGTTACCTACACAACAGAAGCTGATTTGGAGAGAAGGCAGAGGGTAAAATCCTAATCCTGGGTGCAGACAGGCCAGAGTGGAATGGAACATCCCACACTGAGGCAGTGTGGATCACACAGTAGGTCAGACAATGACCAGACTGACAGCTGCCTTCCTCACTGTGATGATTAAACTAAGGATGAAACCTAAAGGAGGAACATCTGTCTTGTTCCTTCTACAGTTACACACCTTTTACTGTAACAAAGCTCAGGAAAAACACCTCTGTGAGTGCATTGCAGCTGGCAACCTGGAAGCAACTCTGCTAAAAGAAATCTTCATGATTACCCCCATGCTGCCTGAAAGAGCTCTCAAGAGTTTTAGAATCCTATACACTAAGTCTATGAGGGGAACTGTTTGTTTGAGAAAATGATTTAAATATGCAAAATAAAAACGCAGAAGGAGTCCCAGTTGTGTGAACTATGCCTTCTAAACATTTGCTATGCAGCCACCAACATGCAGAGTTTAATTTTTAATATGATTGCTGGGAAGAGAAGAGTTGCACTTACAGCTCTCATTGCCATAGCACCAACAGAGCACTAAGATAGAATAATGAAATTTTCAAAGAGGTAACCAACACTTTTAGGTGAAATTCAGCCACACTGATGCCAGAGACATACACAACTTTAGTTGTAAATTGTAACACAAAGACACCATCCAGGTATAAGGGATGAAATGCCAGTTGAAATGTAAAAAACTGAACTTTGTCATAAGCTCAATATGCCAGTTAGCAATTGAAACACTTTCCAGCTAATCTAATTAAGTGAATGAAAAATACTTACGTAGCATTACTGAATCCAACATACTCATTACCAGCCATTTTATTCATGAACTGCATCACCTGTCAGAGACAAAGACAAGGAAAAGTATTATTTTTACACATAAAAAGGTTATGAACTTTCAACCCAGCCTTACTCTAAATCTTGGAACTCCATTTTATAAATGCAATTCAAATCACTAAATATTTAAACAACCAAGGACATCCACAAAGACAAAAAACAGTGTATTACTAAAATTTCACTTTCAATTCCCTTGCCATCTTGAAACTTTTACCACTGAGTTTAGTTTAAAAAGAGAAGTTAAAACATTAACTTACGTAGTCAAATTTTTCTGCATTATTTGCTCCTTGCTGCAAGAAAAGAAAAAATAATTAACAAAAATTGTTAACAAAGGAACAAAGTTAGTTTACTTAACAGTATTAGGATTCTAATGCATATAACTAAGATATGAGGCTAATTAAGAATAAGGTACTACAATCACTTCATATATTAATGAAAAAATTAAAGTGTTAGATAAGTAAATTTTTGATTATCATTTAAATAATCCTATGCATCTTAAACACCTGTATGCTGGAGATTAATTTAAACTGAAAAAGGTATGCTTTAAGTGCTCTCTATTCAACTTTACATGCTTAGCATAAGCAAATGCAGTAGCTAAGGCAAAAAAATAAAAAAGTAACTACAAACAGGATAATTACAGTAAAAACACTAACTTTTTATAGATTAGTAAGGCAAATGTATTCTCATATTACCAACAGAGCTGAGCATAGGGAGGTTCAGGCTACTGAAGTTAAAATATTTCCATGGCCAGTGCTCATACTAAGAATTTAGACTGAAGACTTAATATGAAGCATTACCCCTTACTATGAAAATAAATGCAATTAATTAAAAAATATCAGATTTATGTCCTACCTATTAAAAATTGTTAAACAGCTAGAAAAGTAGAATTTCACATCATAGGGCATATCATTTTGCTAACACTGTACAGAAAAATTTAAATCCAACTTAATATGGATGATAGTGAAACTTAACTCTTAGGGTGGGCTTGGTTTGGGTTTTTCAGGGAGGATGAGGGTTGTTATTCTGAGGAATTTTTTTTTCCTCCCTTATTCAAGAAGATTCTCGAATTTAGTAGCAGCCAGTTAGAGACATTAATTTTTTAGAGGTCTCTGATGGGTGACCTATCACAAATTCCTATCGAAAGAGATTCAAAGAGGAGTGGGAGGTAAAAAATAGCACATGGTCCACTGGGGGGAATTTTAATTTTTTTTTTAAGTAGCCAAGTAGAATTTTGAAAGTTTAAAAAACAGTGGCATTGCATACACAAGTGGAAACAATGTATCTGAAGAAGATATTCAAATACAAAATTTTAATATTAAAGACACTTTATTTAGAAATAACAAGACTAACAAATCTCAAACAATTGAAGACACTACTTGCACTGTGTTCAGTCTGGGGATGGGGAAGAAAGTGGAAAAAACGAAAGCTTTATATTAACCAGTATTTTACTTAATGAAATGCATAAAGCCAGTCTCATTTCCCACTCTGTATGTGGATTAGGGTGTTGCAGATAATCTTGGAAGCCCATGCTTCAGCTCATCTACAAGAGGATGTGCAGACACACACGTACAATCACTGGTGAAAGGAACACCACACTGTTCTCTCAAAATTATGCGCCAGTGGTTACCTTATGTTTAAAGGCTAATAACCTTACTCCTAAAGGCAGTAATTTCTAGCTAATTTTCAATTAGATAAAAAAATGCATGATACATTTAATCAAAATGTTCCTGTATAATATACCAGAACACAAATCTTAAAAATTTAACTCCAAATCTGTTCAATGAAAAATAATTAAAAGAAGAAATTACCAACTTCATTGAACTGTTGCAGTTGTCAAAATATTCCATAGATCCTAATGCTGTAAAATATGTAACAACATTTAAACCACAAAAACCTTTTTAACCTTTCAAATGCACAATGAACATCTTTTTCTGGGAAAGTGGGTCAGCATTAGTTATGGGATGCTGCATTGATAATTGTATGGTTAGACACGTATAATAAATTGAAACAGGTTCTTTTGTTAAAAAAAAAAGACAAGAGGGAGAAAGGGATCATGCTTTCTGCAAAAATATAAATACATAATACTTCACTTTTTTGCTCTGCCCAGTGGAAAAAAATATTCCCTTCAACAAAAACATGGCTTTACCAGCAGCACATAAAGTTGGTGGGCAAAAGACTCAACGCAAACTTTTTCCACATCGACTTTGTATTAAAAAAAAAGCTTTCCTCTTTAAAGTTCACGACTAAACTCATATTTTGGGAAGAAAATCTTCAGCATACTAAGCCAGATGATGAGTTTCTAGTCCTTGATGTTCCATACACTTGTGGAGGAATTTTGTATCACACACAAAAGCATTGTTACTGAAACCAGACTGCTCATACACCTGAACTGTTTGCTTAAGCAATCACACGAGCAAGACCTCAGTAGGGATTTAATACCAACATATTACTGAAACAAGAAATTCTGCTTCCATACACATGATGACTAAAAACCCCAAGAGATTAGTTTCCCTCTTTCAGCAGCTGACAGAGGTGTCCTGCTCCTTCTGAAAAGCTGGAGAGACACAGTGGCAACACACATTCTATGATTAGAATTCAATTGCAAATGTAAAATCCTATCATTCAGAGTACCGAGCAGCTTTTCCATAATTTAAACAAGGGACAAGGAAACTTCTGATCTTCTGCAAGTGCTTCTTATTTTTAGCTTGACTGTATAAACCTAAGAGTTTGGGGGCACAGTGACAATATTTCTTAAAAAGCGTTTTTAAAGGTCAGATGCAATTCAACCTGCCTAGAACATAAAAAACCAAAACATTCCATGCACTAAACTCCACAAACACTTTGTACATTTATGGGAACATGTCCATATACACACTTATACATGCTTGTGTGTATATGCATATGAGAAAAGACTTCTAAATGAATAAAAAATTAAATTTATAATGTTAAGACTGAAGCAGTTTGATAGGCAGAAAATTCAAATTTGCAGAAGACAGCTTGATACAATTTTGTAAACACTTAAAACCCCGATGGACACTATGGCTGTCAATCAAATTTGAATTTTTTGACTGCATCAGATTCTAGTGATTTTTTTTTTTTTTTAAATAAGGTACTTGTACTATATTACTTGTTTTTCTACTAAAAAATATAAAAGTTACAAAGGCTACATGCCTACATAGGAAAGAGACCCATGGATACTTACCAGAGCTTGCAACAACAAAATTAGGCAAGATTTATTAGCAAAGCAGTTAATATTAGCCACTTTTCATTGATCAGCACTGTTCCTATGATTAGACCAGATAAGTTCTTAGCACATGTCTCTCATTAAAGCTTTTTCTCAATTTTGAATCTAAGCAAAGCTAATAAAAACACCTGGATCATGAGATGTTTATAATCCTCTAATATTAGAAGATAATTTTTATAAAATAATTTCTGGAATATTTAAAGCCAGATATATAATAATCTAACACTATACTGTGATAAAAATATCCATTAACAAAAAAAAAAATCGTAATTCTGTCAGAGTGCAAGAAAATTTTTTTAAGTTAACTACTGTATTTTAGCTTTCTCTACTTACACACGTTTTATATTTTATTTGTTAAGATGGTCCTGTTCTGTGAGAACTGGTGTCTTCAGTTTAGTGCACCATTTCAGCTCTGAAACACTTGTGACACAGTATTTGACCTAAGATCAACACTACCAAAATTTCAAATCCCTGTAAGGTTCTTTTTTTGCATCCTTCACTCCTGTGCACGTGTGACCACTTAACATGTTATTTCACAGAATCTACTAAATATTCTATGTCAGATAACATCCAGTATACTTGAGTTTTAATAAAAAGTAGAGAAAAACATGGATGTAAAATCTATTACAAATTAGTTACCACATGAAATTTAATAACCTAGGAAGAGAGGTAACATCACCAAAGTAAAGACAAGTATCTGGCAGAGAAGATCACAACACCAACACGTTGCAAAGTGGTTTGTATGCACCATTTACACATCAGTCTGTGAGGAAGGATAACTCAAGTGACAGCATAGAGCAATTAAGTTAAATCAGTACTATTTATTGCAGCTGTATTGTCAAAAATACCATGCATTTTCCCACCTCTCTAGTATTGAACTGTAACTGCATAGATTTCCTAATAACTGAACACTGACAGCAAACAGATCCATGGCACAGCTAGACAGGTTTTTTCTACCACTCTTTGCCTCATTTATTTTGTGATTTATCAGCATATTTAGAAAGTTCTTAAATATATCACAATCCTCTCCATGTTTCATACAATAAAATAAAAAAAGCTTCCATTGAACTAAGGTCTTTTTAGGGTCAGCAAGATCAGTTTTCATTTTCTTGTACACCAAATATTTTACAACAACTATAAATTTTGCTATTGCCAACATGTCTAAATACTTCCCAAATAACACCTCCCTTCAGTGAGCATTCGATTCCACACTGTCTAAGGTCCTGCATGTGGCTGCCAGCACTTAGAGGATCTAAAAATGCTGTATTTGCCTGAACCTTTGCTGTTAGGTTAGATTAGAACTTTTATTTACAAGATGGAATGTTAAAGCATACAATAAAAATCACTTAAGATTAATCCCTTGTCCTCTGGTGATTCCATCCACAGCCATCTGCTTTCTTCCACATATTTCTCTCTGAACCCTTCCTCTTCCTCTCACCTGCACTTCTAATGTGACAGTCAGTAAAGGAAATGTGGAAGTGGGAAGTCCCTGACAAAATCACTGATATTCCTGGAACTGACAAGCTTTGAGAATTGAGTTTAAGAAAACTTAACAGATCAAAGCAGTAAAATCTATCCATACTGCAGACATTAAAGACTTTTCCCAGCCAATGTGATGTACAGGAAGCTGCACTGAATCTGTACTAAATCCGTACAAGAGTTGGATCACCTTCCTTCAAGCACCTGTATTTCCTTGGAGACATGATAAAAATTACTGTTTTATCTCATACCACCTTTCCACAAATTCCTGTAATCGCCACTACAATTTTCCTTTGATAAAAATTATTTGAAAATTGTTGTAACTATGTAATTTATATAACTAGCAATACAGGCAAATGGCTGTACAATTATCAACAAGGGAAAAGGGCCTTAGTGGGTTTTTTTAAATTTTATTTCTTTAAAAGTGATCTGTAGGATGTCCTTTTACCAATGCATTTTTATTGCAGATAAATGCTTTAAACTGCTGGAACAATCTGTGGAGTGTAATGCAAGTACAATTAGAACAGAGACAGGGGTTAAGGCACCAAAATATAAATACACTGTAGTCCCAAACACAGGGCAGCTGGAAAATCACTTAGGATGGCAGGAGTACGATACAACCACGTCTAAGTAACTCAAACAAACATAAAACTTAACATGCACATACCCCTAATTATTTATTATTATGGATTGCAAAGACAATGTAGCATTACAGTTTAGGTCCTTGCTCTGTTCCGAGGCAGGAACACCAAATTCTGACAGCACTCAGAACTGGGTATGTGATGCTAAGAGCCTTTTTTACCCTTGAAATGTTAACATATTACATGTTAACATATTCTGACAGAGACTACTCCAAGCATCATCTCTCCTCCACAATCATAATCTGTGCCAGGGTCTAAGGACAGCTGGGTGCACAATCACGTCTTTTAACAGCTGCTAAACTCAGTACAACACATGGGAACACTGAAGGAGTTCTTGGATCCATTTCTCAGAAAGAGATAATGAATCTCAAAGAGGATAAAAGCATTCTTAACCATGAAAAACAGCAACAATCTCTCCATAGTTATTAACATGCTATCATTAGATAAATCTGCAATACATAGTGAATTTAATTTTCTTGTACTTTAAGAGCCATACACTGTCTTCAACACATATAAGTAACACCTTAAATAAAAAGAATAAATGCAGAGGAACTGAGGGCAAAACATGAGTTAATGAAGCCACCTTTTTCAGAACAAAGGTATGTTTGATATTAGATCAAATACAAATGTGAATTATGTCATTCAGTGGTTAGTAGGAATAACGTTAAGTTGCAAATTGTAAAGAAGTTACCTCACAAAAAGTACAGCTATTAAGTAGTTTTGTACCTGTGACCCTCTACATAATTGTCTTCAGAATATATTTAGCTTGGTTAGTTATTCAAATGATAAATGGTATCTTAGTGAAAGCAGTACAGAAAAGAATCTACATTTTAATCACACTGAAAACAAATAATGGTGTGATAAGTAAGATACGTGTCCACTAGACGTGCAGTTACCACATGCAGAAATGTTAGTGCAATGCAATACTCATTGTAAGAACATTACAGAAAAAAAAAAACAAATAAAAGTTAAAAAAAGCCACCCAGCAAAACCAATCCCCCATCCTTCTAACAAATACCACAGCTGCATGCATTAAACTAATCCATGTTATCTATTCAGGAGTACACCATTTATCAAGAACTACGTGCCTTCTGCAAGAGGCACATGCTTTTGTTTTGCCTTATGATCAGTAGGGCATGTTGTAGTTGGACTAACATTTTGACATTTCAGACAAATGTGTTAAATCAGATTTTAAAATTCACTATTATCCAAGTGAATTTCAATGCTCAGTCAACCTTTAAAAAATATTAAATGTGAATAAATTTACCTGTCATACTTAAGGCCATTTTCTTTCACCTACAGCTATCAAAGATAAATGTCTTTAAGCAGGAGTTCTTACACCTTCTTTAAATATAAAATAACAGAAAATCATGATCTAAGTAATTGTAAAATCAACGTTTTGGAAATAGGGGGTAGGAAACACACTGGACTTTGAATGCAACCAAAAAACAGGTCGTAAACAAGACTTTTAGACCTCTGAAGTAACAATATCAAGTTTACTACTCAAAAATTCCAGAGGACTGACATGTTCCCCAGAATTGTATGCAGGTACCCTTAGAAGAAAATATTATTATTTTTTGTACCTGTGGCTACTGAAACTAGCAGAAAATACAAGTCAAGTATCTGGCAAGCATTAGCATTACATGGAGTTTATAGCATTAACAACTTCAAGACATTTATACAGTTTTTCTACTAAATAAATAAAATACTGTTTTCCACAAGTCTCAAGATCATGGACTAAAGATGTAAAGTCATTATTCAGATGTGGTGTGCTTGGGAAAATACGTAACTGTTTTCAAACACTCTTATTTATGAAAGCACACTTACATCCCAACAGCAACTATGTACCATAGAAGCTCAACATAATTTAGTGGTGCAGGATGTTAACAGCACACAAATTCAACATAAAACTAACATTCAGATATAGCAGCATTGCTCCTGTACAAATTACAGTATCTTCCATTTCTTCTGCATTGCAAGAAATACTCTTGTAACTTTATGCTCTTTAAGTGCACTAGACACTCAGAAATGTACTTCTGAGTGCTATAAAGTATATTCCTGAGAAATATACTTCCTCAGCAATTAACAAATAGAAGCCGACACTCTCAAGAGAATATCAAGTGTTGTGCAGCTCAAGAAGGAAACAAATCTAATGCCATCAAGGAAAAAAGAGTTTTTCAGATGCACTGATACTTGTTAGAAACTGCTATTCTAACACTGCATTCGTTTGGAAGGGTTACAATTCCAAAAATATCAGAGCTTGTCTACCTGCCAATGAGTAAAGTGCCATCAGATATCACAAACAAAAATCAAATACAGCTTACAATCTGCACATGACATTTTCTCTACATTCTACTGAAATACTTGGGAGAGAAACTAAAAATTAATTTTTTACCTTGATTAAAGATGTGATCACAATTGCTCCAGCATTCACCATAGGGTTATGAGGCCGGTCTGTGAAATAAAGTTTTTAATTACAAATATATTCCAAGACATGTTGTCAAACTAAAACAGTCAAGTGCCTTAAGTGAAAAATTATTCTAGATCTATTGGTGACTGAAAAGCTACTATTACAGAATAGCTATCATACAATCTTAAACTTTTAAAAAATACTGTAATACAACACTATATGCAATATTTTATAATTCTGAGCACAGTATTTTACAGCTTACAACACACTCAGCCTTATCCTACTTAACAAACCAGTAATTGTAATCCAGTACATTTTTTGGTTTGGTATTATTTATTTTCTTCAAAGTTAGGAAACCTCTTCATTTAAGAATTTAACTTACTTCATAGCTGACTTGCACATACCTGCTACACTTACATTTTCCTTTTTGCCCACTGATCTCCATACTAACAGTATCTTTGCACTCCTAAGTCATTCTTGGCTGCTGAATCAATCACCTTTTGTAACTCCTTTTTCTAAAAAAACCTCTTCATCAGCCATGTAATTTTTCCCAAATAATCTATCTTCCACAAATTACCCTCTCGTTTTTTAACTAACATTTTTGCTGTGCCTTTCAACTACAATGTTGACTTCTGAGCATTCTGGTGTCTGAAAACCTCAAACAATTCTCAGTACATTAATATCATGACAGGTTTGAATTCTTTATTTGCTGTTTCTTTATCTCCAAATTTGAAAAAATACTGATTTAAAAACTGCACAAAAATATGTACATCATACATAAAAATACTGGAAAAACGTGGACCCTAAAAGAAATTTGAGATTATTTGGGTTTTGGAGATGAGTCTTGTATTTGCAGCATACACATATTTTTCCCCTGAAAATTACACTGGTTGTGGTCAGTGGCACTTACCCATCTATGATTACCAGTTTATCTTCAAAAACTAATCTTCAAGTTTTATTAGTCTTTTTCAGAAAGTCAATATTAAAAGCAAAAAAACATTATATTACTGGAAAAATAAGGCCCATACCTTCCAAAAAAGTGAAGCTCCCCTAAAATACTTTTTTACAACTCTAGACAACTTATTATCTAGATAATATTTTAAAGTTGTTACTGCCATTCCATATCTCTCTGAAAGTGACTCACAAATTGCTCAGATTTCATTTGATTGTACTTAAGAGCCACATACATCAAATATCCTGTTATTATCTACTAATGCAAGCAACGAGGGTCAAATATATTTGACTTTTGATTAGCACCAGATCCTGGATAAGAAAACATAGCATTTTCATAGCTCCTCAGGGACCACACAAGTGAACACAAGTCAAATGACCACTCACAGCAACATAGCCTGCAGGTCAGAAGGGGCATCTGGAGGTCATCTCCTCCAGCCTCCCACTCAATGCAGTGCTCTTGCCACAGTTCCATTAACTGAGTCTTGAAAAACCCCGAATGGGGCAAATCCTCTACCTCTCCAGCAATCCTGTTCATCCTAGACAATAAATTTACCCCAATATCTGATCTGCAGCTCCCAAGCCACAGCATGGGGCCACTTGACCATGTACCACCACGTGCCACTACCAAGAAGAGTGATGGAACTCTCCACTGGCAATTGCTCCCCTAGAATTTGAAGAGGTTTCCAGGGAAGCCCCTAGACTCCCCCATCCATCTGCTCCTTGGGAGTTACAAGTGCCCTGGGCTGCACAGCATCCTGGCAGCCCTATGCTGCAGCCCTGCCCAGTTTTTCATTCCTGGAGCTGGGGATCCCAACTCTGGACACACAGTCCAAGACAGCATGGCTCTCATGTATGGTCAGAACACACTGTCCCCTCATTTCTCACTCTAGCTACACTTCTCTTCTTTACAACTTCCTCTCACCAACATCAGGTATCACTCCAGCTCGTAGACATGCTCGTCAATTTATCATACACAGCCCATTCTAAAAATATTTTCAGAAATATTTTGCTCTTGATTCTCCTGTGCATCTCTATCGTTTCAATCTGCCACACAGTACAAAGAAAAAAACACAACCAGATTCCATATCACATGTATGTTTGAATAAAAAGGATGTGCAATATTTAGTTAGCATTCAGCAACTCAAAGGTTTATCAATGTGGTACGTCCACACAGAATATACCATCAAAAATGCTATTGCTTCTCATTTCTTTGAAGATGTCACCACTTACCTTCAAAGTCAAGGCATTCTTGGTTCCTCTACTCTCAAGATTCCTATCTCTCACTGCTTAACATCTCAACCTACCTGTACTTGTTCTGGCCACTTCACAACTAACACATTTCCATGTGCTGCCCGCACATGAAGAAGGGAAGAACCTTCTGATAAAACAAAACAAGGACTTTCTTGAATGTGCATCTGAAATGCAGCTGTGTGTTGCTCTCCACACCACAAGTCAGCAAGAACATCACTGTGGGAGCCTTACCAGCTAAGGGGAGGTACAGCAGCCTGGTTCACCACACACTAACAGCTGTCCTTTGAGGCTCTTTCCTACTGCTGCCAACTCCAGCGTGTCACAGCGCTGAGCACAACATTGCCATTAACTCACTGCTGCCTCTTCTCAGCAGAACAAACCCTGCCAGGGTATCCAGGTCCCAGGTAAGCAGTTTTCACCACTGTCTGCACAGCACCAGGGAATACCAGCAAAACACTTCCCATACACAGCTGTCTGTCACAGACAGAAATCCTATCTTGCCAAAACAGCTACAAGCTTCCTAGAGGTGGCCCATGCCCCAGGCTGGTCAGTAATTAAGAGGCATTTGCACAATGCCCTTAATAGATGATTGTTGTAGGTCCCTTCCAGTGAAAATACTCCATTCTACAGTGGAGAACCTCTCCCCAAACTTAAGCTATACTGGCCTCTTTGAAGGGCTAGGATGCCTAGATAAAAACTTACATTTTGAAAGATTTCTACAGATTTCAAAGAAGAGATTTCTTCCATTCCCAGGCAATTTTTCACTGAGGGGGGATATACAGGTTCTGACACTACATTAATTTTTAAAGAAGTTCATACACAGGTCTACTTCTAAAGCAGCAGCCACTACTGATCTACCTCACAGTGGGTGTCATCAGCAAAGGGATTCCACCCTGAACAACAACTAACCATGAAGACGGATACTGTAATTTCAAGTTTGCCAGAGGTGAAGAAATCAATCCTTTAATCTTTAGGAAGAGGTATCAAACCGTGCAAACCTAATTGATACATATTACTGAAACCAAACACACACACACTACTCTCTATAATCAAATAATAAAGGCAGTGATCTGCTCAGACTGATAAAAAAATAAAATCTTTTATGCAGCTTCTCTGCAAATCACGTGTATTGCTATATCATCTCCTTATATTCCAAGTTCATGTTTTTATTCTTAATGAAATATAAGCAGAATAAACAATTTCCTAGCAATCCCTCATTCAATTACAATGCAACTTTTATTACTGGTCTAAGTTCTACAAATTATTTTATTACTGGACTAACTCTCCAAATAATTATCACCAAGAGGAGGCTGTACATATGGATAAGAGATACTAACTGTTCATAAATATAGGTATTGTTAGACTTGTTGCATCATGAACTCAATAGACATGAAAAAGCCTGTAGCTGCTTAATGACCGTGGCCAGGAAAATTACTCCTAATAATGCCTGTTTCAGACATTTTAATATGTACAATTTCTGATCAATCAATCAGAATATTTTTTAAATTAGCATTGAGATTTTTTAATTCCTTCAAAATTCTGAACTGGATTGGCGATATAGTCCCTTTGATAAAACAAGTTTTAAAAATTAATATTCATAAGCCTGCAGAAGTTGCCAAATTTCAATTGCACAGCACAGTTGATACTCAAAACACAGCAACAGCTTTTTGTTGTAAGCTGGCATTTTTAGCAATAATTTAAAACTGTCTTCAAATATTCTTCATTCTTTCCAGCTTGAATCTCAGGACTAGTAAACAATGAAATGGAAGAATATTCTGTTTTAGGAATCTTCCATATAGTAAGTATAGAAAAAATACCTTCAGATTCCTGTCTAAACAGTTTTCAAACATCTGTCTGTCACTTCACAAAATCAGGATTACGAACATGAAATTCAATTATGTCTGAATATTTAGAAAGTAAATAGATTAAATATCTATTTTTTTTAAGTTTTCAAATCTGCTCTTCAAAGTATTTACGGATGCTCAAACTGACAAATACCCCTCATAGCTGAAGCTCATACAGCAGTTTAAATCTTCAAGCAAAGTGTAGATTTAATCTTTTAAATCCTTCTCTTCCCTCTTCCTTTACTTGGAGAAACTCCCTTTCTCTCACTATAACTGAAATGTTTCTATTTATTAGACTTCTACTTTCTGTTTTAGTCTTTTCTTAAGGAGGATAAGAGGCCATCCAAGTCAGTTCCAGCACTTTTTTTCCCATGTCTATCAGCCACAGAAGCATATCCTTAAAAATTCAATTTTATATCATGTGTCTTTCTTATTAATTTTATGTTCATTGGTCAAAATTTCATTTGTCCAAATTCTCTTATGCATAACAGCCTTGAAGTATAACAGTATAACAGTAATGTAAAAGACCCACCAATTCATCTTCTCCAATAGTTCAATTTTAAAAGTAGCAACAAAAAGAAGAAAATAATTACTACACTTTGTCATGTTATTAAAAAGAGAAAATATAGAACATCTATATTAGTTCAAAGGAATTTACTGGCAATTTTCAGCACCAGCAAAGCTTTTTTTATAGTAAAGGTTTTGTAGGATATGAAAGACACGTCTTCACACTGTTACAACACTGTATTTGGAAAAACAAGGAAAGAAAAAAAAAAAAAAAGCATGACTTGACAAAATGCTTAATCCTTTCTTAGCAATATATTCTCACACTGGTAGGAATATACAATATTGAAATATTGAATAATATTGAAAATATACAATATGAAATACCAATACATTGGTATTTTATCACCACTTACTAACATAATAAATGAAAAGAAATAAATTGCAAAGATGTATTTTAAGTATGGAAAGATTATTTTATTGTATAAATAAATGAAATAATTTTATATAAATAATTTGCATGAATTTATAAATCTAATAAATACCATTAGGTATCATTAATATATTAATAATACAAATATTTAAGTCAGAACTCAATACAGTCCTTGACAAAAATGTCCTCAACGCCTTATGATGGTAATTAAATATTAATTGCAATACCATGGCAACGGAAACATTGTCTGTTCTTTTACTAAGACAAATCTGCTAGAAGAAACATTTGTGTTTCACAGATAACATCCAGTATTTCCTCTAAGGCTACATGAGTCATCTTTCTCAGATTTTTGCCATAAAGTTTTTTAAATACCATTTCTATGCTTCAGAATTAATATAATATGAAAAAGAAATAATCTAGGTAAGTGCTGTATGAGAAATTCTTGCTAAAACAGTCCTGCCACAGGGGAAAAAAAAATAAAAACATTGTTTTGAATCAGTAGCCAAATCCCATTTAGAATAAACTGTGGGAAGATTTTGCCTTCTGGAAACTAGTCAGTGCTGGCCTTTGGCACCAGCACCTGCTTCTCAGAAGGCTGAGAAGTAATATGTCTTTTAAAATCAATTTAACATCTTTGATTCTTTCACCACCATTTTATAAAAGCCATGATTAAGGAACACTTGCTACCAACTCAATTAAATAAAAAATAGTTTTCAAATACCTGCACTATTAAAATTCTTTGGGTTTTCCTACAGCTCAGTAACTAGCAAACGGAATGGAAGCAATAAAACATCTTTCACTAGCATTCTAAATTAGGCAAAAGTGACTAACCAAGACTAAGTCTACCTTGTTGATGGCAAAATATTCTGGGACACTACCTAGTAGTAAGACTTAAGAGGATACAGTAAAATGACAAGACTGACAAAACTGTGGAGGTTTGCCTCATAATTTTCTAAAGCTGAGTATTTGCATTATTAAGTATAATTTATCTCTTACCATCTTCATTCAGGAACAATTTGTTGAACCTTAATCCACTAGGCTCTTTACCAACATATCTGTGCACATACTCTGTACCAAGATCATTGACAGCAATCGCGTATTTCAAAGGCTTTACACAGGACTGGAGACAAAATGGAACTTTGGTATCACCCACAGAATGCCTGGGAAAAACACAGAGGAAGAGGCTTGAAACTTCCTGTTTCTCAGCTGTGGCAGTAGAGTGTTAAATGCCTCATCTATCCTTCAACATACAAGGACTATTAACAAAAACACCCTAAAAAGCAAAAGCATATTATTACTAAGTCTCATTTTAAAGAACATAACAATGAGATTTAGAGGTTTTAGCAACTTGACTCCATAAGCCAAGCATTACAAAGTCAGTTGCTGACTACTGCAGAGGTAACAAAGCAAAAACAAGTTCAGAAAGGGGTTTGGACAAGAGCAAAAAAATCACCTCAGACCTCTAGTCTTACACTTATCCTACTCAATGGCAAACTACACACTCAGCAGGGTACAGCTGAGCCACGCAGAGCCACTATATTGATTTATGCATATATAAACAAAGATGAGATACAACCTGGTTTTGCAATTTGAGAACAATAATCAAATAGCTGTATTTACATTTCCTTTAATAATGGCAAAGATATAACACTTATTACATGTTATCTTTTGGAAAGTTTACTTTCAGCAGCTATGTCAGACTGCACCAAAGAGTGACTCATGCAAGCAGCATATGCCACATCTAGAAACAGCAAAAGGCTTGAAGCAGCCCCCTTGTCTGATGGCAAAATCAGGAGTGTATTTGCTTCTGTTCTTTGCAGAAAACACAAAGCTTCATGGAAAATCACAATACCATTTTGGTATTATAAAAGTTAACATTACACTACATTAAGCATTACAAAAATTAACATTATAAGAACTTTCATTAGCACATAATATCCAAAACAAAGCAAAACGCCAATTTAAAGTATAAGGTTTTTTTACTATTAATAGATTATAATTCAGACACTTAAACAGGGAGATGAAAAAAATATTTCTGTTCACTTGTACAGCTCCTCCCCTGAGATTACAGAACATATGGCTAATTAGAAGCAAACATACGGATCTCAACAGATCATGGCAAAATGAACTCCAAGCCACAGTCACGAGAAGCAAGTCTGATGCTCTCAGGAATGCCCCATTCACAAACACAACACCTAAAAATGGCAGTTTCCAGAACCTGCAATAGGACCACAGCAAACTGCAGGTGAGCAGAGCTATTGAGCACTTTGCATTGTGTACTCACAAAGGAAGACACAGAGCTCATGTTACTTCTCAGCTTGATGGTGCAAGGTATCCCTTTACATCTAGGCTCCTAACTGTCTCTGCTACTCTGAGCTACTGAGAAAAATAAAATCACTCTGACTAGATCTAGGATCTACATACACCCTCTTACAGGGGAAAGCTTGATAAACCTGAGAAAAAAAAATGTACTTGCTCTGTCCAGTTTTCACTTCTTCATTTTCTTTTTAAAGATCATGAATCTGCATTTTTTCAGTGACACACAGATTATGTAACAATGCCACAGTGAAAACATTAAAATGCAGAGGAGGAGCTGACATTTAAGTACATTGTGACCTACACAGAAAGTTATATAGCTTGATGAACAGGTACTATTAGACAAAGCTTTTCAACTTCCAGATATTAATATTACAGAAGCATTGCCTCTATCTTTCCTTCAACTACTTCAAGAACAAAATGTAGAAGTTACAATATACCTCTGTCCATCAACGGTGCAGAGTGACACCCCCCACAAATCGGGGCTGAACTTGGCCAATTGTGGAATATAATCAGCAACCTATCACAGCATGAAAGAGAGAGACATATTACAAAATAATTAACTCTACATTAATTTAAGAAAGTATCAATGGAAAGAATACACAAGGAACAACTGAATTATTCTACAAATAATCATCTGGTGTATCTAAAACATCATCAGAAATTATTATACTCACTAGATCATTAGCAAATAAAACATTTTTTTTTTCAAAGTAGAATTTTCAGCACATTCAGAGAGATATCTGTGTTCTGTATCACAGAATTTCCAGCATTTTCAAATAATATAGAATTTTTACCTTGTAGCACAATCCGGGATTTTTCAACTAATTTATTGAAAATAAGCACCACAATAAATTTTATTTACTAACGAAGCTATAGTATTAACAATTACCTTTGTCACACAATCCAGACAGATGTGTAGAGCTGCATAATTTTCTATAGCCTAAGTGTAGCCTGACAAATTACACAGCAAATTATACAGACAGAAAAATCACTCTACTTAACAAATAATGCATTTGGTTAATACTGAAAATCTACAGAAGTTTGAAGTTGCATATACAAAGAGGTTACCTTTCCTCCAGATTGTTTTTTAGCACTTTCATATAGCTCATCAATATGGGAAGTAAACGACATAAAATCTGGAATGACAAACTTCCTTCTGAAAGCTTGAGTAAGCAACACAATATTACTCTGTACACACCTGCAAAAAGTTAAAAACATTTATTAGTACTTTGACAATGTACTGTCACCAAGCCTACGTAAGTAGCAATTACATGTTATTAATTAGGACCTTTAGTCCCTTGAAGCTACATGCCTAGAAGAGCAAGTCTTTATTACTTTTCCAATTTGCAACTCTATTTTTTAAAATTAGTTAAAACAGTTTTATTGCATTAATTTTTATTTCTTTCTACTTGAAGTTCTCTTTTGAAGTTTCAACTGTGAAGCTGTACTGCAAGGTATTATCAATCTGCCTTCAAGCAGCACCTCAGCTTGCAAAAGGGATCAAAACCACACAGTTCTTAGAAGCAAACCATCTGAAGTTTGTCTAAGCCAGTCCTTGTCGAAAGAAGTGCTGATTTCAGAGTTAGATCAGACTTGGGAGGTTCAGGATTGCTCTCTCACTTTACTGTTTCACCAGGAACTGAGGTGAGAATGCTGCCAACAGACCAAACTGGAAAGTGATTCCATTCTAATAAGAAAATAAAACCCTGTGGAAAAACTTGATAACATCTCCTGAACTAAGCAAAAGTTAACAGTGAGCCGTATGGCGAGTTTCTTACTTCAAACCACCAGCACCCAAGGAATCTCTGTTGCCTTTTAGCCCAGAACCAGTTACACTATCGGCCACACCCTGTGAACGTCAGCCCATCTGGGACAGTCAGAAAACGGATGAGGTAGAAAGGAAAAGACTTATCTAGGACAAACAGAAGGAAGGATGAAAACACAAACTGAGACATGCTGAAAGTGGTGTGTCTGTGGGTGAGAGAGGAGAGCAATAACAGGGTGGGAATTGGGAGCCATTATCAAGTCAGGTGAAATGACCTGATAAAGAGTATTAACAGCCCTATCCTAGTGGAAGGAGGACAAAGTGAGGTATAACAGCAAAAAAACAGTTAACACCTTCATACCGTGCCTTCTGGCAGTGTTGACAGAAGCAGACATGCTATTCATGCAGGCAAATGGAAAGTTAAGAACATCTAGGCACATGCTACCAGGCAGAACTTCCAATTAAAACTTACTGAGAAAAAAAATGATTTTTAGGGAAATGTTTTCACTTAAAATAGATATTTCAATAATTCTACTATGAAAAGTCATCATCAGTTCAAATGAAGGTGTATGAAGGTAAGTGAAGAGACAGAATTATCCCTTTGAATCACCCTCTCTTTTTCTAAGCTTTTAAACTCCTGCGTACTTCCACGGCTTTATCTTAAACTCAACTGACAGCAATTTCAAATGCTGACAGGGACTGCTATCCCAAAGTGAAAGAGAAACTAAAGTTTCTGATGTACGCAGTCACCTTACAAACTGCTGTCTGTAATAGGCTAAGAAAGCATCATATCTTAAAACTGCAGTTGAGTTGGTTTTGTTGCAATCTGTAATATTTTTTTTTCTGTATCTTGCAAAAAAATCCTGTTTGCTTTTTTTTCCCCAGCAGCTTCCAATTACAGTCACCTACTCCAGGTACAAAACCCCTTTTCAAAAATAATTAGTAACATTGCTGGCAGCTATGTGTGCAGAAGGAGTAACATAACATGCACTAGATTCAAACTTCAGATGCACTTCTAAATGTAGAAGTACTGTACTACCTGGACAGCATTAAGCACTCCTCTGAGAAAAAAAAAAAAGATATCTGAAGTTCACCCTAACTTACTATAACAATTCAGTACAAAGTCTGGAAATCTAGAAAGCAGTATGCACTGAAATACAGTACTCTTTAAGATCATATTATGTTTCTGAAACATGAAGGGCATTTATACACTTAAAATTTACACCAAGCCTATGATGTTCGCTTGAGCAGTTCAATCATTTTAATGCAGGGATTAAAACTCACTGCAGAAATAGCTGTGCTGATGAAGGACATTACTTATTGCTACCAATTTTTCTCAGACTCTGCCAAGGTCATTGTCTGGGTATTTATCCTGGTACTCCTTAACCCAAGCAAATCATATGAATTCACTGACTAAATTAAATATAAGGGTTGAAGTAATCTAGATGGGTATTGAGAACAATAGGTGCATGGACAAAATTACAGACGTCTTAGGTCTCCCTTTAACAGGACTGACAGTTTTCAGTCAGCCAGGACATGAGCCATGACAGCCTCTAAAATTCTGCAGCTGACATCTCCTCCCCACTGAAGTAATTAACTAATTATGTTCCAGGTAACACTCTGGAGATGGCTGGCCTCAGGCTCCAAAGAAGTGGAGCAGTAGGAAAAGATCACAGGGCAAAATTTAAGTTAATAATTATATTGATAAATAAAAACCTTTCTATGGTAGTTTCATCTTGGTTCTCTAGCATAAAGTTAGGATCACTTTGTTTCCTTTACCACACTGTTAGGTTTATCCATTATTTTTCAAGTTCTGACTCAGATTGCTTATTCCTACTTCCCTACACAAAGCAGCCCAAGTTTCATCTAACAATAGACAGGTACTATTATATTAAGCAGTACCAAAAAGGAAAAAAGGGAAACAAAAAGGTTCTCATTGCAAGCTAAGCAGCATGTTGCAATGCTTTCAGTAGCAGCCCGGTCTCAGCCTGCAAAGACCACATTATGATACACAAATGCAACATGATAACAATTTACAAAAAAAGATTGCAAAGGAACCTTCTGCTGCTGCAAAGAAAAACTTGCTATGTTAAAAAAGATTCACTTCTCCACCTCTGTATAATCTTTACATTCAAAACTCTTCCTACACAAGAAGCAACCATGTAAGTTTCCCACAAACTCTTCTAGTAATGACTACAGTCCTCACACAGAGGATCAAATCCCAGAGATGTGACACAGAACATAAAATAATCCTGCTAATTAGCAATCAATTGTTTTTCAAATGCAGAGCCCTTGCCTAAAACATCATTCAGTTTACTGTGACAAATAAGCCTTTTAGTATAAATGTAACACATGATAGCAAATGCATTTCCTTTCTAATCCCTCCATACACGAAGGAAGGTTTCTGAATATAACAATCTGGAGTTTTTACTCTGCTGACAATAAAAACAGTGAAGACCTGGTCCAGAACTTAACATGGGAATAAAATTAGTCCATGCTGCACCTTTACAAAGCATCTCACATCTTCTTAAGGAGTTAACTGGTTTTTTGTCGCACACACAGACATTCACTTTTTCTCAATCTTTTTCCAAAAATGTTTATATATATTTTAATATATATACACAGACAATTTATGTTTATATGTTTATACTTACATAACCTATGTAAACATATAGTATAGCATAAGCATATACTGTATATATTTTATATACCTATATGTAAATAAAATATATGTATTATTTATATACACTTAAAAAACTGTATGTGCAAATAAATTTTAGGTATTATGACTTACCCTGAAAATAGAATAAAAATGCAAACAAAAAAATAGTCTAAACATTTCATTTCAAAATTTAAGAGCATCTAAATTTCCCATTTTTTGGAACACAAAAGCTGTAAGCAGAGGAGCAAAGGAACGTGCTTGAAATGAACAGCAGACAACCTGAACAGTGCTTATACTATTCAGCTGACTACAGACTTTATAAAAAACCAAAAACATCACTAAAATACGGCACACAGATCTTTGCAAAACAGACCAGTGTCTGCAATCCTAACCCTTCTCATCTGCCCTTATCTTGAAATTTAAGGTCACTGTTTTCCACACATTCCCTTTTGGAGTTACATACATGCTCTGAACATCTCGCCATACAGAAGCAGCATCCTGAACTACAGATTAAAAACTGACAATGCAGTGAGAGTGCAGTTTTATGTAATCATAATAAACACTTACACTGCATCAGTTAATTTTGTTTGGCATCTGACCAAGAACTGCAGTATGGGGTCAGACATACATGCAAACAACATTGACACATTAAACTCCTGTGGAGATCACACAGTCTGTTTTGCTGCCTGAAATCTGAGAACAAACTTTCATCAAAATAGCATCAGGAGTATGTTTGACTCCCTTTCTAATCAATTTATGTACCTTACGTCTCTCTTAAAGACAGCATTCAGTAACACACAGCATTCATTCAAAACTATACAGTTACATAATTGACAGAAAGTTTACTTTTTAAAAAGGTCTTTGTCCAGCATAACACCATCTGAAGTAGTCTGAAGAGTCAGTCTTAGCATATCCATGCACTCTTTCAATCGAGGATCAGATGTACGTAATCCTGTAGATTTGAGTGCCTATTACAATAAAACAATAATTACTAAGTGAAAAGATATGCTATTACAATGAAGTTATCTACTGCTCAGAGTTTATCACTGTAAGAGATCTACATCAACAGACATTGTGACACTTTACTGATTTTTTAGCAATTTCCTTTGGCCATTTTGGCTGCATTTTATGTCAAAGCATTAATGTTATTTGAAATCCAGTGGTCCAACTACATTGTACACAAGTACAAATACTACCGAGCCCTGCCAAAGGCACAGCTGCTTTCAGGCACTCTTTAGCACATCAAAGAAGTGAATAACAACATTAATACACTCATTCTCTTATTTAACTACAGAAACAGCACTGGGGGGAAAACAATAGTTACATTCCTTCTTGAAGCTAAACATGTACAACAGAAATTCTCTGCTTTGCATTCTTGCATTCAGAATGTTAAAATAACCATGCAGTAGTTAGCTTTCATATAGTACTTTGGAACAGTAAACTTACAGTTATGAATTTATGAACTGGTATTTTTTCTTGTCCTTCTGCAATAGTATAGAAAAGTAGATCTTCTAAGCTGGGAAGGAGACCTTGTTTTATTTTACTGGAAAACAGAAAAAAAAAGCATAAATTATTTTAGTGCCTATTTTTATTTCTACACATTTTTGCATTATTCTCAGGGAAACACATTTTCACTACTACTGCTAATTTCAAAGAACATTTTCATCAGTGAACACAAAGCTTAGTCAGACTAAGTAGAAAAAAAATGGTAATATTACAATCAGCATACCTAGATTTTAAAGTAGCAAACATTCTTAACTGCAACTCAGTCATATTTTTACTGTCATACATTTACTGCTAGGATTATATTTAGATTTTTTTGGGAGCAGATTAATCACATATCCCTCTTTTTGATGTTACCAAGGATAGGTATGTCACCTGCAGAGATAATTACTTGTAAGATTCCAGGATGTACATGCCTCATAAGGAAGCCGTAAAGCATACTGACCCAACTGCTCTACAGGCAAGAGAAGGAGATGATACATGTGTAATATTTTTTTCAAATCAGTCCTGTTTTCAGGACTCCACAGAGGACTCCTAAAGCCCTTATCCTTCTAGAAGCTTATGTAAGCCCCATCAGTTACCATGAAACAAGCAAAGCCATCTGCAGCATAATAGGGAACCTGAAGCAGAAGGAGTGACTCTGTCACACCTACTTAGCTAAGTAAACCCAGTGTAGATGCACCTTTAATGGTCACTGTGCTTATCAGTGTAAACACACCGGCTCTCCAAGGATCCCAGGCGTTATCTATTTCACTCACAGATATGCTTACCCCTATGCCTGCGGTTTTTCCTTACCTGTATCTCCATTTTATGTGAAATCTGAAGGAAACCTACCAAAATAAGCACTCGGATTCCTTCTAAGACAGAAAGCAGTAGTACTGACAGCTTTCCCTCAAAGCCTTTGGAAGTTTACAGATTTAACCTATAGAAAGTATAAAAATATTCCTTGATATTCCTCCAAAGCACCCTGTTGCAGGGCAGGAGCCCAAGTCTTTACACTTGCCCTGTAAGCGGTGCCCACTACACTTCAAACTGGGATGGACAATAACAGCAAAGGGATTCTGATTCTTCGGTCCCCTGAAGTGCCCAGGTTTGTTTCCAGACAAAAAAGCCAATGTTCTGATGTTTGACAAACAAAAATACATAAAACCAAAGGAAAAAAAAAAAGTGTAGATAGTAACTAAAATGCAGAGTATGCCATCTTACATTATTTTAGCCATCAATTTTAAAGGTCTCTCTTATAATCTATTAATAGTGGCAATACTTTGTTACTATACACTAATAAACTACTGCCTGAAACTAGACTGCTCAGTCGCAATTTATGTATTTTTATACATTTATGCATGTGCTTACAAAAAGCAGGTCCAAATTCTAGTCACTCAAGTTTTCAAGAGACTAGTAATTCTCTGAATAACAGAGCTCAGGGTTATAACTGCAAAAATAAAATGCTACAGCTAAGCACAAACCCTAGATAGGCCAATGCAATCTTACTGACGTTTAATCCTCTCCTCTCCCAATACTTACACAAGTCAGATTTATGATTATTTTTAATAAAAATCTGATTATATCCAAATGCCCTTATAAGTTTTAGACAACCTCTAGATTGCCCTTGCCTCCCTTCTTTCCTCATAACTAGCTGTGAAAACCAGTAGTAAAAAATATCACCTCTCATTTTCCAATTTAAAACACTGTACTTACACACTAAGAACAGAAGACAGCTTTGTAAGCCAACAGAACTTTCCTTGTCTCACAGTCTAGATTTTTTTTTTTTTAATCTAAATTATGCTGGCTGACTAATGCACAGACAGGCAGGCAATTCAACCAAGACAAACGCTTGCAACTACCTCAAGCAAATTACTGAACAGCCCTTTTTCTAAAGAAAATTCAGGTCTTCCAGGCAGCATGCTTCACTTTCAATCCTTTGGGGACAGTATATCCAGAACTACCAACACAGCGGCTAAAGCTTCACCCTGCGTCTTCATCCTCATTCTGAAAGGAACTAATTTTAAAAGTTATACTAAGTTACATTGTCTACATCCCTACATCTCCATCATTTACACAAAGCATTCAGCTGAGCTCCCCAAAATGTCAAGATTTCATGTTTTAAGGAATGTCTCTTCTACAGGAGTCATTCCTGTACTGCTGAAGGTCTGGCAGAGGAAACTTGCCTATTTCACTTTGGCAAAACTCGCCAGCAAACACACTGAGAAATCTTAACTGATAACCTATTTAATTACACATTTCTGAGCAATTACTCATAATTTTACAGCTGTTCCAAGTACAGAATTACTGTCTGGAAAGGTGAAGAAAAATACTTCAGCCATTTAACCAAGATTTTACCTGCCTTTTAAGATTTTAATCTATTAAAGAGACGTGCACCTTTCACAGCACAAAACCTCTCAACATGGTTTTTGTATCTTTCACATCTGCTGTTGTTCAATATTGGGTCACTCAGCCTAACTAAACAATGGAACTGCACAGATGACCAAAACAAAGAGGATGACTTTCAATATATTTACAGAAAATTGCTCCTTGTCAAATAGTCCATCTTTTGGTAAAGTTTATCAGCTAAATAGGGGTGAAAAGGCTTGCTCTGCAGTTTATCAGACCAGTGATGTCAGTAACTAATGTTTGCTTAACCTAAAAGATGTACTTTCGCGCTGCGAACACATTTAGCAAGGTAATTCAGTTCCACACATGTTAAAAAGCTGTTTTTCAGGTCAGGGAACTTGCAATTGTCACAGTCAAATTAAGTGGAAATTCTAGTTTACCTGATTTCATGAATTATGACTTTTGATACTTACTTACCACCTTCTTTGAAAAAATAAATAAGCACCAGACTATTAAACAACTAGACTTCTTTGGTAGTATACTAATATGCGGACTACAATACTGGTGGACTGTTTTTCAAATACAAAGGAAAAACAACATAGAAATTCCAAGCACAAGCACTTCGCAGTCCTTCCTTCAGCTCTTCCTTTTGTATCAGTACAATGCCTACACCAGATCCTGGGGAGGACTTCATTTTAACAAATGCTGAATTTTTAGAGCAGAAACAAGATTAAATTTCAAATAATGTGGAAGATTCTTACTCTGTACTTCAGGATAGAACTGCCAAAATGCAGAACAAGATTTACAGAACGAATGATAGGTGACAAGTCTGAGGCATGGGCTACTACCCAGAGAAACCTGGACAAACTCAAGAAGCTTGTCCAGGTGTGAACCTCATGACGGTCAGCAAGGTAAAGTGCAGGGTTCTACACCTGGGCCATGGTAACTCCTGAAATCAACGTAGCCTGGGGGAAGAACAGATCAAGAGCAGCCCTGCTGAGAAGGACTTGTGGGTGCTGGTGGAGGAGTGGCTGGACATGATCCAGGCATGGGCACTCAGAGCCAAGTGTCCTGAGCTGCATCCAGAGCAGGGTGGGCAGCAGGTCAAGGGAGGGGATTTTCCCTTTTACTCTGCTCTGGTGAGACTCCACACAGAGGTGGGCCACACATTCAGCTCTGGGGCCCTCAGCACAGGAATGACACTGGCCCATTGGAGCAGGTCTGGAGGAAGCCACCAAGATGGTCAGAGGGATGAGTACCTCCACATATGAGGCTCAAGGAACTAGGGTTGCTCATCCTGGAGGAGAGGAGGGTCCTGGGAGACCTCACTCAAGCCTTTCAGTACCTACAGTGAGTCTATAAAAAAAATGGGGACAGGCATTTTAGCAGGGTCTGTCGCAACAGGATGAGGCATAATGGTTTATCACTAAAAGGCAGCTTTGTATTAGATATAATGAAGAAATTTTATGGTGAGGGTGGTGAAATGCTGGAACAGGCTGTCCAGAGAGGTGGTAAATGCCCCATCCCTAGAAACATTCAGGGTCAGACTGCATGAGGCTCTCAGCAGCCTGATCTGGTTGAAGATGTCCCTGCTCATTGCAGAAGGGTTTGGACTAAATGGCATTTAAATGGTCTCTTCCAATCCAAACTATTCTGGGATTCCACAAAAGCTGCAAGTCACAGTCAGTAGCCACTCTATCTAAGACAGGCACCTTGAAGAAGTTGTCACCATACTACAGATGTTGTGTATCTTGATTGTACCTCCAACATTTAAGTCACCAACATTAGTCAAGTCACTAAGTCACTACTCTCTGTCCACTCCTATAGTGAGATACTGGTCCAATAACAGGTGGGTAGCTCCTTACCCAACAACTACCAAGAACAAACTACATATTTATAAACTAAGACCAAAGGTAGACATGTTTAGTAGCTAACAAAGTGCTTATGGCAAAACAAAAAACTCTAGCTTCAAAACCTTGGTCTGTACAGAAGTTATGAAAGGTCTAATAAAAGTAGACTTCTGTTTCTTGCATCTCTGAGTATTGTAACCACACTCCATCAGAAGTATCAGCAAAATTAAACACTATCTGGTTACCAAATACTCCTCTGTAAACTGGCCTGCAAAAGCAAATTTGCTTTTAAAAGTATCTCCATAATTCATCTCTGTCCTTAAAAAGCACATTACCACTCCCTTGTCATTAAAAAACAAAAACACTTCCTTTAACCATTTTGTGATGTTCTATTTACTAGTGTCCAGCACTATTGCAATTTAGCTGTAGAAAGTGAGCAATTTAGCTTTCCAAAGTTAGGGTCACTCACGTTTTGCTCCTCCCTCTCACCTTAAACAAGGACTTTTTAATTTAGAAATAGCTTCTACTAATATAAATTGTTTCAACCCTTTACTGTCAGCACAAGATGCAAGATGAACACTTAAATTGAAAGTAAAAGCAAACGGAGAACAGTCATATTGAAAGTAGGAGTAAAGGGTATTAACTATTATACATGCCTGTAACTGAGGAGTGCATTAGGCTATTGTGTTTTACTAAGTAACTAAGGCAGGAGCATAGATACTATTGTGTTTTAATCCATAGTTCCTATTAATTAAATTTACCTGTCTGTGACCACTCTAAGTTTAAGCTCAATTATTTTTCCTGTCCAAAATACATTAACTTTCAGTTGGATACACAGTGTGAAGGTTGGATAGCAAGGATAAGGAGGTGGTGGAAGATGTTATGGAAAAAATGCACCAGGGGATCTGGTTATGCAATGGGATACTAGTTATTTCATCAGCCACAGACCTCATAATTTATTCTCACTATGAGGATTTAAACTGCTCTAAATTTCTGTATAGTCTTTGCACAGAACATTTTAGGCTTTTACTTGCAACTCCTACTCTGCATGCAAGGATTGTTAGAGAAGCAAATAAACAGGAAAACCTTACTGCTGTCATTTGACATCATGGGTTATTTCAGTATCCCAGAACCATGATCTTATAACCAAATAGTAAAAAAAACACTGAAAAAAAACTGAGCCCAGTTGTCAATGCAGTTCAGACACCCGTCTTTTGAAGAACCTCACTTTTCCTCTTATCCCTGTACTCTGTCTTAATATAGCAATGATTTCCACATGGAATGTATCATTTACAAATGCTTGAAGGAAGATTTTCATAGTTCTGCTTTAAGAAAAATAAGAATGAAAGTATCCAGCAACCTGACTAATGTGCCACCAGGAATTCCTGCACAACCTGAAATTAAAAGTTTCTAGCTTTTTCTGTGTAACTATATGCCAGATGTTTTATAGAATTTTTCCCTGTTCATTTTGCAGTAAGACTCAAAGAACTAACATCTGACTTTCAAATACATCCTTTTGTCAAAAGCCAAAAATTATTTAAAGTGTTTAACTGGTTAATAATTACATAGCTTTACCACACATGTTAGAAATTAAAGAATTTCCCTAATTGATGCTAGCTGTAAGAAGCTAATAACAGCTCTGTTTAAGAAAATGTTACCTCTTTAATAAATCACCTTTGTAATATCCTCAAAAACTTGCCACAGCTGGCATGCTAGTTTTCTCCAAAGTATTTAATGTCTGTATTTCTGCTTGAAAACAGAAGTGCAGTCTTTATAAACCACACCTATTCAAGCCACAGAAGAATTTTTTTTGTTCCAAAACATTATATATAGAGTTAATTCAAAGAAGAGACTTCATATTTGCTGAATGGCATAAATTTAAAAATAATACCCGCACGATTGTGTATTATATTGTATAGGGTTACATAACCTGACATGCATGCATTTTTTAAGACATCTGACAGCGGAAGTAACTGGTGATGCCTTTAAAGTAGGCTATACCCCACTGAACCAGGCTGAGCATCTGGGAGGAAAAGGCAGAGAAGAACAAGGCCATAGCCTCTCTCCCCACCTGCCATATTGAAGTTCATGCTAAAAAAACACCCACAAACCACAACTCAAAAGCAGAACTACCAACAAGCTAAGGGCTGAAGCCTTCCTGACTGGCCTTGTGGAATCTTTTCCAGACTTCTTCTTAGCACTAGACTAACAGAGACTTTGTTCAGTGTCAAAACAAGGTACTCCTTTCTCGGCCCTGTTTCTTCTGTCATTTGCTCTTTTCATCTAGGTAATAAGCATAGCAAAGCCTGGGAAAGCAGCTTGGGTTTAATTTTAATTATGCTACCCCACAATCATCGAACAGGGTGCCTACAGGAGTGCCACAGGGCATATTTCAAACACTCACAAAGGAGAAGTCTTCATGGGGCTTTGCAGTCAGGCTGTCAAACTTCTTGTAAAAGGTTATCTGAGATTCTAAATGTACCCATGTTCAAACAGCCAATGCAGCCTGTCAGACGGGGGTAGTAGGAAATGAACACTCAAGACTTGCATAATGCTGAGGACTAACAGAAAAGACTGTTCTGCCAATCAATTTACCTCACCACTATACCCTACCCCTGGTATCCACTACTAGTCTTTACCACGTACAAAATCTGGAACTGATACACCTGTCTCAGCTCAATTTTTTTTTTTGGAGGAGCATTGCAGGTTCTGAATGAAGGAATATTAACTTCATAAAAATATACAGCCTTATCATTCTAATACATGCACGCACCTTTGTCACTAAGGGACAAATAAGGACCTCCTGGCACAGGCACACATCCTGCAGCACCTATAAACATCTGTCCTTAGCACGTACGGAGGGCAGTATCTGTCCCCGGCTGCACCCGACCACAGAATTGTTAGGGCTGGAAGGGATCTCCGGAGATCACCCAGCCCACTGCCCCTGACAAGGCTGGGTCACCCTAGGGCAGCTTACACAGGAACGCATCCAGGTGGATACGGACGTGGAGAAGACAGTGCTGCTAAACTTCCAAGGCAGCACTACGCACCATGCACATCGCCTTTAATAATTAATGCGAGATGACACAGCTTTCGCTTCTCTTGAAAAATATTTTTAGCCGAGTGGAAGCGCTACCAAAGCCACCCAACCGGCACGTTGCCTGTCCCGGGCCTCCCCACGGACGGCACACAGGCGGGAGGGACCCCCGGGCCGGGGGAAGCCTGAGGCACTGCCTGGGTTCCACGCGGCGGGGAGCGGAGCCCCGAGTGGGGCACACGCCCCTCGCCACGCGTGTGCGCTTCCCTCCCGCTCCGAGCCGCCGGCCGCGACCCGCGGGACCCGCCGGCAGCCGGGCCCGCACCACCCGGAGAGCGGCCGGGATGGCCCCCGGCACGCCCGGGACCCCCGCACCTGCCGGGGAAGCGCCCGCCCGGCCCGGCCTCTTCCGCAGGCACCACGCGTGCGAGGGGGAGGCGGCGCTCACACATGGCGCCTCCGCATCATCCCCCGCACCCGCCGCCCCCTCCACACTCACTTCTCCCCGCCGCCGCCTACGGCCACCTCCTTGCCGCCGCCGCCGTGGTTATTGTTGTGGCCGCTATCGGCGGGGGGCTCGCCGGGACTCGGCGACGGCGCCTGCGCCCCCTTCCCCGGCTCCTCCAAGGCTCCCTCGGAGCGGGTGCACAGACTTCGCGCTGACGGCAGCGCCGCCGGGCCGCGACGGGCGGCGGGCGGGCTGGCGCCGAGGGCGGCGAACGGCGGCGGAAGGCGCCTGGTCGCGGCGGCGGGTCCCGGGACCGGGGCCCCGCCGCCGGCCGCCCCCGGTGGGCCGAGCAGCAGCAGCTCCCGGAGCAGCGCCGACCGCCACAGCCGCATCATCCTGCGCCACCGCGCCGACTGCCCGCCGCGCCGCCCGGCCGCGCCTCTCGCGCCGCGCCGCACCCGCCCCTCGCCGCGCGCCATTGGCCGAGCACGCCTAAATGTCAGGCGCGTGGCGCGCCCATTGGCCGACAGGGACGTCACTCAGAGCCGTTGCCACGCCCCCGGCGCGGGCCGAGTCTCCCCGCGGGGCCGCTGGTGTCGCGCGCGGCCGGCGGGGCGGGAGCAGCAGCGCCCCAAGCGGGCGCACGCGGAGCGCTGAGGGGGGCCCCGGGGCGCCGCCTCCCTCCCTCATTCCTTTCCTCCCTCCTTCCTTCCCTCCCTCCCTCCTTCCCTCCCTCGCTCTGCGACGTGTAAAGGCGTTGGGAGCGGGCTGGGCTGCGGCGGTGTCGGGTTCAGGTTGCCATGGATATGGCCATTTTTTAAACTGTATGTTTTTTGATTACGAAGTACACCGCCTCTGCCGTGCCGGCAGGATCACAGAATATGCTGATTTGGAAGGGACCCACATGGATCACTGAATCCAGCTCCTGACCCTGCACAGGACACACCAAGAACTTCACCCTGTGGCTGAGAGCCTTGTCCGAACTTCTGAACTCTTTGTCAGGCTGGTGCTGTGACCACTTCCCTGGCCAGGCTGTTCCATCCTCTGGGCAAAAAACATTCTCCTAATATCCAACCTAAACCTCTGCTGACAAAGCTTCAGGCCGTTCCCTCAGTCCTGTCAGTGGTCACCACAGAGAAAAGAGAAGGATGCACAGGGCCTGTGTCCGTCACCCACCAGGCACCCAGGAAAGCCCTCAGGGAACAGGAGCCTGTTGGAAATACCCTCAGCAGGAAAGGTTATTCCCACATTCTTTGAGTCAAATGCTTCTGGAAAGGAGCAGAGCCACGAAGGGGTTTCCATGTGCTTTCAATAAAAGGGTAACTGCATTGCTCATTGCCAAAACTTACGGTGGAAGCTGTAAGGCTTGGTCAAATGCCTGAAGGTTTTGGGTTTTAAGAAAAATAAATAAAACAAACACAAACCCACAAAAATCAACAGCCTGGATGCCTAGGTGAACTGGGTGCGGCCATTCTTCATGTTCACATCATCAAACATTAAATCAGAGTGTGGAAATGTTGCTGCTGCTCAGCTACAGGTCCTAGCTTGGGAATCACCGACCCATGGTTGTGAAGTCCTAAAGGCAAAAGTGTAGCAGAGTAGCAGAAAATAACTGCAGGGCTTCAGTACAAGGTGTAAATGTCACTCTTTATATACACTTCAGCTTCTGTCACAGCTGTCAGGATATAGCATTTTGGAACTCACAGATTTTGCAGTTACGTGGTGAAACTTCGCTCACATCACCAACTGCTAAATTTGTCCTAGATGAGTATAAATCTATATTAGCAAATTGTATCCATTATGGGTTACAGTAGAAGAGGAGATTTCTTTCATTTTACTTCCTCAGCAATGGCAGTGTTTTAATTGTTCTTTGTCTTCTCAGTTTAGGAATCTTAATTTTCAGAGCAAAAATGTAAATACTTGTGGAGCTTATGAGTTTATAACTGCTAAATTTCCTTGTGAACAATTTCCCCATGCATTGAGGTTTATTTCATCTGATATGTTTGGCAGAGGTGGGGGCTGAAAAGCTGCAATTCTGAGTTAAAATGATCTTGCTACACACTTTATTGGGAGTGTTTTACTCTGAAGATACTGATATTTTGTTTTCCACCACCCCCCAGACTGAAAGTTTCAGCTGACTAGGCATAATAAATTGCTCTTAAAGACCCCCATAAAACAGAGATGGTTCTGTTACCTGTTTCTAGTGCACTCTGAGGTAACTACAAATAGCCATGGAGAATAGTCTTGCCTTGTGCTTCTACTTATCTGACAGCACAAATACCCACAGGAGTTCCCTATGTTAATAAATTGTCACAACTGCCATGAGGGTTTTTGGAAGAAAATATAAAGAGAGCTGATAATCTATGCCTATAAGATGAGCCTCCAGACACCAATGGTTTTTCTTCCCACTGATCAAGGAAACTTGAAATACCAGTGTGGGATGTGTAATCCTGCGCTGCTGTAACTTCACATACAAAAATGCAAAGTACCTGCAGTTCTCACATACTTATTACATTACCTATTATATTTCCTGGAACTAATTTTGGATTTCCATTTGCTAAGACCTTTTTGGCAAGCCAGTACTGCGCCTTTTATCCTGCCACCCAATAATAATATTTCTCATTTTTAAAATTCTGTTATGTAAAATACTCTAAAGATAGAAATCTCTCAAGCACCTTTTCCATTCTTTCTACAGAGTGAGCGCTGTCTCTTCCAGAATGTGCGTTTGGTCACTAATCGAACACACAGTTCTGCAGACACTACAAGATTCTGAATTTTAGTGCCAAGGTGATCTGCCAGTGTGACAGCTGCACTCCTTTCTAAGCCAGCTGTTTAGCCACAACCTGGTGCAAAAACGTTTTTCATTCATCTCTTATGCTGTAGGGGGAAAAGAAGCGGAAGAATGAAAAATGTAATGATCTGGATCTTTCCTTTTGGTACTCTGGTTTCTGTTCAGAACATTGTAGATAAGGTAGTAGAAAAAAAAAAAAAAGCTACTACATTCACAAAAATATTTGCCTCTCAAAACAGTACCCCATGATACTTGACTCTACAGGAACTCTTTAATTTTACTCACTTCCTTTTTTTTTTTATTTTTTTTATTTTTTTTTACTTTGTACATTATTGCCTTATTCCTTTATTTAACATTTAAATAAAGCATTGCCTTTTAGCATTGCCTTCACACTAGTACATTAGTTGTCTCCCACTGCAGTTATTCTTCATTAAAGCTTTTCTTAAAACTCACCAAAAGAAATTGATCCTCCACTTCTCTCCCTGGAAATTCCCCTGTCTGTGTTTTAGCTCGTGAGGGCAGAAAATGCAAGTTGCTCTATGTGTGGGACTACAAATACAGAGCTTGGGAACAATGCAAAATGATAAATATAGTTTCTGATCCAGAAAGTTCAAGGGCAATAGTGACTCATTCGCTATTCTGAGAAGTTTTGCTGCATAATTCAGGCCATCACTCCTTGCTCCTACTATGACTAAGCCTGAGACGTTTCACCCACTGATTCTCTCCCCTCCTCCCTCTGGCACAGGTATAACAGAGAGTCATAATCTAAAGACAGATTTTTTTATTTTTTTTTTAACAATTTAAAATAAGCCATAAAAAATGTAGTAAAAATAGCATCAAACCTACCACCATTTTCTTGGCTAAAACATTATACATTGAACCTGTTAAACTGACACTGATTTTTGTATTGATCCAGATGTTAGACTGGGCTTTCCCATATCCCAGTGAAACCCCCTTTAAACTTCTCCTTTGAACAGAGTGATATTACTCGTCTCTTTGGAAAGAGAAGACATGCCATCTGCTCTGCCATTCTGTGTTTCACACAGTATCCCAAGAGAAACAGAAAATTACAAAATGGTTTCCACACAGAGCAAAGAAATTTGAAATTAAAATTCCCCATTGCTTTTATTTTGAGTTGGTTACACAACCAGCAGTAACCATAAGCCAATTATTCTCTTTTTAATTTCCACAACTATATGTGTTCTTTTGTAAGACAAAAATTATTTGAATTTAAGACAGCAAGGTTCTTCAGGAAAGAAAAAAAAGAGGATCTTATAAATAGGCATTATTTTTTAAGTATTTCCTTTAAGCTGTATTGTAGCAAAATATTCCTAGTATAGCTCTCTAAAAATAATCCATATTTCAGAGGTTTTCCTTTCTAAAAGGGGCATAGCAGCATTAATCTCCTAGGAGAAAGGGCTCTGAAAAGCAGGTGGAAAGAGGTCTTCCCAGTTCAAGCACATACACTGATAACAGCTTTCAGGAAGGTTAAATCCTCCCATCAGATCAGCAGGCAGATCTCAGATAAGCAGCAGAAATTAAGGATTATCTTGACTACGACATGAACTGTTTACTTTGCTATTTTAAATGGTTATGCTGGCTCCATTTCATTTGTTGCAGGGTAATGCTTTTCAAAAGAGAACAAAGGACCACAGACAACTATTATCTATTCAAGTATTTCTACCCATTCTAGCAGCACTTCCTAAGAACACTCTTTTCTTTTGTGAGGCTAACTTGCTGCAACCTTTGGGTAACATTTTTATATTGATACAAGGGAAAGGTGCTCAGTCACAAGAAACATTCCCTGTTGGATTGTTCAGAGGATACAGAACAGCTTCCTCTGATCATAGGAGCATAAGCAGTAAATAGTTACTATTTAATCTAAGAAAATGAGTGTTCAAATGTTTGGGCATCATAGCTCAGAAATCCAACAAGGAGGAAAACATTCAGAGGATTTATTTAACTGGAAAGTAATGGTTGAGGAAATGGCCTCAAGTGAGAAGCAATAAAAATAAAATAAAAAATGCCCTCCCTGCATAGCGCATTGATGAGTCAATAGCTCAGTTCATATCACTCACATTCCAGGCAAACAGAGGCAGTGAGGAATTAATTCAAGGAGATGAATATTTGGAGGATTTTCTGAGACTGACATGAAAAAAGACTACAAGGGCCTAGGACATGCCTAGCATGGTTGACAGCATATGATGTGTTCTAGCATATATTATAAGAGCAAGCAAATCGCAGTAAGCAGAGGTTTTGAGGATGACCTGCAAAGACTGTCACAATTTTTTCCTACTATTCTATTTGTTAACCTGCTTCCTTTCATCTTATCTTGGGTGTGAGACAGCACCATCGTTCCTCATGCTCATTATCAGTCATAGCATTTTTCAGATGTAAAATTCTTCACACGTCAGAGCATCACCTTCAGAAGCTAACAAAGAAGCATTCCTTGCTGCATCCAGCACACTGCATCAAAGAAGCATTCCTTGCTGCATCCAGCACACTGCATGTTATTTGCACTACAATATACCTAAATCATATTGTTACATACCCCATGCCTTCCACCCACAATCACATTTAATGCTTAATTCTGATAACATCTCTTAAACTGCAGTCTTGATATTACAGGAGGCCAGGGAGCGGGAGCAAATTTGCATCTTCTGTTTGTATTCCCAGTTCTCAAATATTAGCCTTGGTAACGTTGTGCAAGCAAAAAGAAACGAGAGACAACATCATCCAACTGACCCATCATATGCCTGAGATGAGCATGCATGAGGGAGCTTGGGGGAACCCATGGGTTCATGTCTCACTGCTCTTCAGAACAGACATGGAAAATTTGTGCCAGTATTTGGTGGAGGTTGGAGCACTTGGGCTGCCCACAAGCTGGCTTGTCATGTACAAAGCTCCACAGCACTGGACAGTCACTGGCTGATCATTAACACCTTAGTTATTAGGCCCCTAAAGGGCCCTAAAGAAAGATGGGGAGGGATTTTTGGCAAGGGAATGCAGCACGAGGGGAATGGACAAACTGACAGAGAGCAGGTTTAGATTAAATATTAGGAAGAAATTCATCATTTGTGAGGCTGCTGAGGCCCTGGCACAGGTTGCCAGAGAAGCTGTGGCTGCAGCAACCCTGCAAGTGTTCAAGGCCAAGCTGGAGAGTGCTTGGAATAACCTGGTCTAGTGAAACATGGCCCTCTCCATAGAAGGGGTTTGGAATGAGATGAGCTTTAAATTCCCTTCCAACCCAAACCCATTCCATGATCTGCCTGTGCCACCTCTGAAGCTCTGAAGTGATGAAGCAGCCAGTGTGTGCTGCATCCTCCTCTTGTCCTAAGCTGGTTGCTTTCAGCTCTGAATTTCAGCCCATTAAAAAGATGGAGAGATGCAAGCTTTCAGGCCAAAGCATAAAAGCACATCCCATTAAATTGTCTCATGAAGGAAAAGCCCCGGTTTTACCCTTTCACAAATACCTGTGTCCATGTAGAAGCTTAAGCTTGACAAAACACCCAGTTTTAAGAGGAGGGTTCCCATCTACTGAGAAACAAAACAAAATAAGGTAAAATGAAGCAAGTAAAACAAGCAGCCACACTGTAATGGAAACTGTCTCATCATAAGTGGTAGTCCAAATAGTTTAAAAATCTTCCAATTCCAGAAGGCTGCTCTGGAGTACATAGAAACCACTCTAGGTAGAGGGTATAATGCCAGCATCAACAAAATCCCACTACCTCTGAAATGGCAAACTAATCAGCAAAACCATATGCTTTTTTCTGCCCTGATATTTTTGGCACCTCTCATTTCTGTTGCTGCACTGAGGAAAGAGGAATGTACACTTCAGGTGATTGAGTCCTCAGCCTCCTTTTGCAACTGCCGTGAGTTGCCAGTCTCTTTCCAAGCTCCAAGAGTGTTTAAATCTTCTGTTTACTTAAAAACAAAAGGTCCCATAAAGTCTAATGAGAAAACAGACAAGTTTTTTAGTTCTTGAAGGATGTAACCTTGAAAGACTTCCCTCCTTCCCCCCACATCTCTCTTTAGAAACATGTAACTTTCCTAGGGAGGTGAAAGGGAGAAAGACCAGCAGCACTTCCAGTGGCACACGGTGTACCATCACACTCCAAGGGTATTTAATGTTTATCCAAGGACTTTTGAACAGTTCCACAACAATAGGCCAGGGGACTGAAGATCTACAAAACTGAATTCCAAGATTCAAAAAGCAGAGCGATCAAGGTTGCAAAATAGCCTGGATTAAGTACATGTTTTTGCTAATAACTAGCCAGCTGCTTAAACATGTGTATGTTCATCTTAAATTCCAACAATAAAAACATTCAAAAGTTTTGTATGGTATTTTTGGTGCATTTGAAACACTTACGGAAGCCAAAGATTTGTGCTTTGGTAACGTTAACTTCTGTCACAGAACTTCTTCACATCATCTTTAACTGCTTCATAATTCTCCATCTTTTCAGGTAGGGCTTGAAACAACTCCTGCTGAAGTCAGGAGCTGATGGGAAAACATACAAGATAAGAAACTCTACCTTTTAAACAGTATTTTTAGCCCTCAGCATAGTTTTCATTGCAGTATTAGACCAAAATATTTTGGCTTTTACCTCATCTGACTGGGTTGTGATGTGGAAATTGGTGTGTTTCTAATGCTACATGAACTCTGGTGGCAACATCACTCATTCCCACGCACATGCCATGGCTTGTCATTCCCTCACAGCTGTCCTGAGACAGCTATTGAACTGGGTCCTGCTGTAAAACAGAAGTGAAACAAGCTGGGTTACAAATTGACAGGTCATCATTCTTTGCTTTGAGAAAGAGGAATTTCACATAACAAGGCTGTGAAACGTGTCTTGAGGTGCTTTGAATTAACATGCTGTAGAAGGGCTCAAAGGAAGAGCAGTTGCCAAGAAATGCTGATAATTTGTTTCTCTCTGTATACTTGGCCTTGTACTACAGGAAAGAGATGTTGTCAGATAACAGACTTCACAGCCTTCCTGTCACAGGCAGCTTCTAAACGATGACCACGTGCTTTGATATTTGGAATCTTTAGATAAAGTTTCATCTGGTTCCTTGATCAACAAACAGAGTTTTGGCCAATTAGCCAAGGTTTGGCCAATACCCCTATAGTAAGGCATAAAGCCAAACCAGTTGCATATCTGAATAATGTGATTATATTAATTTTAGGAAACATAAATCCTGGCATTACCAGAACATATCTTATTCTGCCATATACTTGCACAGAAAGCAACCTTGTAGTAGGCCACACTAATCACCCAAGACATCATGGGCCTAATTTGAGAACAAATCTAATAGGCCCTACTGTGGCCCATTCAATAGGAATTTTTGTTTTGTCTTCAGGCTGTTTGCTATATGTGCTGTGTTTGACTAAAGTCTCACTGGATACTTGAGGATTGGCTCTGCTGAAACAGAGAACAGAGTGGCATAGTTGAGTAACCCAGCTGTAGTCGGGAGGATATTTTCAGCTCAATATACTTTAAGACAATCAATAAAAAATTAACTATATTGATTATTTTGGGCCAGAAGGCATGTAGAACAGATGCATGTAATAATTAATGTATTTATGGTTAGGAAAACATTCTCCAGCCACCTTTCTGCTTCCTCCCCAGCTTTGTCACACTGTATCATGACTGCAGCAGTTACAAACTCTCAAGATAGCAAGACACGGGTCCTCTGTCTAATCAAGAAGTTACAGTTGTTTAGTTTCTTGCACTTTCATTATGTGTATTTTTATGTAATTCTTTTATCCAATTTACCTCACCTTGCATATTTCTGCAAGTTTTTTCTTCTGGTTATCTACCTTTTAAGTTGTATTTCTGTCTTTTGATTGATATATTCTATCAGGGGAAGCATAATCTAAAAGGAAAAAAAAATAGCCTAAATAGTGACTCATTTTGTTCTGCTTTGCCTGTTAGTTACATTGTTTGATATGTCAACATGTTTTCTTAACAGTAAAGGTGAAATTCAAAGTTGAAAAAGCACAAGCAGTAGGCTGTATTGCCTTTTTGCACAGAAGTATGATTGAAGAGAAAGGTAACTGCTTAGCAGGGCTTACTGAACCTGCCTTGGTGTGAAGCCAAATAAATTCCACCCTTGGAAATAAGAAGTAATTCTTAAACTACCAGTAGTTGTTAATGATTGCTAGAACTGGAACAAATCAATCAAACCACATGCTAGTGAGTAATAATCTTCTAGAAACATCCCGAATATAGTTTATACCCTTTATTTAACAGATAAGAGGGAAAAGGTTAATTTACATCTCAGTACCAATTTGAGTAAAAAGAACCATTAACTTATGAAGGTAATGAGCTGAAACATCCACCAGCTCAGTCCAATGACCCTGTACTTCAGGACAAACAGAAGCATTTGTATGATGGAATGCTGCTGATCAGTTCCTGAGGATTGGCCAGGCTCTGGATGCCTGGCACACCCCACCTGAATGTCTTTCAGTCTGACTCAGGATGAGTGCTTGTATGAGAAAGAAAACTGTGAGGAACAGTGCTCTTCCCACATTGTAGTTCTGAAAAAAGGTTGGTAGCCTTTTTTTGTATCCCCAAATAGATTGCACAGGATTGGCTCCAAAACTGCCAAATAAACATTACAAAGAGGAGAAAAAGAATGAGCACCTTTATTAGCATTACAGCTGTGCTTCTCTGCCAGCTTATTTCTGTCTCTTGCATACTTCTCATGTCTAGGCCACATTTAATGGCACACTGAGACCTCCATCTTAGAAACTGGAAGAATGTTCCGTGCATGAGATGAAGGCAGGAGCAGTACAGACACCAGGTGGCTGTCACACAGACAGACAGTCACAGACCAATTTTGAAGCTGAATACTGCTGAAACTCCATGTTGGGAATGCTGAGCTCCGAAGAGAGCAGCAGCAGAGCAGACTGGCTTCAGCCTGCCCATAGCAGGACAGAGCTGGTTTGGCCATACTTCTGCTACCTCCTGGTCTTCTCAGTTCAAGGGCATGAGTAAGAGGCAGCTGTGCCATGAAGCTACAAAGGTGTAACCTGTGAGTGCCTATTTCAGAGTTCATGTAGAAAGTCAGCTGTGTCTTCCAGCTAGAACTTGAACTGCTTAACCTTCAGTCCTAGAGGCCTTCAGATCAGAGGTGAAAGTGGATGGAGAAGATTATTCCCAAAAGGTCTGGCAGTCTTACACACTACCTCGAAGCAGCGTAGGCAGAAGGATGTCAGGGCACTCTTTTTGGAGCAGAAAGGGATCTCCTGGGAACAGTCAGTCCACTGGGTCATGCCTGCCTGTGTGCAAAGGCCATGCCATGGCCCAACAGAGAGGTCATTTATATAAATGCCTTCCTCACAGGTGTCACAAGGCTGTCCACTGAAGACACTAACAGCTCAGAGCTTGAAATGCTTTAAAATTTGGCTCCATGAGAATAAAATTATTCTTAACTGCTTCACTTTTCCTTCCTAAAGAATTACACTTTTTTAACCCTATAATAATAAGATTACATGAAGAGAAAAGCAATGAGGAATGATGCTACAGGTAATCATGAGGTAAGCATTTTTAACAAAGCTAATTAGTTTTGGGTTTATGAAAAGGAAAAAAAAAAGAATTAAAAAATTTTCTAAGATCCCTAAGTGATCCTATAGAGATTAATTATGCCACATTCCACTAAAAAAAATCCAGAACTCTGAGCAGAGGCTTACACATGCAAGCAGACATTTAAAGAGGTGGTTTTTACTAAGAAAATAATCTGTTTATTATCACTGTTGTGAGTCTTTTTGATTTTTTAACTCCTATTAGTGCAGCAGATTGAGCATACCTTTGCATTTTGTGAATCCTCAGCAGAATGGGCTATAGCACAGTATGTTGTAGAGGCACTGCCAATCTGTCCAGCATTTGTGTGACACGAGGCAGCACACGGGAGCAGGGCTGCTGGCACAGACACAGCCACCTGCGCTCTGCCTGCTGCCCTGAACAGCAGGAAGAGGGGCATTTGGAGCTCCCTGGACAGCGGGAAGAAGGGCATTTGGAGCTGGTGTCATGAGCAAGTCAGAGCAGAAACTGTTTAGCAAAAAGCCAAATGCAGAGGCTGGGCAAGGGTATCATTTCTACAATTATCCTTTAGAGATAAACCTCTCTTGAAATCACTGCTCTGAGAACAAAACCAGAAAAAAAAAAAGAAAAAGACAAAACAACTTCTAAAAGCCTTTTCTGCCATAATGAAGTTCATCTTTGATGAGACCTGGAGGAACAGATGTTACTGAGTTCCCAGGCAAGTAAAATCTGGAAAGAAATGAGCACTATTATCCAGGAAATGGAAGTGATGGGAAGCAGCTGTGACCTGGAGCCTGCCGGCTCTGCCTGGCAAGTTCTGTGGCTGTTGCACATCCCCGCAAAGAGGAGCTTTGGTGTCCCTTTAATTCCCTTTACACTGTCAGGGACATCCCCGTGGAGGCTGGCTGCCCCAGCCCCACCAGCATTCTTGAAGATTAGTTTAGGGAAAGTGTGGATGTTGTCCTAATCCTGTGTTGAAGCCATGATAGATTGCGAGCCCTTTGTTACACAACAGGATCCCTCCTCTGACTCAGTGGAAAGGATTTCCTGGATGCCCAGGGCGGTGTGGATCAGACACAGGGAGGATATGCAAGGGAGCAGGCGTGCTGCTCAGTCAGTCACAGCACAGCCATGACCTATCTGAGCACTTGAAATAAGAGTTGCTGGCACATCTCCACACTTCTGGGCAGCTTTCCCATGTGCAGGACTGATACACTCACTGTGAACCCACGCAGATATTCAGATATTTGTCTCTAGACCCTAGTGATTAAAACAGACACATGCAAGCTTTCTCCTCCGTGTTCTCAGGTGTGCACAGCCAAGGCCTGTATACCTGTGCTGTGTGCCCAGCTCACAAAAACATCCTCCCCAGCTGCTGCTGGAAGGGACTGCCCTGATCACTTGCACCTCGCAGCCTGGCTGGCAGCCCTTGGCACTTCCAAGGAGTTGAAGATAAATGAAGCAAGGGCTTTCAGCAACCTGATAGTGCCACAACTGCACAAAGCAAGCTTTTCCTGTCCTGACAAGGGTGCGGGGTAAAAGAGGCCATAATACCACCATATTCTTATATAAATACTTACACAAATGCAATATCTTCTGTCTGGAAAGCATTTGCAATAATATGGGTAGTGTGTGTAACCACTTGCACTTTTTTATATACTAAATCATCCCAGGAGCTCTTACACAGGGCAAGTGGAAGAGATCTTCTTCATTCATCTAAAGGTGAATCCTGTCCCTACCCCATGACATTCATTTCAATACTCAAGCTTTGCTAGAGGACTGAGAGGACTACCAGCAAGCATCAGCTGATTTGGGACATGCAGATGGCAGCAGCCATGGCACTGAAGAGACTGCATGACAGTAACAAAGCATGAGTTATCTTGAGGGAGCTGGCCAGTGGTCTCCAGCTGGCTCCAGGCCCCAGCTCAGAAGGTCACACAGCTGACATATCATCCTGTGAGTCACCCTCTGATACTGCCTGTGTCCAGCATAACTCATGTGGTTTGGCAGCACTGAGGGAACTTCCTCCTCCTCCTCCTCGCTTGCTGCCCAGAGTCAATGTTGCTCTACAGAACACACGAGACAGCAAAGCCACCAAGAGACAGATGGCAACTCGACCATCTTGTTAGTCATCATCGCCTCCTTGAGTGGCAGCACCAGACAAGATTCATACCACAAATGCCACTTACAAACTGTCTAGATGATGTATCAGCACAGCCAAAATACATCTACCTACATCAAAAATAAAGCTTTGCAGCCCAAGTCAACTAATTGACCTATATTTTTTGAAGTCTCTGCTTAAATAACAGAATGTGTTCATATCTTAGCCAGGCTGAAACAACAAACATCTTCACAAAACACTGAGATAGATACTTGGTCTCCACAGTTCTGTGCAAAGTACTTTCCCAAGGCCCATCAGGTAATACAGGTTTCATTCAGGGTCTGCACTGCTACACCCTCTGAGTTTACTCCCTAACCAGAGACTTGACTGGCACCCTGACAGCACTAGGATATGGCAGTGTCACGCCATCAAACAGGTGCTCAGTCAAAACCACACTGTAATGTGGAAATTGCAGTCACCAGACTAAAGGCACGTCTGAGTTCCCTGAATTTTGGAGAAACTTAAAAATGAAAAAAACCCACATACACCAGAGGGAAGACATGTTGTTTCAGGAAAAGAAAGTGGAACCTATAAATGAAAGCACAGATGTGTGGTGAGACAAGACACCCCTGGCTTGCAAGGTATGACTCCATCCCTTCCAGGCAAGGCCTGTCAGTCATCCTGGAGGAGCAGGTGCCATGAATGGAAGGAAAAGTGCCTTCCTGGAGTGTGCAACAGCACCCAGCATGTAATTTGTCAATGTAATGACAATGAAAGGATTATGTTAATAGGCAGGTAGCTGTAATGAGAAAACAATGACACAGACCATGTCCTGTACATCTTTCCAGATGCAAGAAGGGATGGTCATGATGGTTGAGCTGTCTGTTGACTGTACAGACAAGTGTTAGAGATGGGTGCTCAAACACAGTGTCTTTCACAAAGAGCAGAGCAATAGCCTTACAGGTTATTTCTGTTAGGGTGAGGTGATGTTCCTTCCACAGCATTAGGTTCTGGTGACCACCACCTTGAGGAAAGCTGGGATTTTCACATGGCATACAAGTCAACATTTAGCTGTCATCCTGTGGTGCTGAACAAAGCGCTGCAAACTGCCAAGGCTGCTCCAGACCCAGCAACAGCAGAGCCTCAGATGAACCTATGAGTCAAACAGAAATCATACTGTACACCTGAAACAGCACATCTCTGTGACTGTCCATTTCAAAAAGCTACATTGTGCATTTAGGGATAGACACCAGGTAGGGAAAAGTGGTTAGGGAAAGCACAGGTCAGAAAAACGATGGTCAAGAATATTTCTTTAGATGCTGCAGTGTTTTCAAAGGCAAAGACGAGAGTTTTAACAAAGAAGGATTTTAAACAGAAGAGCTTTTACCTGTTTCCTGAACTAGACTTTAAATTTACTCATTAGCAGTTTGAATTCAGGCACAGGGATGTTTGTTTGGGGCAGGAATGTATGTTTGTTTTTTATTTCCTCAGAAGCAGGTAGCTTGTATCTGAGGGATATCAATTATTAACTCCAGCCCTAGATGAAAGTGTACAGGTTTAACTTCCCTGAGAGACAGGTACCGCCCTGTGTTTCTAGATCTGACAGATTCTGGTGTGCCTTGCTCCCACACAGGAAGTAAAATACCAATTCACATTGAAGTGATCCCTCTGGGAGAAAGGACCCTGCACTAAATGCTGATTGGGATATGGGAGGGATTTATGCAATTTAAATTCAAATTTTTACAGTGCTAATAGAAAAAAATGTTGTGAAAAAGATATTTATTGTTCCTAATTATCCTTAGGCCTCAGGTTTTGGTAAAATCTGTCAAGAGTTTTTGACAAGGTGCCACGTTCCTGCACCTGCACTCAGATGATGTTTCAGACCTCTACAGAGCCACTTACATGTGTATGTAATTAATGTGGGGAAACAACTTTGCACTTCTGAAGCTGCTCTTGAAGTGTGACTTCAGACTCCTTCACAAGATCTAATTGAGCTCTTGGGTATCAGATGTTTCTGCACAAACATGTTTTGTTTTCCATGCACAGCACTATATACATACATATATATTAATTTTTTAATCTATTTTTACTGTTCATCCTTTAGTGAGGGGATCTGAAGCTTTCTTAGCATCACCATCTTATCATAATTTCCACCTAAAATCTGCCCAGCTTTACAGCTACCCATACGCAGTAACAGCAGCGGATGGTTCACCTGAGCACTGTCACAAGCAGGTTTCGTGTGTCACATTGCCCTCAAGGTATGTTCTAGAGCAGAACTGATCCCACAGAAGTCATCACAGCATCCCTGACAGTCAGCACTGAACTTCCTCAGAGGTATCCCTCTCCTGCAGGGAGGATCCACGTACCTCCAAAGCAGGGGGCTGCCCAAACTCAGTTCCCAAGGTGTCGGAGGTCACTGCCCTGTGCTGAGCTCTTCAGAGCTGGGCCCAGCACCAGGTGGGACCAGGTGAATCTCTCCTGTTGGATAACAGTCCGTGCACATGCACAGCAAGCTGGTGGGGATTTCCCAATTTTGGCCCTTGTTTTCTAAAACGAGGAAGGGAAGTTCCCCACATCTGCTCGCTTGCAAATTCCATTTCTGTCTGACAGCAGACTGTAGGGCCCGCACCAGAGGCAGCGCAAGCAGAGCCGGGGGCTGGAGCATTGCCACGGTGCTCTGCTTTGGGAGGCTGCTCCCGTACAAAGCAGAGCTTGTGCTCTTCCCACCAGGGCCCTGCTTCATCCTGCCCTGCTCCAGCAGGCGAGCGCTGCCCCGCAGCCGGGATGCCAAAGGCAGGGGAGTCACACGGCTGCGTGGCAGACACCAGCAGATCTATTTAAATTGATTATGCTCCAAACAAAACTGGTTCGATGTCTACTTGCGTTCCGGTTTCAGGAACATTTCATAACCACTAAGCCTTTTAATTAAGAAATGTACGACCTTCGTTGCTGAGCCAGGAGTCTTTGCAAAGCATCTTTGCAAACAGCACGTGAGCTCAGGAAGGGACCTGGGGCACGAGAGGAGAATCCATTGGCCCGGTTCCCTCTCTCAGAACCCTTGAGCTGCCTGGGCACATCTGCAATAGGTGAGGCTCTTACAGACCGCAGCGTGAATTATCTGCCCCAGCAATCAGAGAGGACAGCTCAGACTGCTGCCTGGGGTGACAACCAGGAGCATTTCCTAAACCAGGGGGAAGAGCTCTCCCCGTCCAGCTGAAAGTGCTTTTAGTCAGAAAGTGTTTGTAGCTTCCAGCTGAGAAGTCAGCTAAAGTACCAGCCTGCAGCAGAGACTCCGCACAAAGGAGACTCCTGTTCAGGCAAACTTGTTGCTGTTTCTTTGCTGTGACTGCACACACCGCTCCTCCCAAGAAAGCTGGTTGCCTCCTTCACGCTGAAGTTTTGCAGAGTTATTTAAAGGAGTGTTGTTTTCCTGGCCATCCTGCAAGCTCCGGTGTGACACATCAGCACGGCTCTGCTTTCTGGATTTCTGTCCCGAGGAGAGGCTTGCCGGAGATCTGAGCTTTCGGGCACTTCCCTTATAAGGCGAAGCTTTGGGCTCAGCTGGGTTTAGCTATTCCCTCAGTCCTTAGGGAAAAAAAAAATAAAAATAAAAAAAAAAAATAGTCCGGCGCTCAGATAAGCCATTGTACCAGTGTCAAGCCAGAAAGAAGAAAACAGAATTCATCTTCTTGCTTTGCTAAAAGCCAGCTGACTTCGCCCTTTGAAAAAGCCACCCCCCCACACACACTCCAAACAATCAGCTCAGAGAATGTGTAATGTTTGTACCATGAGCTTTGCCCACCAACAATAGCTGCAAACTCTTCAGCACTTGTCTCTTCATCATGTGTTCATCCAGCGCTTAACTCGGCAGAGCTCTGCCACTCATCCTGGGCAGCACAGTCATGTAAGCACTACAGAAAATAGGGAAAACCCCATCAAACAACGACTTGAGCTACAAGGAGACTGGGCTGGGCCCTGACTCATCCGTCCCAAGAGCCCTCTCACAAAGTGCACCAGAGAATCGGTAATAACAAACATGCCAGCCCAGCTAATTCCCGTTTGAGCTCTTAGCCAGAAAAAAACGCTATTGTCTCAAATCCAGGGAGTGTAAAGCAGTTTGGAGATGACAAGCAGTTCAGTTACTGCAGTAGCAATCCTGAGAAACAGAAGAGACAAAAAATATTCAGACTGTGGTATATATACTTATACCACACTCAAGCTGGAAGCCAGGTTTAAGCCTGACCGTGTTTGTGGTTGAACTGGTAATGCTCAGATCTCAAGTCCTAAATCTTCAAAGGAGCTGCAGAGATGCAAGTTTGAACCTAGTTCTTGCATGATTGTGGTGCCCTGGATAAAGATATCCTGTGTCAACCATCCTAACACATGAAATCTTAGCAATTAACACCTCGCTGCTGTGTAAGGATTACAGATTTGCCTTAAAATGTGCTTTTCATAAAGAAAACCCATTGCTCAGATGCCAATTCAGGCACAGGTTCAACGAACTATTGAAATAAGGTGACAAGATGTTATCCTTGGCTGCCCTGTCTGCTGTGCATTATTAAGCCAGTGGCTAAGAGTATCTTTAGCTGTCAATCCCCTCTTCCTAAGCAGGAGCAATTACTTTGGTATAGCATAAAGCAGAATTTATTCTTTCTTAGTAAAGGATTAGCAGTGTCCCCATTGATTTTCCTATATGCCTGCCATGGCCCTGCTTGTAGGGCGATAACTGGATCTGGAAATGCAAGTCACCCTGCTCTTAAAAGCTATTGAAAGGCATCATTGTGTGCTCCTCAGCTTGGAGATGACTCACTTTCAAAACTGAAATGCCAGTAGTTATGTGGTCGTTTCTCAAATCCCAAGAGCATTCTGTTGGAATAATGTCACTGGAAAAACTCAGTCAGCTGAAGGGAGAAGCTGAAATTTGTCACCTTGCAGCTGCTGCCCAGTTTATTTGTTACCTGCCTGGTGGAACATCACCTCACCAAGTGTTTCCTCTTGGAAGGACGAGCACTTTGCAAAAACAGCACGTACCAGTCTCTCCCTCTGAGACCCCACCATCCCTTCTCCTCTCCCATGGGGAGAGGGGGCCTGCCACCCTGCACTCCAGCAGCAGCAGCAGCAGCACGTGAGCCCTGCTGAATGGGTGCTGAGCCATGTGCAGAGTCAATGGGGATTTACTGCTCCACCCAAAATTAATCTCATCATAATCCAAGGTATTTGTACACCAGTGTGTGGCTCGCAGTAGATAACCAGGGCTACTGTGTCACAGGAGGTTTGTCTGTCAGGCAGGGCACGTAGTGTCTACCACTGCTTTCATGGCTTATCTTACAAATCTGTTGCAGCAATCAGAACGAAGGCGGGGAGATCATAAAAGTTACCAGAGAGCAACAAAAATCTTTTAGATCGGTAGGTTTGCAGTGCAAGAGGAAGAGTTGTGGTGCACTTTGTTTTGTTTACTTCCTTGAGTAGTACCACCATGCATACCACAGCGATGGCTTAATCCAAAATAACATCTTTTTTTATGTGTGAGAGGAGGAGGAGAGCTGAGAAAGGAACACGCTGTAAAAACAATGCAAACTGGATATGCAGAAACAAGGGATATTTTTGTTTCTTCTACAAAGTCATTAAGCAAAACAAAATGAAACCTAACTGAGTCCAACTTGTTCTGAGCCAAGCTGCCTGTTTCCTCCTGCGTCTGCCATATCCAAGCCACTTCTCCATTTAGCAGCCCTTTCATACTGTAACAGCAAAATCAGTACAGGATTTTCACTGCATTTCACAAAGTTGGAGGAGTGGCACGTTATCAGGTGTTGTCAGCAACAGAGGAATTTAATCATGAACAGAAAGAATTCAACATAAAAAAAACCCCTCGACCATAGAAAACACATCAGCCCCAGCATTTTCCTCACGCCACTGACATTAATCACTCAATGACATCGCTGCTCCAACATCCCAACCAGACAAGGCCCTTCCTCATTGCCCTTCCCCTGAACTGCTTTTGCTCCAGGAGTGCTGTGGGGCAAAGATCTGTCTCCCAAGGCTTTGAAGTGCTTAGCACACTGCTGGCATCGTATGAAAGCATCATAAAATATACACAAGCAAGTGTCTGCATAGGTGATTATTATTATTACCAAGGCTGCTGCTACATTTGTTGGTTATTTTACCGTGCAGCGGCTATCTCACTCTGATTTATTATAAGCTCATGATAGGTTTATACAGATGCAAAGGTAATCTAGCAAATGCGAGTGATTAATAATTTCCCCAAGATAATCCGCGAGCAGTAAGACAGAAACTGCGTCATTTTCCGGGCCGGGTCTCGGAGAGCATTTGGAGCTGATGGGAAAAGCTATCCAGAGGCACAACCTACAGGTACAGGCGGATACTGCACCTCGGGCTGAAGGCTCCAGCAAGGCTCAGGGCTGTGGAAAAGCACTTTGTCCACCAGGGAGAAGTCCTCCTGAGAGGATAAATGGATGCAAAAAGGGATACAAGCTCCACAGCTCCCCGTGCAGAGCATCCATGCGTTCCCTGTCCAGAGCAAGGACCTGTGCTTACCCCTTCTGGGCAAGGGGCTGGAGGAGGATTTCCAAACCTGACAGGAACAAAAGCACTGGGTACTGAGTGAAATGGTGAGTGAAGGTTGAATCATCATATTAATGATGGTTTTACCTCGAAGTTCTTCTGTCCTTGGAGCGAATTAATCACTGTAATTTGTAATATCACCTCCTCCAACAAATCAGGAACACTTGGAGTCCTTGAAAGCATTATGTACACTGGATACAGAAAGAAGAAATAGCAAAAGGGAAGGGGGGTGCCTCCAGGGAAGGCTCCTTTTCTTCAGGGAGCTTCCTGAGCAGCTGTGAATGCAGCCTGCTCACCCTGCTGGATACCTCTTCTGCCTCCATCCCCTTTCCTGCAGTGATTTCACAGGGAAATAGTCCAAACTCCATATTTCTGCTTCTCCTGGACATTTCCTTTGTCACCAGGCAAAGTTTTTTTCCAGTCTCACCAACACACCTGGATCCAGTGAGCTGGAGCACAACCCCAGGAGGCTGCTGCAGCCAGGGGATGGGGTCTGGAGGGCACTCATCACAGGCAGAGCTATGCTGGTAGCAGGGTTACCCAAGTCATGGATGAGGGAAGGAGAGCCCTGACTGCTAATGCTCATCAGCTGTGCCCCCTTGAGGGTCACGCTCCAGAAGTGAGGGGTCTTGTCAATCCCCCCTCCCCAGGCAGCTCTGTCCCCAACCATCTCACCACTCCCAAATATATGAGCATTGTAATTTGTGTCTTGAAAAATGCAGGTATTCAGCCACTCCAGAGCTAAACAAGGTTTGTTCAGGGCTGACGCCTCTAAAATGCCTGGCTTTCAGCTGCACAGCAATTTTTCTAAATTGGCTCCACTTGAGAGGATTCAAATGGGGTGGCCAACCATCACCTATGACTCTTCAAAATATCAGTCTTCATACATGCCCTGTGAAGGCCAGATACAATCTGAAGACCTTTACTGCTCTCAGCTCACTAGTCACGCTGTTAACTGCAGCAGGTCTGCGTGTGGAAATCAGCTGGAATAACTATTTCCAAATCACTGCAGACATTTTGTTCAGGGATAAAGGGAGCACTATTTATTTGGGTTTTTTTTTCCTTTTTGTTTAGGGTTTTTTTTGTTTTTTGGTGTGGGTTTTTTTTTTTTTTTGTTTTTTTTTGGGTTTTTTTTTTTGTGGAAAGTCATATGGAGGCAATCATCACATGGGCATCTGGGAGAGATTCCAGAGCAGAATCAAAGAACAGGGATTTTTTTTTTTTTTTTTTTTTTTCTCTGTGTTGCTATTCTGGTAATTTTATTCATTTGGAAAAATCCCAAAAACAGTCAAGCTCACAGTGTTGTTTACCTCTCCTACAGCATGGAGAGGTGTCTTATCCACCTACTTTAGATGTTAGCAGTTTCAACTACATGATGAAGTCGTTCTGTCATGGATCTGGTAGAAGTTTCCAAGAGCACTGGAATCTGCTGTGGGAGCAGTCCTGGCCAGGCAACCTCCCTGACTTCTACAGGTCCCTCCTTAGCAGCTTGCACATTGCTGCTCGTGTTTTCAGAAATGCAAACTGAGAGACACCGTGGCAAAAAAGTTAATTAAAAATATAAAAAGACAGGAATGATGTCTCTTTAAAAAAACGTGTAGTCATGAGTTTCCTTTGCACTCTCACTAAAAGACAGCAGGGTGTGCCAGTGGACCAGCTTTCCAATACACAACTCATTTTTTTTCTTGTCTTAAATGATGCAAACTCTCCTCTTCATGCATCATAGCTTTCTTAAAAGAAAAAAAAAAAAAAGAAAAAAGAAAGAAAGGCCATGGCTCGATTAAACTAACAAGAGCAGATCATCCTTGCTGATGCTGCACCACCTTTCTGTAGTTTCTCACTAAAATACAGCAAAACTTCAGCAGTACATAGAACGAGCAGGAGGCTGAGGATCAGAATCACCTGCGTTTCTCTAATGAACATAAAACACTCTCAAACTCCTTTTTATGCTGCCTGCTCTTGGGCAGATCAGCTTGGCAGCCTTCCCAGCAGCACCTCTGAAAACAGGATTCCTGGGAAGGCACACAGGGGCTCGGCAGCTCCCTCTTCCCTCCAGCACCATGGAATGCTGTGAGTTCTCCAGATCCCAGGGCTGGGAAGGGACCTTGTCCCTAGGAAGTGCCCCACCAGCTGCACTGCTGCCTCCAAGAGCTGGATGCAAACCCTGGATTGCACCACCCTAAAGCTACGGCTGCACAGAATAACTCTGTTACAGCACCAGGCAGTTCAGTTCACTGCTGAGTGAGATGCGCTTGGGATTGAGCTGTGCAAAAAACACATGAGAAACAGCAGTTTAAGACACTCAAAAGCACTTTGTGCTCCTGAAAGGAACACCTGATTTTTCCCTATTCTGTTGCAATATTGTGCACATCACTCTGTGATTTCACCTCCACTGACCCAAAAGAGCTACAGCTGGCACTTGCTCTATTTTTGACACTAATGCAAAAAAGCTGTCCTGGATCACTAGCGAGTACCATCTGCTCTTTGCAACTGAAATGTCATCAATTCACACACCAGGGCCAGGAGCTTCAAAAATAGCTAGTCTGAAGTGAGCTGCCTCAATCTGTATTTAGGCACCTGACTGACTTTCAGGGAGAGCTGGGCCTGCTGCAGTTCCCGTTAACCTGAATTTGGGATGCCCTGCCATTTCAGCCTTAGCAGTGTCCTCTGGGTTTCTCCAGCCTGAGACAAGTAAAAAGGGACTGGTTTGTACTGAATGCTGATTTCGCAGTCTCTCAGAAGAGTGAAATTCTCCAAAGCATCCAAAGCCTGAAGTGACCAGATTGCTACTTACTTTCAATTTCTTAAGCCAGAACTACCTTTTAATTTGAGATTTGTTGTTGTTTTTTTTAGTTAAGTTAGAGTGACAATTTTTACCTTACAGAAATAATAAAACACAAACTCCAATTTTTAGTGTTTACAAGGTGGAAAACAGCTTTCAGAAGTGATGGGAATGCTATGCTGAAGCTGTGGCTATAATCCATTGCACCCTATTTACATAAAGGACTCTCAGGAATGCCCTTGTTCCTACCACACTGACATATTCATTTTCTTCTGAAAGGGACCACAGGTTCACAGTTTCATACCTACTGTGTAGGTCCAGGAAGACATTTCCATACCAGTGGAGATCCACCATTTATACAATGTAACATAAAAATCCTGAAAGCGTTGAAAGATGTTTTCACTGTATTAGTGACGATCATTTTGATGTGAAACCTGATTTAATGAATACCTGACAACTAAAACTCTTAAAGGAATGATTTCACTTGACATGAATGCATTCAACTACTGTTTGTTGAATGATATTCATCTTAAACAGCCATCCAAAGAATATGGTGATGCCGTAAATCAGGGATTCACAACCTTAGCAGCACTCCAGGCCACGTTTGAAACCTGCCAGTGCTCTCAGGGTGATGCTGGATTTCAGGATAAGCTCAGGGGGATTTGCATAAGCAGAGAGAGGCCTTCAGGAAGTCAGTATTTGCTCTGTAACCAGGGAGCAGTCCTCACCACAAACATTGACAAGGACTGCACACAGAACATCTCTTTTGCAGCCAGCATATTTATTTTTTCCTCATAAAATGGGGGCTGATGTAATGCCAGCCCCTGTGGGCCAGGCACTCACTGCTTTCAGGTCATTGCACTGGCTCACGTTTACAGCAGCTTCTGTTGCCACTGAAATAATTCGAAGTTTAATGAGTTTAGGGGTGGGGCTTTTTGAAAGCCCCTTTTCTGCAGAAAAACAATTAAAAAAATTAAAAAAAATAAAAATCAGACACCTAAAGAGATACATCCTGTCTGCATAAGTGCCCCGGAAAAAAAGTACTTTCCAACCTGCCAAAATGAGTCAGAGTGCTGAGAATACCAACCAGGAGCACCAATAAAGACCGCAGAGGACGGGTGTAAGAAATGAGTGCTTTTTTGACAAATAAAAAGGCACGAGCAGGTCTCGTTTCCCAGGGCCAGCCGTGCCTTTTCTTACCAGCAGGTGTCACATGGAAGTCACTTGTCACTTCAGCTGACACCGCATCCCCTGCCCGGGGCAGCCAGCCTGGCCCCAGATAAGGTGCCTGGGAAGGTGATGCTGACCAGGAGATAAATGGAGCTCTCCTCCACCTGGACAAGGAGCAGAATTACCCACAGATACCTGACATGCCACACTGGCTGGCGTTTCAGGAGCCACCTCTCACTGGGCACTTCTCTAACAGGACACATGACCCTCACGCAGGGCAAGGATGCCTGACAAGTGACCCTTCGCTGCTTCCTTAGGGGCACTAACAACACCGATGCTTCACAATTTATTTAACTTATTTTCAGGAAATATGACTATTTTGTGCCACTTCAGCCTGCATTGCTCTTCCCACCAGGTCACAGCTTGGTCCTCCAAGCTGCCAGAGTCCAGCCCACAGTAACATGGATGGGGGATTTTAGCAGGATGTGAAAGAACAAGGCTTTGAGTGGTTTTGAGGCTTTTCAGAAGCATTGGGATTCCCAGTGTCCCAATCCAAGATGTGAGTTGTGAACAGTATGTGAAAAAACACGGGCAAATAGCAATTTCTCATCTCACAGCAATTTCTGAGCTTGAGGTAAACACTATACAGGTCATTTTTAAAACACTTCAGCAACTGCTTTCACTCAATGGGATCCTCTGGAGCTCAAATCTCTTCTCAATCAGTTCACCAGAAACACTGTGGGTTTCATCTATGTTGCACAGCAGCTGCACTAATCAGCCCAGCACTGAGTGTACCATCTCCTAGATGGAAACTCTCGTGGAACCACCAGGAACCCACCCAAACCTCTGCCACCACTGGCACTGTAGACTCCCTGGCCCCACAGGACTTTGCACAGCCTGCAAAAGGAGTCTCTGGATGCCCCATGGGCTGGGAAACCATCAGGTGGATAGCAGCCCCCAGGATAACAGGAATTACACCCTGGGTGAGTGTCTTTGGCTGTGCTGGACCACTGCTAAGAGGGAGTGACAACCATTGCTTTGCCCAAAAGGAGAGGCCTGAGCTTCAGGTCTGTCACACCCAGAAAGGAGGGAGGCATCACCTGGGGGGATCCTCCACGTAAGCAGCTGCTGAGTGACCAGCAGTGGAGCAAATCAAATTATAGCTATTAAATATAAACATTGATCAGTACGGTTCGTAAAGTCAGGGGTCCAGGGGTCATGCAATGTTCTCTTGCTTTGGTTTTGCTCCTAAATGCTTCCATGAATATGGGTATCTTTTCCAGGATCTGTAGAGCCTTGTATTTTGTTCCCCTCCTGGAACAAATACAAAGGGGAGGATGGATGCTTCACAGAAACCCATTTTCAACAGCCCTGTGAAAGTGTGGGAGTACAAATGTCTGACATCCCCCTGCACAGCTTCAAATACCCTCAGGCCCGTCTCCTGCTTACAGGCTCCATCAGCCTATGCTAACCTGAAATACCTTGAAATAGAGATGAGTCACTTGTAAGGACTGATGGCTAATGTTGCTTCCATCACCCTTCTTTGTGCAAGAGACTTTCAATGAAATTTTAAAAGACCAAGAAAAGCATGAGTTTTACGGAAATTAAATGCTTCAGCAAAGCTTTAAAACTAAAGAATAAAATAATAGGGTCACCAATATGGTCTCTACAGTTCGGAGAAATATAAGAGATATTGAAAGCAGGAGAGCAAAATATAAGAGATTTGCTTTGCTGGCTTTGAGCAAACAGCTCAGCTTGAGTAGCACAAGTGGCACAGAAACACCTGTGGCCCAGCACTGCTCCACAGTACTGGAATTGAAATGACCCATGCTTATTCATGCCAGGAAACAATAAAGCTCACAACTGAAGTCATCATCTCAGGATGGAGATGCTCCATCAGGGGAGCAGGGTGGCATTTCCCATGCACACATGCAGCAGGGAGAGGAGTAGACCAAAAACACACAGGAAGAAATGCTTGTGTGGCCTGAGTGCTGCACAGCCCCATCATTCCCATCACCTCACCATCCCTCTACTTCCCCACCAAGTGTTTCCAGCTTTCATTTTCCTCCTTCATCCTGGAGCTCTGGGAGGCTCATGGCAGGGAATGTGCCCTCATGCACTTCTGCTGTAGTGGCTGACAGCAACAAACAAAAACCCAGCTGTTCCCATCTCCCTCTCCAGAGTATAGCTGGCTCTGGCACCCCAGCATCTACCAATGTTCAAGTCAGGAGAAAACACAAAAGTTATTTAAATAAACAAATTCACTCTGTAAATGCTATGTGTGGCCAAACTGGATCTCCCAAAGCACATAGAGCTGCTCCTCAGCTGGTACAAAGTGTATCAGCAAAGGATATTTGCTCAGAGATTACAGCCTTGGGGAGCAAAAGCCAAGCCTTGTGACAGGGCAGAGATAAAAGAAACTGGAACTGAGAAAAAGAGAAGGAGGGAAAAGGAAAAATCAGAAGATAATTAAATGTCATCCTTCAATTGCACATTAATAACCTCTTATTCAGATGGTGAGGGGTGGGAAAGGGAGCAGAGAAGGGGCCAGCTGGGCCAGGGCAGCTCAGCTGTCCTTGGTCTGAAGGTAGGGCAGCAGAGCTGGCTTGCCCTGGGAAGATGCTACATCAGATGAACTCTATCCCAGACATCCTTGTGAATTGCCACTGGGAAGGTACTGGGAAGAGCACAGTTGTGGTTTGCTGATCAAATTTTCCTTCTCTCACAGAAAGACCAAACTACAAGCACAGAGATCATGCTTTTCTCTGTAAGAGTCTTTCCTGACCAAAGTCCAAACTGCCAGAAATGTCTCCCAGGCTGCTGCATATAAAATGACTTAGCCCTTTCTCCCTTATAGGTAGGGAGCTGCCATCATTAAAAAAAACATTTTTTATATATTTACATGAAAAAAACTATTACTCTTATGGTTTTATCCTTTTCATACACTCAGTGTCTGCTGCGAGCCCAGTGCAGCCGCAGCCAAATTGCTTGGTTGTGTCAGAACTCTGATGGGGCAGGAACAGTGACTGGTGGGAATTTATTATCCCCCTGCATCCACAGCGTGTCTCCCACCCTGTTTCTTCCCTTCCTCATCTCAGTGCTCCTTTCAGCTTTCAAATTGGAGCTGTTTTTTCCCTCAGCCCAAGCCCCCTTGCCTGTGGGGCACAGGCTGTGAAGGGGGATCAGAGCTCTGCCACCACCAGGCCCTGCTGCAGCTACTGACAGGGAAGCACCAGGGCAACCTTCTGTGATCCAGAAGAAGAAATGAGAGAGATGGTTTGGTATCAATGATTCCCAAAACATTAAAAGTTCAACACTGCAGTTCTGGCATTTAGCAGAAGTAGTTTAAAAATGACACTTGTTATGCTCCTACCTGGAATCCCACCACCAGGAAAACAAAAGCCAAGAGAAGTGCTCATCCAGCAGGGTTGTGAGACCCAGATCTAAGGGGGAGCAAAGTTTTAAAGATCTCAGGGACCTTTGCACCATCCTCTGAAACGCCTGGACAGCTTCACAAGCTGGTTGATATCTTGACTGAGCCACGGAGGGTATGAGGTGACAAACAATCATGGCAAGAGGCTGCCATTCACTGCCATTCTCAGTGGACTAGGGGAATGGCAAGAAAATTTGGGTTTGATTTTTAAGTTCTTCACAAGGCTTTTAAAAAATGAAAGAAAAAAGAAAACAGAAAGAAGAGGGAGTGATGGAGGGAGTGGTGAAGCAGCAACAGCAGCGTGTGAGGGTGTGGTGGGGCAGGAGGATGAGTCAGTGTGAGTGGGTTGGGGTGAGGGCCATGAGCAGGACTGGGGAGTGGGGATGTGGGAGGCGTGGAGCTCCTGCTCGGGGTCCTTGCAGAGCACATGGGCTCCAATTGCCACAGGGAAAAAGCAAAAAACACTAAAGACCTGGTTTTACACAAAACAAGAAAGCGGGAAACTAATGGTTAATGGCTCCAGGCTCCCTCCTGCATCCTGCACATCCAGCAGCTTCGCAGTCCCCTGATCCTGGTTTTAAGACTAAAATGGCTTCTCCCACGAGATGCAAAGCCCTGCTGGGCACAGCTTTGTGAAGCAACCCTGGCTCCAGGAGAGCCTTCAAGCAGGAGGGGCTCAAAGAACCCAGCCCTCAGCCCCCTTGAAACAGCTTTCCATATTGAGTGATCATCATAATTGAAGCAGAGCCAAGTGTCATGGCAGAGCAGCAGCTAAAGGACAGGGCTGGGAGATGGGGAAGGCAGGGGTCTGACTGCCTGGCAATCAAAGAGGGCAAAGGAAACCTGAGCTCTGACGTGCTGTAATTGCACACCAATCTGAGAACAGGCAGGAACAGAAATGTGCCTCCAAAAAAGAAAAATCATGTTGCAATTAAATTTCTCTCCCTTTCTAATCCATAATTTGAAATGTATTTTAAATTGTGATGGGTAATACCTGTGTAGACCAGAGAGTACTGTAAATTAAAAACCACCTAATATGCAAACCTAAGCTATCTCCAGTAATTTATATTCCATGAAACTGCTTGCAGGCTATGTCCCAGGAAGTGCAGCAAGTGAGGTGAGCAGCAGGGTGGCTGGCAGTGACAGAATTTCATCTCACCTTTGTACAGTTCCTCACCTCTGTACAGGACACCCACCACCAGCCCCAAAGTCTCTGAGCTCATTACCAGGTGCCTTTCCTCCCTCCTGGCAGGGATAACCAGCAGTGAAGGCACCACACTGGGCAGCTGTTCCAGTATGACCTCCTGTAGCCACAAAAAGCAAAACTGTTGCACCCACAGCTTGGTGCAGCCCTGAGGTAGTTTCTGAGGTTTAGAAACCAGGTGAGATTTGGGCACTGGAGCTGGCGGTGGCCCTGCTCAGCTCTGACAACAGAGACAGGGCTGCTCATACATGCTGGGAAATGCTGCAACTGCGTGGGCAGGGTATGATACAGTGGACACATTTAGAAGCACTTACACTGACTTTTAAAAATACATTAATTCTACACATCTACTACTTCAAGAGGTAGGGTTTTTTGGGGTGGGTTGCTTTAATTATTCAAAATAACACCCTTTCTCCCTGCTAAAATTTGTTCTGCATATCAATCAGAGTGCAGAGCAATCCTTTGGACCCCTCTCTGTGCATAACACCAAAAAAAAAAAAAAATTTAAAAAAATCAATAAATTATAAAGCCTTTTTTCCATAGCCATCTGTGTGGAGAAGGAAATCCCCAGCATACATGTCTCCTGGCAGAACCGCTTTATCAAAATACCACTAAAAACACACACGGTTTCCACAGGAAGTTAAGAGGTTTTCTGAAGCAATCCTGGACTGGCAGACCTGGGAACGTGCAGGGCCCCATCTGTAGGACCTGGGAGGACATCTCTTCTGGGAGCTGTGCTTCAGCACACAACATCCTCATGGCACATGAGATGCCTGAGCCAATGGCACTTGCTGGCAGCAATTCTAATTACAATTCATCATTAAAAGTGGCAGGAAAACACATAGGGAATTATTTATCTCTCATCTTGTAACAGAATGGCAAAGGTGGCCTTGGAGAATGACTTTTTAAATTTTTTCACCTCAAAACACATAAAAATTTTTAACAGACTCAAGCAAATTAATACTATTAATTAAGTCAACAGTGCTGCTGCATAAAAGTGAAGCCTGAACACCAAAAGCCTAGGTATTGGCCCAAAGCAGGTGCCATCCCACTGGTTATGCAGGTTTGTGGCCACAAGATTTGAGTTTCCTTCATCCCTTACTGAATGAGGGGTATATTGATTGATTTAATTTAATCAGATTTCTCTCATGTCACTCACACTCATCAAATCTGATTGTCAGGCCATGAAATAGCAATACCTAAAAATAGAAGCAAGGAAGAGCCTCGTTCCACTTCCACCCTCCTCCCAAAAATCTGCCACACAGGGCTGCAGCAGGGTGGGGTCCCATGGGATGGAGTTGGCCAGAAGGTGGAATATGGATGCTGTTCCCATTGCAGGGGCACCAAGGCAAACAGCAAAGGAGCCAAACCCACGTCCTTTGGAGGCTCTCAAGGGATTTGCATTGACTGCAAAGGCAGCAGTACTGCCCAAGATTTTTCTGGGCTGGAGCACCGGGGTCGTGTCACAAGTGGGATCTAGCACCCGTCCCTAGAAGTGATAGTGATGGGCAACATAAAAAAAAACCCCACCAGCTCAAGCTTTTCTGTGAGCTCTGGGCATGATCCTAGTCCCACAGAAGTGTGTGGGCGTTTTGCAACTATTCCCAGTAAATGTAGATCTGTTCTCCTCTCCTTGTTCCCTTGCTGTCTCTGCTTGGCATTCCTCCCTCGCCTCAGTTCTCCTTCCCTCTGCCGGGGTCAGCACCTGCGGCCCCAGGCGGGGATCCACCACCCATCCTGTGCCATCCTGGAGGTGTGCCCAGCACTGGAAACCGGCCCATTGCCAAGCAGCAGCCACCAGAGTTAGCTCCCACATCAGCAGGGATAACTGGCTCCAGGAGCGCAGCATCCAACGGGAAACGCCCGCCAGCCCCCGAGCTGCCGGGAAGCAGCTAGCTGGGAAACGCCGCCTTTGCAACCTGCGCCTTTAAATTCATTTTTACTATTACAGTCATTTCACTAACTACTTAATTGCAGCCATCTCTCTGCGTCTGTCTCGGTCCGACACCCACAGCTGCGGCCGCCCACGCCGCCACCCACGCCGGCCCACGCTGTGACTCATGCTCCGAGCCGTGCTCGAAAAGCCCCGCTCCCTTCAAATGTGTGCTGCTACTTTGATCTATTTCCATAGATTCCTGTGAGTCATCTGATCCGTCTCTGATCTAAACCCAGTAGACTAGAGCCTACATGTATGGTGTTTTGCATGAATTTGACTTGCACAGCGGGCTGACCCCGCTGAGATGCAGAGGCATGCGAGAGCACAAAATTCCTGGGAACTTCTTCCAGGAGGGAATTGCTTACTTATCCAAAAAAGTATCCAATTATTTCCTATTAAAAAGCCCCATTTTGCTCTAAAAAATATTACATATATATGTATATATGTATAGGTAGCTGGGACAGCATCATTCTGGGATATAAGGCCACAGTGACGCTCAGAATCCCATTCCACCAAATGCCTTCCCAGCCTTTTCCCACCTCCACCAGCTTGTTACCCTCTCCTCACTTTGCAGATGGCAGCACTGTGGTGCCAAAGCTCAGAGTGCACCCCGGCAGGAGGGGAGCCAGCCTGCCACTGGCAGCACCTTAATGAAAGCACGGGGGATGATGGGCACCTCGAGGCACTGCAATTTGGCTGCTGTCACAGGGAAAGGCAGTAATGACACCCAGGCTACCACCAAGGCTTCACGCCCACTAGCTGGCAGATCTGTGGTCCCTCGTTATCCCAAACCCGAGAGCTGTGCCCCAGGGATACCCAAACTCTCCCCGGCTGGGTATTTTCTCCTGGTGATCTATCCAGCACTTGTGGGTGGATCCACAAAAGCCATGGGGGAACATTTCTGAGCCTGCCATCCCTTCGAGCCATTCTGTGGTTTGTGGAGGATGCTGTCGTGGCTGAGTGAGTGCGGATAGTCAGAGATGCTCGTTCCCACCCGGAGGCTGTTGGCCAGGTCGTGCCAGCCTGCACCCGAGCTACCCCTCCCCTCCCACAGCCAGCACCGCTGCCTCTGTCTGCACTCCACCTTGCAGATGTACCTTCCCCAAGCCTCGCAGCCACCGGCATTATTCCCATTCCACAGCCTCCCTGCGCACGGCAGGCAGGCAGCATTCCTCCCTGAGTGCTTCACAGGCAAGTGGCAGATGGTGCCTGTCACTAAAAGCAAATAAATGCTTTGGTGCCCTGATTTATCTGCGCAAACACCACCTGAATTATCAAGGACAGGAGGCCCCGTTGGAAACGCCTTTCTTAGTGGATTTGCACTGTTATCGTTGATAACATGCTCCAAGCATATAGAGTTCACACTTTACAGGGTGTATAGCACTAATGGCTTCTTTAGGTTTGCACAGATGCATTTGAAACACAATTAAAACTGAAAAAAGAAAGAAAGGAAAAGGAAAAAGAGAGAAGCCAGATGGGTTTCATGAAGTTGCCACAAGGATCATTCCAAGACATGCCTAAAATGCTAAATATTAAGAAAAAAAAAAATAATAAAAGATGTGAAACTTAAAGCTTACACCTGAGCTTCCTGAAGTCAGTGGCAAAGCTCCTGTCACCTCCCTGCGAGGAGAGAGCTGCAGGCATGCGATTAGAGATGGGAAACCCAGGGCCAAATTGCTTCCCTTTGCTCCCTGGGTATAAAACCAATTAACTCCCTTCTGCACAGCAGATGAGTAACAGAAAGGCAGATCTTCAAAGCTTCCCCGTGGCTGATGTTTAGGCTCACCCTTTTATATTCCCCATCCATCCTCCTAAAGGGTCTCAGCACTGCCATCATGCCTGGCACCAGGGGAGAGGGGGGAACCTGTGGCCATCCATCTCCCCCTGCAAAATGCAGCCCAGTTGTAAAGGAGCTCTGGGAGCCAGAGGTTTATTTAAACCGAGTCGGTGGAGCTGCCCCCCTCCCCCCTGCACTGTGCACAGCTGGTCTCAGCTCTCCCTGGGAGTGCTGTATCTTCCAGCAATTCATCCTGGTGTGCACTGCAGGGTGTGGCACAGGGAATGCTCTGCCAGCCTGGAGGGGGGCTCCTTATTAATTTAAATGTCTTGGACTAGGGAAGCATGAATCTCAATCTGGTAATTTGTCACAGGAATAACATCTGCATCAAGAGGGTGACCAACCCTTACTGCAAAATACAGGTGTGCTCCGCTCCTGGACACCCCAAAAAGTGCCAAAAATAGCCCAAGTGTCCCAGGGAGCACAGCAAGGATCACCAGCAAGGGGTAATGCTCCCTGGGTGTTTTTTTCCAGAAAACCTACAATGATGTAGCACTGAACAACCTCTTCTCCCTCTTTTCCCCTGGTTGTTTTTGTTCGTTTTCTTTCATTTTGTTTTTGTTTGTTTTCAGGAGAACTGGGGGAGGAGGAAGAGAAAGGGGTAGAAAAAACATTGTGTGATTTGATTTGAATTGCACTGCACTTTCCCTGTGCTTTTTTTATTCTCGATGGGAATGATGCATGCAAGTCTGGGAAAACAGCACATTTCACCAGCCTGAAAAACATTGCCTTGGGCCTAACCCAAATTTTCACCAGTTTTCACTGGAAGTTGAATAACGTTTTTTGAATAGCCGGTGTGGCAACCTGTGATACCTGGAGTTCTAAGAAAATAGATATTATATGGGAATTGAAGCCTGAAGAGTCTCAAATATTTTTAGGGTGTTGGTGGCCATCAGCAGTACTGAGCATCACGCTCAGAAAGTGGCACTCAGCCCTTGCCAACCCTTGCAGCGCTTCTGAGTGGGAAGCAGCAAGGCAATCAAGTCACTAGAGGGAGAATTTCTGTCTTCCAGGTCCATAAAGGATATGCAACACATAAGCAGAATCAAAACGAGTCACAAAACCACATGGAAACTGCCTGATTTCCCCTATTATTCCTAACACATCAGCTCTAAACGATACACCCCAGAAGAGCTGCAGTTAAAATATGGCTGTTTATTCAGTTATTTCCATACGCGTCTTATTTATTTAGGATCAAGCCAAATACTACTCGCTGGCATTAATCATCTCCTGCATCCTGGGATGCAGGAGGTGGGAGGAACATGACAGCCATGTGCGTGGGCAGGCACAGAGGTGGGTGTTTGCCTGTTGGAGCAGAGGTTTGGAGCAAGCCAGGGTGAACGTTCAAATTCAGATCCTTCCCAGAGTCTCGCACAACATTCCACGCTTATTTATTAATTTTTTGGTTTAAATGTCTTTTCTTTGAGAATTTTCTTTGTGATCAAGGGGTGGGGTTAGCCGCTTTGGGATGAGATGGGGTATTTGCTTCCCTTTGGCGGAGGCTCACACCTCTTTGGCCTTTGAATACAGATTTTCAGCCTTGCCTCTCCGCTGCATCTTGGCACTCAGCCGCTCTCCCCACGAGCCCTCCCTCTCCATTCAGAGCTGCTGAAAGCACCTTGGCTGTGCCTGAATGGGGGAACATTTGTTCCCGCTCTCTCGGGCACAGGGAGGGAGCTGTGTGTCAAGAAGTGACGTTGGTAGAGCGCGGGTGCCTTCCCCAGCGCGGGTGCCAAGGCGCGGGCGCTGCTGGCTCCGTCGCAGCAGGAATCGCGTCCTTTCGGAGGAGCAAAGCCACTCTCATTGGGGAGCCCAGGCCGTGGGAGCCACGGCATCGCTCTGTGGAGGGAAGGCAGCCACAGACACCCAACACAGGGATGGGCCTTATGGCTGTCCCCCCACCACCAGTGCTCTGCACCTGCCCAGCCGCTGGCTCCTTAACCAACCCAAACTCTTTCGGAACATTTATTTAGCTTAAGAAAATGGTCAATTTCCCTTGGAATGTGGTCCTAGTCTATTTAATTAAAAATCGATTCATCCCGTATCTAAACAAAGACAAAAGAAAGGCTTTTGCACCAAGTCTGGTAAACCTGATTAGAGGGAGCCTGATCAAACACTCCCAAGTTAAACACCTCAATCCATCTGTGCACAACCACACTGAGTCAGTCCTTCAGGGTAAACCCCACTGGCAGTGTACACCATTTGGGATATTAACAATATATTTAATATCTGAATGTCCCCTCTTATTTACCTCAGAATTAGGTTGAAAAAGACTTGCAGTCACTGAGTGCAGCCATAAACTTAACACTGCCACATCCACCAGTATATCCACCATGTAAAACCAGCACAACCATGAAACCATGTCCCTAAAGTGCCACATACCTTTTTATTTCCCACCTACTTACAACAGCAAAAAACCCCATAACATCTCCTGTTGATGTGGTTCACGACCCAGCTGTGCCTACAATGAATTAAGTGATTTTTCAGCTTGGACAGGAGAACAACTCCCTTTTTTGGGAGCCCTCTGCCATGAACAGAGCCTGAGTTGGCATTACAGGAGTGCTGATGTCCAGCTGACCTGAAGATCAGACTTGCAGACAAATTTCATGCAAACAGCAAAGCAAAAGCCTGTGTCACCCACCTTTACTTTCTGCTACCAACTTCCACTGACCACAAGGTAGGGTTTTTAATCTGACCAAAGCCTGAGGCACTGTGGTAACATCCATCCTCTTACATCCTCCCTCCTTCATCCTTTCCAAGAAAAGTCCTCAGCACAGCAAAAAAAAAGGAGACAGGTTAAAATGTAGTATCTGCTTAAATATTCTTTCTGCCTTCTTTTTAGAAGAGAAATTGTAGTAAAGACCCTGGTGGGGGAGCCTGAGGAGAGACAGGTTGCATCCCATCCTGCCCAGAGGAAACGTAACAGCACAGTCCCTGGGGAACAGGGGTCAGCTGCTGCCCCTCTCCAAGCTGCACCAGGACCACTTTGATTTCAGCTGGGAAGATAAATGTGAAAAAAAAAAAACAACAAACCAAAAAGTAAAAAGTCGCTGTATTTTGGTTCCTCTTACCTAGGACCAAGAGAGTGGTGTGGGAATGGAGAATGAGAATTCAAGATGATCTGCAGAGCAAAATGGACCTCATGCTTTTTCTTCCTTCTTTGAAATACACAAAAAAGTAACTTTAAAGGATAATTCTTCTGACTTCTCTAAAACAATGGAAAGAAAAATACAAACTTGGCATTTTTGGCCTCAACTACAAAGACTGTAAATTTATTTTGGGAGAAAGCAAAATGGCATCTCAGAACCTAACACATTCAAGACACTGAGCGCTCCAAAAATAAAGCTGAGCATCACAAGGCAGACAGCCCTGTCAGCAGGCTCTGTGCAGGGATCGCCTGCCCCTGTCAGAGCAGATTTCATGAGGCTTGATAGCAAAGGCAGCTGGTGAGGGCTCTGCTGTCTAATCCTCAAAGCACACCTGATATTGCAGGAAGAAATCTTGGATGTACTCAATAGTCACATTGTCACACTGGGGCTCCGTTTAGCACCAGGAGCTGTTTCTAGAGAGCTTGAGAAAAAGTGAGTGAGGAAAGAAGGAAGAAAAAAAGGGAATAAAATACAGGATGACACTTATCTAGATGTAATGGCTAACAAATGGCTTATTTTCTACCTATAGAAACATTCCTGTTGAAAAATACTGTATTAGTTGTCTCCTAGTATTGGAGGCTCTATAGGACACCTTGATTTTACACAAAGCACAAGGTAAACATGGTCCTTACCATGGAAAATTGGTGGGGTTTTGTTCCAGCAATGGGAATGGATCATTTCTGGAATTAGTACCCAAAGTCATCACAATCTTTAAAGCATCACAGGCTTTACAATATGCATGGGGTTTTCCTTAGTAAATCAGCATTTACACTGTGAGAGCACAGGGGGAAATCCTCTAGACACCACTGAGGAATTTGTTCCTTTGTTGTTACTGAGTTTTGATAAACGCTCCTAAATGTGTTTCCTGCACTCCTGGAAGTTGCCATCGTTTTACAGGGCCTGGGTGTGCCCCAGCCCCAGGAGAGATGTCTTGTAGCAGGCAGCCCCAGCAAAGAGCTGTCTTACCTGTGGGTAACAGTCAGAGCATCCTGTTCCCTCCTCCTCCTCCTCACAGCCCAGTCATCAGCACAACATCCCCAGCATGCCAGAAACAGAGGCAAGGTTTGTTTCCACTGCATCCCAGTGTGAGGATGAACCATGGAGCATCCTGACCCTCATGTTTTACTCCCTTTGCACTACTGAAGAAAAGGAGAGCATTTTGGGGATGCAGAGCCTGGCTCTGCCACAGCAGCTGGCTCACAAACCAGGCAGTTCTTACTGCAGGGAGCCGCTGCAATTTCTCTGTTGAAGTAATTTGTGTAGGAATGATGACACTGCCATTAAGGGTAGATGTTAATAGTGATATCTACACAAAGAGTGTAATTTCAGCTGCTCTGTTCAGGCTGTAGCCCACAAACATCAATAAGCAGGGTGAATAAATACGCACATGTCCCTGTGGGATCAATCCCCTGACTCGCTTTTCATCCTAAACCCTGGTGAACTAAAAGCTACAGTCACCTCCACTGCAACTCGGTATTTAGGCTTCATGGAAAAACAATAAATCTTTACACTCAGAGAAACGGCTTGGGGTTTTATCCAGCATTCCCTGACCCCAGGCACAGCCTCTGCTCCCATCCTCTTTGTGGCGAGGAGCCCAGGGTTCCCCAGCCAGCCATGCCAAACCTGCCGGGCACTGCAAGGGCACCTGGGGCTGTCAGCGTTCCTGCTTTTCACCCGAGCTTCTCTCCTCGGGAGCTCTGTAACACCCATTAATTACTACTCTGAGCAGTGTGATGGATTGGGATGGGTTTGGGCTTCGGAGGGAGCGTGGGGGACAGCAGTTCAGTGGGATCCAGCTTTCTCCATGCCTGCATCTCTTCCCCTCGCTCAGGCGGAAAACAACAGCTGTGACAAGCAGGGGAGCAGCATCACCCACTCCCTACTCCCACTCACGCCGGGAAGAAAACAGCCTGCTCTCCGTTCCTCCTCACTTCTGTCGGCTTCCAGCAGTGCCGGGCTGCCAGCGAGGCAAGGAGTCGTGTCAGCAGAGAGGGTGCAACTCTAGAGATAGGGGGAGGTCACTGATTAAACATCTCATTGATTCTTTTCCAAGGACGGGAATTACAGAGTGCCTGGAGCGCTTGTAAATTGTCATTGTCACTGGATGAAGTCCACCTATAGTAGCCAGCCACGAGCAGAGACTTTGTGAGACTCAATGATTAGTTACTTATTTCCCTGGATTTCTACAATACTAAGGTGGCACCCATCCAAAAAGCTCTGGGCTCAGTGCCATGATTTAAAACACGCACTTCTGAAGTTTTCCGCCCCCTGCCAGCCTCACCCCCCAAGCAGCACCCAGCTGCGAGCCTTGGGTGGGGGGAAAGAGAAGGAGGAAAAAAAAAACGAGGAGAAAAGCAAGAAGCAATCCCCTTGGCCAGCCCTGGGAAGAGCAGGACTTCCCTCTAATGCCCTGTATTCTCTCCATCTGCAAGTCAGGACACAGGGCAACCCCCAAAGCCTGGGGTCAGCTACCAGCACTGCCACAGCCCTGCCCTTGCTTGGCTAGGACCTCCTCACATCCCTGCAGGGATGCAGGTGGTGAGGCCAAGAACTCTAAATCCTGGTTTGTGAGCAGTTAAACCTGGATGGGAGACAGTCTGCAAGGCAAGGGAGAGCTTTTTCTTAAGCCAGGAATGGGAACAGTACCTCTTAATATAGCAAGGGGAGTAATATAAAAAGAGTCTTTCCTATCTCCCACCTCCCATCCCTCCTACATCCTGACTTATTTTAGTGCCTGGCTACACCCCGGCATGCAGAAAACCATTAGGGTTGCCAAATGCTTGTTTCAGGAGACAATTTACATACACAAAATAATATAGTTTTTGCTTGCTGCTCCTCACTTGGAGCACCTGTGGCTAAGGCTGGCTAGCAACCCTGCTGACAGCTCCTGAAGTTCCGAAAGCAAACTTCCCCTGCTGGCTGGGAGCAGGCTGGGCCTCCTGGCCCCAAATCCCAGGAAGCTTCTCAGGTCCTGGCCATGCCTCCAGGCGTGCTGCAGGGCCATGGGGAAAGGCTCTATGGGCACCTGCCAGGGAACCAGGGACGTTCAATGGGTTGTGGCCACATGACACCATTTCTGGCAGCAACGCAGAGTCTTTGCTTTTGGAGTGAGGACAGCGAGACCCCAGCTGTGGTGGGCTGAGGAAACCTCCCCTCCCACAGCAGCTCTCTGCATCCCAGGGAGAGACATTAGTCAGAGCCACAAGGTGAGGTCACAAAGTCACATACCGAGACCACAAGGGCTGTTTACGTGCAGCCTCAGAAAAAGCAAGTAAGTCTTTTTGGAAGAAATTCTGCAGCTTCCCCACGTTTCAGTGGCGGTCAGCATCCCCCTCCTAGTCCCAGCAGAGCAAAGCTGTTGACCTGTCCTCTGGTACAGGGCACATCTGCCAGAGCATCCCTGCATCCCAGGAGGCTGAGCACTGAGGACCCCAAGCTAGTGACAGCTGTTCCTTAATTTTTGGTCAGAAGTAGTGTTTTCTGTCACAAAGGCACTCGCAACAGAATTCAGCTATTGGTGAAACACGCATACTGAAGAAAGCTGCCACTTTATAAATGAAGGCTCCTCCATTAAAAAAAAAGAATCCTTATTTTATGGAGTTTCATTCTAATAAAATTATTTTTACCCATTAAATTACATGTCAGACGTAGTTACTCTATCATGTCATATTATGACAGGAGTAATAGTTGAAATATTCTCCTTGTACTTGCCATTACAATCACAAAGAGCAGCTGTTATCTGGTGCTGTTCAAGACATCTTTTCTTTGTTCTAGATCAAAGTGGCTCCTGTTTTTGCCCCAGCAACGTTGTCAAACCATTTTGTTACAACATGAACATGAGCCACTTTGATCTAGAAACAAAGGCAAGGGAGATTAATCACTATTAGCCAAACCACTCTTAATTAAAAAATTAAAAATAAAAATAGCTGAAGCTCTTACATCATACTATGATGTGTAGGTAATTGTAAGGCATGTAATGCACTGCTTTACAGGGATGACACAAGAAGTTGGAATGGGAAAACATCCACACACACTAACCAGATTTTCCTCAAGCATTCTGAAATTAAAAGAGAAAATTAAAAATAAAATAAAATAAATCTAACAATAATAATTAGTATAATATTTTCCCAAAATTCTAGTTTATTAAAAACTGAAAATATTTGGGTTTTCTCTAAATCAGAAGCTACACATTATTTTCCTCTGTGACATTTTATAAGAATCCTGAAACCCAATCCTGAACTTTATCTCTCTGTCATATGCTGGGTTTATAAAGCATCGTCTTCAAATATTGTCTGCTGAAGACTGATTTGGTTAGTGACGCATTCTCACAGAAGTTTGCTGAATTCTTTCTGAACCAGGTGATCTCCAAGGACAAAAAAAAATATCAGATTTAGTGAATCCAGAATGTTTCGAAGGCATGTTTCTGCCTCATCAAGAAAGTCCTAGAATAATCTAAGATTTGTGCATTCATTGTATAAATTTTTTAGAAGGTCAAAAGACATTCCTAATTCTCAGTTTCTAGACTGAAAGATTGCAGGTTTAGGATGAAGTAATATTCCTTTGTTTTTCTCATCAGCTGTACCGACCACCTCTTTTGCTGAGTAGAGGAGGGAAAAGCCCCAGCAGTTCCACAGTGCAGAAGCCTTGCTGGAGGTGCAGGGGCAGCAGGGGAGGACTGAAGGACCAGGAGTTTGTGTTCTCTTCTGGTGGTCCTTAACAAACTCTGCCTGCTGCCCTTCTACTGCAGAGCATCTCTGCTTTCCCTTTGATTTGCAGTCCCTCAGCCTTGATCATTGGTTTTATTTATGCAAACCCAAAGCTGCATATTTTAAAGGACTGTCTCAGCACTCCAGCAGATGCAAAGCACAACAGCTGGATATTAATGCAGCTTGGCATCACAACCATTTGGGGCCTTTTTTTTTCCTTAATTAATGCTCTACCGTATTACAACAAGGAAACAGTTTCTCTTCTTTTATTACCATCCTATCCCTGAGCCAAGTATTAAATAAGACTTAATTTAATTAGTTCTTATATTTTCTCCCCTTGCAAGATTATTCAGTAACACAAGGCTCCTACCCAGCTCCCTTTCTTGCAGGCAGATAGAAATCCTGCTGATGGTGGTGGGAACACTTCAGACATCTAATTTACATGCAAGACGGATTACCGGGTTATGAAAAGTAGAGATATTTTCAACCAGTCCTGTGGTTCACCTTTTGCTTTGCTACACATTCCCAAGCTGCTCCACTCTCCCTGCCCTTCTGCAGTGTGTGGGGATGCCACCAGCTTCAGACCTCACTCCCAGGCTTGTCCCACCTTTGGGCTGCTCCACAAAAATGAAAGCTGTGAACCATAGGTTTGAGAGTTGTATCCTGGCATCCCTTTATCCTGCTGGCATTGCTTTTTCCCTTCACCCCCAGCTTTTCTCTGCAGACTAGGTGAGCTGGTTTTCCTCACCCTGGTGTTTTGAAGGGAAGAAATGCCTCTGGCCTCCAATCTTAAGCACACTCCTATTTGGAGTGGACCTCTGGGGTTCTCAGACTCCCTGGACATTTGGATGCAGATGACACCCTGCTAGCTCCTCCATGAGTCTGCCTACCAAAAGCCTGGCTGGAGACCAGGACTGTAGCATCTACTGCATTCCCACCACTGAAATGCCCAATTAACTGGGCTGCTGCCCCAGCAGATCCACTCTCATTCCATCAAGGGGAGGCTTCTGCTGGGATTTGAAGTCAGAGCTACTGCTGTGTGTGCCCAAGGTAGAACCTGATCAAGGGGAACCTTGAGGGATGGGGCTGCTGGAGCAGAGCTCTCCAAAGCACACAAGATGCATTAACATGGGTTGGAGAAAGCCTGAGTGTCATCCCAAATCTCATCCTGAGTGGGAACAGCAGTGAAACCCTGGTGCTCGCTCTGGGCAGTGAGCCGTAACAGCAGCTGCCGAGGATGCTGCTGAAGGGTTTGACACCACTGAGATCTGGGCACTGCTAACCATGGCTCACTACCTTGATGCAGCCCTTGGGTGACCAGGAGCAGCAACACATGCCTGGCAGCCCAGAGTAGATCTGGCTTTAGAAATCCTGCAGATGTTTTGACTTAGGAGTGGGCATCTCATCCTTTTGATGCACAATAAATAACCAATGTGTTGTGATCAGTCACTCAATATCAACTGACATCAACAGCCACAGCTTGGATAGAGCACAGAGAAGAAAGCCCTTGCAAAGTGCCTTTGGGGAGGGGATGCACAGTGTCATGTTATGCAGATCATCTTTAATGAAGAAAAAACCTGTCCCAGGCTTGTTAGCTAGGCAGTGCCTTCTCCATGCTTCCAGCCCAAAATGGGGAACATCACCTTGAAGCAACAAATTACAGCAAAACCCAGAGCCTCGGGACAAATGCAGCCAAGAGAACGAGCAGGACCCAGCTCTGAGGGTTTCATTCAGTCCAGAGCAGAGAACCCATGGGCTGAGTCAGGCTGCTGGGTTCTGAGTCACATCCATCGATTTCCCAGCACTCCTGCCAGCAGGCTTGCCCAAGCAGGGGCTCCAGCCTGCCTGCTGCTGGCTCTGCCCTCAGCACCCACCTCAGCTCTGCCTCCAAGCACTCTGCCTGCAGAAAACTGGGAATGGTGCTTGTAGAGAAGAGCAGGGAGAATTCTGGCCACGAGCAGTGTCAGGAGGAGACATCAAACAGCAGCAGCACTACAGGGGGAAGGGAGGATTGATGGGAAGGGTGAAGAGTGAGAAGCAGCCTGGGCAGGAGTGGGTGTCTGGTCCAGGTACTGGTGACAGCGCACCAGGAGGCTTTGGAGTCTGAGAAAAGCACTCTGCAAAAGGAAAAACACATTCGAGCAGCGAGGTGAAAGGTCTGGAAAAAGCGGCGAGCGAGAGAGAAGGAGTAGGAGGAAACGTGGGCGCAGAAGTAGGTGGTGCCACATAGCAAGTTTCTGATGTAGCCGGGAAAGGCATCCAGAGCTCCCAATTTCCAGGCCCACACCTTCACCAGGAGACCATCTGTGCTCTCCCAGGGGGAAGGAGCCCCCAGGTCAGGCAAGAGTGTTTTCCTCATTCTGTAAAAATAGCAGGCGGTGCCGAGGCGCGGAACAGCACCGCTTCCCAGGGCTCCTGCGCTGGCAGTGACGCTCCAGGCTGGGTCTGTGCCTGCAGTACCCACTCTGTGGGAGAGCTGCATCACTGCTCTGGGACCTGCCATACTCACCTGCCTCCTAAAATGGTGTCTCAGCCGAGGTTTCAAAAGCATCAGATGATAGCTTGGGGTTTTTCTTCCTGGTGTGCAGCCATAGGTAATCCAATTCCACCCTTTGGAACATTTTAATGAGGGTTTTGATTTCTTTTCTGATTAAAGGTTGTCTTTCAGGAAGACAGTTATTCCCCCAGATTCTGTTGAATGCAGACTAGAGCAAAGCAACCAAACAGAACAGCGGTGGGTCTCTTCGTTTTTAGTTTTTCCTCCCAGCCTTAATTAAAAGGAAAATTCTGGCAATTCTGAATAGGGATTCTTTTTGCTGGTATAATTTGTGTTTGTGAGAGCAGGCAGAACACTCACCTGTTTCCTCAGGTGCTGATGCTGAGGCACAACGGTGAGGACTCACAGGCAGTGTCAGGAATGCTTTCAGGAATGCAGTGAGGGCACATCCCCATTGCACCAGCCTCATCCCCTGCAGGGCCCCATGCAGCACAGTCTTGAAAGCTTCCAGGGATGGGACACTCACAGCTTCTCCAGGCAGCCTGTGCCAGGGCCTCATCACCCTCACAGGGAACAATTCCTTCCTAATAACTAATCTAAACCCGCCCTCTGTCAGTTTGAAGCTGTTACCCCTTGTCCTGTCACTACATGCCCTTGCCAACAGTCCCTCTTTAGCTCTCTTGCAGGCCTTCTTTAGGCACTGAAAGGCTGCTATGAAGTCTTCTCAATGCTTCATCTTTTCCAGGCTCAACTGGCTCAGCCCATCTTCACTGGCGATGTGGTCCAGCCTTTTGACCACATTTGTAGCTCTCCTCTGGACTCATTCCATCAGGTGAATGTCCTGAGATTTAGGAGATTAGGAGTCTGAAATATGGTGCAAGGGTTCTGAAAGCCAAGGTGTAGCTCATCCACAGAAAACAAGGCACCTCTGGCAGGCACTTCAGTCGAACCTCATGGGGGTTGTGTCAGCAGCAGGTGACACATCCAGCCCCCTCCCCAGCATGGCTGCCCATGTTTATTATTTATTTGCAAATACCACAGCCCAGGAGGAGCAAAACATGTCCTGTTAATTTAACAAAGAGGGTGTAGAGCAGGGGGAGTGATGGCTGTGCCAGCCTTGCTGCCAGACAGGGGCAGGACACAAGGAAAACAAGCAGTGTCGGTCCCTCAGTGTCCCCTGCCAGCAGCACACACCTCCTCGGTGCACGGGCTGCAAAAAGCTCCAGCACAGCCACAGCCAACCAAATCAGCCTCTTGCCATCCCATGGGAACACAAACTTTTGACGCCATTGGAGAGGCCCTGTCGGTGTGAGCTGTGCATTTACATGTCTCTGCTCTCTCCCTGTGAAGCGCAGGGGCCAGTTTTGCTGTGTTACCTGTAATAAACATTTAATGCCACGCATTCAGGATCCCTCGTTTGCCCTGTAGAAAGTTTCTCTTCATGCATCAGACTCAGAGAACAAAGCCTGGACTGTTTAGCCGCAGGATTTAACCACCTGTTGTAATACCTTGTTGATCTAATCTTTTGTTTTAATTAAAAGCCTTTCAGTTGGGTTTACAGGTTCTTTTCTTCCCTGCACCCAATGCCAGCTTGCCACCTGCTTCACTGGCTCTGTCTCTGTGGGAATTCCAAGCAAAGAAAATCCTCAAAGTCCTGTGCATGGAGGCTTAAACACAGACATGAAGACAGGATTCAACCTGAGACCTTGGAAAAGGCTTCTGCCTTTAGATCCAGAAGGATTTAGAAACCATGGGCAAGAATGTGGGTTTGTAGTTTAGACAGAAAGACATTAAGCTAGGTAGTAGAAAGTTTTAAAGTGAAGACATAGAAGTAGTTATAAAGGTAATAAGAAGTCTTAAAGTGTAGCAAATAGTTTTGTGTATCATTATATGACTGGCTAAGAAAATCCGCACTGCGGCGAAGAGGTGTAAAACAAAATAATGAACTATTGGTGTGAAAGTAAAAACATTCTTTTGTGGCAGAAGTTTATTGGCTAATTAACCTTTAAAAGACCTTCTAACCTGTGGTCTTGTGACCACTGACCACGAACACCTGGCAAACACGGTGAAGGTGTTCTCACACCTTCATGAGACTGTAGAAGAATAATAAATCATGCTTTTATTTTCTCCTAGTGGTCCTGTCTCTCTTAAAATCCCAATATGTCTTGTCAGTGGAGCTCACATCAATCCTCTTCATTGCCTCCAAAGGCATGGAAATGGATAGAAAACAAACAAATCCACCTCAGCAAGTGTCCAGTCTGAGACACAGTGCTGTCTGGCCACTGCTGGGCACAACAAAGGGTGAGATGAAAGAGCTGCCACGAGTGGGGAGCCAACAAAGCAATTCACAATGTCACCTGCCCTCCAGGCCAGCTCATCTCTACTTGAGGGAATAAACCAACTGCCTTTGGGGCCCCAGTCCACTGACACCCAGGTGGGTGCTTTGGAAACCAAGAGAAAGATGCTTGCATGAGGTTGAGATGTAAGCTTGGTTTCAAGTGCTGACATGAATTCTCCTCTGTCTCATAATTAAAACATACACAGCTTACATCAGGGATCTCCTGCACTGGATGCATACTTCAAGATGGCTACTTTGAATATCAATCTTTTTTCATCCACAGATTTAAATAAAACCCAGACTCCACCAGCCAGCAGAATTAGTTTTATGCTTTTGATTAGGTCACTTCAGAAGAGGAAAATCAGCAAATCAAAAAGCAAGATTTGAGAAAATGCAGCCGTGCAGCAGTGCTGCCTTCCCCAGCCACTCACAGCAGCTCCTTGGTAAGATACGCTCCATTCTCCTTCCCATTCGCAATTCTTTGTTCCTACCAAGCTTCAAAAGCTTTTCTTATCCTTCTGAGGAGAACAGTGACAAGCCCTTCAAAACTGGCCACATGCCTAACACACAAAATCATTTGAAAACTCTGTACTCACACTGTTTCTGGCACTTCACCTGCCAGTGCTACCAAAGCAGGAGGGAATCCAGCACAGCCCCAGCCAGCCCTGTGGAGCCACCTTCAGCTAACACAGCCACCACCACCTGTGAGAATGAAGGGCCAAAACATCATCCAAGAAGAGAGCAGGCAAGGCTTTGGGAATATCGAGCGGCTGGGTTTTTCCTTGCCTTTCCCCTGCTTTGGCAAAGAGGCAGGTTAAAAGCCAAGACACCTTTGGTGCCATCACCACCCATAGCATCCAACCCTCCCCTCTGCTGCTACAGGGAACCAGTCGGTCCTGCCACAGGGAAAACAGGACACAGCTGATGGAGATGGCAGCTCCAAGCCGAGCGTGCCGTGCCGCCGAGACCTGTCAGGCTGTGTCACAACACGCAGCGTGTCGTGCCTCGCCGCTCTGAAGAGCAACAAGCCGGAAAAAAAAAAGGGAACAGGAAAAAAAAAAAAAAAGGATTCGGATCTAATACATGAGTGGGCCGGTATGTGCAAGAGAGATGAATATGAAGTAAAACATGCTGGATGCTACAGTAATAACCGGGCGCACGCGGAGAGGCTGGAAGTGAGCCAGGGAGGGGAGATACGAGAAGGATGCTCTGAGCTCAGTCTGTGCGTGGCGGAGAAGCTGCAGCTCCTGAATGAGCGCGAGGCGGATCCCGAGGCTGCCACGTGGGCGTCGGGCTGACACTGCTCCACCAAAACCAGTGGGAACCCACGTCACCTCCAGGCCAAGGGTGGTGACCAGGCTCACCCCCTGCCGGGCTCAGCAGACACCCAGTGTGTAGGGGAAAAGCTGGATTTTGTCCTGTAAAAATAAGGTGGCTCCTATCCACGTGTCAAGTCCAGCAAACTGTGGCACCAAGCACAGAGATGGGTGACTTCAACTGGTCCCCACCAAACACAAGAATGTCTCCCCCAGTATTTCTGTATTAAGGGTGGCACCAGCTCACACCTCTTTGTATGGCAATGCCGAACCTAAGGGCCCCTCTGGCTGTGGCTTCGTGTCCATGCAAATCCCATTTTGGGGACCAGTGGGAGGAGAATGGAGGTCTCAGGCAGGCACCCACTGCCGAGCAGCATCCCTGCCTCCATTCCCTGCCCGCCGGAGGCGGCGGGAGGAAGGGCTGCCTTCCCCAGGTCCTGTGGGCGTTCACATGGCCCCTTCACAGCAGCCAAACACACATTTACCAAGAGCAAGCTTCTAACGGCATGGGGATGAGTCATTACGGGGTTTCAAAATGCGTAAATATGATCGCATCCTAATTCAGTGTGTCACAACGAGCTACCCTGCATCTGCGGGGTTACTCGGCTCCGCAGAAACCTCGGAAATTCCTGCCCAACCTTGTGATGCAAAAATTCATCTGTATTCGTGTCACTGCACGCAGAGAGTTAATGTGTTTTTTAGTTTTTTTTTTTTTTTTAATTTTGGCACTGGGTTTCAATGGAGGCTTATGTGCAGTGTTACAACCCAGTACTGCTATGTTTTGCATCACAAATTTACAACCGAGTAATAAGTAAACACAAGATCTTTTGGCTTGGATTTTCCAAGGTGATTAAATAATTTTCTAAATAGCTTTGAGAATGAAGCTGTCTGAAATCCCCAAGGTAATAGGAAATTAACTGCATCCCCATACGCTCCATAGACATAGGAGGAATTCAAATTTACTGAGACGTAATAGAAAATACTTAAGAAAGCAAATAGAATTGAATAAAACCTCTTGCAATGTAAATTAATTCTGCCCAAACCAGCAGTGATTACCTTTGCTGCCATGGCTTCTCCAGAGACAGTATGTGCCCCAGGCTCCACATGGCCCCTGCCTCACCAGCACCTGTCACAGACAGTGCGTACCTCAAACAAATATCATTTGAAGGCCTCCAAATATTTTTCTTTTAAATGGTCAAAAGCAGTATTTGTTGCGCACTTACCCAAAGAACAGGGAGACAGGAGCATCAGCAATCAGGCTGAGTGGTGGTTTTGGAGACAGCAGGTGTCTAGAGCACCATCTGATGACCCAAAGATTTGGTAGTAGCCTACTTGAGGGCTTCCCAAGCTTTCCCACAGTGGGAAGCACCTCCTCCATCCCCCTCAGCCCTGAAGCACTGCCAGCTCACCCAGGCACGGCCAGTGAGCTGGAGCCCTGTCCTGGGGTGAGCGCCACAGCCCAAAAACACATTTGAAGGGGCCTCGCCCTTGCCCAGGGCTGCAGCTGCAGGTGATGGGCAGGGCAAGCAGCCCCACCTGGGGCCTTCATCCCGGTACAGCCAGGCAGGGGGAGCCAAGAGCCACCGGGGGAAGGGCTCTGGAAAGCCATCCCTCCTGAGCAGCTCGAGGAAATTCATATTTCATGTTCTGCTCCTTCTCTGCCCACGGAGTTCTTTCTCGTGGTGGTGCGTAGGTGTATGTGAGGGATTTATCCTTTCCCCACTGAATCACTGCAGCACAACATCTTTTCAACCCTTCTGTACAGCACAAAAGAGCCTCATGGCATTTCTCCTCATTTTCCTGCTTAAGGAGACAGCCAGCAAGTTCCACAGTGCGACCCAGTTGCACCCCAGCTCAGGGCTGAGAACAGCACGAGCCCTGCTAGCCCTGGTTGGGAGCATGTTTGGAGGGGCAGACACCCCCCCCTTCTGCCAGCTGGCACCCCAAAAACACATCCTGATGCCAGCACGAAGGGGTCTGGAATAACGCTGCTTGTTCAGCTGGCAAATGGCTCCAGACTCAAGAGAATGAGCAGAGCAGGGTGCACTGAGCGTGCTGTGCTCTCCTCAGGGCCTGGGGAGCCCTGCTCCAAGCCAGAGTTACCAAATCCCAAGTGCCACAGCACTCAACCTTCCCACTTTAATGAGGGGCTGCTGATATGCTTCCCTCAGGTCTGATGCTGGTGGTGTGTATGAGTTCTCTGTATATTCTGACAGGAAAATGGGGAGGAAATTGAGCTCTGCAGCTGTTATTGTGGGCAAAGTCATTGCATCACCGTGAGTGAAGGCCCAGCCACAGGCAAAGGCCCTCCTGGCTGACCCTCATATCAACTGCTCATTTAGAAAAAGACACAGGAGCTTTAGGCAGGTAGCAGGAAAAATTTAAATTTTGGCTGTATGTGAAATCTCCTGAAGCTTCAAATGAATGTTAATGACCCTTGTGTAAGTTGTTCTATCCAACAGTGCTTTCCAACCAAGGATGTCACAGCTTGATGAGACAGACTCGGGCCGGCCTAAAGCAAACCTGTGGGCTCCAGCAGCACAGTGCTCTTACTGAACTTTGGGCAGCCACAGCAAGTTAGAAAAAATAGACATCTAAAGGTTTTCTGGTTATACTTGTGTGCAGCCTGCCAATAATGTGGCTGTTCTCCCCCGTCCTTGCACCTTCAACACAAGAGAGTGCAGCTGCTCTCTTCTCCTCTTTCCCAGAATAGGGCAAGATTGCATTGAAGTGCAAGGTAAAAGCCAGCAAACACTGAGCCACTAGTTCAGAATTCCCATGTTTACTCTCCTCTGGACTGGGAGAAGGCAGAGGGACTGCACCTACTCTGACTCCATCTCTGCTTCAAACCACCCCTGACTTCCATGCCATCTCACCAATCTGTTTTGGAGGTTTATGGAGGGGTTCTATCTCCTGTCCCCCTGACTGCTCTTTGATGCTTTTACTCCCTTGTCTGCTTTTCCCTCTTTATACTCCATCTCCCATCCAGTTTCTGCACCCTAACAACCTCCCAGCAGAGATGTGGGCTGCTGCTTGGAAAGCAAGCTGGAACAGGGTGGGGCACCAAGGCTGCCCCATTCCCTACGAGCACTTACACCGGCCTGGCATCCCACCCGAGCAGCCCTGCGCTGTTTGCAGCCCTGTGTAAACTGTGAACAAAAGCAGGAGATGGGAAGGGAATTCAGCGCTGCAGACCCTGCCTGGGTTTTAGTTCCTCCCTCCTGCCTGGGGCCTCTGAGCCCTGCAGGCTGTGCACATAATGAGGCCACCCTTAAATGAGGATTCAACCGCAAGAGGAGGAAAAGGCTTCCTCCACACTGAGAGCTGCAGTTCGAGGTACTCCCTCCTCCCCTATCCCCTCCTCCCAAATTAACATCTTCTTTTAGAAAACACAATTATAAAAAACCAAAAAGGACAAACCCTGGGGAAACTAAAGAGTTCTCACGGTGAATTTTATTTTGTAAGCAACAATATAAACATGTGAATAAAACAGGCATCATTTGCAGGGCTGGCCTTTGATCCGGAGTACCCTGGATCTAGCAACCCTTCCCGAGCTGACGAGGGCAAGCCTTTACCTGCGACTCCAGAGGCTGGCCAGGGTGCAGTCCACCAAGACCTTTGTCATGGAAAGACCAATGCTTGAGTGTTTGCTATTACCAAGCATATGTGCAATCTTGGAATGTACCTCCCACCTCCCCCACCCCAGGATAAAAAAACAAAAAAACAAACAAAAAAAACCCCATACAGCTGCAAACCGGTAAAAAAAATTGCTTCCAGCTTATTGAGACTGAAATGGCCTGTTGGACTTGAAACTGAAATATCATTCTGGAGATAACCAACTGATCGTGACACAAAGTACTGTATTTACAACTCAAAAATATAACTGTTATAGACTTTAATTTATAGCAAATTTAATACATTAGTGTTTACAAAATAAATTCTGGACTCAACTGAAACAGCGTGCTGCTTAGCATGTTCTTTTTCCTTCCTCTCACTTCAACTGAAGAGACCAGCAAGCTTAAGAGCTTCTTCTGTGACCCACACACAATTTTTGATGGTGTCAGATGTTGGATAAAACCAAATGTTTCCTGCATCTCTAAAGGTTTGCTGCTTGGTACCTTGTATTGCTCAAGCTGTACAGTTCAAACCTTAAGCTGTCCTTTAACAAGTTCCATACACATCTCATGAAAGCTACTCAGCTACTAACCAGGGCACTGGTTAATGTTACAAACTGAAGAAACATCCGTGCTACTAACTCACACAACAGGAAAGAGGAAATATAACTACACATTCAATCTCTTATGCCTAAACAGCAAAGCTGTGAACTCCATTGCTTAAAGTAAGATACTTCAGTAAGTGAAACAGTACCATACAGTTCAAGAAACATTTTTTTTTAAAAAAACCAAACATTTTAATAGTATAAAAAGTTGTTTTACTGGTGTTTCTACTATAAAGCTTTGTTCCACAAATCAAGTGATAAAATAATTAGATATGTTTACAGTGATAAGAGACTGCAGTGTAGACATTTCAGCTCACATTTTGCTGAGTGTTTCAGTACAACAGAGACTGACTGATTCATTAATACACACCTAGGACACAGAGCAAACTGCAGACATGAAGTGCACACCTGAATAAGGAAGTTTACCCTCTGACATGGTAACTCACTTTCTTCAGCTCTCCCTTTCCTCTCCAGAACACGTTGTAAGTAAAAACTGTATTTGGAAATGGAGGCATATAACTGTCCTGACTGCAGAGCAGCACAGAGGAAAGATGGATGCACACAAACACACCATGGTAAATTCCAAAGTTATATGCCAACGACTCCTCCTTAGATAAAATGACATCTTCAAAAGTGAACATGTACAAAAAATAAAAACTGTCAAATAAATAAAGAATACAGATGTTAATTAATCACATACATAAAGAAACATATTGGCATACTGTATGCAGTATACAGTATATTCATAGAATCATGTGGGCTGGACAGCACTTACTAAGGAGTTACGTGCTGAAGAGAACTCCTTGTCTCTCTCCTCCAAAAAATCTTATGGTTTCTGGATATATCAAGTGCAACCTTTTACACCGATGCATAAATCCTGCACCATATCTCATCTTCTCTGCCACACTTGGGATGCCTTTTTTTTTTTTTTTTTTAATTACAGATCCACAGAGAAGTCCAAGAAGTTATAACTGTCTGAATGACAACTTCTGCAGCCCTGTCCATACTACTTGGTCTCTTGAGTTTCCTACCAAATGAAATTTAGTAATTGTATGGTACATCAATCCCCAGTTTTTCCTGAGGAAATGGGAGCCAACCATATGGACTCTTCCATCCTCCAACTGGCATTTCCCACACTCCTGACCTGTATGTAGGTATTATGCTGTGTGTTACACAAAGGCTGCTGAAACCATTGGAAGTGATGTAGCAATAGTTAAGTGTCAAGTACATCTGCTATAATACAGAATCAGGGTCTAGGTCTATCAAATGCTATATCCACATAACATTTTAAACCATGAAAATATTGTAAGCATTTTCCTTTTTCTACAAATATTGTTGCAAACTTGCTGTTAATTGTGTCACGAGGTTTGCATTCCTAATTCTCCAATGATTTTTAATTCAAATGTTTAACAACCATATCTACGCTAGGTACACTGAAAGAAGACATTGAAATTTCAAGTAAAATGAACTGTAGCCACATCTACTGGACTCAATACACGTCCCGACATCTAGATTTACTTTGATAAGTTATACAAATACATAATACATTCTTAAATAATGAAGACCCACAATATTAATTTGTGAATCTTCCCACTTTATAAAACCACTTTTACAGGAATGTTTATCCACCTGTATTACTGTTTTAGTTGCAGTGTCTCTTGCTTTCCTGTTTCCAAGGATTACTGTACCAGTTCTTAGGCTTTGGCTATTGAAATCTCTTATTTGAATGAGGCAACACTGGTTATTAAGGCTGTTTTTTTTTTTCTCTTGTGAAGTTTCATTCTTTACTATGACACTGTTTTCCAGAGCAGAATGACTATCTTGTGTCTTCAGGTTCTGTTTTTATGACCTTCCTTTCAATGTTGTTAAAAGCGGAATGAGGAAAATCCTTTAAAATACCAAGGCCTTCTGCATTGAGAAAAGAAAGAAAGAAAGAAAGAAGTTAAAATACTGCTTGGAAACAAATATATTTTGTTCTTAGATCAAAAAAATGTCCAAGAACCATATGAATACCAACAGTTGAAGAAATAAATCCTGCCTCCCCCTCTGGGCTTTAACCCAGCTAGGTTAGAACCACCTCAGTCACACTGCATGATAACAGAGGAAGCATCACAGATACATTTCAAACCCCTCTGGCAGCAGGGGCTAATGGAGATGCACTCTGCACCTGCATTTTGAGAGGGAATGGGTAAAAATCCCTTACTAGAGATTTCACTAAGTGAATTAGCACTGGGATTTTGGGTCAATCTGCAAAAGAGATGAGCCAAGATTGCAGTACCCCAAAGTGCAAAAGACAAGATTCTGCCTGGTCTTCAAAACAACTACTTTTGTACCTTGCCTTTCTTTTTGTATCTTTCCCACTGCAACTTTTGAACTCAGGTGGGATTTTATTATTACTCCTGAAGTTGCAAGAGTCTCAAGAGCCCCTGGTTTTATCTCAGTGCACTGAGTATTAAACTGAAACCACCCACGGAGATTTCACAAAGGTTTCTTGCTCTCTTTTATTGAACTTAGAGTGGGTTTCTCCCAGTGCCAGAGGTAAATGACAAGACTGGCAGTAAGCAGAGGTCAGTGAATGAGAAACCCAGGTAGGATAAACTTACTGCATGACATGCAGCTCACAGCAGAGAAACAGTGCTAGGTCCTTATAAATCAGAATAAAGACATCTTTTTTACTAAAAAGCCTGATTTTATTACACAGAATGAAGCCATGTCATAATCATGTTGCTGTCACTGTGATGCAGTTTAAGTATTTAACAGCAGTAATCCGGGTCACTACCAAGTAAAGAAACACGCCAGAACTTGGTTATCTGATTCCAGCTACTGCATCCCCTAAACTTTTCTCAAATAATATTCAATCTGACTCCAGATTAGCAAGTAACACTCCTTTTGGGGTTTTCTCCAAAACTTCTATGGCATGGTTATATGCAATGCATGCCAGCCCGTCTTCCTGGCTGCTGCACTCAGAGACATGACAGAAAATAAGAAATGCTGGGTGATTTCTCAGGGGCAGCACTAACCCGAGGACTGAGACTTTGCCTCACCACTGGGGTAAAGCCGGATCAAATCACTGCACAGAGATTTCCCAACGTGCTGCTCTCCATCAAGTGAAATGTGCTGCATCTGTCTGCTTGGCAGGTTGGACATTCGGAGGTTCAGTGGTCTTTCACCTGCAAGTTGTTCACAGCAAAACATCGATGCATTAGAAAAAAAGCAGTATTAAAAAGCAGATAGAGAGTTAAACACATATTAATTCTATCAGCAAAAGTGCATTCTAGATTCCATTCCAGCTGCTCAGTGATGTTTTCCAGTAAAACAAGGCTTATGTAAATGTACTGCTTTGCAGACTACTTCACTGACACAGTTAGAAAGGGACACTCAGCCAGACAAAACAAAATTAATTATTTTTTAGAGACCCACTTTATTCTGCTCAAAAATCCTCTTGAGATACAAAAATTTTCTTCTCCCACTGCACAATCCCTTTGAGATCCTGAAATTTTCAGTTCCCCTGCACAATGGCTAAATGGTATAAAGCAGCTTGCTGGGCCAAGGAAAGCTGGATCCACACACCTATTCTTCATGATTACTTCTGTATCTCATTGCTTGACCAATACACACAAGTGAAAATCTGGATTTTAATGCTTACTTGTATTGATTCCCTTAGCAGTCCCCCTACTGCTTCTTTTCAACCCCCTTAAAAAACCAAAACCTAGCACTTAAAAAACAGACACAAGAACTTCTGGTTGTATTTCTTTTGTTTGTAACATTTTGTCTCATTTCAAAACAGTAAAAAAAGTGATCCAAACAGAAATGCTCAAACAAAACAAACACTCCAAAAATTAATTCAAGACAAGGAATAGCCAGTTGGTAAATCAAAGAGAACCACAGAACTGTAAGCTTTTTGAAGAATAACAGAGTACTAAGAACATCATTAGAATCTGCTTAGCGCTAAGTAATTTACATAGCCAGCTCCTCAGGTTTTGTTCCTAGACTGCACAAACAGGTAAACAAAAAGGGGTACCAATCATATTGCTTGTTTAATTTTCAATTTCCACAAAACAAGAAAACAAATGAAATGCAATACTCTCATATATTTTCAAAACTGAGGATAAAGCTAGAGCAAAGTCCTGCTCTCAAGAACAGCAGCTGTGCCCAGCCTCCTTCCCTCCCCACGTTATTGCTGGGGAAATCAGTTTGCCCAGATGCACAGGAGCAAGAGAACAGAACCTGAGTGTACATCTGATTGCATTATTTACACCATAAGCACTTCAGGGCAGAGAGAGATCTTGTCTTGTCCGTTCAGTGCTCAGGGTTCTGTATGAGATAAACACCGCCACCGACAGAGGTTGCATAACATCAAATGTCTTTGCTGGCAGCAATGCCGTGCCTGGGAGCTACCATACCTTGTCCATCAGCATTATCTAATGACATGCCATTGGGGCTGTGCTCTTCTGAGTTCTGCCTGTAACACCCTGTGGAAAGACGTCTCTCTAACGCTGCCTGGTTGCAAAGAAACTCCATCTGTTTTGCCATCACCTTTTCCGACTGCAATTAAAACAAAAAAAGATTTCTCTCTATATACATACATAGAGCAAGTCAAAACACAGGGGGAAGAACAGTATCAGATGAAAAGACTAACAGCCTAGAAAGTGGCTTTTGTTGACTCATATGTACAGATGTGTGCTTTACGGTTTCTTCAAAACTATGAAGCAAACAAAATATTTTTGCATCCATACAGCTTTTCATAATGTACATCTGAGTCACTCAAGAATACTTAAAATGCAAGCTGTTGTAGTTCATCTACACAGAAATGCAACATTAAATTCTGTTCTTCAAAAACACACAAAAATCACTTCCTGCACTTTATGACTGCAGGTTACGTGAAGAGAATCTCAAGAAAAGCAAAAAAGAATGTCTTAATTATCCAGTTAGCTCTGTTCAAATATATACCTTCACAAAGTATTCCAAAAAGTATTCCAAGAGCAATGGCAACATCTGCTAAAAACTTATGCCAAGATTTCACCAGACATCTTGGAACCTTTATTTTAGGAAACAGCGCTACACAAGCTTAAAAATCTGCCATTCTGAAAGTGTAGGATGACAGTATGTTTGTGGGGGATAAAGGTGTGAAATGTCTGTCTAGAGAAGAACAGGACCTATACACCTCTAGAGAGTGGAGCTAAACAATCCAGAGCAACGTGGGAGGAAATGGCGTCTGAATGTTTGTCATTGACTTGAATGCCAAGAGAATTCTAACTTTCACTATAATCTTGTTCTTGAGAGAATGTAAATAAGCATCTTGCAAAAATAAGAAGAAAATCACAAGTCAAGAAAGTTGATTTAGAAGAGCCACAATGAACGTAAGAACAGAAAGTGTACAAACTTAACATGTACAATTGATAGGAAAAAATTATTTCTCTTTCAGGTAATGCCATAATTGCTTCAACTGCTACAGAGGTCTATTCATTGCAGAGCATTTCACTTTTCATGGGAGATGCTGAAAGCCCTGATTTCCCACAAAAGGCTGCTTGCTCAGCATAGTTCAACAATTTACACTACAATGAAAGCCTAACAGACCAGCACAACCTGGGCTTCTCCAGCACAGTGGTGACCCTGACAACAGGGTAATGGCATGGCCAGTGTTTACATACTCTGGCTCAGAGCTCATCAGGATCTGCAGAAGAACACTGATAGCTACAGCTTAGACTTGGGAGGAAGGTAAAAAGAGAAACTATTTTCAGTTTACTTTCAGGCGTGCTTTAACTTCGCTATTCTGCCAATCCCATTACCAACTTTCAAACTATACAGTAATTTTTAAAAAGAATAAAAATATTTCTCATTCATGATATCTTTTTCTTGTTTACTTGGGACAAAACTAGAATTTCAACAATGCTTCTGATCACCACAGCAAAATCTGTAGAGTTGTATATCTGTTCAAGCTTGACTTAAATCTGTAGTCTGTTGTTACGTGGCAGTGACCAACAAAAACTTTAAACTTTAAAGCATATACAAAATTAGCCCATGTAATTATTCTGTGACATGTGGCATAATTGCATTTGATGTATCACACATTTGTACAACCAAGCACTACTTTGCAATAGAAGAAATTATAGGGTAACACATCCATTCTCAGAAAACAGGAAGGTAATTCCTGAACATCATCTTACGTGCAAATTTGGTGATTACATTTGCCCAAATCAGCTATACAAAACAAATTTGTTGCAACTTAGCATGAAATCCCTCCTTGGCAAGAACTGTCAGTAGGAGATGGGTATTTTGCCTCGAGGCTGGGATACACTACAGGAAAGACAAAGAAAGAATTGGCAACCTGTCTTCATTTATACAAAGCTTTCTGTCTGCTCAAGAACACTGTGCTTCCACCAGGCTAGGTGTTGTTTAGGAAGCCAATTTATCCTCTCAGATCCAGAGGTTCACTTTTTTCCTAAACATATTGGTCTTTCTTCTTGTAAGACATGTCAGAAGTGAGGACTCCAAGATCGCCTACTCTATTCCTCTCGACTCAGTAACTTGAGCTTTCCATTTATAGCAGATAACGCAAGTAACACAGCACAGACTGTACCAATACTACCCTACTTGCTCCCAACAGGCAACCACAGATTTTCAAGCCTACTATGCTGCATCTTATCTCCTTGGAACTAACAAGGGCAAAGCTGTAGTACTGTGACAGAACAGATTCGGGAGGTAAACCCAAATTAAGAGTGATGCAATCACAGCTAAACTAGGTAACCTTTTAAAATTGATGGGAATTCATTTAATCATCAAAACAACAACATATCAAATCCAATGTACAAAGACACAAGCCTGTATTATTCACAATGCAGTGTAGTTGGTTTACCTGGGAATTAAGAGCTGTTGGGTCTTCACTCTTTCCTTTAGCCAAAGCAAGCGGCATTTTGTCCTGTTGATAGAGTGTCTGGACTGTGTCCTGGAAGTCAGGATACCCATCCTATTTGGCATAAAAAGAAACCAAACCAAGAGGGACATATTACTATTTTTTCTTCACCTTCTTTGTACACACAGAAGGAAAAAAAAGCTAAAAATCATACTCCTGAACTTCTGTGAAAATTCTGGACTGCAATTTACATGTTTGTGTTATCCACTTTACTTAAGTTTGTGCATAAAACACAAACAGCCTCTCCACAGCAACTGCTATATACCTAAAATGGCACAGAAAATCTCATCTCCCTGTTTCAGGTGAATCCAAACTACCCTTGTTACTGCCATTAAACTAGTTTATATTCAGCCTTGATGGGCAGATTTAGGCCTATGGTTTCTGTAATTTTTCAGAAATCAAGTTTATATGTAGTTAAGGATATATACTAACCTTGTGAAACTGAAAAAAGCCTCTTGAAATTCAACATGTTTCACACAGAACCTACACTAGTATCACAAAATGAAATATCACCATTTCAGAAGAACAGTGGAAAACTTATAGACTATGGGAAAGCATGATTCCATAACTCTTCCAGTCTGAAGTTCTTATGACATGCAAATCTCTTCTGCAGCTGGCATATGTATCAGTAAAGCAAATAAAGTTCCTGTGAAAGCCTGCCAGACTCCATTAAAATAATCATTGAAGCAAAGGTTCAAGATGAGGGGTTTATCCAGCTTGGTATTATTAAAGGAAAGCTCATGTACACTAGAGGAACATCCAGAAATGTTTACAAAAGCACAGTATTAGGTAACTGTCAAAATGTGAGAGGAAGCCAGAGATCTTAAGACAGACCCAAATCTGAGAACAATGACATCTGTCACTGAGGTTCTGCAGACCTTGGTCTCAAAAATACACCGAATTAGGTATACTTGCCTTGTAGATTCCAAAGACACATACACATCAATAACTACATTTTTGACGATAGATGGACAAAAGGGCTACAACCCAAGAGAAATAGAAGTGGTCTTCCAGAAAAAACACAGGGGAAGGACTACAAGGTTCCCTCCACTGGCAGGCTGCCCACTGACCTGCAGAGCAGTGATCTGACCCAAGGCTGATGGCCAGGACCTCAGTGCAATGTAATGCCATTAAACCTTTTCTTTACGCTCAGGAAAAAAACCTTAAAATCTGTCAGAACGCTGCATATTGCTTTTAAACACCCAACATACTCCCTCACGGAACAAATAAACACAATAGCTATGCAAAAACCTCATAGCCAGGTTAACTGCCACAAAGCCTCTGGCCTAAGCTAGAAACAAAGGCTTTGCAGCACATTTCCTTGAGTACTGACCACTTCCATAGTTAGGATCCGAATTTGTTTGGGAGCAGAGAATGATTATACGTAGGAAGATGAGAAGCTGAACACACAAAACCCTATTGTTCAGCATCCTATTTTTGCAACAAAACAGGTAACACAGTCCTTCACAACACATTTGTGATCACCTGCCTATACAAAACTGCAGGCTATTTCCCACAGGTGGGTCTGGCTGCCTGCTGCTGAGTCAGTCCCCCCTCAGTCAGGCAGACAGCTCCCGCAGGATGACGTGTTCTGGATCACCCTCCCAGAGCCCCTTCTCACTGCTGGCTGTCCCCAGTGCCCCGTGGGACGAGAACCACGCTGCACCAAGCACCAACCTGCACCAAGCACCAACCTGCACCAAGCACCAACCTGCTCTGCCCCATGGTTGCCCGCAGGTCCTGCTGCATGCACTGCAGCATTTTTGTTTTGCCATGCTGCTGCTCAGTTGTTTTCCAAGCAGTTTCGTGCAGCAGATGTTCCCAGTCCCACATGTGCTTTATCGCTCCCTCTAATGACATTTTTCCTATGAAAACAGTAGCTTCAACTGCTTTTGCTGTTTTTGTGAAAAAAACAAATCCTACACTTTGGTTTTCTTTACAGACTTCTCAGAAATAGTGGAGGTGGGGCTTTTCTCTCCTCGTCCTCCACCCATACTGGTAGCAAGGGAAGACGCTTCCTTGGAGCCTCTACTCAGGTCTCCCTGCCTGTGCCCCCTGACTCCCACCGAGCTGTGGGAAATGAATTTTTGAAAGCTCTTCCCACCCCACTTGCTGAGATGAATGAAGACACAGATACACAAAATAACTTCTTTAGACCACAGACAGCAAGAACATTTTTAAAAACTCTCCTTTTTTCCTCTCTTGGCTGTTCATGCAGACTCTGAAGGGGAACTTTGTCAGCCCCAACAGTGATGAGAGCAGCCTCTTCCTCACTTCTGCCTGATGTACCTGTGACTTGTTTTGCTTCCCAAGCTGGGACCACAACAGCTAACTGCTTTGAGTGGTGCTGGCACTGAGTCACAGGAGATGACAAAATAAGGGGTGCCCTCACCACACAACACCTGAACAGGAGAGATCCGTGCTCTGCAGGAGGATGTGCAATTTCCATCCCTATTCACCTGTCCCGCTCTTTGTCCAGAGTGGATTTAGAACTACAACTCCTGTTTTATAATCTGCTCCCAAATACCAGTTCACTCCACCCCTTTTTTCACTCCCTCCACACCTTTAGTCTGTCATTTGCCTGGAATTTTTTCCCCTTCTCCTCTTTACACTTCACTCCCACAGCTCACCCACCCACCCGACGAATAAGAGGGGGAGAGCTCACAGGGGAAGAGAAAGGCTTTTACAGGTAATTTGATGTAATTCATGGCACATTGTTTCTTTGTAATGCTTGTGTAAGTTTCATGTTCATGAAAAGGATAAATTTACAATGTGGCTGCAGATTGACAATGCTGCAGCTTGCACACAGCTCTGCTGGCTCTGCTCAAGGATGACCTTCAGAGCCTCTCTGGAGGCTTTTTTAAGTGTTATTATATTTCAGGAAATTAACTCATCTTTTTTTTAAGTAATCTTTTACACTATGCAAACAGGCTGTGAAGTCTTTCCAGTCTGAAGCCCTAGTAATTCTAGGCCATGCTTCACAGAGACATTAATGACTACTAGTTAAAGGAATGGTGAATCAAAATACAGAGTTCAGCCTTAAAACAGAAAGGCAAAATGACTCTTCTCACAAAAAATTAAAAAAAAGGGAAAAAGAAAAACATGAAAGAGCTAGTTATAACAACAAAAAATAGGCCTCATGTTCAGGTCCTTTCTGTATTTTCATGATAGTGTGCGAACAGATCCACAAAGAAGCATTACAACTTCAAAAACAGTGTAACGAATTCTTACCCAGAACAGAAGGAAAAATCTGCATTTGCTACCATTTTCATTTTTACTTTCACCTTTCCATAAAAAACCAAAACAAAACCAAAAAAATCCCTAAGCATATTACTAAAAAAGGGACTTTTTACATTTTTTTTAAATGCAAGAACCAGAGACCCAAAACAGCAGTGATCTACTATGTCATACTGTATCTTTTTTACATTTCATTGAAGTAAAGCCCAAAAATTTACAGTGTATGTCAAATTTAAAATGCACTGAAGTAATGCTTTACTGCTCCTGAGAAGACTCTCAAAGTTGGGGGGGGAAAAGACATTTCTACTGATAACAATATGGGTAACTTGAAATTAATAATACTATGCTATCAGACTAAAGATTTAATTTAATTTAATTTTCAATTTCTTATTTTGGAAAAATGACCTATTCCTGAAATGGTCATTTGCACAAGAATTGTCATTAGGACAATAAGTTTTCCCAAGCGTTTTAAAATGTAACTGGTAATTTTAGATAAAACAAGAACCAAGTGAATATCCTTTCTCAGAATTATTGAGCTATAAAGGGTATGAAAGAAGCAGGCCTTCCAGACTGTTTAAAATTTCACCATGCAGAAAATAGGAGAATACACATCCCCTAAAGGCTGTCCAGATTTCCTACTCTCCAGAAAGCCTTGAATTTCAGCTTGTGTTTTTCAGGGTTTTAATTTTACACTTTCTTTCAATGAAGATCCTGTAAAAAACAGCACCTCCCTTGCAGTGTGTATTTTAGACACTTGCTTATCATCACTTATTACTAAATGAAGGAAAAACTTCCTAATGCTGAAATCTAAGTCATTGAAATACTGTTTCAAGCAGAGAAGTGGCAGCTTCCCACCAGCTCTTACAAATTAGGGCTGGACTGAACAAAAGAGAGGCGATTCAAACAAGCATCTTGCAACATGTTGGTCAAGGCTGATAATGGTGAAGCTGGATAAAATCATTTAATGCAGCTTTTCCCTGGTCTTTTTTGCGGATCAAAGAACAAGCATAGGTCAAAAGCAAATCCTGACACACATAAATGACATTAAACGACATTACTGACTTATCAAAGCTACCAGTGAATCCTCATTGCACTACATAAACTCAAAACTACAATTGCATATGGACTGATGGAACTTAGTAAGTAAAATGAACTCTTCTATACCTATGCAAGACTGCCTTTTCAAAACTAACTGCTCTTACCAGGGTTTGCCTCACAGGAAAAGCCTCTGTACAGGTGAAAGCATTGCAGTACCGAAAAAAATTTAAAGCCTTACTTAATATATAGTGCATCATTTATCACAGAACGTACTGCATATGAGAAACACATTTCAGAATGTGCTGCAATTTTCCTCTACAGTTAGAGAATACATCACCTATCTGTGCCACATACAAATCTAGCTCAGGTTTAGCTCATATTCTAAAACAAATTTAACCTTTTTGAGTAGACAGTACCATAAAAACCACCCACAATGCTAAGGATAAATTAGATAGCCACATAACATTGAAACAATAATTTAAAATACATATTAAAAAGAAAGCTGCTATTCTCATGAGGTACATAGGTGTATATATATGCACATTTTACTTCTTTCCTTTTTTTTGGTTAAAAGTAACTTTAAAAAGGCCTCAAATTTACCTTCCAGTAGTGGTAACTGAAGAAAAAGGTAAACTACATACATGCTGCTCCTGTACTCTTAACAAGCAATTCTCAGCATCTCCCTAAGCAACATCTTGTGCAAGTGTATACATTTGCCATGTATACATGCATTTGACACAAAACTCATTAAGAAACCTGTAAATTAATATCTCCAGGCACAACCTTTTATCTTGAGACATACAGCTTTTAGTTCGTTCTTGACTCTTCAATATGATCGGTGTCAATTTATGGCACAGTCAGAAATGGTTAATATTCTGCCATCAATCCTTATCCAGAACTCTGCATTTTAGACATGATCAACAGCTGACTCCAGTGAATTAGGCAAACCCCACCTCATGCTGACTGAAAAGCAGCAGGCCTTATGGGAAGACATTTCCTACAGTGCTCGAGCTTATTCCACCACAGGAAGTCAGTCAGTCCCATTCCTCCCCTCCCACTCACTCTGAGTGCAAAACACTGAGAGTAGCTTTACCATTAAACAAATCCTACTCCTTACCCCTGCTCCTACAGGTTTCTCCATCAAGCACTTAAATCTACAAAGACAGTGGTGATGTTCTCCCACCCTCTCTCGCTCTCATACCCATCAACTGTCTATCAAATATTTTTCTGACAAATTTCCTTAAGACAGATCCCTTCAAAACAAAACTGTATTTTAGCACGCACAGGTCAAAATACAGGAGTCACATTACTGTACCTCTATCTTGATTCTCTTTGGTGACAGCTCATCCCTTTCTCCACATTTAGATCTACAAGAGAAGACACATATATGATCAGTAAACAGCATATTAACCCCAGCTATCAATAATAATGAAAAGGAGTTGAGGAAAAAAAAACAGACCAGGGAGGAACAAGTGAGATGCACAAAAAAAGCCTCCAGTTCACTTTGACATGGTAGTGAAATTCATTCAAGTACAGAGGAACACAAGCATTTTGTGTTGTTTTCAGAAGCATGAATAGATTCTTCCTTCCAAAGAGGAAGAAAAGCACAGAGAATTACAGAAATGCCCTTGGCTTATCCAGGATAGATGTATATTTATATGAATCTCTATGGAAGAAAGGGGAGCAAAAGAAAACTTTCTAGAAGGGTAGCAAAATGTACTTTTAAAGGACTGGCAAGGTAATCAACATTTAAAAATCTAAGGAAAATATCAAGACAATCATACTTACTAATGCTAAGGTTTTAATTGTATTTAAAAGCTGTTAAGCCTTTGTCACCATTTCATAACAGCACTTCATTTGACAGAACAGTAAAAACTGAAATTAGGACTCAGCTTCAGTTCCTTTAAAGCAAGCTTGTAAGCCACTCCCTGTGACCTTATCTTTTTGGCAAACAAGCCAAATCTGTATATGGAAAAAAGGAAACTGATGCATTGAGCATCTCTGACTACTCTGCCAATTTACATTAACCTCAAAACACACTAAAGCTTTAAATACCAGCCTCTCAAATGCCTCTTAATATGCACTATACTCAAAATACTTCGAAAACTAAAGAGCAAGTAAAAAGGTAATTCAAGACAGCTGAATTTATCAGTTTAAAAGCTTCAGGACTCAAACAGCATTTCCCTCCTTTCCTCAGAAGAGCACTTTGCTAACTGAAGAGCAAGCAGAAAGTGTCTCCAGTGCTTCAGAAGAAATGCTATCAGCCCGCTTAGCTCCCTGAAAGTTCCCTCTGAGCTAATGAAAGCCTTACTTGGTGGTCCTGTAGGTGTATTTGTAGGTGACCTCCCGAGAGATTTGCCGGGCCAGCGCGAAGAGCTCGTCCCTCCTGGTCAACAAGGCGTTATCTTTCACACACAGCTGGGCAGCTGCTTCGTTAACTGTAAGCTGCAAATCAAACAAACAGGCACTCAGGATTTTGCATACTTTCACCTGCTGTACTTGTAAAAGTGCCTCTTCTGAAATAATAAAGAATTTTGATGGCAAGTAAAATTACCTATAATCATACACTAAACCCTGGAGGGTTTCTTCAGTTTATTTATATCCCTCACTAAACCAGGTAAGCCTTTGGGAAGAGGAAAGATATGAATGTAGTTGGTGCATAAAGTAAAACACAATTGTAAGACTGTCTCAATGTGCGCTGCCTTTGCTTCATCCCAGCATTAATTAAATCTCGGTATAAAACAGTAGCTCTGAACGTTCACAGTGTTTGGCTCCCAAAGCCTGGCTTACAGGGAATACTATTTTTATAAATGCAATATGCCCAGGACTTGGGGAAAAAAAAAAACAACCACCCTGACAGTGTGGGTACAGATGGCTTTCCCTGGTGAATACAGAATAAATTCTGTAGAAGGTGATGGTTTAAGAAACGATTATAAACTTTTTTTAGCTATGTTTCTCACCCTCGTGTTTGTGAAGACTATCTTCAGACATGAATCAAATGTAACTTGTTTCAAGGATGTTTTCCTGAGCCTGCCAGGACACATTTCTAGTGCCTCTGCTGCTGGCAAAAGATTCATAAAGAAGTGAGAGGGAAAAAAAGCCTGAAATTTAGGCTCGAAATGGTTTTGCAATGCTCTTCAGAAGCCTACAGGAAGTGATGATATTGTCATGAATTGTATCACCTTAAAAACACTGTTGTCTAAGAAGCCTATGGACAGCAGTATGGACACAACATTATTAATGCCGTGAGAGACACAAATCAAGATGCTGGACAGGCTTTTCCAAGCTCCTTCCACAGGAAGCAGGGCTTGAAGAGGCTTTCTCACTTTTTCCTCAGCTGAAGAACAGCCAGAACGTGTAATGAGGCATAACAGCAAGAGGCCAACAGAATACTACAGGTGTTTTGACCAAGTGCCCACAAATCTTTCTACTCTTTTACTTTTAGAAATTAAGCTGAACAGGCTTGGCTTCTGCCAAAGGAGCACAGCTGCTTTGGAGCTACTGTCAACAGTATGTTCTGTATCTGTCCCAGGCTAGTGAATACTGCAGAGCAGCTCCCACAGCACAGTCAGCAGATCCATGAAGAAGGGAGATGTGCCATCCCTGACCCTCCATCTGGCAGCCCCAGGAGCAGCTGAGCACAGCACACGTGCGACCTCAGACACCAAACCCGCTGCTCCCGCAGACCAGCAGCTCTGCAGTTACAGGGTGTCTCTTGGGAGGAGGCCAAGAACTCACCCCTTTGCCCTGCTGTCTGCCACACAGCAGGGTTACCTGTGAATTAAACCACACAGGCCAGCAGCTCATCCCAATGGCTGCACGCTCCGTCCCTGCAGGATGGAAGCCGACACATGACATGAACAATACACAACCACGCTGTCCTTCGCCATGGGGCTTGGTGGCATCCAAACTATCAAAAATTCATTTTGCCCAATGTGACAACTATTCTCCAGGAAGGTTGAAAAAACAAAAAAAACATGTATCAAGAAGAGCTGAGATTCTTCTCTCAGCGGCCTGTACAGGATTTCTAGTAAAACCTCACACAGAACTGCTGCTCCTAATATTTCAGAAGCAATTTTTCCTGTGTTTTGCCTAAAAGCCTCTGATCTCAGTTGGGCACTTCCTACTGTACCTAAATGTTAATCAGAGCACATATTTTTTAACAGGCAACTAGATATGCTGTCCAATCCTTTAGTCTCTGCACAGACAAAAACCCCGAATCTCACCGAGACCAGATGTACAAGGGCACTAACAGGTGACTATGTTCCTACACTACGAGATGTTAAAAAACTGAACTATTACCCCTTAGACCTTAGACAGGAACAGTTGTTCCACAACATCTGTCTTTTCAGAAAGAAACACAGAGGGGAAAAGGACACAATATAAGATTAATACAACACCAATTAAAAGAATTACCATCCAAAGCAGGCAGTAATTTCTGTAACACTGATAGCTATTACTTTGCCAAGGATGAATAATATGGCTTCCAAAATAATTTGAGATATTTTTTATCTCTCCAAGTGCTGAAAGGTTGCGAAGAACTGAAATGACTGAAAATGCTTTTGGTAGCTGTAGGCAAATGCTGTTTATCCTAATATGTGAGAAAAGCCAAATGTTTATTTGCTTGTTTTTCCTGGTTTCTCTTTCAGGTCACATTCAAACTTACTGAATTGAAGAGCATCATGGCTTCCTGCCTTTTCAGAAGGCATAATACTGCAGATACAAAGTGCTGCTTGCCTAAAAATAAAGACTCTGTTTGCTGGAAGCATGAAGGATATGGAGCAGCACAGAACATACAAGAGAAGGACGGGTATATTTCCATCTGATGGGGTTCACAGACTCCCCACTAGAAACCACATAATTAAATACCAAGCCCTACAGTTTTGGTGAGTCAGCAAAAGAAAAGGAAGAAACCAAGCTAGACAAAATTCATTACTTGTTTTTCTAATTCTACTGAACTGGATTTTTTTTTTTTTTCCTGTTTTTTAGGTACTGAGACAAGCAGTGAAATATTAAAATGCAAATTAGAAATCTGACTCAAACTTGCAGGGGTCACCAAGTTCAAGGGAATGCCTTGTACTCATCCCTCCTCCAGTCCAACTTTAAACATTAAGTGCTCTCTGTGTTTGAAAAGCTGTGTAATACTGAAAAAATGGGATGGATTAAGGACAGCATGTTCATTAGTTTTAGTATTAGTTTTGAAGGTTTCGAAAGATTTTGTCAGAATTATGCTTTGTGCAGATACTCCTACCAGGAGCACACACTTTCAAACCAGCCCAGTGTCTGCAGCTCTCACAGCCCTCTAATGGCTGCTCCAGCCCTATGAGACACTTCAGTGCTCACACTGAAACGAAATAGTCTCACTAATTCACCACTAATAATTCCACCAGGTTTGATTTTAATTTGCATGCAACTTCTCTGTGCTTGAGGAGCCAGAGATACCCCAATCATTACATTAAAAGGCTAACCACTACTTAAGCCTTTTTAATTCACAGTGAAGTTTATTCAGCTGTTCCTTTCCAGCTGCAAGGAGAGACCTTGAACTGTGAGGCAAAGTGACAGCTCTGGAATGTATTAACACGTGCAGAAAAACAGTCTCTGGACCTGCAGAAACTTACCTCCCCGGTTGTTTAAGGTCCTTCCATCTGAGCAGCCAATTGCCTAAGCTATCAGAACCAAACACACTGAGGCTGAGTTTACGAAAGGCAAACTCTGGTTTAGCAGATTTTGAACACAAGAAAATGGTCTCATTGCTGCTATTTATTTTCTGCCTCACACAGAAAATGAAGACAAAACTGTTCAAGACAAAACTTTGTGAAATCCATCCTCTTTAAGCCAGCAGTAAACTAATTACGAGCAAATTCTTCTTGCTTGCATGTGTGCAGTTCCCATCAAGTTCAGCAAGGCCCCACATGCGTAAGTGAGGCATAAGTCAACCATAGACTCCTTTGATCTTGTGCCCTTAATCACAATAGCGATAGAAATATTTCCTAACACCAAACCATGCTCTCATTCCATTTTTAAACGTGGTTTTACAGTGATGTAGTAAAGATCTGTAGTGCAATACTGAAGAAATGAACAAGGCAGAGCAGTTGTCCTTTCATCTAGTTCATTGCTATCCCGCTCCTTCAATTACTACCCCAGAGTTCATTCCCCTAGTTTTGCAGAGCCACTCCTGAGCCTACACAAAAGGTGCCCCGGGAGCACACCTTCCAGTACACTGCTGGATTCCAGAAAATTATCCTGCAAGTAGTCTGTCCAGATTTCAGAGCATTTTCTGCAGTCACTACCCGAGAGAGAGGCTGTGAAAGCCTGCACAGTGTTGTACACCTCGACTGCCTCCATCCTCAGCTGGGGAGAACCCCCTTACTCTGAATCTTGAATCTGCAGCCATGTACACAGGCCATCTACACAATTAATCCCTTCAAATCTTGCCTCCATCTCATACACAACTTGTTCTGTTACGAGGGAGACTTCCACAAAGTCAGGGGACTAAGATGAGATCTCGTCTTGTGCAGTGGATGAATTCATAGATTGTAAGTGTTTGACATAAAGCCTCAGAGCTTGTAAGTGCAAGCTGCACAACTAGAACTGTGTGGTAGGAATGTGGCTGACTACTGTGGAAGTGTCTCCCCAGTCTGCAGTAAAAGCCCTTGTCAAGTCACTGCCGGTGATGTGCAGTTGCCTTATAAATGTAAATAAGTAAACGAAAATGTAAAGAAATACGCCTTGTTTCCTTCTGCCCTTCTACTCAGAAACATAAAGAGAACTCAGTCTCATGCTATGGATCACACACCTACAAAACTTCTTCTTGAAGCGAAAAAAGGCTAAAGCCAGTACAGTTTTTTTGGCACTCCTGTAACATAAACACTGCCTTTCCTTTTGGGAGCTAAGCCTTACATGCCAAATTTTAAATCCAACTGAAATTTTGCAATCACTGTTAACTGTGAAAATGCTGATGCAGCATTCGTATCAACAGTGTTTTGGCACTGCTTTGAATTAATGTTTGTTCTCCTCTCATACAGTACTTTGGCACTAGGAAACTACTCCCCACACAAACACACCTATTGCGTTACAACACATGCAGCATGAGCCTCAGGAATGCCACAAGAGCAGCAAGGGAGGCCCACAGGCACTTTCAAAGACAAGAGGGAAGAGAAGCTACTCAGGGATTAAAAGACAAACATTCAGATTACAACCACCCATCAATACTGGAGACAGTCCTTTCCCTTCCTCCTCACACAGACTGCATGTCACTTGACAGGCTTGAGACCACTAAGCCCAAAAATTATCGCAGGTTGTATAATTGAGCTTCATTCCAATTCACACAACAACAACAAAAAAAATCCATGCCTCTGCATTTAGGGACCTCGTTGACGGAACCCTTTTTATCTCAAGTGTACAAGCTACAGAGCAGAGTCCTGAGGTGAAGGAAGACAGCAGAGGGTAGTAACCACATCAGACACAACCAATTTTACCTACTGATCTTCCAAACAAGTCTACTCTCAAAGATGCAAGGAAATACCCCAACAGGACATCTTTAAGAATGTACCAAATCCTTAGAATCCCCAAGGCCATGCTCAGTGCAATACTGATTGCTGCTGTGGTGCCAAACTTTCTAAACCTTCTGTCTGAAAGGCCACACCAGCGACCGAGCAGTCTGATGACACCAAGTCGAAATCACCACGCGCACACACCCACACCCACTCACAAAAGGAGACTCCCTGCACCTGAGATTTCCATGTCAGGCCAGGACTGCCTTCAGCACTCAACACACAATCTTCAGACACAACTCTCATCACTCAGCAAGAACTGCCCATACAAGAAGTGTACCCTGTAAACACATCTTGTCAAAGGTGTAGGAATAGGGGAGGAAGCCCAGTTCCACTCAAGCTGTTTTACCTCATGGAGGGTGAGATGCTTGCCATCCTTTCTTTTTGAGTCAAATCTGCCATATATTGCACTGTACTTCCTGATCTCCTCCTCTTTGTGAGGGTCATCGTCACTCATCTCAAAGATGTGACCAATCATCTTTGCCAGTTTCTTATTTGTTTTCAGTAACTCCTTGACTTCATTGGAGTCACTTTTGGGCAGGGAGGGAACCATACGTTCTACACACTCAGCAACTGACAGAGCAGCAGCAGCATCCAGGGTCTCGCTGTTTTCCTTTGGTGAGGCTGGAGAGCCAAGGTCAGCCGGGGAAAGGCTGTGCTCACTCTCTGTGGTGTGGTGTCCTTGCCAGAGTCTGGGCTCGCTGCTGCTCTGCAGTGATAAGCTCCCCACATCAGATTTGCTCGTGCCCACGCTCTGCACGCACGTCGTGGCAGCGCATTTCGGAATCTTCAGGTGAGGCTCTCTGGTGCTGCTGTTCCTCTCATAACTGCTGCAGGATATCCCCAGCCACGCAGGAGACCCTTCTGGCAGCTTATATATAGGGATGCTGCTGACTGGTAAGGAGGTGAGAGGCTGGTTAAAAAGGCCAGGGTTTGTGACCCAGTCCCTCAAAGCCTTCTGCAGCCGTCGGACGTGAAGTGGCTTGCTAGCCATGCCTACGAGAGCCATTATCTCCAAAAACTCCTCTTCACCTGCTTCACAGAGCTGCTGGACATCATCACCACCCTGCTGAATGAAGGCATCGAAGTAGAATAAGAGATTTGCTTTTTGTAGTATTCGATACAGCTGCAATTCTCCAAGGGTTCTGGGTAGAGCTGACGCCATCACGGTTGACAGAACCTGCGAACAGCAAAATCAGAGAGAAGATGAGCACCAAAGCCCAAACACCCAGCACTGTCCCACCACCCATCTTTCCACAAGGCTGTCAACTCAGTGAACAGCATCTCTTAACTCTCATTACAAGGACACCCAGAGACATGAATAAGGGACAAAAGATATTTTTTGACTTGTTAACTTAATGTAAATATTTTTGAAAAAAAACAAATCAGCAGATAGTTGTGATGCACCTAAAAAAAAGATTATTCAAACAGCCAGCTTGTTTTCAACATTCCTACTTCATGTTTGTTCCCAAGAATGTCAGTCAATATCCCTCACAGCTTCTACTCAATTCTCTTTTATATCTTAAGATCAAAACGATCACAAAACACATTTTGAAGAATTACGGAATATTCAATTCCCTGAAGAAAAAATCTCATCAGTTTCAACTCTTCTTAATTGCCGCATCATTTTTCCCCCCATAGAAAGTGTGGAGGACTGTAAAAGGAAAGCAAAGAAGGAAAGTGCTTCACAGAACCCCAGAGGACTAATGAAGCTGGGTGAGTGAAAGTATTTAAGAACTAAATATTTCTAGAGTTTTACCTGTTTCACATGAAAAGGCTCTAATGCCTCTGCTGATCCTAATTATGGCAGCAACAGCTGCAGACAAAGCAAAAATACTAATGGATTCCAACATAGATAGCTAAAAAACCTTAGTTTGAATTCACCTGCCTGTTTCATTTGCTAACAAGGCTGCCTGTCATTGACACCTGAGACATGAAACACTACTCAGTAATACAACAATTGTGCTTAAAGGCTCCCAACAGACAGATCGCTGCAGTGCTCAGCCCTTATGGAGGCAGGAAAAAACATTTGCACAAGTTCCAACTTCATAAACTACTTATCCAGTTATACCACAACTAATAAACTCCTCAGAGAATTCCAAGATCTCACACACACACACACTTCCTCACTCTATGGTGGCTTTCACAGCCACAAGCAGATAATTTCCAGTATTAGTGCATTACACTAAACCACCAATCGATAAAGTCTAAAGCATGTAATTTATAGCTGGTTGAGAAAGTGACAGAACTAAAACATTGAGTAGGTCTGCTAACATTGCTCTGGCTCTACTATCACAATGGACTTGAGAAAACACACAGTACTAACCTAAAAACCAGAAAGATTTGCACACACTGGGGAAAAAACATTTTAATACTGTGCAACTCCCCTTCCTCCAAAACTGCAATGCAAGCAAATATGTTTGCTATGGGGCACTGGGAGATTGGTTATAAGAAGTAAAACTCAGAGAGAAATTATTTTTGTGGTATGTCCTTTTGCACACTGTAAAACAAAAAAAATATTGTAAAAAAAAATTGTTTGGGTATTTTGATGGTTTCTTCTCAATATGAGCCTTTTCTTCAAGCAGTCGAACATACAGATAAAACAAGCAGAGCCCAACTTCTATTCAGGAGGCATCTGGAAGACCAGGCTTTTGCTGTGGAATTCTAATTTAACTCTACTACAGAAAAATAAAATAAGGAAGCCAGCAGAAACTTTCCAGAAACGTGGCAGCAACAGGATACCTACAGGCAATCTCTTCAGGAAGAGAGATGGAGCCCAGGAAAAAAAAAATAACCCAAATCATACAAAACCCCCAAACACCAGCTGAACATATCATTCCTGATATGTGTGCTAGTATGTGTAAAGCAGAAGGGACAGTAATTGCAGTTTAGATTTGAGCAGCTACCTCAAGGAGCTGCTGGTGAGCTTAAGAGCTAATAAACTACACACTTTGGAACACAGGGTGAAACTGTAAACATTTAAGAGCTACATATTTTAGAAGCACAGTTTGCTTTTCAGAAAGAATAGTTAATTGCAGAAAAATCAATCAAGTACTGTCTACACTCAAAGATACAAGAAGGAACATGGATAATGACAACAACCACTTAAAGGTAACCCTTTACAGGACACAGAATTCACTGTTTTAAAAAGTGGCATTATTTCACTGAATTTCTTAGAAAAATCCTCCCATTCTTGACAAACTTTGTCAAGAAAAACAAAATTAACAGCTTAGTGTCATTTCAGTAAACTGTTCCTTCCCTCCCATTTCAAATGATGCTGACTTTTCATCATCAGTGCCACAAATTAACTTATATAACTTTTTTAAAAAGGCCCATTTCCTCTGAAAGTTATTCATCTTAGCACAAAATCTACATAAATGGACTTGGTGCAGAGAGCTAAATTGAATCTTGGGAGAATGGTGGCAGTGAAATTACACACAGCCCAAGAGCTCCAGGCAAGCCATGGAACTGAACTCATTTTTCCAGCCCACAGGCTGGAAGAGCAGCACTAGTCCATGAGCAGCCTTTACCTAGAGGCTTCTAATCAACAAATCTCCTCATGACAGATAAAACTGGATTAATATGTACTATGGAGGCGTCAGCAGCGAGTCCACAGTTCAGACTGCGTTGAGATTTACATTTAAAGCAAGGCTGAAATCCCTTTGTTTTGTACTTTAAAGACCCGTTCTGTTTTTCAAATTCAGTACAGTAACTCCTGAGAGGGCCGAGCAATTTTTCCATGTACGACTGCTACCGATTTCTGCAGAGAAGGCATTTTCAAACACTCCTCCTTTTAACCTCTTTTCTCCTTGCATTAAACAGAGTTCCTCCAGCACTCACCTCAACGCCATCCCAAGTTATTTCTAAACTTTAACAAGGGGAAGGCCCCCTCCCCTTTCCGAGACGGCCTCTCCCGCCGCCAGCTACGCTGCTTCTCCAGACACGATCGGTGTGGTCCCTGGTTCGGCCCCGCTCACAGCCTACAAAGCCCGGGAAGCAGCTATGCTAGTCCACCTGCAGGAGTAAGATGAGGCTTAGGAAGAGGACAAGCAACAAGCAAGGACTGCTGAGAAAGCAGCACAGCACTGTCTGAACCCGAGGAGACTGTTAACCCAAAAGACACCTGGCGCTGCCGCTGGCTCTGCTCACCCGGCCGGCACACAAAGCCTTAGCACACCCACTCAAGTCTCAGCACCCCACATCTTTCAGGTGACCTTTAAGCTGTATCTAAAAGACCAGAAATACCGCTTTCCACCACTTTTCTCATTTTTTAGTGCATTAAGGACTGTGCTTTTGGGGTAAAGGGTGAGCACGAGAAGAGGTTACACAATGAGAAGACACAGGGAGGGCTCACAGCCAGGACACTTGTGTCTGCTCCTCACCAGGAAGAGCATCTTGGATAAGACCCTGGGGCACCATGTGTGATCCCCTTCTTCTGCAGCCTGCTCAATAAGTCTTAGGTTGTCTAATCTGTGATCCCAAGCCAACCTGGTTCAGGAGTAACAGCCTGGTCATGTCCTCTGGCAAATCCTAAGAAGCCAGCCAGAATGATCCGCTGCCTCAGAAGTGAGCAGGTCCATCTAACACAATTGTAAACCCTTTTTCCAGCAAGAGGCAGGAATGCAAAGCTGGCACAGGGAGGTCTACGGGAGTAAATGAACACAGCCACGGCACTTGAGCTGCTGCTTCTCCCCCTTCTTTGCTTGCTGCCCATACCAGTGAGAAGTGTCAGAACACACAGGGAAGAACAGCCGTCTCTAACATTTTTTCACATACAGAACAAACAAAGAAGCCAGAAAACTCCCCACAGCAGACAAAGCTGTTGAAAATACACGCAAGGCTGCATACAGTTATAGCCACGGGAGAACTAGGAAATCACAAGTTAGATTTTCACTCAGCCTTTGCAACCCACAACCATGCATTCTGATTTTCCACATTACCTCATTCACATCCACAGCCCATCACCCCACATGCCATGCCCTCCTCTCCAAACGCTGGCTGTCACCTTAACTCTGACCACAAGCATAACTCCTGGGAAAAAGGAAAACAAAAACCACAGAGACACCACAGAGCGCTCTTAAATATTTGTAAACAGCTAGCGTAGGAAACACAACCTAACTCCCTCTATCAAGACAGCGGCAGCACCGCTCAGCATCTTTAACCACGGGAAAACACCGGTCCCTTCCCCGCTGTGCCCGCTCCCCGCTCGGAGCCGCACACTTCCCGGAGGTGGCAGGAGGATGCTCGGCTGAAGCAGGCAGGTGGTGGATGTGGGTGAAGCACCGGGAGAAGGAAAACTCGGGAGCTGTGGGGCATGGGACAAGGGTTTCCCGAGCAGCTTTCCTGCTTTTCAAGGCTGCACTGGAAGTAAAAGCAACCGAGCAACTCTAAACGATTGTAGAGATTTTATTTCAGGTGAATTCTAATTGAGCTGTCACCAATTAAATTAGGAATACAAGGAGAAAGCGTGAAACATCACATCCCTGTATTTTAGGCAAAAGTGATTATTTCATAATGTATCTTGATCACTTTGGGCGTTTTGAAAAGTCTCTGAAGACAAACTGGGTTTGGGTTTGAGAGCTGGCTGCTTTGCATATTCATTACATTTCTGCAGCGTTTCCAAAGGACTTTTAGCAGGAGGAGAAAATTACATGTAGCTGCAGAAAAGAGACTTCGCAAATTAAATAGTCTTGTCTAGCTCTGAGATGTGCCAAAATACAGCCGATGAGCGAGCTCCGCGTTTCCGTACAAACCCGTACCTCGCCGCAACTAATGGGAAACTTGAAAGGCGCAAAAAGCACCCTCGCGTAAGGACGAGGCGAGCGCACAAATACCTGCGGAGCAGGGTCCCGCACCGCGGGACGGAGCCCACGGCAAGGAAAACCCACGCGGCGGGCACGGACGCGGGCCGCGGTCCCCACACAAAGTTCGCGGCCGCCGGGCCCGGTGTCAGGAACGTCCCCGGAGCGCCTTCGCCGTCGGGGCTGCCCCGCGGGGCGCCGGCGGCCGGACAACCCCTCGCTTCCGCGCCGGGGAGGGGCACGGCCCCGCAGAGCTCGGGGGAGGCCGGGGCCCCACCGCCCCTGCCCGGGACCCCGCCGGAGCGGCCGCCGCCGGGCGTCGCCTCCGCCCGGCCCGGCCCGGCCCGGCCGCGCCGTCCCGCCCGCCGCCCCCGCCGCGCGGCCCCCCCCGCCCCGCGGCGCACACGGCGGGGACGCTTCTGCACTTTCCTCCCACTCCCCCGTCCCCCCCGCGCCGGATTTCTCCGGGAATCACCCACGCACGACCCGCCCGCTCCTTCCGGCCGTGCCCCGCGGCGCCGGGGCCGCGCCGCCCGCGCCCCCCGGCCGCCCCGCACGTACTCTGCAGCTGGCCGCCGCCGCCGGCTGCCCGGGGCTCCCCTCGGTGCCGTCCCGGGGCCGCAGACTCAGCCCCGCCGAAGTTCCTGCCCGCGCCCCCCCCGCCCAGGCTCCTCCTTTCCCATCGACGGGGCGGGTGGGCGAGCCTGTCCCCGCCACCGCCTCGCTGCCGCCGCCGCCGGGGGGGGCGCGCGGCCGCCCCGCCGCACCTCGCCTCGTCGCGGCCGCGCCTTCGCCGTGCGCGGGGGCCGAGCGGGCGGCAGGGAGGGAAGCAAGGAGGGAGGGAGGGGAGGAGAGGAAAGGAGAGGAGGGGAGGGGAGGGGAGAGGAGAGGAGGGGAGGGAGGGAGCGGCCCCCGCCCCCCCGCACGCCGCCCCCTCCCGCGCGGTCACATGGGGAGAGCCCGCGCGCGCTCCGCCGCCCGCCCACGCGCGGCCGCCGCGTGACGCAGCGCCCGGCGGGGGCGGCACCGGCAGCGGCAGCGCCCCCCCGCGGCCGGAGCGCGCCGGGGCCGCGACTCCCCCCCCGCGCCGCCCCCGCGGGAATAACGCGGCTGCCGAGTGCCCGGCTGGGAATAAACGGCCCGGGAAACACGGAGGGACCCTGCCCGGCCGGGAACACCGCCCCCGCGGCGGCGGAGCGCGCAGAAAGGGCCGCGTGGGGTACGACACGCAACTGTGCAGAAACCGGTGCGAAAGTACCGGGTATCAATTCAGGCGGGATGAAATGAGAGCGTGTAATTGTTTTACTGATGGAGAATTGGTTAAACGACGAGTTTTGAAGTAAGTCATGTCTCGGTGATAAATTAAGTAATAAGTAATAAATTAAGTAACTCATATTTAGTGCAGATAACAATAGGAAAAAAGCATTACATGTGTGGAAAAAATTAGCGAGCGAGGGGAAAAAAAAAAGTCTGAATAAAGTACGCTTGTCTTGTAGGCAACGTCCAGCTCTGCCTAGAGCTGGGAATACCTTTCACACAGCGTTCCCTTTTTCCTTGCCTTCTGATCCATACCTTGCCCCCCATGGCTGTTGGAGCAGGGTCAGGCAGGAAGCAGAGTCATGGACTGGCTCCTTGGGAAGCGACTCCAAACAAAACCAAATTTCCCCTTCAGTTTTTCCAAGAGAAATCTGAGGCTTTGTGGCATCTATGTCCTCAATCACTGTCCTCAAGACTTCATAAAAACATCTAGAGATGAATGTACGATCTAGGAACAAAGTTTTTAGAAGTTCTAAGGATGCAGGACTGCATTCTGGAGCTGGTGATACGCAAGCACCCATTTTTTCATCATTTGTAACACCCAAACTCTGAAAACCTGCGTTCTCACACGGGGTATTTCGCTGTTTGGCAGTGAGTTGAGTCCCTGGGTTGCCCTAGGCCTGCTGGCAGTGGGGCAGGGAGGCACACAGGGCCCCTCTGTGTGTGCTGGCGCTGCCCACGCAGGCATGGCACGGATGGGTGGGCGGCCGCAGGGAGCTCTGTCTGCACTGCACACCCTGACCCGGGGCAGGCACGCCGCTCTCCAGCCTGCTGGCAAGTCCAGGCCCCAAATCAGCGCTTGCCCAATCCCAAAGTCACCCCGCAGGTGAAGCTGACTGCGCGGAAGGGATGTTGACTGAGGAAGAATACCTGTTGCCTGGAGGAACAGGCGGCACCTGCCCCTAGAGCCCCTCTGCAAGGCAGAGTGTTGGTCAGCCGACACTTTTCAGCTTTTCCCCAAAACTGGGCTGTCTCCTCATCTTTGGGGTGTGATCCAGTATCCCAACAGAGCAGATGAGGAGGCAGAGGCAGCTTTTCTCCATGGCATGCTGTGGTTCCCATGAGAAAACTCCATTGCACATTGCCCAGCAAAACCACAAAAATGTTCACAGCACTGCCTCCTCTCCACCCACTCAAAAAGTTTTTGCATACGCCTCTAGGCACTACAATCATGGTAATTAAAGCTGTAAAATATTATTAGTATCACACTTGTATAGACTTTTTGTCCTAAATGCTTTATACGCAACAGAAATTCAGCCACTCCCGCGGAAAAAAAGGAGCAGGAACAATGCACGTCAAGGTGGAAAGCCAGATTTTAACCAGGGGTGCCCAACACAAATCCCTTCTCCCAAAAGAAGCTCCTGGGACATAGCTGAAGTCCACCCAGGGCAAAGCTGGGACTCGGGCAGGGACACCGCATGCCTGGGACTGCCAGTGTGTTTCCCAGGGAAAGAGACTAACAACGCTGCTCCACGAGCATTCCAATGGATTTGTGGAGACTCTCACACCACTTAGCTGTGCTTCCAGGGGCTGCTAGTGAGAGAGGTGTAACTCAGCCCTGCCCTGGCCTACTGAAGATATCAAGGCAAGTTGAATATATCAAGGAAAGGGTCTCCACTGTAGTGTGTTCTTAGGAGCAGCAGCTTATCTGCTCCAGTTTGGCATCCCACTCTGGGGAAGAAGAATAGGACAAACGTGCTCTGCTGTCTCCCTTCACCAGCAGATCTGAGAATGCTGGGCAAAAAGCCAGTGGCAGCCAACAAATTGAGATTTCCCCAGCAAAAAGCAGGGAAGTGTTACTGAAGTGTTTTTTAGCACTGTCCTATCATTAACATTCAAACACTTTCCTGTCTAGGTACTGTTTCTGCTTACATCCCACAGAGGAGACACAAGCTCTGAGTCTGCTCCCTCTCCCACATGTCCTGACATCTGGAGGTAAGTGTCCTTCAGATCTTGCCCTGCACAGATGGAAAGGGAGAGATGGATAGAGTTCTGTTAATTTTATAGCTGTTATATTCTCTTACCTTTCGGTATTGAAATGGTTGTAGTGTACGGAGAGTAGGTAGGTAAAAGCAAAAAAATGTAACACTGAGTGAACAAAACACTAGAAAAAAGATGAAGGCAGAACTTCACCTCTATTTCAGATCTCCTTTCCTTCCTAAAATGCTTACAAGACAGGGAATAAATGCCAAAATTTAAGGCCCTTACCTAGTGTGGACTACCTGCTCTGATCTTCATGGCAGAGGCCCTGCAGAGTGCTGGAAAGCTTGTGATGAAATTCCAGTGTAACGTATAAAGAGCACACGCGCCTTTGCACCCACATAAACCCACCCCACCTTCTGCATATGCTTTTTCTACCACAGTGCTAAGGTACTTGGGTGGGAATCATTACAATTCTGGCCAATTCCACCAGGTGATTTGGTCCCTCGAGACCTCCAAATAGCAAGGAATGGGTTCCTCTGCGGCACACGCAGGTTTCCAGGCAGACGTGTTCTGCCACTCCTCAAGGACTCCCCGCAGCCAGTGCTGCTCCAGCAGCCGTGCCCCAGCGGGCTCGGCCAGGGGCAGAACATGCCCTGCCATGGAACATTTGCAAGGCTGAGCTGAGCAGGGTGGGGAGGTGGAAGGGTTAGGGAGGGGAAGCCAGAGATGTGCCCTCACCTCCAGGGAGCCTGGTGCACCTCCGCAGAAGCGGCTCCGTCCTTCCCCGCCCAGCACACAGACCTGGCTGGTGCAGTCTGACACGCTGATGTTCTGTCTGATTAAAGGAAAAAGAGATTGGAATCACACATGGCACAAGGACACTTTCATAATATACAGAAGAAGTCTGCAGATGATCAGTTCTCTATTTCCTCAGACTCCCCAGATTGCGAGATTGATGAGGAATCTGAGTAGGGTACGAGTGCTACAGAATCAAAGGGAAAGGAAAAAAAAAAATAAAAAAATCAGCAGTGAGCAATTATATTCAAGGAGACAAGACGGTAAGTCAGACCTAGAGGCAACTGCAAGGCTGCCAACACAGCAGCTGGTATTGCAGAACATCTCCGTGGTCAGTCCCCATCCTCCCCGACTGGCACTGGAGGAGCGGAGGGGTGCCAGAGCAGAGGAGCAGAGTGCAGGGCCATAGGTGCAGCCTTGCCCTGTTTGCCTCCTCCTAGCAGGTCACAGCTGCTGGCTGGGGCACAACACACACACAAGTACTGCTGAAAATGCATGTTGAAACATATTTCTCAGGGAGGCTATTAATACTTGTGAAGAAAACACTGGAATTGTTTGCTGTTAATAGAGAAGAATGCATTGCATAAAAGACAAATTTCATGAGCTGTCATTGCCATTGAGGAGGCTACAGGGTCTAGTGGCTGTACCGTGTAGCTGGGGACAGAGACAGCTGCATTCCCTTTCTAGCTCTCCTTTGCTGACATTTGACAAGTTATTTCACCTTGCAGCACCTCAGTTTCCCCATCTGCATATTAGGATAATGATTTGACTGCTTCCTCAGTGAAGCAATGCTAGATCTGCTGATGAAGAGGGTCAGAGGCAAGCATGATTATTTAGCATCATAAATATTCATACTATTGTGCAATGGGCAGGACTTGCTGAACAGACAACAGCCCTTGTTAGAGATTAGAAAGTTTACAGTCTCCAATACGCTGCACCTACAAATTCATCCAATGCAACAAAGAACAAATATGGAGCTACATATATTTTAGGCAACTACACCATCTCACTGAATGCATGATTGGGAAGAGAGTTTTGAAGAAGGGTTCACATGCTTGGAGCATATAAATCAGAAAGTGGCTTCAAATTACAAGTAGAGTACCCCATACACACAGAAGGGCTGTGCAGGATCAGGTGGAGCAGAGCTTCAAGGACAAAAAAAAAAAGAGGTATCCAAACTTGATAGGATGCTGAAAACTAGGAGAATAGGGTCAGGGCTGAGTAGCAGAAGAAATTATCTCATCAACATGGCAAGTGATATCTTTCTATTGATTTTCAAATGAATAGATTTTATGGCCAGGAGCAACTGTTTAAAATCGTAAATCATCATAATCTCACCTCTTGTACCTTGGAGATCAAAGAATTTCATCTAGTCATTTGAATTACATTAATCCTATGTAAATAAAACAGTGCACTAATTATAATCAGTTGGAAGATACAGCTGCATCACAAAGACCTATGTGAGCATACAGTTAATAAAAAAAGACTTTGCTAAAACTTAGCCTTTAATCTTCATCACAACAGGCACAAACCTGGAAATTACTCCATTTTAGGGTTGTGCCTGTGTGATATTTTGGTTATGCCCATTCTAGCAGCTTGGGAAGCACAGATCCCAATGTTTCCACAGCTGGAGGCAGTTCATGGGCACTCTGTGTGGCCACCACACAGCCCCACACCGTTTCTTGCGAGGGCCAGAAGGTGCTGGCATGCACTGTACTTTGGTGTCACCTGAGCACTTGGGAAGCAGAGCTGGGAAATGTGCTGAAACAAGGAGCTCCAGAACTGAACATCTTCACAGGTTCAGCCTGTGTCTGACAAAGAGCTTCGTCTGAAAAGCACAGGGAGGAGAAGGAGGAACAGCTCCTGAGAAGTCAAAATATACTGTTCCAAGGCTTTCAAAATAGCAGGGCTGAACTTTTTGCTTTGAAACAACCTGTTTCTGATAAAAAAAAAAAAAAAAGTCGAAAATATAAAAACAATATTTTAAAAAAACCTGGGGAAAAAATTGCTTTTGAGAGCTCAGCATGCTGAGCATTGCGGTGATGCTGGAATCATCATTTTGGCTCTGACTCACTGCTTTGGTCAAACAAAAATTACAGACAGAAACACAGTAATAGTGCTTTGTGACAGTTTGACTTCTGTGCCTTTCAGCCACAAATCCAAAAAGGCAATTACTTGTCCAGTCCTAATGAAGAGCAAGTGGGAGGGAAAAAATAAAAATAAATAGAAAATACACTGCCTATGAGCACACACCTAGTGGTAGTTTTGCTAGGGTGAGGCTTGTATGAGACCTCTAAGAAATGACCATCAAAGGACTCACGACCCTTCCTGTGTGGTTACCACGCTGCCACCCCTCCCTCTCCAGCCCCATCCCACATCCCAAGCAAAGCAATCCAGCCACCACAACACAAGCAAGCAAGGTGCCCAAAACTCAGGTGTGCAACGAGGGTAGCATGAAGCCACCCCCTGAGCCCTTGGGTATTGCCAAAGCTTCACTCACGACCTTCCTTCAGGGCTGGTATATTAAACTGGTTTATTTAACCATAAAAACTGGTTTATTATTTAATTCTTGGTCCCTAAAACCAGCGAGAGCCGTCAGCAGGAGAGGATGCGGGGAGCCAGCGGCTCCATCGTGAGCGACAGCACACACTGCTCTGCATCTCTGGAATGATAGTCTGGCCTCACAGCCAGGCACTCAGATCTCATCGGGAGCCCAAGGGGGTTTGCAGTTTGGGACTTGAATCTTTTAACCTGGCTCTCTTCTGGTGCTCATGGGTGTGGAGCACACAGTTCTGCGTGAACCCTCCGGTGCCTCTCCCTCACTTGCTGCACTCCACGTGGTGGATCCACATTTAGGACAAGAAGTGAAAACCAAGGCTGTGAGGTGGCAATGGGCCAAGGCATCACCCCAGGGAAAGGGCTTTCAGCACATAGGGTGATAAGGCAGCCCAGTTTTCCTGGAGACAAGTCAGGGCCAGCAAACAGAGGTCTCCCTTATGTGGAGGTGGAGACGTGAGCACCAGACAATAATTAAAAAACTGTAATCTGTAAATAAATAATACATAAGCGCAAATGGGGGTGTGTGCCTGCAGCTGAGACCAGGTAGCTGTCAGTGCCCTCTGAAATTCCTCTCCCCACTTCCAGAGCAACATTCTAAACTCCTCACAGGCGAGCCTACATGTTTGCTCTGCAGCTCAGTACAAGCCTCTCACCACTGACATTTAGAGCCAGAGGACAAAATCCTGACATTGCAGAGGTCAGGAAGTCATTCACCACTTATTTTGCCATGGCTAAGCAGGCATCTGAATCCCTACTGAAGTCTCTTAAAAAAGTAAGCTGGCTTTCAAATGTGCCATGCACTTGTACATACAGACCTGAGTACATAAATGTTGGATGCATGAATTTAAGTACTCTGTGCCTCCATTTATCCACTGGTGGCTGAGGGTTGTTCACATCTCAGCATTTTAGGAAGCCAAGCACTGACAAAGAAGCCCAAAGTCTACAGGTGAAAGCCTGCAGGAGAGGGGAGTGATGACTACCCTCTTTTCCAAGTAAGGAGAAGGCTTCTGCGCCTTCCAGCTCCTCTCTTGGCAGTGATCTGTGTGTAGGCAGTGGTCATAATCAGGAAGTGCCTCCTCCAATTTACAGCTGGTGGTACCACCTGTGCCTCTCCAATTCCAGCCAAAACAACCACCTCCTCAAACCCACTTGCAAGGAAGGGCAGAGGATCCAGCTATGACAGCTCAGAGGGAAAAGCAAGGCTCGGGTTTAAGTGCTGACATTTTCCCTAGATGTGTACCACTGCTTACCAGTGTTTTCCTTCTTCTTGTAAAAAACAATGACAGTGCCTGCTGAGACAAGGTGGTCCCACCATACCATAACAGCAACAGGTAAGTGATAGGGTAGACATGGGACAGCAAGAGAAGGGGAAGTCATTCAAATTTTGCTGGGTCAGTGTGGGACCAACGTGCGTGCCTGTGTGGCAGCTGGAATGGAAGAAAGTGCAGACATTACTCATCACTTCAAGTCTGTCAAGACTTTACTTTCTGGAAGCAAAACAGTGGCTTAGTAACTGCTGAGGAGGCAGGGAACATTTCTCTACGCTTGAGACAAAGCTGTGTACATGGGAGTGTTTATGTACACATACCTCATTGGTATTATCCTCCTGTCTCCTGTGCTGGTTTTTGTTTGCCAGGTCCCTCCTGGCCTTTCACCTCATTGTGGTTGAAGCCATCTCCCTACCAGTGCAGCATCTCAAGAACCGGCTCTGGTTTAGCACTCATTGCTTTAATCCACTCCAGACCTCAAATGGAGCTCTTTTACTTTGGAAACTGGAAACCCGAGGAGATTTTAAATAACAGAAATTTCTAAGAATTACAATTTGGCTGTGGTCAGCCAAAACTAATGCCAGAGAGGGAAGTCTTGCTGTTGCCACCAATGGAACTGACAGCAGGGTTTCCCAGACTTCCATGGATGAGATAGTCCATGATAGAAAAAGAATGGAGGCCACTACTTTAGGAGCTGGCATTCATTCTGTGGGGCTTAATTTTTCTAAAAATGTGTTCCTTTTGTGGAATATACTGTGTTCCTGCTCTAGTCCCACTCACAAAACTTCATTTGACTTCTCTGAAGTGCACAGGGCCAAGAGGCACTTATTTTCAGATTTACTAAATGCCTGCATTTCCAGTTAATCTGGAGCTGTGGGTGCCAAAACCTCAAGAGAGTCACTTACTCTCATTGCAAATATCATCTCAGACTCTCTAACGCCACTGGAAGAGTAATAACCTTTAGAGAAGACTTAAGGGCACTCCAAAAGCTATATACAGAAAAAACAAGAATATCAGAACGAAAGCAAACAGTTTCTGACATCAGATAAAACATTTCTTTTCCATGTCTTCTCCTTTTGATTAGCTATTTCTTTTCATTTACATCCCATAGCCTCAAAAAGTTATTTTTGAATGATCTGTTTGCTGCAGATTTCCTGTAGAGGCCCAACCATATACTCATTTTTGAGAAAAGATGACTTCCCTGCTGATGCTTGGTCCTACAGTTGCTTCCATATGAACCTAAGGCAGGCAGGTTCTCATCTTCCATTTAGATTTTTTTTTTTTTTAATGGATGATGAAAGCAGAAACAATTGAGCCATACAGCTCCCTAAAGCTTTTGATGTTCAGCTTCCCCAGTCCAGCACCATGGTGACACACCAGCACAGGGAACATCCACTGCACAGCAACAAAGAAACATTCACTTTGCATTTTAGAAAAGGTGCTCTTCACGTGGCAAAATATCTGCCCAAACCTATAAAGCAGGCAGTTTGCTGTATTCTAAGGCAGTTCTGATGCAATGCCCACAAGTCACTCTCCTTGGAAAAGGGGAATGTTATTTTTTCTGCTCAACTCTGTGTGTGTTCATCAAAACCCCTGTACAGGCCATGCACTGAAGAGTTGGTCTTGATGATCCTTGTGGGCCCCTTCCAGCTCACACAATTCTGTGATTCTGTAACCAGTCCCCTCCACCTGTCCCTGCTGAATTCACACTTTCACTCCCAATCTCCTGAAGCTGGGGTTGTCTTGTCACTGGGCTCCAGCACCAGGAGGTTCTGACCCATCCTTGGGATATCCTGGTGCTACTGACACATAAATAAACCATAAATTTTCTTCCTGTAATCCACCAGAACATGTGTGATCACCTCAGATCCTTGCATCAAAGCAACACTCCCTGGGACAGCTGGAAGCACACATCTCCAGCTCCAACAGCTGTCACCATCCCACCACAGCCACCTCCATGATCTAGAGTAAGGAGTCCCGCTGCTTTCTTCCTGAAGCTGCTTCCTTGAGGTAGACCAGCAAATTTTGCCTTTTCCTGATGTATAGCCTAGGTGGTGGTGCCTTAGGGAGAACCAGTGACAGCTGGATAAAAGGGAGCAAAGACCAGCCTTGTGATCTGTCAGAAAGTGACTGCTGGTCAACACAGACATGTGAGACCTGGGGTTTAGCAACAAGCAAGCAAAAAAAACACAAGCCTGCAGCTTTGCTTTCCTCTGTGCAAATTTGACATCACTGAGAAAGGTCACATACAAGTAAAAGCCCACTTTGAGATACACTGAAATACGGCTGAAATACACACAGAACAGAACCTCTTCCAAAGGGTTTGCTAAGAAAACTAAGCAAAAAAAAAAAATGGTCACCTTTGAATATTGTGTGGATGGCTGCAAAGTTGACTCCAATAATCACTTTAGAAGCCTTTCTCTTTCCAAAATTCACTGCCATCTTTTCAAAGACAGAACAACAGATGATCTGGTTAAGGTGCTGACCTATCCCAAGGTGATGAATACTATCGGAGACGGGAACTTAATTTCTTACCTAACATTTCCTATAATGAAACTTCCTGGCTCATCTTTGTCATGGAAAATTTCAATCCAAATAATTTGGCTGAGTTACCTTGAGTTGATGCATCTTCTTACCTGTTTTGAGGAGTCTTGTATCACCATCCTCACTATAGAAAATATTAAAATTGTTCACTATGCCCACCACCTTCAGGAGCAGGGGTAAGTAGGTTTGGTGTTACCCAAAAGAAACAGAGAGCTGGAGATCTTACATGATCAAGTGTTTTTGACAACAGATGATTTTTTTTTTTTTTTTGGTAATGAGCAAATTTGTAAGTCTTTTCTACACTGAGACTTATTTTTAGCACTGGCAAAACCTAGCTCATTAACATATACTAAAGATTTTACAGCAAATTAGTATCACTGTTCATTACGACGTGTGCAATTTCTGCAACCTTCTGAAATTAGGACAGGTTTAATTTTACCTTTTTCAAGGGTGTTACTGACCCTTCACATGTGCTGCTAGAGGGGAGATCAGATGGCAGATCCTACACCATGCTGGGAATAGGGAAGAAGCTGAATGCCCAAAGGTTGCTGCTGCATTTCTCTTTTCCATTGTCTTTTCTCCAGTGGGAACTGTTTAGAGAGAGGATGAAATGACTGTGGGAAAGAAAAAAATGTGTGAAAAAGGGAACCTGAAAGAGGTAACAATGAGAGATCATTAAAAATCTCTTGAACAGTGAGAATGTTTGAGGTTTGTTGAGAAGCAGAACTATTCATCTCTGTGCCACATGCAAAGCCGCTGAACTACACTATTTTCCCTCAGCTAAACACCAGCTTAATCATACAGATTTCAATCATGTAAGCAATTAAAAATAATTGTTTTCCCTCAGCAGGGTTGTGGGGTTTTTTTCCCCACAAAATACTGACAAAAATGGCACATGGTTCTCCTCTTATTTGAATTTACTTTGTTTGTGCCAAAATTAATTTCTGACCTCTAATATGTGCTCCAAAAAATGGTGACTGAAATAGAAAGCAAGACTTTCCATCTGATTAAATGTTTTTATGGTTTATGGTCAAACAAGACCCACTGCCTAGTGCTTTCCTGCAATTCCTTCTCAGCATTCAGAAATTCCTGATTGACGAGGAGCACATCTGGGAAACACAACCACAGCATTTCAGGGAAAAGAAACTAAAAGGAGGAGGATTTCAGAAGTGACAGTGGTATAAGAAATAAATATGAGGAAGAAAAGTTGAAAGGCCAGCCTAGCACTTACCCACAGATCCCAGCAGTAGTTCCAGGCAGGATTTATTCTAGTAATAAAAATACCTGGAGGACACAGGTATCCTAACACAACAGAAATGGCAGCACTGGTAGAGCTGAGTTATAAAAACACAGCGTCACCTTCCCCCTGCCTGCCTGGATCTCTCTGGGTACAGAGCAGGTTCTGTGGGATCACAAATGGGCAATTTTGTTAGCAGAAGACTTGGGAGCAGATGAAAGCTTGGGTCCACCATCCCCCAGCATACCTGCCAGAGGAGCTGAGCTGGTACAGGGTGGGGAAATTAACTGTGCTAGATAAAGGAGTGGTTTTAAAATCTCCTTTTGCCTGGAGCACAGAAGAAACCAAGAGAAGGAATAGCAGCTCTGCAAGGGATGCAGCTGCATGCCACTCCTTTTTGAGGGTGAGCTGTGATACTCCGCTTTTGCCTCTTGAATTCTTCCCCAGGGAATTAGAAGCTGGAGGAAAATTAGGGGCTTTTATTTATTTATTTTCAGCATCCCATTGTCTATGATCTAATAACTCTTTTAGCATTCGTAACTTCTGTGATTTCAACCAGAGGAAAAATGCGATAGGATTTTGCATGACTCATGGGTCTTGTGAAATGCTTTGAAACAGCTCATCTTTCAAGCTATTTACCCTGATTGAAGCAGGGTAAAAACCCAAGTTCTGTAAAATGGTCTGCACACCAAGTTTCTGCAAAGCATGCTGATTTTTAAAGGTGATTTTCTTCTGAAGACAAAAACTATTCTGGAAAATTTCACAAATATCTACCTGATTAAGCCCACAAAGGTGTGTTTCTACATTCTTGGGTACATTCTTACATACCTGCCCAGAGCTTCAGGCTTTTATCTTTTTTTTTTTTTTTTTTTTTTTTTCTTTCCTTCTTTAAAATCAAGGCCAAATTTTCAATTGGCAAAGTAGATCTGCAGATTGGGGTTTGCTAAGCCAATGGGAACCACTACCTGAAGCCTGCATAGTTACACTGCTCTCAGCTCTGCTGCCGCTCTCTTTCTGGGGCCAGGCTCTCAGTGGTGTGAACCCACACAGGGCCACCAGAAATCTGATTGCCAAGGATCACTCAGCTTTGTTTCTAGTGAACAACTGGCATATGGATTTCCCCCCCTCCCACTGAGCTCTGATGTGCCTGCATCCCTTCTCCTGCTCCCTTACCTCATTAGAGCTTATGACAGAAAGGCAAGTCACCGCCTGGAGCTCCTTGAGAAGCAAAGCACAGCTGCAAGCTCCTCATGCCTTCCTTTTTGTGGCACAGCAGCAATGCTCTCTGCATCACAGGCACTGTGCCTGACTGCTGTTTGCCTCCAAAGCCCACAGCACCCTCCCAAGTCGTGTGCCCTCTTCTTTGATCTTTCCATCCATCCCTTTGGTCATAAGAACAGGAGATTTGAGCTTTCAAGTAATGCCTGCGTTGTTCATGGCATTGCCGACCTCAGCCAAGGGCTTGGCAGCTTTCCCTGGGACAGAGAGGCACTGTGGGGAGGGCATGGCCTCGGGAGGCAGCAAGAGAGAGCAGAGACATGTCCCTGAAAGGCATCCTTCAGTGCAACTTGGAAAGCTGTGACCAACACACAGAGTGACAGGCTGCAAACAGTGACATCTGAAAACCCTGACCTTTCCCACGGTGGGGAGAGCTGTGCTGCTCTTCCAAGTAACTCCTCCTAAAAGGCTTACTAATAACAACAATTAGGAGTAGTAATAATAACAATAATAATGGTTCATGGAACAAATTTGGGGTTCTGACTATCATTCAACAGGGAGTGAAACATTACAACTGTCTCTTTTAGAAGTGCTGGGAAAACTTGTCATAGTTAAGGATTAAAGTACTGGGCAGATGTGACATTTAATATCTGAACTGCCATCAGACAGGAAATTGCACTTTAAATTGCATTGTTATCCAAGTTAATAGTAAAAGACATAAAGACAAAAAAAATGACAGATCTAACAGTGAAGACTGTGTGCTGTAGCCCCTGATACCCAGTGATGGTTCCTGTACCACAGCATCCCTTTGGAGCCAGCCCTGTGGCTGGGGATGTGAGCAGGCTTCATGTGGGCCTCCTGTACAACTGCATGAAACACACTGCAAGTTTCCAGGTCACACCATGAACCAAAGGAAAACTAAGATGCTTTCCAAAACGAATGAAAGCAATCTCTTCTTTTATTTCCCCTAAATGCTTGTCTCTGAAATGTCTTGCTGTGTTTGCCTCTGCCTTTCAATGCTGGAAAAGCAGTGGTACAACAGTGGCAAGCTGTGTGGACTGAGTTCTGGCAGAGCTGGATGGAGCAGGAAGGAAGTTAAAGGGGAAAAAGTTTCACATTTCAGTAGACAGAGACAAGTATTTCCTATAATAAGGAAAGAGGATTTGACAGGTTTTTTTTCTGTTTTAAGCTTTTTATGCCTCTCTTATTAAAAGCTAAACTCCTTTTCTCCTCCTGCCACAGTATATCCTGCCTCAGACAAAATCCTTTCGAAGAACAACATGCACACACAGTATAATCTGATATTATTCCAGTGCTACAGGGAACATCTTGAACATAATTGCACCACATGGAAGTTGACTTGCTATGAGAAAAACACACAAAAAAGCTTTCAAAACAAATCTGTAAACACATTTATGCTCCCAATAGCCATGATAAATCCAATTAAACAGCCAGGATTTGTGTTACAAACTGTCATTAAAGGAGTTAATGCAGTTTCTGTGGCAAGGAATATGCCATCTCCAAGCAAGAAATCCCAGTTCCAAACTGTCTGAGGTTCATGATTTTATAGTCAAGCCTCACTTGAGAGGACCAATAGCCAAACCAAGACCCTTTAAGCCCAGCTCACTTGTATCCCATCCATGCTGGCACTGCATTGCCTGACCCTCACTCTTCCTAGTCCCGGCATCACCTTCTCTCTGTGCCATTTAGGAATGTCAGGATCCCTACTTGCCTCTAATACAAAAAAGGTCCTGCAGATCCAGGTGCCATGCCCCACACAATACCACGTTCTGCTCCCAATACACTGAAAACATACAGCTGAGAACACTGGGGAAGAGTTCTTTCAGCCTGAAACTGAAGAATTTCTTTCCTGCAAATGCCAGTAGTGAACAAAGGAGGAACGCTGCCTTTGGACTGGGAAGGGCATGGTGTTTTGTGGCATCAGGGAACAAGAGACCCTGACTGAAGAACGTCTGCTTCTGAGGAGCATCAGACAATCCACAGCAAGGTTTCCACTGGCTACCTGTTAGCCACACTGGGAATATAAATCCTACTAAATCAGCGAAGAGCACAGTATCTGTAACACCATTGCTTTGCATCAGAACCATTTAAATCTCATTGATATTTCTCATGAGGGAGAAAACTCCATTTATGAGCGCTCAGAGCAGGAGCAGCAGCAGCTGGTCTGGTTCCCCACTGAAAGCTGGTCCCAGCTGCAGCACAACAGTGGAAACCCAGTGTGGAACATCTCAGTGCTCAGCCCCACTGCTGGGCATCCTAATCACACATTAGCCATGTAGGTGAGCCTTCAAAGCTCAACAGCTAACTGTTCTTCAAATAAAGGGAGTCATTGGACCCAAATGTGTTCCACCTTTCTCCTGGAAGGGGCTGAGGAGCACCCCAGCCATTGCTCCCCCACAGTTTCCCTCTTCCTGTTTCGCCCCCCTGTTTTTAAGGTCTGTGCACACAATGGGTCACCCCTCCACAACCTTCCCATTTTTCTTCTTCATAGGTTTGAAGATTCCATTTTCAGTGGATGTAGCAATGATCTCTCTCAGGGCTGTGGTGCTATGACTCACAGCAAAAGAAACTAATATAGCACCTGGCTTGGATGCACAGCTTGGAAGCAAAACCAACAACAGGGAACATTTGCAGAGCAATATGTGCCTACAGAACATTGGACAATGATTTTGAGCACGGCAAGTTTTGGCCACTTTGAGATGTTATAGAAGTTTCTTAATTCTCAGCAAGTGGCAATACTCTGTCTCAAGGCATCCTGTGGCCACACAAGATCAGCTTAATGAACATGAGTGTTTTGGGCTGGAAGATGCTGTTGCTGACAACAGGCAGTGTGGATTGGAAGGGCAAGAGCAGAGCTGTGCCACAGGCAGTGGCCACCTGCCTGTGGAGTAGGATGTTTCTCCTCTGGCCTGATGCCAGCAGGCACTGCTTTTTCCCCACTGTCTTTGAACACAACCACTAATATTTTTATCCCTGTCCTTTCTACACGTGAATACCTGGAAAAGCCAGCATCTTATCTCCCTACAAGGATTATAGACACTTAGATAACAACAAATTAAGAAATGGACAAGTGTTAGCTGCGTGATTCCAGCCTGCTGAGTTTATTTGGGCATACAAGATGCTGAAGCCACACCTGCCTGGCTCAGACACCATCTGAATGTTTGCAGAGCTGCTGGACACCTTGAGCAATAATGACGATGCCCAAGGGCTTTATGAGTATTTCCAGGTGTGTCTAAGTTGTTTCTGACCTCTTCAGACTGCAGCCTGTTTGGCTTATGGAGCTGGCAGGATGCCCTGGTGTGTTTGGTACTGGAACTCCTTTGAAGCAGGGAACAGTGTTTGCAAGCTCACCAGTTCTCTGGCATGTCTCCACACTGAGGAAGCGTGCTCGGAGCTGGGAAGTGCCAAAGGTCCAAGTTGGCTGGCAAATAACGTCTGCCTAGGGATGCTTTCCTTTGGACATACAGTTCTGGGAACAGACTTGAAGTTTAATGACACAGAAAAAAGCTCTTGTTTCCAGAGCATGCTGTTTTTGAAATTAACAGCTTAAAAAGGTTCTTTTTTCAGGAGTGAAAGAAAAAAATCCAAGCCAGAAGCTGTCTCCAGTTAACCTTAACCTTTTGACATAATATGGACAGACAGACATATTTTATATCCTTTTGCATTTATATCTATATTACAAAACTGGACAGGCTGCAGAAATGCTGTGCAGTTAAAAAAAGCTGGCAGTGCATGGAAAAGGAGTTTTGACTTTCAACCTGGAGTCAGTCTTGTGCCTGCATCTCTTGTGCATTTTCAGCATTGTGTACATACATAATCCGGCATCCTAATCCTGAGCCAGACTCCTCCAGGCCCCTGCGCCTCAGAGGAGCCTGGTACTGATGCTACAGCCTTTGGCAGATTTGTAACTACGCTGAACGTGGCTCCACATCCAGAGGAAACTGGAGGATGACACAAGGCTGGTCATGAGTGGATGGTAGGAACCACAGGGATCAGCCCAGCACCACCCCTCACTTTCAGAAGGTGCTCTCACTCCACACTGTGGTAAGCTGGACAGTAGATAAACCAGGCTGTCTCCCAGCTCAGCAGACGTGTCCTTCCCCAGTCCCAAACAGTCAAGCAGGAGTTACAGCTCTCACTAACGCCTTGCCCTGCTAATGGCATGAACTGGGCTCTCCTGCTCTTTCACACTCTGGAGATGTGCCCTGCCGTCAGGAGAAGCCAGATTTTCACACAGGCTCAGCACCAGAGGAATCCCACTGACTCCAACAGAATCAGAGCAGCAGGACACACAGAGAGAGGTGCAAAGCTGTAAAGCCCCTGGACAAGTCCTGCTGCAAGGGCATTTGGCAAGTACCTTTGTTGCACTTGGCACCAGATCAGAAAACTAAACCCTGCTACTACTTCGATGGGAAAGCCTCTCTCCTCACCTTGCCACACTGTTTCTTCAACTTATCCTTTCTTCCCCTGTCAGAATAGATGCCAGAGCTGGAAATACTCACTTTCTGAAGAGGATGAATCAGGGAAAAGTGCTTGTTTTCTCCTTTGACTTTCTTGAAGATTCTCTGGCCACTGTCAGAGGCAGGAGCCCAGGCTTGTTCAACCTTTCCTCTGAGTCAGCATAGCAAGTCTTTACCTTCACTTGCTGGCTGGCACGAAAGGAGAAGGAAAGCATTTGTACTCTGCTGCAGTCACCGTCACAAAAATCCTGTTGTTGTCAGCAAGAGCTAATACGGATGTCAGGAGAGGCTGAAATGACTCCATCAGGGAATATTTGTGAAGAGCTATTTGGGGCACATCCTGCATTCCTCAAGTACCTGCAGGAATGGCTGTGATTAGCAGGGGCAAAATGACTGTACATCCTATCCTGGCTCTCCCTGACTAGATGTCCATACATGCACTGAGTATGGCTCACTTTTATCAGCGTTTTACAAAAAATAGCCCTTTAAACAAGTCACCTTGTTTCAGAGAAAGACATTGGAAAGCTGCTTGTGAGTAATGTACAATGTAAATCCATTAATCAGGCAAAGCCACTGGCATATCTCTACCTAATCATTCCACAGCACTTATTTCTTTGTCTCTCCCATGTTTATATTTAAATCAAACAAATGCAGCAGTCAAAAAATTCTGAGATGGTGAGGGAAAAAAAAAAGTCATCAAGCAGCCTGTTCAGAAGTGCACAGAAAATGTGTAATGACAAAGAACTGTATCTGAAAGCAGGAAAATTAGGAATTTAAAAATGCCAGGCATATCCTGGGAAGGGAGGGGAAGCATGCCAAGCTGTCGTGCTCTGCCGGTAGCAGGAATTTTGCACCGTTGGATTCCATGTGGGTGCAGAGGTGCACCCATAAGGAACAACAAGCTGTGAAAAGAAACCATCAACAGCCCAACCCTGACCAGACAGGCTCTGAGACAGCAAGGAGATATTTTGGGTAGGTTGGAGGTGCCTGGTTATGGCCATGCCAATATGCCAATATGCCAGCACCTGCCTGAGCTGGACCTGGCAGAGCCCACACGTTGAAGAAAATAAGGAAGCAGCAAGACACTCAAAAACTTAACAGGTCAAACACCAGTGGAGAGCCACAGGTTGCCTTTGTGTTGTACCAAGAGCTGGAAAACATAATCAGAACCTTCTTAATACAAAACAGCCTCCTTTGATCTAAAAGGGCTTGACAGGCTCCTTCGACAATACAGAGATTAATCCTGAAGGTAGTTGAGCACACTGGGGCTAAAATTTAATTTCAAGAAACATTGGAAAGAGAGTAATTATTTTCATATTTGTTTAACAGTACTAGCAATTCATTCTTCCAAGAGTGCTTTGTCAAATCTCAGGACAATTACTAAAGGCTACTGTATAAATGTGGAAACAAGAAACAGCAGTCAGTATAAAGATAAATCTGAAGGCACAAAACAGACATGCACTTATCCATAAATAAAACATTGCTCCTATGGCCTCCTTACAAAACCATATCTCCTTCTGTGGCTTCTCATAGCAAACACAGGGGGTTGACTTCTGTTAGCTCTCTTTTCTTCCCAGACTCTCAAGGTTTGCTTTTAAATTAAATACAGAACGATGTTTTGAAGTTCATGACAGTGGGCAAGCCCTCTTTCTCCACAGGAGGGATGCAGCAATAAAACTGGTCCTGCCAGGTGCTGACCTGCCTGTCTGTATGGGCTGAGGGTTGTTCAGCTGCACTAAAGCCCAGGTGTCTGAGACTCAGTCAGGGCACCAACATCAGTGGTAGGACCACCAGTGTACTTACCACAAGCTATCTGGAATCAAAAAGAAACAACAGATTTAGGTAACTACTAAGCTAAGCCACGCATCAACCAGTGGCCCAAGAGCCAAAAGTGCTAATTTCTGAGTCAGCACATACTACTGGCATGCTCTCTTCTGGCATCTCCATCCACCAGCCTAGTTTAGCCCTCATGTTGCTTTCCAGAGGGAATGTCCCTCCCCACCACACTGGCACAGACACAGGCTCACTCACAGCAGCACGCCCATCCGCCCTCCCACATCCAGCAAAGCATTCCATAGGAGAATATGTTCTGTTCTGGGGTTTTCTGGGTAAGCAATGACCCACCATAAGTGTGTTTTCTCTTGGGACCTTTCCCCACGGATAAATCCATGTAAGGCATTAGTGCTGCACAGCAGCACAGGGCAATCTCACAGCTGCTTTTGGGCTGCATCAATGCTCCTTTACAGAGCTAACAAGATCCCTTGTGCTTGTAAGCAGGGGTTCAGAGGCTCTTGAAAAATGAAGCCTATAACCTATTAATCAAAGCAAATTTAACATAATAAATAAGAGCCTGTGGTCAAAAAACCCCAACTGCTTCTGTATTGCAGATCCAAAGCAAAGAAGGAATCCAGTCAGATTTGTATCACTGCTTCCTTGCTCCATAAATAGCTGCAACTGCCATTCTAAAAATAAACCAGATAAATATTTAAGGCCCACTTCTACTTAACTTACTGTTGTGCTTACATACTGGTTACTGTTGTGTAAATCAGGAGAAATATCAATGAGATCCATAAATTTACACCACATTGAAGTCAGAGGGAAGCGCTGTTTTCCCAGAGATCACGGACAAGTCCTCCCATGAGCTTCACCATCAGCTTTCCTTCCTCCTGACCCACAGATCCCTTTGACAACCATGGGAAAACAAGCATGGGGGGAAATGCCAAGAAAGCTGCTACAGTCCTTTTGCCTAATCCATAAAATGGATAAATAATTTTTTTAAAGGGTGCCTCTGTCCTATTTAATTTTTAAGCTTAGCCTGAACAAAGACTGCAGAAGATACCTGCTCCCTAGAGGAGTTTAGGAGAAAGTACTCTGCTGGAATTTTCTATCCAGCTTGGTATCTATACTTGTCAAATAAAACAACGATTACCATAAAACTACTGTAAAAATAAGCAGCTCTACTTTTCTTTTGTAGATAATTTGTCTGCCCCCAAAATAACTCAGTATTTTGCCCATGAAATACTTCAGACTAATGCACTTCTGAAAAAAAAAACCAGTTGGAGATGAACAAAATAGTCTCAAATAGCTCTTCTGTCTAATTTTAACTCAAAGACACCATTTTACATCAAATAAAAAGACAACATAATGTACCTGATAATGAATGGCATTATTTGTGAGGGCACTTACAGACCACAAGTTATTTGTATTACTGGAATAAACATTCAACAGAATTCACCAAAACATGTGAAACTATTTAAAGGAAAATACAGTAGTTCTCCATCCTGAATAAACCAAGGGGAAAAAAGCAACCCAACACAACCAAAACCAAGCAAACTGTGCTTGAGCACGCATAGGTATTGTGTTGTTCTGATTACATGGGAAGACTAAAGACACAAAGGCTGCCAGTTTTTCTATTTTTCCTTGCTTTTCCAGGAAACCAGATATTAAGTACCTGGCTTATAAACCTCCAGCAGTTGATCCCACTTCCTTTGACGTTCACCTCCTACAAATGACACAATCCAACACCCACATAGCAGCTCTAGGAAATCAAGAATGCTGTTGCTTCAACAAACCCCCATGCACTTGGGGCCAGCCAGAGAAAGATGAGACACTCTGGAACTCTGCAAACAAATTATACCCATTGCTGATGTAAGGAGCGGGAAGAGAGGGCAAAGGGGAAAAAAAAATAAATTATATAAACCAGAGGAAGCATCCTAGGTCATCCAGAGCTAGGATGAAAACCTCGTCCATGTGCTGAGGTTTTAACAGCACACCTGGAAATTGAAAGCCTCTATTAGCTCAAGCGAGAAAGTAAAGAGCAGGCTGCAAGTGGGCAATGAGCATCACTTTGTGGGGTAGAAATGGGACTTGAGTGCCATCTCCCCAGGCTGGCCTTGCAGGTGCTGCAGGGGAGAGGGGCTGCCTTGCATTGGAGCCCAAGGCAAGCAAGGCTTTGGGGGGCACTGAGAAGCTCCCTCCCAACCAGTGCCTTACACAGCTATTGCCCATTCCTGTGGCACAGCCCAAATAAATCATCAGCAGGGAGCACCTGGTGCCTTTGTGGAAAAACATGGATTCAGCAGCACTGAGAAGATTTGGTGTCACATCAAACACTGCAGAAAGCTTTTGCACAGCTAGATGAGGGCATTGTGGATGATTCTGAGTGTTTTAGGTATCAGAGTGTACAGGGTGGCAGGACTCCAAAAGCCTGGGAGGAAAATACATGCTGTGGACACTGCTCCCCTTCCTCCTTCCCCGTTACTAAAGTGGCAATTTGTCACATATGGAGCTCGAGAGCTCTGCATGCTGCATCCCAGGAATGTCACCCATCACTGGTACCAACAGCATTGCTGCCTGCCACAGCCAAGCCTTCCCTTGAGTGCTCCCAGCCAAAAGTCTTCTCAATTTTTCACAGCTTAAAAGACCTGGGAAGGGCAGAGGTGACCTGCACTTATAAGTGACCTCCCCCTTCTCCCCCTATTTTGAATTATATTTGTGAGCAAACAGGTAAAAATACTGCCTTTAAGCTCAGAGCTTTGGCCTAAGTACCACCACCATTTAGGAAATTAGACAAACAAACAGGAAACAAGGAAAATTCTGCATAATTACTCAGAGCCACCCTGAAAGGAGGGCTGTTACCAAAACCACTGAGTCTCTTTTTATTGAGGATTTCTTACTGCAGTAGAATGCTGCCTAATAGCTGCTATATCCTGCTTGAGCGAGTATATTCTCCTCGGAAATCAAGCAAAGGTTTCTAATAGTTCTTGACAGAGTGTGGTCCCCTAAAGCTACATTTTCTGTCTGATTCATGCTGACTAACTGTAACCCTACGACAGTTATTGAAAGTTAATTAGCAGTGAAGTGCTAAGAGCTCTAAAAATGAAAATACAAGCGAGAACAGAATGCAGAGTGTCTCCCTTCCCAGAAAAAATACTGTCAAGAAGGTTAACATAACCGAAAAAATATTGCAAGTTGAAAATGTGAGAGGGATTCCTCTAATAACTTGGCTGTGATGGTCCCTTGTTGTGTAGACACACAGCTGAGAGGTAACATATTCCTAAGAGTTTATCAGGGACCCAGTATTTATTTCTTTATTAAATTTGCTAGAGGAAGTGCCTGGAAAGCTACACAGAGACAACACCCAAGTTACATAAAGACAAAGATATAAATCAATTGCTGCTTCCTTTGGGGACTCAAGTTTGTCAGATGTTGCACACGCCATCAAATCCCAACTATTTTTGCCCTTATCCTTCACTTCCTCAGTATTTGCAAGGAAAAATCCACAGTTAGATGCGAGCCCAGCCAGCTCCAAGCAGGCGTAGGAGGTGAGGCGAGGAGAGCCACAGCCCTGCACCACCCACTCCCTGCAGATGTAAGCGCCGAGACAAGGTGCGAGGCAGTGGGCAGCACCCTTCAGGTGTTAAAAAAGCCCATCCTGGCACCTCCAGAAGTTGGATAGAGCCCTAAACAATCAAAAGTAAAACTAGAAGCAACCTTCACGCAGAGAAGGAGCATTGTTTCAAGAACAAGGTAGGGAACGCATTGAAGCAAAGCAAGTAGGTTGGAAAAGCCAAATGTAGGGCTCAGTATAAAAATAGACAACAGTGATGCCAGAATGCCTTGGCAAAATTGTGTTTATTGATTTTCATGGAACAGGGAAAAAAGCTCCAGCCCTTTCCACCCCTGACTGCTGGCTGTGACTCACTAGTGATCTAAAATGACTGCAATGAGCAAGCAGGGACTGAGCTCAATTGGACCTCGCTAATGTCTTCACAGGCTTGACAGGGGAACGGTGTCCTTCCTGCCCAGGAAGTACAGAACAGCTGTGGATGTTCACCTCCATCACAGCATCTAACAACACTTCCTTCAGGCCCAGTCCTCTGCGTGGACAGAGGGTCTGTGATTAATGCGTGGTTCAGCGTCTGGCTCAGCCAGCGCTGCTTGCCGGCACCCCGGTGCCCGGGCTCGGCCCTTCCCTCGGGCTGGGAGCCGGCTGTGTAAGGAGGACATCAAACACTGTCTCCCGTTCAGCTGGGTGACTGCCTGGCTTGAGGTCTGCAAGCGTCCCGTTTGCTTTGGGACTACTTTACACCTTTACTGGGCAGCCAGCGTTCTGAGGGGATCGCACTCCAGGGACACGCTTTGGGCTGAGCTGTTACGTTCGATGGTGTTCCTCCTCCTTTCCAAGCGCACCCTCTCAACCCCACGGCAGGCGTAAGAGGAGCCGAGGGCGGCATGTCACACTCCAGACGGGCCCCTCGCCCCCGCACGGCTGCTCCGGCACAAGCGCCGGGTGCCGCGGGTGGAGCCCCGGCCCGCTGGCGGCCCTGAGGGGGGAGCGAGCAGCGGGGCCCGCGGGGCCGCACCGCCCCTGCCCCGCCCTTCGCCGGCCGCGAGGCCCGGGGCTGGAGCCGGCGGCGGCCGCATGGGTCCGGCACGGCCGCCCCGCCGCCGGCAGCGCCCGCGGGCCCGCGCGGGGCCGGGGCTGCTCCTGCTGCTCGTCCGGCTGGCGCTGCCCGGGGCGGCCGCGAGCAGCGGGGAGGCGCCGCCAGCAGGTACTGCCCGTCCCCTCCCGCCCCCGGGGCAGGGCGGGCGCTCACAGGCCGGGGGGCTCCTCGGCCCCATCCCTCGGGAGCGGGGACACGCTCCGCTGCCGCTGTCCCTGGGCCCCGCGGCTCCCGCTGCCGCCCAACATGGCGCTGCCCGGCTGACGGGCCGGGGCCGGCTCGCCCCGCCGGCAGCCGCGGCGGAGCCGGGCCAGCCGCGGCCTCAGGCGCTTTGCCGTGTCCCCTGTTCTCCCGTCGCGGTTCGGTTCCCGCAGGACGGCGGGCGGGCGCTGGGAACCGGCCCGGGAGAGCCCGCCCGGACAAAGGCGCACACAGGGCGGGCGCGTCCCCTCCCGCTCCAGCGGCGGGGCCGGGAGCCGCCTCTGCGTGTGCAGCTCCCTCTGGCTTTCTCAGGAGCTCGGGCCAGGGGAATCGGGTGCAGAACGGATCTTTTATTAACGTGTTTGAGGGCAGGCAAACCCCTAAAGGCTGTTCTCAGGTATAGTAGCAATAAGGAAATCGAGAACCGGCTTCCTCCTTGCATTGACGTTCTCGAGTCTTGGGCGTCCTCCGGATGCTGTAGCAGATGCTGATGGCTCATAATTCCAAATTTCTTTGCTTGAAGTCTCAGAATTTGAGTTACTCTACCTGTGTGTCCTCCCAGTAGCTAAACCCAGCACCACGTCAGAGTTACCTGTTCGGAAGCATCTCTCCTTTTGGAATATCATTGTTTCACTCTGCCGAGCTGATGCAACGTTTCAAGCGCCTGATTTTTCTCAAGAAAAATACCTTAGAACTATGGGTAGTAAGAGAATACTTGCTAGCCTTGCATGTGGATGGCATTGCCTTTGACACGGATGGGTACTTTACCCATAGTGACAGGATGCCCTAAGATGCCCTTCAGGGAAGGTGTGGACACCGGGCTGTGTTTTGGCCCTGCCATTTCCTCTTCCTGGATTATCTCGGTTTTAGGCCTGGGTAGTGCCCAGCCTCACCTTGCTGCGTCAATCGGCAGCACTTCAGTGACAAATAATCCTTTTGCAGCATCATGCGATGAGTTTTGTGAAAGTGCCTGCCTAAAGGTACAGCCAGCGCTTGTCTGAGTGGTTGTGCTCCTTCCCACATCCCATTTGCCATGGATGAAAATTAATCCCATGGTTAATTTTTCCATAGGAAAAATGCCCAAATTTCAAGGTTAAACCAGTTTAGTAGGATCGTGTGTGGACAATAATTCTGTAACGCTATAATAAACCTAAGTAAGAACTATAATAAACCTAAATAAGAACATCCACACAGAATTTTTCATTGGCTTAACTAAATTTGTTAAAATATAATTTAGCTTAATTTCAGCTTCCTTATAGAGACACAGCAGGGTTTTACCTGCAAACAGCATCTCCATGTCTGGATTGAGACTGCACACACCCATTTTGCTGCTCTGAGTGCATGACAGCATGTTAGCAGTTATTATTTAGCTTGGCTGAGACCTACATTTTCTATTCAGTAAGCTAGATGAGTCCTTCTGTTCAGATGTGTAATTATTTCCTCTATGCTTTTCTTAATTATGTTCTTGAAACACTGTGGTAATGCACTGTAGGTTATATTTTACACATGTATATAGATCAGAACGTATGTTATTCAAACTTTGCTCCATTAATCTTTTAGGTCCATTTCTGTTCAAAAATGTAATCTAATTCTGAAGATCATAGGGGCTCACTAACATTTCAGGAGGGTTAGAAAAATTCACATCTCTAATTCAATGATTTATGCTGAGCTGTCAGTGCAGTTCCTTTACTACATGCCATGGCTGGACTGTGACAGGAGAAAAAACGTTCTAAAAAGAAGAGTTGTGTGATTTCACATTTCTGAGGGAGAGGAGTATGACTTTTGTGATCAGCAGCCGTGTCATGTGCTAAATGACTGTGTTAATATGTAAGTCTGTTTACCTGCTCAGACTCCCACAGTTGTGTTCACCACTGGTATAGGGAACTGTGGTGGAGTTACACCCACTCATGCCAGCAGTGAATTTGGCCCAGAGGCCCTGTTCCTTTGCCATCAAAACACTAATGCTGAAGCCAAGCTTTTCTGGATTACATTTTTTAAAAATACCACCCTGGATATATTTTTTCCAAAGGTGTTGCAGTTTACTTTAGAGCCTAAATGACTTGATTAGAAGTCAAATTTGATTTTCCATTTAAATCATACTGGAAATGTTTCTTGTCAGCATTTACAACAATGAAATTGACTAAAATTAGACATTTGTACTTGACAAATGCCTAAAATTAACTGTTTTGTTCCCCCCCAGGTAAAAACTGCAGCTTATTGCAGGAAATGGATGTCATCCAGAAGCAGGATGAAAACTGTTACTGCTATGTGCAAAACAGAACAATTCACTTACAGTACCTGTGGTCGACTGTCCAGGTAAGAGGCTGTTCTGGGGATCAGTCAATGTATTTCATGTGAGCTTTTCCCAGCAAACCACATGGCTAGTTAGCAAGATCAGGGCAGCATCTCTATGAAATTAATGGTTTTAATGAAATTAAATTAATGGTTATTAATGGAATTAATGGTTTGAGTGGGACCATGATAGAAATGCAGCATTATGAGCCTCCAGTTGGGATGCAGTGCAGTTTGGTCTCTACTGTAAGGATGTCAGCCAGGCTTAGAGTATGATAGTGCCACAAAAACATTAGTTTAGGATTGTCTGTTACTTTCTTGCACACCTTTTCTGTTGATGGACCACTGTTAATCTCTGCAACAAATGCAGAGTTGCTTATCACCAACTGCCTTTATGGAACTTCTAAATTTGACGACTACGTGCAGTTCTGTGTGTTTCTCACCACAGCACACCAAAGTGTAGGAACCAAAGGCTCATTAGATTGTGACTAATGAAAAAATACCAGCAGCAGTGTGTTTGTTCTCCTAACAGAGGGTCACCTTACAAGACACACATTTAGAGATTAGTTTGAAGCAAATAAACATCTCTTCAAGAGTGGAAGCAGTAACAGCTAAAGGAATGAGCTAACCATCTCCATGGTTCCTTTTCTTTCCTGAAAAGTATGTCTCCAGACAAAGGAAGGAAACTGTTTCATCTTGTCTCTGTTGGAGGACTTTTCTCTCAGATACAAGAAAGTAGAACATCTCTTTGTCTGTTCCCAGGACTATTTTCCTCAGGAACATGTTGCAGATGTTTTTTATGAATGGTAGCAGGTTCCAGGTGGTAAAATCCTCCATCAGTCACACAAACTTTCCTGGAGTCAGTGTTTAAATGCAGGAAGTTCAGATTTTTTCCACAACAAATTGCTTGCTGACACATTATCTCCTCTCGCAATACAAACCTGGTTTATTACCCATTGCATCACTTTTTGCAGATGGATCTTTGTTGTCTAGTAGGCCCTGATGAAATGCTCACAATGTATCAGAGCTCTCAGAAAAATCACCCCAACTAAAAAGATGGGCAAAATCTTTTACCAGTTTGTTGGGAGAGGGCACTGGGAACCAGCAAAAAAACTCCAAAATACCCAACAAGAATGTGCTTCTATTTAAATTTCTGGTTATGCTAGCTTTCATTTTTGTCATCCTTCATGTCCCCAGCATGAAGATTGCATTATAAGGAAAAGCAAGTCAAATGTGTTACGGTTCAGGAAGGGAAGGAGGAAGGGTATGAACATTCACAAAACAAACTGTGGTCAGTCAGCTATTACTGGTTTTGTTAGAAATTTGTGTGTGGGCAAGTGTCACAGTACAACCAAACCCACTGTGCTTTTGCATAGATTGGGGTCCCTCCACTGAACTTGGCTGCTGATGAGTTCTCTGAGTTACCTTGTAAGGTGATTAATTGTAAACTTAAATTAATCTTTGCATAGTATAAATAACCAATATGAAACAATTAAGATTGATTTTCATTACCATGCATGGCTGATACACGATACAGTTCACAAAACCCCACAGTGATTTTGAGCTGCTTCTCTGTGTATTCTGTTCTTTGTTTCTAGATAAAAGTTAACAGCAGAGAAAAGTTCCGGTTTGAGCCTATTTCAGAAAAAAACAACTGTCGGAATTCAGAAACTGTTTTTGAGTTTGCTGCATGTGCTGTTCAAATCCTCTGGAAGCCAGAGACATGTACAGAAACTTTTCTGAGCATAAAACAATATGGAGAAGATGTTTGTTTCAAAATACAACCCTTCAAAATTGAACCATACATTGTGAGGGTGAAAAGAGAAAGTAAGTACCAAATCTTTGAGTTTAGATTACAGATGGCTTGGTATTGCCAGTGCTACTGAATGTACCATCTCTTCTGTAAGAAGCTTAGGACTTTTCTGTTGATATTTTATATAATCAGCATTTCAGATTGATTTAGTCTAAAGTCAATTTCTATTTCTTTCCCCCCTTTTTAGTGCTAGATGGAAAGCTCTTGTTTTTGTTTGTAGCTGGAATTTTTCTGTTCCATTTTGCAAACAGCCTGAGCAGGTGAGTACTAGCTGCTTTTGACCTTCTTTCCCAAAGTCTGTGCATCTTTGGTCTGTTTGCTAAGCTAAAGAGGCAGTTCTTTGGGAAAGTGAATTAAGGAACTAAATATATATTTAAAACTTCCTCATACCATTTGTGTTTGGACAGATTGTGACATATGTTGGAGTACCTAACTATTTATCAATCAGCTGTGTTAGGGTTCTTGTATCCAAGCTTCCTGCACTGGGGGACACCAAGACAATCAATCCTCAGTGGGCAAATATGTGGATCAGAAAAGTCCTTTTTCCCTTTTGTAGACCATGAGGATAGCAGAATGCTGATTATTAATGATGCCTTCCTGCAGGGGAAATATTTAGGATAAAGTCATCTGGGGCCTCTTCTGCCTCCACCTTTGTGCCAGCCTTTCTTCTGATGCACATTTTGCATAGCATGTAAGGGAGGATACTCAGTTGTTACAGCAAAATATGTGCCTACAACTTCAAAGCAAAGTGAGTCACAACATAATTGTCAGGAGGCACCTCTAAAACAAGCAGAGCAGCAATAGGTTTTATAGCATTAACTCTGAATTAATAAGATGGAATTTATAAATGCATATGCTTAGGAAAAAAAAAACTTGTGGGTTTGTGGAGGGTTTTCTGCATTTTAAATGAATATAAAACTTCTCTTGCAGTACAGAACCATGTTGGTTATTTAATTTCCTTCTGTGTACTAGAGACTAGAAGGTCAATGCAATCAGAAGTAGTGTGAGCTTAAAAAAAACTGCAGCACAGTCTCTTAACCTGTAACAACTCCAGTGACCTTAAGTATCTGTTGGGAACTTTTCCTAACACAGATTCAATACCTGAACTGGGCCTGTTGACCATATAACTACAGCTCTAACTTACAGCTGATTTAAGTTCTTATTGAAGATCACTGCCGTTTTTACAAATGTTGGCATCTTAATCAATTACAAATGATACTTCTCACCATATTCTCTCTTGTTCTCTTTACAGGAGTGCCAAGTTCTTTTACCTTTCTGGAATAATACTGGGTGTTCTTGCTCTGCTAGTCTTTGTCCTGTTGACACTTAAAAGATTTATTCCAAGGGTAAATCTACATTTATAAAGCAAAATAATAGCAATCATCATAATACAAGGAGTGACGGTACAAAGCCTGATTCTGATCTTATTCTGGTTTTGTGGCCAGGTAACTGCACTGAAATTACTGCAGGATTGCTTGAATCAAGTAAATATATTTAGGTCAGAGTCAAGTTCTATTTAGCTTCCTCCTGAGTTTAAACTGAACAGGTGCTGGTGATGTACAAGAAGAGTATATTCTGAAACATAAATTATTTTTATTGAACTAGAGCTAAGCTTTGAATCTGTGAATCAATCTAAATAAAAATATAGTTGCAACTGAGACAGATTCTCTTCCATTCACGAAAGACAGTTCACTGTAAGGCAGATGTAAATTTTTCCTTTACTTTTATAAAGCCTGTGTATTCCCATAATATTGCTGAGATACGTTAATTTGGAACACACGTCCATAGGGTTATACTGTGACATTGGGACACGATACACAAACACAGGGATGCAGTTGCTCTGCTTGTAATTGATACTCTTGTTGTAGCATGCAGAGGATTCTGCAGTGGAAGTCTCAAACCCTAAAGAAGGGTCTAAAGAATTTCACATCTATTTTGGCCTGTGAGTTCCTTTGGAAACCATGGTCCTGATTCTGACTTGAATTTTTTTTACCTTTGTTTGTTTGTTTTTAATTTCTAGCACAGTACCTTCTGGATTTTAATGAGTGGCTCCTGGATGGTCTCTCTCTATTTTATTTACTGCTTCAAAGAGAATATACAGTGGTTGTGGTCTGAACACAAAAACTACCTGTTGGGTAAGAAAATTACCAAGAAATGTGCTGCTGATTTTGGTTTAATTTAGTAGTCAGATGAATACCTCCCCATAAAAAAAAGAAAATCAAGTGACTCATTTATAGAGCTCTATTTTCTCATAAGCCATAGATGTTGAAACATTCTAAAGGTTCCTAATCCACTCATTTGAGTGTTTACTCACATTGTATCATTAAATAGAGTTTGACGTAGAGGACTAGTTCTAAGAGCAGATTTTGCTTGCATTATTGTTCATTGATTTGCTGTTACATACTTTCCCTGTAAGAGCAAAAGGGCAGCTCCTCTGGTTTGCACTTCGCTGGATGTGGGAAATGGATGCGCACACTGGGAACAGGATGTGGCTGCAGGGGCTGACAAAAACCTATTGATCTGGCACCTGCCTCCACATGGTCATGTGAGGAGAATTCATGTGCAGCCCAGAGCATTGGCTAAAAGCTGTTCAGAGATAACTGTGTGAAGTCTTGGCACACTCTGGAAATAGAATATAAAAGATCATGCACTTATCTGTAAGACAACACAAGAATCAGCAGGTTACACTTCACAGCAGCTGCAAGCTTTGTGAAGCAAAGCAAAGTTTATAGGGGTAGTTTTCATCTTTTTCTCCATGTCCTTTTGTGTTCCTACAGGGTATTTTCTGGCTGTTGGGATTACCAGCTTTGCCATTTGCTATCAGCATGGGCCACTGACCACGGAGCTCAGCATAACCTTGTTCACATGGATGCTCCAAGTAACAGCCTTTGTCCTGATCTACTTGGGTGTCACCATCCCTCAAGTTGCATATGCAGTCATAGCAGTCAGCCTCTGCTCCAAAGGCCTGTGTTACCCCCTGGGTGCTGCCTGTCATATTGCCAGGTCTGTGTGTGAACGTCCAGGTCCTGGGAGAACCAGGAAATACTGGAAACTGATAATGAAAAAACCCTACACTTCAATAATGGTTTAGGAATTTCTAGTACTACTTCATAATTTTGCCAAATGTAAAACTGCAGTAGGAAAGGTTTAAGGTCCAGAGACACAGAAATTATTTTCCACTTGGCAGTTTTAAGCAGGAGTTTTGTTATGTGGATAATGGAAAAATGTGACTGTGTTCTTAGGACAAATGTAGCACCTTCTAGTCCACAGCATATGGCAACCAGAACATTTCTGTTTGATTGATTAGGCTGCAGCAATACTGCCTTGGTTTGACGTGTAGTGAGAGAAGCTGCAGGGAACTCGTATGGAATCTTAGGGGTAAAAGAGTGTACCATCACCAAGGATGCAGCTGTTCAAAAGTGACAGTCTTTGGAGGTTGAATAGAGTTCAGAGACTAAAATCACATCTCCACACAGTAGTGTTCTCCATGATTTTAGTTTTCCAAGTTTGTTACTTCCCTCTGATTCATAGAAGCAATCTATCAGAACTATGGAGATATTCCTCAGTATTCCTAGAGGCCCATTTACATTGTGGATTTGGAATGCTTAACTTGCTAAGTGTTTTCAATAGCAATACAGGAACAACGTGTTTGCTCATCCTTGAATTTGAAGAATGTTTTAGCACAAGTGCAACGCCTCAAATGAAGATTCTGTAAAACCCTGCCAATTGACATCTGTTTTTTACCTTCAGTGATGGATAGCATCCAGCTTCAGAGTCTATGGAACAGTCTGTTCCATAGTTGTGGACTCTGCTGAACGACAGAGAAGTAGGAAGAGGCAAAGGCTAGAACTGGCATAACCAAAATAATAAAAACCAAGAAATTTGGGTTTGGGTTTTTTTTACACACAGGTTAGTTTTGAAGAACATACTGCATTGGTCTTATCCTCTCTTTTTACATGCTGAAGTGTGGCCTGAGTTGAAGCTTTTTTTATTTTAGGTAGAATCTACCATTTGTTGTAGACCAATTTTTGCCTGCAGCTGAGGAGCAACAGCTGTTTCTAAAGCAACATGTAAGATCAGCACCTGTTGTAATCAGGTTCAGAACACTCTGGAATCAGGATGATGTGGCCACAAGTTCACTTTTACTTTCAAGTTTTACACTGAAACACTGTAGATTATTCTTCATGTGGTTCTTTCTTTTTTGTTTTAATGAACGGATGCTTCTATAAAGAAATACAGTTCTACAAATCTCTCTTAGGAGAATGATAAGGGCTTTCTAATTTTTCTGTTTCAAAATCCTTAAGCCACAGCACCAAACTGTGAGGCTGTGATGCCAGATACACAGTTCAGAGCAGCAAATATACCAAAATAATTTAGAATCTTGCAGTATTTCTTGTTAAGAGCAGTGGATCTCACTGAGCCAGCAAGACCTTTCACTACTTGACCTAAACAATGGCTACAGTTCTCTGCTTTAAAGGGATATAAGGAGGAAAGTTGAATGCTGCTGATGTTGGAGCAGGTGTTTTTATACAGAGCTGAAAGTTTTATGGGCATCCAGCCCTTGCTTATCTTAACTCATCACAACATTTAAATTGAAAGCAGTCGACAGAAGGAAACAGAACATGGCACACTTTCTAATTTATATCTAATTATATTATACATTGCTACGCAGCAGCTAAAAAACCATCAGATTGTAAACATTTTGGCCTCAGACTACTCAGTTTTGTAATTTAGAGCAAGATTTAAGAGAAGCAATCTAGTAAACAACACGAACAACTCACAACAGGCTTAGAGCATTGCTTATCTTTCAAGTAACATATGCAGACTGGGTTTTGATTCAGCCCGTGTCTCTGCACAGACACATTTTGCATTTTGCACCTAAAAATGGCTGAGCAAGCAGCCATCTCTTTAATTCTGTGAGATTTTAGTCCATGCATACACAATAAGGACCTGATCTAAAGCTCATCTGAAGCTCATTAAATATCATATGAAATTCTACAGCTTTGGTTCAGACCTAGGGTAAACAGGCTAGCAAACACTGCATACCTTGTCCTCAAATGTAAGAATGCAGCTTGTTCTCTTGAAAGGGTAGGGGTGACTAATGCATGTTAATAGCAGGTATAGAGAAAAAGGGCAGATAATTACATGCTGGAAGACTTTATAAATACTGATTATTTTAATTTCGTTCTAGAAAAATGAAGCATCACTTTAAATCAAAAAAATTGGTGTTTAAATACCTTACTGAAGAGGAATACCGAGAACAAGGTGAAAGTGAAACTATCAGAGCTCTGGAGGAGCTGCGCTCATTCTGCAGGAGTCCTGACTTCCCATCTTGGATAGCTATATCCAAACTCCAGGCCCCACACAGGTAAGAAAACCTGCCTCCTCTAAAACAGGAAATGCATTGCACAGACACTGGCACACAGCAGATCTAAATGCCACTTCAGGCACCGTTCCAGGTGTTTTTATCTTGCATATCCCACTCAGGACCACAGACACACCTCTCAAGGGTATAACTTGCTGGTGGCATTAAATTTCTGTTTGTTCCTCCCTGACCACAAATTACTCTTGGGAGTTTGCAGACCTTCACAGCTAATTTATGGTCACAGAACTTAAAGGCTTTCTAAGTGTCTCTGTAAGCTCTTGCAGAGACCCTGGTGGCTCTCTAACCAGTGAAATTTCCCTCCTTCAGGTTTTAGAGCTGTACCCTTTTCTGTGATGTAAAATTGGGGCAGGGTGAAGATACATACTCACATATTATCCAACTCACAAGCTCTCCAACTACAAACCTGCAGTCAGGGAATCCTATTATTGAAGTATCACTATATAAGATTTAGAATACAGAGAAATAAATCAATACCTGCAACTAGCAAGTAGAACAGTTAGAAGAGCCGTACCACGTATAGCTTAAGAGATAAACCCAAAACAAATATAGGGCAGGAAGGGTCAAACAAGCAAAGCCAGAAAACCCTGCAGAATGTAAAATTAATCGTAACACTGTATTCCCATCAAAACAAAAACTTGGAGATATCAGAAGCAGAGTTTCATATATTAGCCAGCCACAAAGACTTAGTCCTTGCCACAGAACCAAGTGTCATGGTTTTAAAGGAACCCCAGTCAGCTTGGAATTTAATCAGTAACAAGTTAAATCCAGTTTCAGAACCTTCATCTCCCTTGGATTGGCACACAGACAGCCTCTCTGCCAGGTTTTATAGATTTACTGTTTACAGTCTTACTTTCTAAGCTGCTTGCCTTCCTTTAGCATGATGGAGAGATAAAAAGGTGAAAGCTTTTTGTTGTACTGTAGAGCTAAATCCCACCGAATGTACAAAACAACTGAGACACATGTATTTTCTAGCTGTCATTTCATTAATAGAGTTGTTATAAACTGTTCACTGGTTGAAAATAGGGAAATAAAAAGGAGAATCAACAGCAATCAGATTTAGAGAACTCCTCCCAGCTCCCATTAAGCATCAGACTGTGGTTCATCCCAAGGCAAACCTGTTCCCCATTTAGACTAACAGAGCTTCCAAGAACAGCGAGGTGACGACATTCATCTCACAGAAATGTTAAGTCTGAAATGTAAATTATTGATCAGTTTACCAGAACTCCAGAATATAGCTGCATTTCCTTTTTCATACATTTCTCTGATGCTGTTGACACTTACCCAGGTGTCAGAACTGCCGTCTGTTCTCACACTCTTGCCAGAAACCTCCAGCTCCATTCTCTCTCCTCAATGGAGTTGCCCACTGAAAGTAGGATTTGTGGCAGATTGCAGTATATGGACAGTGCTAAGTTCATGCTTTGTTCTGGCATTTATTTGGAGCAGCTACAGAATTCCCAGTCTGCAGCTCCATCTTCACCAGAGGAGGAATTCTTTGGGAAGACTTGAGCTCAGCTTGCCCACATTGCACACACAGCACTAGCAACAAGGTGACTCACGCAATGTAGGAGTGCAGAATTCTTGCCATTTTTTTCCTTTCATTAGCAATATCAACACACCTGATTTCATACAGCCTTTGTCTCAAATATGCTACAGCTTTAATTAATTTTTAGAAGCAAAAGTACCAACTACCCCACTGTAGAAATGCTTACTCTGGATTACCCTGCAAGTACTGACAAGACATGAAAATGAAGTTAGATCTTCTTGCTTAGTCACAAGACCTTGCAGATGGTTTCCAGAAGAGCAAAAGTTACTTCTACAGAAAATACTGAAAAGCTGAGCCGGGAAACCAAGCTTTGGGGTTGTTGCCATCCGTTGGAACTTCCCCTCATCTGCACTGCCTGTGGGGATGTCCTTACAGCACTCCTGCTTAAATAGCAATTCCCTACAATTTACAGTATTTGTTCTATTAATTTCTAGGCTGATCGCATCTCCCTTTCAAAATTTGGCAGGTTTGCAGCTTTTGTTCTGGGATCTCCCCATGTTTCACCTGCAGAAACAAAGGCACATGATGAGCAGTATGGCATTGGGAGCTCCTTCCTGGAAGAGCAGCTGTTTGAGACAAGGGTACAGTCTGAGCAACATGAGCCAGCCAGTTTTGTCCATGAAGAAGATGAAGAGAATGAAAATGAAATGCATACACAAATTCCATTTCCATATGCTACTGAGCTGCTCTGAGCTTTGGGAAATAACAACAAAAAAAGAGACAGAAAACACACTTGTCTTAGAAAGGGAGGCTACAGAATGAGAACTCACACTTGGCATTTTCTTGTGGTTGCTGGTGGACAAAGAAGGATTTTTGAAAAAACTGCTTCCTGTATCACCAGTGTTACCTGATTTGAGCAACAGAAGAAAACCATAGGGGCTGTTCAAGTGAAGAGGAATCCTATGCTATGGGTATTTTCACTGGGGAAATAAACATCAAACATTGTGTATTTCCAAGGCAAGTACTGGAGACAGCCTGTCCCACCAGGATGCCTTCTTCTATCAAGGACACTACCTCTAGTAAACAGAATCTGTTTTGGCCCTTTCCATCATCAAGTCCTCTGTGCTGAGCACTAGAGGGAGGAAAAGCCATTTTTAATACTCTCCTTTTACTAAGTACCCTCTGTGTCAACACTTCTGATAATGCTGTTAGAGTGTCGATAAACTGTGTTCGTTGTTTGTGAGACTATTTCATAGAGAGTTAACACTGCTGAATGAGGTTTGTTTCCTCCTCTGGCTGGGCTTGTCTGTTAGCTTCCTCCTGCCTCTGCCTTTAGTTTTAAGCTCCACTTTCCCCTCAGAATGCTGCCTGACTTTTCACCCTCTGTTTGTATTATTCTGTTCTTGACCACTGCTGTAGTTATACTGCATTTTGTTCTTTCCAAGTCTTTGTTTATTTGCATACTTTCTTCCCTCTTGTACAGACCTTCTGCTAAACCTTTCTCTAGCCCTCTTGATTCTCCACCTCTGACAATGCAGGTGGTTTAGGAGAGGTTTTCCATCCCCAGACATATTTGCTATTGCCTTCAGTTTCAGTGTCAGCTTACCTCAGACAGGTGCTGTTGTCTATTCCAGGCCTCTCAAGAGCCCCAGAAAGGCCACAAAGGCTGAGGCTGTTTCAGCTGCGTGGAGAAACTGCTATTAACAGGGCCAGAGTCCTGCTGTGAGCCTGGAACTGGGAACGCAGATAACCCACACAGAACTCCACTAGCCTCAGAGTATTCAGTAGTTTGTTTACTGAGTAAGAAGCAGAAAATCATTCCCAGCAAAACAATGAGGGAAGATACCTGGCTTTTACCTTCCCTTTCTCAGCAGTCTGTGAGATTTCTCAGAGGAGGTACTTGGGGAAGAAAAAGAGACCAGGGAGAGAAATTTAGGCAGTCACGTGTCTTTCAGCTTATGTATTACACAGTCCTAGACTAGGGAGTAGAGTGTGTACCTCAGTTCATCCGCCTGCAGATGTCATTTCCTTCTTTTAGACTATCCCTCCCTTTGTTCTGTTCACTTTGCAGTTTTCCTTTACTGTCTTAAAAACTGCAGAAAGCAAAAGACCATTAATTCTGTCGCCATCTGATCTTACAAACCCACCAGGAACTGTCAGCAATGGGGAGTAATTGGTGCTCAAGAAGGGCATGTTAGACTGGGATCTATCTGCTTTAAAAGGGATGTCTGTTCTTTGTAACATGCCTGGTGGTGCAGCATGACTTCAGCAGTGCAGGTGCTGGCCTGGGTTCTCCTTGTCCATCACTGCACCAGGGACAAAACCCGTTACCTCCAACGGTGCTAAATGCAGCCATACCACAACCCAAGAGCTCCTCTGTGTAACAAAGGACTGAGTTGGTGCTTGAAAGCCTTAAAGCCTTACTGACGTGGTCTTTCCTTCTTTATATTGCTTCAGCTTTGCTTCAGTTTGAAAGGAACACTTCCATTTTACAGTAAAGAGACCCTTAACACCCTTTAGTGTCACAAAATTTTAAGTACCTCAGCAGAATCAAAAGCATATTTAGCAGAGAAGGCCATGTCAAGCAGGACATCCAAAATATACTTGCTGTTAAGTCAAGGACATTCAAAAACAGGGCAAGAGTTCTGTCTAGGAAGGCCACTAGCAGCAAGACTCACCCCTAAGAGAGGCTGCTGCTACCAAATCCATGGTAAATTGCCACCCACACTCTGGAAGTTGGGTTTGGCTTGGGGGGCTCTGGCACTAGCAACAAGCAGTTGTGAAAACAGAGAAAAGTCTCATTATCTTGGATAGTTGGGGAGAAAGGTGGAAACTCCTCCCTGAACAATTACTATAGACCAAATCAGATTTATTTAATCTTTGTGTCATCATCATGAACATGGAGGATTTAAAATCATTACAGATGAGGCAAAGGATACTCAAAGAGATGTCTTAAAAGTTTTTGTGCATGTTTTAAAGTACATAGGGTTGTTTTTTTTTAGCCAAGAACTCCCATTCAAGCAATTTGAGGCCAAGAAGGAGAATCAGATTTGTCTGAGCTTAAACACATAGTTTTTCTGGATGTCCTCTCTTTAGTGAGGTAGTGATGATTATCCTTCCATAATATGTAGATATGTAAGTACATAATATGTATTTACATACAATAGCCCAGATTATACATGAAGTATATTTCCTAAGCAATATGTTAAATGGAGAAGCCCCCATCTCCCCCCCCCCCCCCAATCAGGTAATTACATGTTTTAGAAGAATACCTCAACATACCTTGAAGAATACCTTGTTGAAGAATACTTCAACAAGGAAAAAAGTTAAAAACCAGTAAAAATTAAACAAAAACCATCCCACGCTGTATATAGTTGTGAGATCCATCATTTGGCAGGGATGGATAAATACTATCCAAAGTAGAGCAGGAAACTACTAAATGCATGCAAAATAGAACAGCAACAAGAGAAAGATAATGGCTATCTCAGTGGGTAGCTAATACTGACTTCAAAAATCCTCCCAAGCCTGTTCCAACACTGTAAGAGTTTCATAAACAAAACCTACCAAAATCAGCTGCTGTCACTGGAGCCCTGTTTACTTGCACAGTGCTCCTGTGACATGTGGAGATGACACACAGCCTTACTGAAACACAATTGTTAAGTACTGTCCACTGTTCAGCTAGAAAATCTAGGAACAGAATCTAGGCATTAGCCCATTGCCCTAACTCTTACAAAAGCCTTTCTCCCTTAACAAAGGATGTTATATTTATCTCTGTTCTCTGTGGTGCTCACAGTGATGCCATGCACTCCTCCATATCGACCAGTTTACAACACATTGGTTTGTGTCCCTTACATTCCCTGCACCCCACAGAAGGGAATCGGTGCCTACAGTCAGATTTTATTATCAAATACTGTTTTAACACAGTGCAAGCGCAGTTCCCAGGCTCTTGGTTCAGCATCCTCCAGTGACTTTAGTAAAAGGTCATTATCACTGATTTTTTTTCACTTCAGGTGGTTATGTTCACTGCTGACACTAATATGAACAAATAAAATAAAAGTTCATGTTGATACTATTAAATATGTTATGGATATTTTATATTTCTTACCACAGTTTTTACAGTTTCACAAATATCAAAATCCAGGTGTACATTTCCATTTTGCAACATAGAATGACTATACAATTCCAAAAAGAGCAGGCATTTCAAATACACAATTCTGAAGTGTAAACACAGTGTACAAGCTCTTCACTTCACAATCCAGGTGCTATGCAGTAGCAGCTGAGGTAACACCATACAGCATGAACTCAACAAATGGTTGGTTAGCCTCAAGATGATGTTTAGCATCCTTCTGTCCTGTCACCTGTTCAGTCTTTAGTTCTCCCCCAAGTTATACAAACATACAATAAATACATTTCTGATTTTAAAGGACACTTAGACAAGTCATGAGGATTTATGTGAGTACAGTACATTTAAGTTCAAGTGCAAAAAAAGGAACTAGTGGCTAGTCATTGATGTCTCTTGTCTATGGTGTTGGTCCCAGGCACTGCCAGAACGTGGGTTGTTCTAAAAGCACAGCTAAAGCACAGCTATGGGACACCCCTTCAGTCAAGCTAACAGATGTCAAAGTGGGTAAACCTGTGCACCCCCTTCCCTGCTCAGCTGCTGCCACCTTCCTCTCCCTGACTCTGGGCTCCTGTTGGCCTTGCCTCTGGCTCAGCACAGTCCCACAGCAGCACCTTCCCCACGGAAGGCCTCGCACCTCTCACACATCTCACTTCCAGGAGGGAGCTGAGCAGTACTCCCTCAGTCCCATGGGAGCAGAGTGCTCAGGATCTCCCAGGAACAAGCTGTTCATCTAAGAAAATGGGCCAAAACACTATCCTGACTAAACCCCCCCTGACTCTTCCCTGAGCCCGAGGATTTCCCTCCAGCAGCAATTTTCACTTTGCACCAGCACGAGCTGGCTGCAGACAGTATTAAGCGTAACAAAACACAATCCAAAGTCCTCCAGTGTCTTGACATTGGACAAAGTAACTTCCCGAACGTAATGCAACTGAGTTACATTTGCTTCCTCCTGAGAATCTCTCATTCTACTTGATTTCTGCATCCACTACTTTGCCCCTATAATGCTAAACATTAAGATTTTAAAGTGATTCCTCCCTACCCCCCCCACCTCCCCTAGGCACTTAAAGCTTACCGTTTTCTTAATAAATAACCATAGTAACTACACTGCATTAAATAAACCTTTGTATAGATGATGAAATAAAAAACCCAAAATGACCATTGATCAATCTCAGGCTGTGCAATCTTGATCAAAGATTCTTGTCTCAATACAACATCAAACCTAAAATTACCCAAATGCACCTAACCTTATGCCCAACTGCAGGGCTGCAAGCACAGAGGGTAACTTCTTCAGAAGCCTTCCTCCAGCTTTTGTGTTGCACTAAAACTCCAGTTCAAAACCTTTGTTTTGCAGAACTAAACTATTTTCTCAAACAACACATTAGCTTCAAAAACATATTCTTTGAATATGCATGTGGTTTACTTAATCCATCACCATAATATCAAGATACACTTCCTTAAGCCACTCTGTTTCTGTGAAATCTTTCCAAAGACAGTTTCATGACATTCCTAGAATTATTTATTATTAGATCTGGTATTTTCTAATAGACTATTCAGGGAAACTCAGTGTCTCTCTTAAAAAGTCTTTTAATTTTAATTTGGGAATAAATTTAAAGAAAAAGAAATTATCCAATCAAGTCAGACACAGTGTGCCTCAACAAATGAGGAGTCAACTCCATTTCATAGCACTTGACTCAGCTTTAGCAAAGCAGCCGAGAATTCTTCCTACCATTATATCTGGCCACATCACTTCCCTCAAGAATCCAAACTTTTGGCTTCCCTGCTCGTGTTGCTCTGTGTAGTCATATGAATATTTTTTATATAGTTAAAAGCTTGCACTGCATCACATTATGATTGTTAAGATGAAGGAAGTCCTACTTTTGAGCTCCTACTCCAGCATTTCCCAGGTGAGAAGCAGAATTCCATGCACTGGATTTGGTAAGATGAGCGCATCTCAGGGCCCTGCAGCAGCAGGCTGAGCATCATGATCCGACACCACACGGTTGCCATCTGCTTGGGAATCTGATGGTGCTGTAGGTGTTGGTGCCGAACAATTTCTGGACTGCTCAGAATCTGTCGGATTTTGGGGTTGTCTTGCTGAGCTAGCTGACGAAGCGCTGCAATTCTCATTGGTTTTCTAAAAAGAGGGGAAAGGATTGCATGCCAAAAGTCAACATAAATACTCAGGATGCTGTCCCCGCTGGCACACCCCCAGATGCATTCAGGCACTGCTGGAAAATCACAAAGCACTTGTTCTGAATGCCCGCAACATAACAACTTAAAGTTAAAGCAGCAAAGCAAAAGTAGTACATTTAAATCCAGATGACACTAATAGCAAGCAGACAGCAGCTTACCTTCCATCTCTTTTCCTAACTGCATTTTCCCAAGAAGCATGCAAAAAACAAACTTGTGTTTCAAGGGGAAAAAAAACAATTAACTGGACTTCAAAGTGTTTAGACAAGATAATTCTTTGGACTAAGCAAGTCTATAACATGATTTTTTTTCACGCTTCTTAAATACAGCTTTTCTCAGTGGATCCCGCCCTCCCCAAGATACTGGTCAGACTTTCTGACTTAAAATTTTTGCTGTATTGATGTACAAATCCATCCAATCTTCTCAAACAAGCCTTACCAGGGAACATAAAAGATCATTTAAACACCAGTTACATTCCCAGGGCTGAAACAGCAAACATCCACACTAACACGTTTTGTTAGAAGGTGATACATTGCCTGATTATTTGTTTTGCACTGAAGCTTAGAGAATAAGGCAAGCATGTCCCTTTGTTTGAAGGACTATAAGCAAGCAGAAGGAAAACAGATCCAAAATCTTAATGAAATAAGGAGGTCACATTTTTGTCACTAATTCTCTGTGCACTGACCCTCCTTTCAAATGATCTATCTTCATTTTAAGAAAGCTATTTAGCAAATTTAGTAAGAGAGCTGGGCAGTCTTTTCCTAGTTTCAGTATTTTAATATCATCAGCCTAAAATAAATGACTGAGCATAAAACCTGAAATATTTTGGAGCAAGTTTGTCCTTTTGGAGCACTGAAACAGGGATGAGAAATTTTGGAGAATACACATGATGAAGAAAATTATACCTTTTTCTTGATGCATTGAATTTTGGCACATTAACAAGACATACTTTTGTATCAGGACTGTATTTTTACAGGAAGGAAAGCATAGTGAAGACACCATGGGCTATAGAAAACAGCCACAAAAGCCCTTCTGGCTACTTCACAGTGCTCAGGGAAGCAGCTGGGCTGTGTCCAGCAGTGTTGGATAAGTCACTCTCAGACACCTCATACCTGGTAAAACATTATTTTCTTGCCATGTTCACTGCCTGAATTCTGTGCAACTTCTTTGCTCTGATTTTGCAGAGCGCAGCTTCCACTAACCAAGACCCTGAGGACATTTGTAATGGGAAACTGAGCAGTTTGTTTGGCCACATTACTTTGATGTCAGAGACCTTGTGATATCTTCTGCTCACATTCTTTGACTCTGGAAAGGTCAAAGCTGAACAAAAACCCCAGGCAACCTAAAGCACATCTGTAACACATTTCCAAGAATAAAGTCAAGTAAGAAAGGCAAGAGGTCACTGACCAGGTGAAACTTCTACACACAGCTCTGCTGATTCACACTCACATCCCAAATTACCCATTTCTAAAGACAGCACTTGTGGAAAAAGCATTTCTGTGTTTACGCCTACTGGGTGCAAGAAGGAACCTCACCCACTCCTTCAGACAGGTAAACACTGTGGTTGAGACTGACCACGCTGTCCTAAACCCTGACAGCACTTCCCCACTTGGCTTAGCAGTGTGTTCCAGCTCCAGTCAGAAAGGCATAGCCAGAGCATTAGAAGTTCAAGATCCAAGCCCATCCAACCACTGAGGCAGCTATTACAAGCTGTTCTGTGGGGAGACCGAACAGAAGGGTAATGGTGCACAGTAAGCAGCAGCCAATAGATATTTTTAAGTCCCAGGATGGCACTTATCTGGTGTAACTCTAGGTAAAAAAGAGATTAATTTCATTTGAAAAAAAGGTTCTGTATCCAGTCAGTAGCTGTCTGGCACACAGCAGCCATGTACATGTCTGCCAGCATCATCTAAGGAAGGAAAACTAAATAAAAATAATTTTACAGTCTGTTAAGCAGCTGTGCATCTTCACGTTTAATTGTCACCTTGCAAATTTTGCAAAATGCATAACATGTACATTCCAACTAATATGAAAAGAAATGCAAACTTAAAGGGAATCAAAATATATCCAAGTCTGTAAAATAGAGTCCCCTTCCATGTCTCTTCTTCTCCTACCATGTTCAGGAAGATACTACTCACAAAGTTATTCCTGCTGCATAATACACAGAAAACAACTATTTCATGCACTATTTCAACTGCATGAAATATTTCAACTGCATGAAGTACTTCACACTGCATTCAAGTGTGTCACAAGTCCAGCTTTATTAAAAGCTGACAGGGAATACCTGCCAGGTACTAACAGATTTAAACAGCTATAAAGGTTTTAAAGCAGCTAAAATTACATAAGAACTTCCTGAACATTAGAAGATTACCTGTAAAGGCTGATTCTCAGGAGCTGGATTGGTTTTGGATAGTTTAACCATCTCTTTTATCTGGTAGACAGCATAAGCTAAGGTGACCCATGGAGAAGAACTGATGCCCCAGGCAGGCTTGTTCACATCCTCTTGCTCTTCTTGGTGTTTAGTTTTCTTTGGAGGGAGTCTGGGCTCAGTCCGAGGCATGATATCTTCTGACTGCTGTTGTACAAGGTCAATAGTTGCTATGGGAACAGGACTGGAAGGCACTGGAATCCTTTCTGCCAGCATTGTCTTTTCTGAAGTTTAAAACAAAATCATCACTGGCAAAGCCAACAAACTTAAAAAAAACCCAACCTCTAAGCAGACAATGAGCATGAAGTGTTTCTTGCTTTCACACTGTGGTTATCACTGCCCTGAAAGCAGAACACTGGCACAAACAGCCAGGAGCCAGGCACAGCACAGTATGGTTAGGGAAACGTGACTGGTGCCTGACAAGCATGGCTGCTGTGCCACTGCACGGGGGCTCAGGAGGATGAAAAACTCCAGTTGTTCCCAGCAAACATAGAGTTATGCAGCTAGTGAGATGAGAATTAAGGATAGTGACACACTGGAAGACACAAAGTATCTGTCAGAGAGGTAAAGAAATAAATCCTCCCAAGAGACCTTTACATCTAAGGTCTTCCAATAGTTTTCATATCTATCTTGAAATGTCATCCATAAAGTGACTGCCATGACCCAAGCCAATGTGCCTTACAATCTTGAAGAGCCAGAGTATTCATACATAAAATAATTAAACAGATTTTTAGTAACTGGGGGATATTTTCAGTAATAGCTATGCGCTCCCTATAAAAAACACATTCTGTAAACTTTGAAATTTATTTTTTTCCGAAGAAAATATTTTACAGATTAAAAGGGTCTTTTTTTCAGAATTATAAAAACACATTTGGTTTACAAACTCCTAGATAGTACTGGATATTTTAAGCAAGGGCTGGATGTTCTCAAGGAGTGAAGAAATAAAGAGAACTAATCCTGCACACACTTGACCACATGCTTCATTTTACTCATGCAACTGGTCTGCTTGAAAGCTGTGTAATTACTGTCATGCTTTAAACTAACATACACACTGTTTAAAGTGTATATTAAATGAAAACCAAAGACAGAAACAAAGAGAATAAGGTCACTATGAACAAACTGGCCTTTTGTAGATTCACGTGAAAGTAACTGAATGCCAATAGGAAATTGAAGCAGCAAAAAAAGCCTTTTCACCTTTCCATTTTTTGCCATTATCACTTGAACACAGGTGAAGAAAATACTAGCAAAATACATATTTGAACAGTATATCAGTACAGGCAGCTTGATACCTATAATTTAATATTCTAGCTAAAGAAAACTAATTTTTATTTCATACTCAAAGCTCATACTGGAAAGTATTTGGGTAAAAAGCAGCTCAAAAATTTATGACTTTTCACAGTTAGCCAGAGTTTTATTGTCTTTGTTAGAATTAGATTTATGGTAAATCCCCAACTTTGTTCCAAGTATTTCATTTCTGGTTAGCCTTTATATTAATAAAGGCAGAGATTAAAAAGTTCAAGATCCACCAGAGGGGAGATATCTCAGTTTTTTTAAAAAAAAATCTATAAAATTTTGTGTCCCCTGAGGCTGCTTCTACAATTTCTGGCAGGTGGCTTCGACTGGCAGAATATGAGAACACGAAGTGGGATCGAGGTGACCTTAAGGAATTGATGTAACTCAAATGACTCACTACAGCTCTGAAGACTAACCTAAGGAATTCTCAGAACTGAGAGGACATACAGGCAGCAAAATATATCATGCTTTCCTTCTATGGACATTCAAGAACCCAATGCTGCCTGTCTTACAGCAGCAGCATACCACTTAGATTTCTTCACTGCTCAGGACAGAAACTTTCCACTTGAAAAACTGTTTAGTCAAAATCCAAGTTGAGACACCAAACACACAAAAGTAAAGCTGCAGGAGTAGCTACAGAGAGGTATTTTTTTCACTGCTTCTAATTCTGTAGTGTTTCTGTGACATGAACATTTACCTTCTTCTTCATCAGGAACCAGCATCCACTGGATCAGTGCAAACAGAAGCAGAATCACTAAACATGCCATCCCTATTCCTCTGAATGTGGCAGCAGGACCTGTAATGAGATTTTTTTTCTAAACTGAGAACCCACTTAATAAAATAAAATGACTCAGCATTATGTGCTTCTTGGCTATATATTGCCCATGTAGACTGTTATTAGCTTGTTTCATTACATTTTCCTCCCCCATGACTTTTTCAACAGGCTTTGCAAAGGATTTTTAAGCAAGTAATTAGATTCTCATTTGTTCATTGAGAGGCTTTATATTATCAACCTATTCTTCACAAAGGATTCATTCATCTTACTTACAGATCAGGTTGGGTATTTGACACAATAATGAAAATACCTAGGCGTAACATATTGAATCAATCTGGAACACTGACAGAACAAAGCAATGAGCAATTTGGTCTGAATGCAGTGCTGACCTTGCTTTGATCTGGGCCTGGACTGGAGATCTCAGGGCCCTCCCCAGCCTGAGCAGTTCTATGATCCTGTGACCCATACAAAGTGTGTAACTCTTTACATATAACAATATCTTCAGCATAAATAAGTTTAAAGCCGACAGTCTGGTAAAACCAGAATAAATAAAATGAAAGTTTTCAAAATTACTTTTCCTTACCGAAGTAATTGACCAAAACCCCTCCAACCATGGCTCCGCATCCCCTGCCCAGCCCCAAGTGGAGTCCTTGCAGTATTCCCTGTGCCGACGTTCTCAGCTCCGGAGGCACTGCCGCGCTGAGGTACGAGATGCAGGCTGCCCAGATAGCTGCATGTGTGACACCTGGAGAAACGAGACATCAGCAGGAGCACCAGGGCTACAGGGTGCCAACACAACATCTGAGCAACTGCACTCACCAGCTGGAGCACATGGAGAAAAAAACCAACAAAAAACCCCCAGTGACAAATCTCTGTGAAGCACAAACCAGCTTTTGGTAATGTGATACTGTGGTAACCAAGCCACAGAGGGAAAGGACTTCTTCTGCAGAGCCTGTCAAAAGCTCTTTCTCCCTTCACGAAGACCTCACTCCTCTTATGGAGACACAGTCCCTAGGGAGACAAGTCTCTCTGCCAGCTTCCTTGTGCCTTAATAGTGACTCAGGGCCTTTGGAATACAGTCGTAATTTCACAAGCTACAGACAATTAAAGCACTGATGCCTCTCAGCCAGTGTCCTTACCACCACAGTGAAGGCAGCACAAAGGTCATAAAATCCAAACAGCATCAGAGAAATCCATGCCATTTCAGAGGCAAGAATTAATGTCCTTCTCACTTCCCGCAAAAACGCAGCACCTCCCAACAAACTCTTTCTGAGCTCAACGCCAACACACTGCACTTAGCACAGAATGGTCCAGATGAGAACAGCACACAAGTTCTTCAGGGTAGGCCAAAGACCTTGCTTTCCATAGCTGATGTTGAGAGGCAGAGTCAGAGTGCCTCCCTCCTGCACCGTGCCTGCATCCTGCCCCTGGGCCTGTCACTCTGAAAATTAAGCCCTCTGATAATGTTTTCATGGTTTTAGTTACTTTCCCATGACATGTGATAAACAATTTATGACAGACATAAATTGTTTATCACATTCTTTCTGAGAAAAAATTTTTGATGGATGTTTTGCATTACCAGTGTGCTTGTGAAGATGGTAACTTAATTATCCATCTCTGGTCATTGTCAAGAATCTATAAATACTGGAGTCAGAAAACAAAGTCACGGGTTTTTGTTCTAACACTGAAGGTAGTAGTGTGAACCATTTTGTGTCCTTTAGTGATACTGGGCCTGCATCCTGCATGGGTGCTGCTGCTGCTTGACCCACTCCTGCAGCAGCCATGCTCGCTGCCGTCAGCCACAGCCCCCAGCAGAGACCATGCAGGTGTCTATCCGGCACATGCCCAGCAGATTCGGGGTTGGGAACACCTTTTCCTCCTGCAGGAGAGCCCAAGGCAAGCTAGCACACGAACCTCAGCGTGGGAGACTGGCTGCAGGTGGAGCCCTCGCCTTGGAGCCCCTGCCTGGGGGCCTGTGTGGACTGGGGAAGAACAGGACAGGAGAAGGCAGGGTTGTGGAGAAGTTAGAAAAACAAAACAGTTTTGTAGTTCATCACACATTAAATAAGCCTGAACTATTTTGCCACCCTCAGACGAGTGGGAATATTTTTTCCTTATTTCAGAGGTATTAAAAATAGTCATCACAGTTTACCAATGCTTAAGCTCTACTGCCTCAGTTTTAAACAAATATTGGCACAACTGATGATTCAGTCAACATGTTTCTGTCCTCTAGACTTGACTTAGTAATGAACAGTTGGACAATCAATAATTACTTAGGCATTTAGGCTGAAGACTCCTAAGAGCAAGAAAACACATTTTTGTAACATACAGAATAATGTGGATTTTGCTTAGGTAAAATGAGAAATAGCATTATATGAAATTGATATAGTGCAGATATACACATGTAAGATGTCCACCAGGCTGTACAGGTCAAATTCACTCAAAATCAAATCCAAAATTCCTCGGGCTTTGGGTATTATACATATATATATGTATATCTCTCTCCCTCTCTGTTTTGATATTAGTACATCACTGTGTTGAAAACCAAAACGCTTGCATTAAAATGTGTCTGTATTACCTTACCATTTATAGTTTAAGGCTTTAAAACTAACACATTTTCTATGCAAAAAGCTTAAAAGTTTTAAAACTTACTAAGTCTCTTTAGTACAGATCCATGGATGCATTGCAAATAGCAACCAAGAGCTGTCCTGGTAACAAAGCAGAGCTAATTTAAAATAGGTAAAGTGGTTTTGGTTTAGAAAGTACATCAATTAACATAAAACATACAGTTTTATCAGCTATTAGGAGGAAGTTAATTCTTAAAGCCAGGCAAATAAAAAACACATCAGAAATTATTTGAACTGAGTTTGTTTGAATACGAAAGGCCGTAACTTAACCAACAGGTTCTTGGATGTTTTCATCTTTAGCAGGGAAAGCCCCACTAGAACACAGAGTTCTCAGTTTCTCTGAAAACAAATCCATACCTTTAAATCAGCTCACTACACTTGCCTTTAAAGGCACAGCTTTTTTATTTTAGTATGTGTACATTATTTATGTTCATTTTATTATAATTTTTTATACAACAGTGACTATCTGGAACAGTTTTTACCACAACTTACATAAGAAGTCTGGTCTGGATTACTGTTACTGCTAACCACAATTCTTCTTAAAAGAAGTTTCTCACTATATATATATATATATTGTGACATTATTTGCTAAAACCACTAACTGCCATTTCATCATCTGCACAACAGTTCCAACAACTGCAGCAACCCTAGAGCGATGCTTGTAATTGCAGTGAATTTAGGGTAACTTATATGTAAACCATGAGCTGAAGATTTGGGGATCCAAATTTATTTCAAGAGAAATATTTATCAATTATTGTCAGCCACAGGCCAAACTCTTTGCTCTCTAGACATAACTATTGCTGGAACATCAGTAGGAGTCACTTAGAATAGTAATTGTTTTGGAGTTTGCTGAGTAACTGCCAAGTGAAAACAGCTCATTTTCAGGTTAACAAGATAGTTTTGCAATTCCTGTCATGCAAATTGGTAAGCTAGCATAGTTGTTACCAGAGAATCTGGACCACTGCCCTGGAACAATAAATTGCAGCTAGCTAGCATAGCAAAACTTCATCTGCTAAGTGCCAAATGAATGAGATTGCTTGTGTGCAATATATGCACATATATATGCTCTACAAGGGTGTCTTGAAATCTTCAGTTATTACAGATTCAGCCTTAGCTCTTATTTTCATACATTGCCTGTGCAAGTCAATACAGCATAGTGGTTGAAAACTTTGAATTGAGAAGTGAATTTAAATCTCCTCATTTACTCCTTTGAGAGTGTAATGCAATGAGAGCTGTCCTCATCCCAGCTACAAACAGCAGCTGGAACACAGCATGGTTCTTATTACAATCAATAGATGCAGTCTGCAGAGTCATCTTCCAGAAATGTCTCCATGCCCTTCAGCAACAGCACATGGGGATAATCCTGCTGGTATTGCAGAAACATATTAAACAGAAAAATAAATTTTTTACAGAAATCAACTAAAATTTTTGTTAGCCTTAAAACCCCTCGAGCTGATGGAACTGGAGTTTACACAGAATTTGACAGCTTCCTGGAAAAAAGTTCTGCACAATTAGAACAAGGACCTCACTGAGCAGTTTGAAAGACCCATGTGGTGCTCACATGTTGTACACAATCTACTTGTTTTTTTGGTTTTCAATACTTCTAATCCTTACATAGAGAAGAAAACTACAACTTCTGCTTCCCTCTGTCAACAAGCTCACTTAAAAATAAAAGCTTCCACCTCACCAAATGCCATTAAGGTGTCACTTCTTACTGCCACTGATAATACAGTGATTATGTAGGAGAGAATGCAGAGCCCAAAGAAACAGGACTTGGAACTGCTGCAGAAAAAAATAACTCTAGAAAAGATGAAAACTGGTAAAAGCAGGAAGGGAATGAATAAAGGAGGAGGGTGGAAGTCAACACTTCTAAAAAGATAACCTTGATCACCCATTTGGCAACACTGAATGAGATGACTGGAATCCTATAAATGCAGTGGCAGCGGTCTGACACACTCAGGGCATCCATGGACATCAGGGACCAACAAATGACATCTGATGCAGGCTGAAAAGAGCACATAGAGCACAGAGACCTGGAGGCTGGGTGGGGGGAGCTGTGTGTGGGTTTGGTTTGGCTTTAGCTCTCTCATTTGCTTACTATAAATAACTGCAAATAGCCAGATTAACCAAGGAACCCATGATTCAGCAGTGGCTAAATATGGTAACATCTGGCAGGTACATTTATGACAAAGTATTATTTTGAAGGTCCTTAATTTTTTTCTTAAAATCTCAGTTACTCAGGATAGTGCCACACAAAACCCCCCACCAAAACCACTCCCTCACAGCCTTGCTGCATGCAAAGGCAAACCCACATATTGTGCAATTCAGATTGAAATTTCAGCAGAATAAAAAACATGTTCAAAGTGCAAGAAACTTCTTTTTCAGACATGACTTAAAGGATGCTTCAAGGCACAAAGTTATGGCTGTATTGGTGAAACTGCAAGGGCTTTTTCCTATATTTTGATATGGGATATCTCTAAAATAGGATTACCTAAAAGGCAACACCCAAAGCTTTGTATTCATCATTTGTTTTCCCCAGATGTTCCAGCGGGTGGTATAATCATTCTTCAGGTTCTTTCTTACACATTCCTATTTTAACACTCTGTATGCACAATGAAGCATCAATTCAATAGTTGTGGTTTGGGGGCTTTTTAATAACAAAATTCAGAAGCTTGCTGTTGTGGCAATTGTAACATAATCTACTGGTTTTATTAGCTTGGAAGGTTAAGGAGCCAGGACACAAGTGGGTCTCTGTGTATGGAGAGATCCACACAGTGCTCTGTAATGGCATTTTCTAACTCCAAGTCTAGCTTACTAAGACTTCTGTAAGTATAGTAGAGAAAAAATTGATTTAAATTCAAGTTATGCTGCACATGGAAGAATAAAGCTTCCAAGTATAATCTGTAGAATAATTTCTAAGTATTATTGTACAAAACCAAAATACTGGCTTAAAAAAGATGGTCAGAAATGGTATTCTTCAAACACTGAAGAACTAGAAAGCAAAATAGTTCCACTTTTTCATGGTTTTGTGAAGTGGTATCCACCACAAAGACACAAAAAAAGGCCATAAAAACTAAGCTAGAACAATGTATTTTTTAATATTGCAATAAAGTTCTTACAGACTTCTACAACAGGATTTGAAAACAGGACTCAAGTTACTTGTCAACAGACCACACCTCTGTCCTTGTGAGTAAGTCTGTGAAAGAGCATGTCTCTTAAAGAAGTTCTCTTAACAATGAGACAGCTATTGAGAGAACGTCTGTTCTCAATACAGACGTTATTATTATTAAAACAAAAATTCTATAATCTAGAAGTACTGATGGAAGTGATAAACTGAAATATTTTAACAGAGACAGAATGACCCAGACTATATTTGGAGTTTTTTTGCGGCATCCTTTCAAGGACTTCAACCTCTGCCATTTAATGAAGTTCACATTTATCACCAAACAGGATTTGCAGTAGGTGTGTACCCAGCTCATGCTTCTGTCTCTTTGTTTATTTAAAGGGTGTGTTGGTCTCACACAGTTGTGTTTGAACAAACAGAGAAATGTGCACAATCAAATGCACACCCACCCTTTTGACGTCAAATATTTCCAGGATAAACAGTAATGGCTTATGTGCTCTATGAACCTGCATCCTGAGGTATTCGTGGTCAAAAAAATAGAGAAATACCAGATTTTTCACTTAAGGATAGCTCACTTGAAAACAAGATTAATGGAAGCTCCTGATCTTGTGCTGGAAGGTCTTACCTTGAAGCACTTCCATCGGAAGAACGGTCCAGGCATTTTCCAGATATGAGATGTAGATGTATCGTGCTGTGTTACAGGCAAGGCCAATATAAAGCACTCTAAAGGAAATAAAGAAAGGAGAAGTCAGGATAGTCTGCACTTTCCCTTTCTGGTATGTTATAATGTAGCTTACTGATTTAGAAGTTATTTGCATGCATACAGTTTGCCAGTCTAAAGCATTTGCTCAACACAAAATACATCCTTTAAGTCCTGCACCCAAACAAACTCTCCTCTTGCCCATTCAACACATTCAAAATCCTAATAGAAAAAAAAAATAAATCAAAGAGACAGAAAACCCACTGAGCTTTTAACTGAGCTCTGTAGTCCTATGCCACACTCTAAATGGGATTGTGTTTCTGAAAGATAATTTCTGAGTGCATTCAACATCCTTTCCAAACAACCTTCTTTTCTAATCATCCAGAGATTCATTCTCCCATTTCAATGAAAGCCTGGAGCAGGTTTGTATTAAAGGAATTAATTTTAACCCAATTAATATAAGTTTATAGTCCCAGTATCTGGAAACTGCTCAGAACCACTCTAAAACACATCCCACAGAAGCAATATGGTTTATAACAACATGCCTCAGGATAAAACTTAGCCATCCTGTTGAAAAGCAGCAGATGCTGCATCTCAGAATTTAGAGGGGAAAAAAAAATCTCTTATAACAGCTTTTAAACAATGAAATACAAAGACTATTTGTGAAGTGCATTTCCCATTGCACATTTAACCTGATGACTCTTCTCTTCCAGTTTTTAGATTTAGCACAGCTTCCCTCTGGGGTGCTCATTCATCCAGCTATCTTCCTCTTATTTTTAGATGGATCTTGGGAAACAAAGACTTAATTGAAAACATGTTTACAGCTTGAGAAAAGGCACTATTGCAACCTTTAAAGATTTTTTTCAGGGACAAGGATAATTTATTGTCCAAATTGGGCTTGTTGTTTGAACCTTGGTTTGGCGTAAGTGAAATAAATGCAATTGATAATTATGGTGAAGCACTGATCCTGTGAAAGGGCTCTTTATTCTTTGTGTTGCCTTTTCAGTTAGTTTTTCTACAAATACACACCGAGATTTAATTAAATGGTACAGAGCCACTGGAAAATCTAGAGTGAGATGCCATCACAAAAACACAGCATCTTGTCAACATCTGAGGTCTCCAAACACACAGGGTGACAGTGAAAAATCCACAGTTTTCATCATGTCAGTGACATCGAAAAAGGCCTGTGCATTTCACAACATGAATTTACTTTCAATAAGTAGGGCAAGCTGGCAGGAAGTCATCCCCCCTCATTCATACATCAAACCAAGCTGTGATACTTCCAGATCTATGTGAGGTCCATGAATAGCTGGTTTAAGCTGCCTATAGGCAACACAAGCCCAAGCATTCAAGGAAGAAAACATGGGAAGCCATGAAAAAGTTCACTATTATACAATAATGAGAACAAACTTGTTCTTTGTGCTATGAATTGTAAATTTCATCTCATCCTTTAATAAATGCCTTCTGTTCCAAACAAATAACTTGGTTCCTTCCATAGCCACAACTTAATGTAGTTCTTATGCACAACCACGTTTCTGAAACATATTAGGACATTTTGGCCTCAAAAGGTAACCAAACTCACAAGGTCTGCAGGCTCCTGTCTTCATTCCCCTAGCAGAAAGGCCCAGGGTGATGCATACTCTCAAGGAGTAAGGAAAGGAATGGCTTCACCATGTACATTTGTTTTTCCTCAGCAGCAGTACAGATGCACCTCTCTGTTTGTGATGAGTTCTAGACAGTTTAATTTCACTTTTGTCTATCAAAACCTTTGTCTGTTGGCCAAGAACTGTCTTCCTAGCTCAGCTGCTCCCTAGCACAGCCAGACCAGAGATGTGACCTCCTCCTTCTTCAGAGCTTTTCCATCATCACTAACCACTCGCCTACCTGTGTTTTTCCAACACGTTACATTTGCAGAAAGATTTGGATTCAGAGTTTAAGAGCAGCAATTTAGTCAGGTTCTACCTCTTAATTTGTTAGAATATATGTACAGAATTTTAGGTAAATTACAGTTTATGAAGATTTCTATAAATATGGTTTTGGAGGGGTACGTCACATAAAAACTTTTGTGTATTTACAGAGTCTTTTCAAAAATGCATTTATAATAATCACTTAGGTTTCTTATCAGACCTAAATGGAAAATGTAAACAGATGTTCCTTATGAACTCTATATGCAGTACCCACAGAGGCACCATACTCAATTCACAGTTAAATATTTAAAGCACCGAATCTATATTTGTGTCAAGGAACAAGCTGTTTACAGCCATGACTACCAGTCTATGCCTCCCATAAAAACTCACATGCTGGAACTGCGGTCAGACAAACACATTTGAGCTTAACCTCAAGTAGGAAGTTATTTTCAGAGCTTGACATCATCTTCTAAAGTCACTGGCAGTTTTGAGTGCTTCTACACCAGGTGGGGTCTAAATATTTCATAACCAGTTTTGTACACTTTTTTGTCACAGTAACATAGAATGGTTTGGGTTGGAAGAGATCTCAAAGGTCATCCAGTTCCAGCCCCTCTGCCATAGGCAGGGACTCCATTCATCAGACCAGGTTGTTCAAAGCCCCATCCAGCCTGGTGTTGAACAATTCCAGGATTGGGACACCCTGGAACAGAGTGACCCTGGAACACAGCTTCTCTGGGCAACCTGTGCTAGGCCTCACCACCCCCACAGTAAAGAATTTCTTCCTAATATCCTCTCAAAAAAACACTACAAGCACGCATGCACTGCACAAGGGTACAAATAGTAACGCTAACAAAGTCAGAAACTGGTTATTTTAATCAGAAAATATTTAATATGGTCATGCGTAAAACGCCTGGACAATAATTTGAACGTTAGTTTTTAAAAACTGTGAAAACATAAAAGCTTTCAAACTGTTGTAAGGGTTTTATGGCACCACATACAATGGTAGAAACAGAAAGATTTATAATTCTTGAAAAGGGAAACTGAGCTTCCGTTTGAAAAGGTGTAAGCCTGTTTTCTTGTAATTCTATAAAGGACATTCAATAGCATTTTCTCCTGCTACTGTGACAATACAGGCAAATCTGGTACTCATGCCTGTCTTCAAACACTCAGCACAGAAAGAAAACCAGAATGATAAATATTCAAATATATAGAAAGAATGTCTACATCTACAAGTCCAACAATGCAGAAGAAAGGAATTTTGAGCTATTAAAAGGCAGATAAAATATCAATGCCAAATGCTTCTGGCTAAGGATATAGAGTTGCAGGCTATTGGCTCTTATTAATAGGAAAATTATTATCTGCACTAGAAGGCAGCAGACAACACATATACAGATCTGTCAAAGAAAATGAGCTATGAACTGCTACCCATTTTTTGGGGGGAAAAAAAAGAAAAAAGCTTGACTCCTCTCAAACACACAAAGTTCAGAAAGTACAAGGCAGCAGGCAACCAGGAGGAGTCATCTCAAACTGTGATGACTAAACACAAGTAAGCATTAGGTAACACTAAAATATGACTAATGTGCATTTCCCAGGTGTAGGTATGTAGAATGCTGTTTCATAGCAAATAAGGACTAGTGTTTAAACAATTTAATTTTGATCCAGTATTGGCTTCACAGGCTTGGCAGTGTCAAAAAAATAAAAATAAAATAAGATAATAATAATAAAAAAAATTGAGCTAATCCCATGCATCATCCTTCTTTTCACTGGGCAATGCTCCCATCCCTTCTATTTCATCTTATTTACAATCCTACCACTCTTTTGGTTTTCACTCTTTACTTAGTTGAAGTCTAAGCCTGAATTTTGTACTATAATGTGCATTGAAAGAGCATACCCAAGCTATCTTTAGCTATCAAGACTGTGATCTGTTCTCACCACTCCTCCATCATCATATCCTTCCTCCAGGCTTTGCATGCAAGGTGTCATTTTCTCTTACCAATTATTGTCAAATTCAGAGATTGAGACTGACTCTAAGTAAAAAGATCCTCCTCAGTTTAAAGTAAGAAAGAACTCCATCTTTTAAGTAATCTCTAAAAAATTATTGTGCTAAACATCTCAAGCTTTTTTAGTAGAGGTCAAATGAATAAAAATATTCATTCCAATAAAACCAAAACAAAGAGCAAAACCTTAAAACAAAATGCACAAAAAGATAATTGCAAACAGCTTAAAAATACTTACATCTCAATGATTGTATGATTATAAACTGGGCACTTGGAAAGGATATGATGCTAACAACACACAGCTCTGTGCTTAGATGCACAGAATACCTGAGTAAACATAAAAAAACCCCACCTTTGCAGCTTTATTAGCTCAAGTCTTCCCTGTCTTTCCACCCTGTGCTTTTTTAAGGAGCAGTAGAGGGATTTAGAATATGTGGAAATTGAGTCAAATTAGTGAGTTTACTGGCAACCAGTGTTCACTAACGTGCTGGAAGCAGTCACTTTCACTTACACAAGGCAAAGACAACAGGGCAAACCCTGCAGCCATCTCACTTCATAGCTGACACACACTGCAGCAACTAAAGGAGGAGAGCAAGCCCTGAACTGGTAAGTGACACTGCCAGGCTGCAACCTCATTCTGCCAACACCCAGAGTCTGATTACGAGGCCATGTACACAGGAGGTGCTCACCTCGTTTCCTCAGCTCAGCTTCTCCCCTCTCAGCCTGGAGCTGACACCTTTCCAGGCTACTGTGAAGGCAATGAACTGCCCTGTAAGGGGAGCCAAGCTAAAGAAGGAAGTTTGCAGAATGCTACTACTCACAGGAAAAAAGATGGAAAAACTAATGGTATTTGTATGTCAAAACAGACAACCCTTGAGTGGGTGGCAATTTGTAAAGATCTCTAACAGAGCAATGCATCAAGGAACAAGCACATACTAATGTGCATCTCAAATGCAAAGCAAGCATTTCAGAGCATTTTCAGCTCTTAAAATAACAACAAAAAAAATCCATCATGTGAGCCACATAACTGAGCGGGACTTTGAATTTAAAAAAAAAACAAACCAAAAAACATTAGCTTGAGTTTCACTTTGCAGCACAAGGGCTGAACCTGAGAGTCACCATTTTTTAGCTCTTTAATGGCTACTGCCATCTTACCTGATGTGACCAACCAATTCAATGAGTTTGTGGCTGAAGAAGTAGGCAGTGAGCTCAGACACATGACTGAGCACAGAACAAACTCCAAAGAGAGTGGTGGTGCCATTCAGGTCTTCTAAGTGCCAGTACAGAAAGGTGAACACAAAGCCATATCCAAACCCCATGAACCAGGCCACGAAGAGCACGGAGCCATACTGGATACTGCATAGCAGTTTAATTAGGTCCCAAAAACTGAAAGACTGCGACTGGCTCATACTGGTAGGAGTGTTATCTGAAGATGCATTGGAGGCATTTCTGTCCACCTGTGAGATCTCTACCTCTTTTCTCTTATTTTCGTCTTGTCTGAAGTGCGTGTAATGAAATCGAAACTGGGTGGCCACAATTAACGCCATCGTCATGAGGACACCAAAAACAATGAAAACGATCCTGTAGTTTTTGTACTCTGGAGCTTTACATCCTTGACCTTCAATGGCAACTTCTGTGTGAGTATAGTCAATTCCAATTCCCACGGAGAGCATGGCCAGCCCCCAGCCCAGAGATCCCCACATACGCTGCAATCCATACCGGTCCCTGTGCTTGCCGAGGTACTGCAGAGTTATGGTGTCCACAATGGTAACAGAGGAAGCACTGAAGAATTCTCCTATTATGACAACCAGCAGAATGAGTAGAAAGATGGCCTCTACTTCTTGTTGATCATAAACGAGCACAACTTGGTCAGAAGGCATCGGCTTTGTGCTGATGGAAGCTGGGGTGGTGCTCAGAGTTGTGTTCCCTGGTGAGGCTGGGCTAGTGGCGGTGCTTTTCAAAATCAAATGGGTACTGTTTTCCAAGGTAAAATCCTCATCATTGCTCTGTGTAGGTACCAGGAATGTTATTTCGGGATTAGGTGTCCCTGTTGTTTCCAAAGTGACTGGACTGGAAGTGACCAGGTCTCTCCTCCCACGAACTTTTGGGGATGCACCACTCACTGTGGTTAGTGGAGAAGACATCGAGGCATTTTGCAGAATTGTTGTTAAAAGGCTGCTTGCGTTGGTTGGATGTGCTGGGGGAAGGCCCTTTGGTACACATCTTAAGGTGGCTGGTCTCACAAATCCAATGCCCAGGTTAAACAAAACCCAGCATAAAAGCGAAAACAGGAGGACAATCTTGCCTTTCTTGAAGCGATCTGCCACCACTCCCCAGAAGGGTGCACTGCAAAACTCAATGAAGTACCTGATGCCCACCAGAAGTCCGCTCTGGCTGGGTGTCATACCCAGCTGCTTGTAGTACACGGGCAGCAAGGGGTAGAGAGAGCCATATGCAGAATAGAAGAAAAAATAAAAGACCTTTGAGATTAGAAGATCATTGTTTATTTTGACACAGTGCTTTTCTAACCAATCCAGCTCTTCATCTGGGACAGTGGTTGTCTCTGTCGAAGGGGATTCATTATTGGGTGGCAAGTCTTGATCCTTGGAAATGCCATTGAAAGGATCAGCAAGCACATACTTTCTCTTCTGCTCTTCTTCATCATCAGTTAGAATGGCCACCTTATCATCAGCTGCCATGGTTTACCACAAGCATCCAATATCTGGTGGACTCTCAAGGAACTAGGGCTACCCTGTGAACAAAGAACATAAGGTGGTTAAGGTACCACAGGGGAGCAGACCTGAAGTTCCAGCCATCAAGGACAAAGCATTTTTCTTAGAAGTAACATTCCCAAGCAAGTATTCAGGGTAGGAAAGGCCATTTGTCTAGACTAGTGGTACATGGGAGCATCAATAAAAACGTGTTTTATAATCAATTCTGTGAAGTTCTCCCTACAGCAGCTTTTATATTGTGCAGTAAAACATCTTTCATGTTTAGGGGAGAGAATAGCTTATAAATTCAGAGTTACTGTGGCAATTAAGTGCTAGAATTTGCAAGTCTCTTCTTTCAAGTTGACTTTTCTCCCCCAGGGCTAACTGCTTTATTCCCAGTATTCCCTCCTATGCCAAAGGATAGTCATGATTTTCTAATTAAGCAATGCAGCCACATATATCCAGGTTATTTTGATAAAACAAATTACTATCTGAAGCCTCATGATGGCCTTCAAAATGTTCATCAGTCTCCTCTTGAAACACATTTTTCTAAGCATTCCACAACTACAGCAGAAATTGATGGGATGCTTGAGCTTCTAGGCTGAATGGGAAGAGAGGTGGGAATTAGGATGGGGCTTTAAGATCAAAATTAGGATAACAACCTCAAAGACATCAAAGACCTGGGAGCAAAGAAAGGAAGATGGGCCCTATAAAGGTATCTTCAAGTCAAATTCTGAAATTGAAAAAAGGTGGTCTGGGAGGTAACAGCACTGCAGCTGCCTGTGCTTATCTTCTGCAAAAGAGCCTGCAAAATTGATAAGCAACACTAAAAAATAAATTAAACATTCCTCAGAGTTTGAGTGACCAACCAGCTTTCACATTTAAAAACAACTCATTCCAATAAACTAGCCTAGCTAAGAAAAGCTTCCTTTTCAAAGGATAAAAACCAGCTCTGCCAGCAGGCTGTCAGCTCCAAATCATTATTAAAAAACAATTTTTCTATTGTTTAATATCTTTAAATTTAACCTAGTAAGATTAGCTTATGTTCATTGTGAAAAAGTTAAACATTCATATATTTTTGTTTTGTTACCCCTTTGCTGTTTGGGTTAGTATTACTATCACAGAGGAACTTTTTCAAGGTACAATATTTGAAAGGAGAACCAAAAGAACCTGAAATTTCTTGAAGAGCATTCAATTTATGATCTGGACCTGCTCTAAGAATTTGAAGCTGGGCAGGATGATCCTACTGAGTTCCTTCCAACTCAGGATATTATATCATTCCATGATAAGTATTTTTTTGCAGATCTGCACTTTATTCCAAGTAGAAGAGGACAATGAGGTAAGTCTTTCATCACTCATCTGAAAGCACAATATCATTCCTTTAAAATCAGTCATGCAACAGTATATTCAGTGCCTTTAAATAAATTAATTATAATTCATTATTATTTAATACTGACAATGGGTTTGGAATGGATTATTTAATACTGACAAAGGCAAATAAGAGAAAAGTGACTAACATTCACTAATATGTTAAATTGTTTCCTATTGATTCAACATATATGTAATAGCTGACAACAAGTCATGGATATTTCTATAAATGACAGTTCATGAAAATAATCTAAACCTTACACAGTTCAGTAAAAGGCATGTCTAAAAATACCATCATTAATCTCCCAAACACACATAAGGTTAGTGTATGCTTTTCACTTTTAAATGTCATTTCTATGGGATACTATCTACGAGGATCTCTTGTTTGGGAGAAAAGGCTACGTACAAATCTTGGAACCTTAAATATGCATGTATTCAAGGTCAGACGTAAATGAAAACCAGGCCAGCACATACACAGAGACTGAAGTTTTTTCCTCCAGTTTCTTCAGAGACAATCCGATTAAATTTTAAAAAAGTATTTAATCTGTCAAAAGATTAGACAGTCCTAATTAAGTTGTTAGAACAGTCAAATGTGAAAGTACATTTTCTTGCTCTTACCTGTTACCATCAAAAGCCACATGAACCAAAACCCAGCAGCTGTCTAGTGAGCTCCTGCAATTTTCGGTTCAGCCAGCCATATCCACCTGACAGGTGGAAGAACTGTGGGGTTCTTGCACATTTCTATATCCATAAAAGAAGCCCTTCTAATGAGTAAATTAGACCAGTCATCATCTGTGCTCTTATTTTCTTTATGCCTTGCTTTTCTTTGACAACAAAGACTCCAGATCTTGTGCAGGGCCCCACTTATGTCAAGGGGATGTAACTGAGCTTTCAGTATACGCTCATCTGTTAACAGCAACTTGCTTGCTGCATCAGAGCTTTACAGCATTTACTTTTGAAGAATAGATTTCCTGTTCCCCAGACACGACAAGATAAAACTCACATTTTAACCGTGTGGATATTTTAGGACACCTTTGTAAGTATGGCTTGAAATCATCCTGATTTAAACAAGCTTATTCCTGTATATGAGTTCTGAACCATCTGGTTTCATATAAATTATACTGAAGGCTTTTAGAGCAATTAGTATTCAATCTTTTTTAATTTCACTTCCCTTTTCTATTCAAGTGGAATTTCAGTTTCGTATGTTGCATGAATAGTGAGTACATAACAAATATTATGATACTGGTTATCTTTAAACACTTCAGTTGCTGCATATTCTTCCCCCATCCAAAATTTATATCGGCCTCAGCATCCATCTTCTAACACACTGCATTTGCATAATCCAAAAGATCCACTCCTGATATTCTGACTAGAACATCCTGGGCTAGAACTCTATGAAAAGTATATTTCGTAATAATTTCAGTAAATATTTTCCCATACTAAGAGCACTGAATGTTATTAATAATACAGAATATACTCTTCAGAAATATTACAGCATCAAGAGTGGTAGGAGCCATATGGCATTCTTTATTGTTTTGATCACTAGTTTGTTTAGGAGTCAGGTTTTTGAAAGTCTTATTAAACAATGTTTTAAACTTTTAAACTCTAAAAATAAATGACTGAAAAAGAACGGAACTGAAAAAAATCTGCAAAAACCCTGAACCTATGGTGCTTTCCTTCTATTGACAAAAACTCGAGCCATTCAGGGATTGAACGTGCAGCAAACTAGACAGATGGAAAAAACAATATACTTCTCAGTGATAAGAGACTAATTATCTACTGGTTATTTTAACCATTGCCTTCAAATACGGTACCTTTACGTTACAAATGTACATTTCTAATGCACAAGATGAGGACAGAAGACAAGCACAACTGGCAAGTTACAAATGAACAACCGAGAATAGAAATAAGGAAGAAAGGTTAAGAGAGTTAACAGATGGATTTCAGAGAGAAAATAAATTTTATCTCATTTGAAGTTGAATACACAATATTCTTGTAGAGGCCAGTTGAATGTGATCAGCTCACCCAGGACAAATGAGATCAACGAGGCTGCGGAGTGGTACCATCACTCTGAAAACAGGAGTAACAGTTTGGAGCTATTTCCCCAAACTCAGGATTCAGAAACACACAAGAAAGCCCTAAGATGTAACTTGGAAAGAACTTGTGCAAGAATCCTGAGAAAGCCCAGCAATGGGAAAGTGAAGAAGCGCAGCAAGGGCACAGCACAGCAGCACATGTGTGTCACGAGAAAGCACTTTGGTCCTCCAACTGACAAATGAGCTTTTATCTAGACATAGGTTTACATTACCAAACCACTACAGAACTGGGAACCAAGCCCTTGTTTCATCACTATCCCATCACCCCTACAATGCTACAATGGGAAAAACCTCATTGAGACCCAAAGTTCTGATTACCCCCTAGCCCATGATCCCACTGTACCAGGCTGGGAGCGCACATCCCTCACTCACAGCTGCACGGGAAGCGCGGCTGACCCAGCTCTCTCAGACTGGGGATTAGTCTGTGAGATCACACATACTCTGAACCTCTTTATGCACAAGTGCATGTGCTTCTCCTCAGATATAAAGAATGTATTAGTTAACCATAAAATTTGCACAGATAGGATTTTTTTTTTTAATATAATAGAGGCTTGTTTTTTTCCAAGTTTTCTGCTATAGATTGCTGTCACCTGCTTTAATATCTATTCCTCTGGCAAGTCAAAATCCACTGTCAAGCCCTTACATCCAGAAGATGTTTTTTATCCAGTCATCTCCAGCAAACAGATATAAAAACTTCCCTACAGACTTGCACCTTTAAGCAGTTATCTTGGGAATGGAGGAAGAACCATTTGTCCCATGAAATTCAGTGATGACAGTGCAGTGGTCATTTTGAGGACTGTAATGAGCCTCTTTGGCAGCTAGGTAGAAAGAGGGAGGGTATTCTACATTTACTTAAGTATCTTCTTGGCATTCTTGCTTTTATTTCTTAAATCGATCCTCATTTAGTCTGTCTCTCCTAATAATTAACAGGATTTCAAGATCAGAAAGGATAAAAAGCTAATCTGCTCAACACAATCTGACATTACAAGAATAAAAACAAAGAAAACAAAAGAAACAAAGAAAAATAGTATACTAAAAACTCAGCTCTCTCCTTGGAGTCACTCTTCCCAAAACTCTGGAGAAAATAAACCCCTGCTTTGAACTATATCTCAAAAAAAAAAAAAAAAGAAGTCAATCAAGAGATCAGACTGGGGTAGCAAATCCCTAAACCTCTCAGGGAAAGTACCATGGTACTTACAGAACAAGGCATTGAAACTTCTTTTGCCGACCAAGACAAAGTTAGATTTGAGGTGAAAGTGTACTCTTGTTCTAAAATAAAGTTTAATTCAGCATAAATATTCCGTTCACTAGGCTTTGAGAATTAAAGTAAAATTAAGAGTCACAAAGCAGAGACTCAAAATCCGGGTTTGCATGTATGTGAATGTTAAAAGATAAACCACCAAAAAAAAACCCGTGACAGTTCATGAGAAGACAGTGCAAATAATCAAGAGAGGCTTAACCCATTAAATACCTAACAAAATGACTTACTGTAGATGATTTATATTTATACAGTCTCAGAAAACATAGCCAGAACAGGAATGATTAATTAATCTCTCAAACAACACAGAGCTGTAGGAACAGAGCAGACCAGCTCGCTGTTTGCATTGTGCAGATAAATCAAAGCCAGCCAGAATGGCATCTCATTTTAGTTGACCCCTTCCAGCCTTTCACTGGCTAGAAAACTCAATTTGTAGCAAATATATTAAAGTCCACATGAAGTTTTCATAAAAACATTTTAAAATCTGTTAACAGAAAACACTTTTCTTCAAAACACTTTTCTTCAAAACACTTTTTTAAGTGATTGAACAATACTAAGTATTGTTCAATCGACAACAGGTCTGCTAGAGTAGACTTGAAAACTATACAAAGGCTCACCTCACTCATCCCCCAGCTGGTGAGACAGCCATGAGTGCGTCCATCACACGGCTCATGCATACTGCCTCCTCCTCAGGCCCCCTTCCCATCGATCCAAGCTACAAAACCTTTGGATCAAAGACTTTCTGCTACAGTATCAGTGCAGCACCTCCAGAACAAAGCCCTGCATCCAGCAGGCCTACAAGGCACTGCTACAATAGCCATAAATAATAGACCATATTTTGTTTTTTCATTTTTAAGCAAGTTTCACCCCTACGGAACAGCCTGGCGCTGTCGCCTGCATCCATGCCAAAAAGGAGGAGAATGTTATGCAAACAACTTACATCATGACAGAGAAGTGCCTAGACTTCATTCCCTCTTGCATCACGTTCCCAAGCCTCTCCCAGGTAAGCCAACCTCCAGGCGGAGCCCTTGGATGGGCTGTTCCCTGCCAAGCCACCTAGAACAATTCCCACAGGTTGACCCACCTGCCCTCATCATCCCCTGCTCTCTAAAGGTAAGCAGTTCCTGCTGTGAGGCCCCAGCATGAACACCTGACCCTGAATCCATAAAATCAGAAATAAGTCACATAGAGTGAATTAACTTGGTGCTGGGAAATGTCCTTGTTTCAACTGTAAAGCAAGACACAAGTGTTGTAACATTAACCAATATAATTAGGGTTTCCATCAAAGGGAAACTACGTTGTTCTACAGTACTTAACACTTAAAATTGCTTTATTTTGTGTTGCTGATACGCGTTTATTTAATGTGTTGTGCTATAGGTTTTTCTGCTTCTTCAATATGGATATAAAAACTCTACACACTGGCATTTAGTCAATTAGATTGAGAGATGACAGTATGTGTGAAATATGTCAAGATCAGGTTTTTAATATGTTTAATGCACTTAAGATAGGTCTGAAGTTGCTACAATAGTGCTAGTATTAACATTAAAGTAAAGAATGCTATGAATCCTCATCCATTAAAGAAAATCCATTAAACTCACATCTTAGGACTCCTGCTTTCCAATCTTGTTTTCCATTTAATATGTGCACATTCAGACATCCAAGCAGATTCTATTTGTTAAAGAGTTTGTTCTTAGTTGAAATCAGCCTCCGTTTTTTTTTAACCAGTTTTCAATTTGTCAGCTGCCTCCAAGGTTTACACTTGATTAATGATGGTAATTTCCAAGTGTGCTTTCAGCTACAAACCAGTGCCCAGAGCACTCCAGGAACACACTGCTGCCAGCGCTGGGGAGGGACACAGGCACCCAGCTGTCCCACCGAGCCTGGCAGCAGCAGCAGTCCCAGTCTGCTGCGAGACAGCAAGGCCTTCCTGGCAATCCCAGCCTCTGGGACCGACTGCCACATCTGCAGATGGATCATGTCAACAGCTCACAATTTCCCACACCTCCACATTAACTCAGGCCCATTGTACTGTAGCTGAAGATTAAGATGAGTTTTAGGCTGCATTCAAGCTGTGCCCTAGTTCCAGCTACGTTAGTGATAAACCACAGCTTCCTCCCAATTAGCTCCTCATATTGTCAGCTTCTACGCACATATTCAAACCTGTTTGATTTTTTTTTTCAAGTCTTCTTACAATTTTTACTGGGTTGATGACTGCTACCACCAATACCACCCTTAAAGGGATGATTGTTTTCTTTCCTCCTATTCCTTGATGGACCTTCAGAGAATACAAACAACAAAATACATGTCACCTTTTGTCCACTATTTCTACCCACTGAAACGAAAAACACACACACTAAAAATCCACGATGGAAAACTAGCATTTTGTAATCTCTTTCCTTGGACATTACTAACTAGCAGACAACAAGACCTAATATATATTTTAGTAATGTAATTATGTTTGGAGCAAGTTTTTACTGAAATACTTCAGCGCCACATTTATTCAGCTTTTCTCTTCTGCCCTAGTTTATCAGTGCAAGTTTATCACTCCTCAACACTGCACTCTTCATTAACACAACATTCAAAAAGAGCCTGCCATTAAAACTTTAGAGCTGCTGAACAGACACGGATTTTAAACTCCATCTAACTTAGAACATCGCAGGCATCCGTAGCAACTATGGCACCTTCAGCACTGACTTCCTAAATAAGTGTCTGCTCCTACGCTTATTCCAATAAACAGAAGAGCAACTGACAACCCGCTTACTAAACCCCATGGTATTTTAAGGATGTAAGGGCTCTGGTTCCGAGTGACAGCCACACGTAACGCCACGCCTGGATGCTGGCAGCAAGGAGAAGTGCGGGGATGCCTGTGCAGGAGCTCCCGCGGGACACGGCCCGGCCAGCTGCCACCGCCGGGATTACGACCCTGTCATCGGGGAGGGCAGGGGGCACTAAATGGTTCGGCCGCAGCACGCTTCAACCAAGATGCTGAGCTTCAGGAGAAGCGGGCCGGCACCTCACCGAGGTGGGCACCCAGCACATCGGCCGGCTCCGTGGAGGCGCAGCTGACCGGCCCCGGCGCGGCAGGAAACGCCTCCAGGGGCAAAGCTGCTGCGCGGGCCCACCGGCAGCATCCCGGGCGGCCGCGCGGACGAGGCCCGCCGCCCCGGTGGGAGGGAGCCGGTGCCGGGGCAGACACCGGGGAGAAACGGCCTCCGCAGCCCGGCGGCTCACAGCGGCTCGGTGCGCCACAGCCGGCCCCGGCCGCCCAGCGGGGCCGGTCCCCGCGGAGCACGGGCAGGGGAGGCGGCGGCGCCCCGCCGGGCGGCCCCGGCTGCCGGCCCGGCCCCCCGCGCACCGCGGGGCCGCGCTGACTCACCTCGCCCGGGGGCGGCTCCGGGGGGGCGCTCGGCCGGGAGCATCGCAGCCCCTTTCCTGCCGCCGCGGCTGCTGCGGGCGGCGGATCCGCGCACCTCCCGCCCCCCCGGCCGGGCCGCGCCGCCGCCGCCGCCACGCAGGGGCGCTGCGGGGAGGGACGGAGCCGCCCCCCGCCCCGCCGCGGGGGGGCCGCGCAGCCGCCCGGCAACGCCTCCGCGGGGCCCGCGCCGGGCCCGGGCTGCCCCGGCACGGCCGATCCACTCACGGGCTGTGTCCGCCTGCCGGTCCGCGGGCTGGGCCTTGCGCTTAAATGCAGCGTTCGTGGGCCCCGACAGCCCAATGACATTCGTAGCGCTTCCTGCTCCTCACAAGTTGCAAACAGCAGAAGGAATTAATTACTCTAGTGCCTTTCACAGCCACTGGCATCGCCTCTTCGGAAACGCTGTTTCTAAACTTGCACGCAAATAAAATTACTTGAATGCTTACAACGACAGCAACAACATAAACTTTCCCCCACACTAATTACCGAGGCAGAAAAAGGGAGGGAGGGAGGGAGAGAAACTCCTGAGCCACAGCTGAGTCGTGCTGCAATATCAAAAGGTCAGTGGTGTTAAACTAAAGAAGGGGAATAGTCACGAAGTGAAAGGCCAGTCAGATACTTGGTGTGTTTATCAGCCCTGAAGTGAACAGGAGGTCCTGAAGCTGTTTGAGGATTAAGCTGAAATGATGGTGTTCTTCACACCGGAGTTCACATTGGGCCCTAATCCAAGCAGGTCGATAAAGTGAGCAAGCTCCGCTGGCCATCCCTCCTGCTGCTGCCCAGGACAGTGAGCTGGCTGCATTGTTAACTGGGATACCACAGAACAAACACATTAGTAATCTACTTATTAGTCATCTACTTGCATCTTATTTTGCATCTCCTTTTTCTAAGGAAGGATCCCCCTTTTTTTCAATGAATAAAACAGAATTTGCATTATTTTGCCCAAGGGAAGAAATTGAGAGAAAACTACAAGTCTGCATGACTGAGGCAGATGAACAGGAACAGAGGCAGGACAGGCATTGGAGCCTCGGTTTAATCTGAGTTCTGACTGAAGTGAAAGGGACTCCAGCTGGCATGGAAGGCAACGCTCTCCAGGTTGTCCCCCTGCCACAGCGACATACCAATGGGGCACGGTATGTGGGTTCACTTCACATTGAGGATAGCGTCCCACTAAAATCCTGTGTACCTCTACACTAAAGGCTTCTCCTGAAGGAGGCAGGAGACAAAAGCTAAATTTCCCAGGAGAGATGACCTGGGGCAGGAGAAGGCTTGTTTATCATCTGTCTCTGGAAGGATTTTCAGAAATTGTCATCCCTGAGTATCTCCCCCACGGCTAATTAACCACAAAGAGAAACCACGTCTGAGACTAGGAGTGCAGGCCTCCTGTAATCTTGCAGAATTCAGACAGACGATTATCAGCTCATATAGTGGGGGTTTTATTACAAAATGTCACTGTAGTAAACCAGATCTAAGCTCCAAACAAAATTATTTCATCTTGATGGAGACTATTCTGGCAAATTACTACAAAAGCTTTTAGGGAGAATATGTAATTCAAATAATTTGCAATCATTGTTTGTCAACTAAAAAGGAAAAGCAGATCTTTGTAGTTACAGACTACATTTACTGAAGCCTTAAAAGCAGTTTCTCTCTAATCTCTGATAACTTCACTGTTGCCCATCACACTCGGAATGTGACCATCTTCTGCAGCCTTACTTGGAGCCGTGTTTTTCCATTTCTTGTAGCTTTTTTTCCCCTTTTTTTGTATATTTTTAAATACTTGCATTGTGATCATCCCCCTTCCTTCTACTTGTTATCAGAGGTGCCAGGGTCATTTCCTAAATATTTTTTTAAAAAAATTAAATATTTAAATGCTCTTTGAATAAAGGAATTAAGACCAGATACATTTCTTTGTAGGCTTCTGCATAACCTGGTAAGTGAACAAGAAGTTACAGCTGAAGAGAACAGAGAATAGAATATGACCAATAAAGAGTGATGTACAATGTTTTTATGCATATATATAAAAAATGGTTTAAAACTGAGTTTAAAAGCCCAATCCATCCCCAACTGAGTGTGGTGAGGTGAGCATGGTGAAAAGCCTGAGCACAAAACAGCATTATTGCAGCCTGACAAGCTACTCTAGCCTGGGCAGAACTGAACATAGTAGGGGCTCTGCATGGTTATTTCTTCCAGCCAGGCTGAGTATAAACATCTGGATTGCAGTCTGTTCCAAACTACTACATTTGCTCAGAGAGTTCTTTCAGCTATGAAAATGAGCATTAGGAAAAACTGCTGCACTGCTCACAAACTGTCCTAATGCATCTTTATCACAAATATTTCTAGTCAAAGCAGTCTTCAGAGAAAAGGAAATGTAGTTTTAAGTTACTTGAAGTATAAAGGGTTTTTTTTAAAAATAGTTGCTAGTATGAAACAAAATAAAAAGCTGAGTCAAGTGTAAAATCCATTCAAAGTATTGAAATACCTTTTTCAAAAACCTCAAGCTCTGAATGACAGTAAAATGGGTTATATAAATGTGATAGCTAAGAGAGTGGCACTAATATGTACATGACCGCTGGATATTCAAAAATTCCAAAGTAATACTTTCTAAACTGAATATAAAGCATACATAAACATGCCATATAAAAACCTCCATACTATAAACACACCTGGGTTAACTTATCCATGCCCATGGGTTTCTGTGGGATTTTGGTTCAATGCATATGTTATTCTATAAAGATTTTGATTTGTGTTCCCTGTACAACTTTACCATATATCACAGTGAGAATGCTTGCCAAAAATATTTACCAACGTTTAATGTCTTAAAAAAAAAAAACCAAATTTAATGTCTAAAAGAAAGCACCAAATAAACTGAAAAAATAAAGCAGTTATCTTTTAAAAGTCGAATAAACAAAATTAATTACAAATACCTGCTAGGACTGCACACAACATTATATTTCACTTGCTTGAAAAGGACAAGGTGGTGTCAGCTGACTCCATGATTTGTTCCTTAGGTTAGAAGGGAAATAAAATATGGTTTCTAGGAGCTTAAGTTTTCATGTATAGAAAGACTTAATGGTTTCTTTAATAAGCTGGAACTGTACTTTGAAATAAAGAATTTCTGGTTGATACAAAATATTCTGCTGTCCTTTAGCAGGTTTAATTCTGAGCCAAAAAAAAAAAAAAAAATAAAGATAATTTACATCAGTCAGATTGGAAAGATAAGTTGAAGGTGAGATTTATGCTGCTAGGACTTGCTGCAGAATACAATGAAGTCAACAGAAAAGCTTTCCTTTTAATGAGACCTTTAATATATTTTGCATAAAATGAAAACTAAACTACTTTTTTTTAGTCAATCCTTTGCCAGGAGAGGCATTACATCAAGGCAAAAATAACATTAATTTCTTCCTCTTGTGGAAGTTCTCTGTAATACAACAGTTTGTACACATCCCAGGGTAAATCTGGGAAGACTTTAATTTAGTATGAGGAACAGTGTGACTTTTCCTTACTTCTTCAAAGACTAAAAGCACTTATGTTACCAGTTAGAGAAAAATCCCAGCAGAGGAACTGAGAAACAGTCACCAAATGAATCAGCAAATCATACACAGCTGCAGCAATGTTAATGGTAACCAAGGACAAAATATTCACAGCCAGCAAGACAACCAGTGCAGTGGTCTGTCCGGTTTGGCAGGGAAGCAGAGTATTCTCTTCCTCTGAATTTTAATCTAACACTTCTAAAAGCATTACATTCATTAGCAAAAGGAGAGCAATGCACAAAACAAAGGACAGAAACTGTGTATACTGTGACTGTCTTTACTGTGTGTGTATACACCAACTTTTTTTTCCCACTGGATAGGCCTTTTTTTTTTTTTTCCTTGAATTCAGATTTGTCTTTGCATGGTGTCTGCTTATACAGTAATCAACCTTTCCTCACCTCAAGACTTTTGAACCCACTGGCAGATATTAAATTTGGTGGGCACACATATTAATTTCCTACAACATAGTGTGTTCCTACAACATAATACAGAAAAGAAAGCTAAGACAGTCCCCTCCATAGGAGGAAATTCCAGGGCAGGAACTCCACAGTGTCCAGTGTCCATTTGTCCAGTGAATCACTATTTGTGCCTGAGCAGCAGTGAAGAACTTGTAGACAGGTAAAAGAATAGAGGAAGGAACTGGATTAAAAAAAAAAGATCAGGTGAGACATTTAAAGTGGTGACACAGTGGAGTGCAAGGAATTTGCATTTGTAAAAATACAAATACACAAACCTGTAGGAAATACAGCTTCATTGGTTTTGCTGTCCGCAGAATAAATGTTTAACTTGGGCTGCTGACAACATTGATGCCATTGAATAGATGCAAAAATATAATGTCCTTGATCCTGTCATGACTCTCCAGATTGTGCAAAGCCCTGCTGACCCTGTAGTCCAGGCAGGAGCTAGAGATAATTTATGCAATTTATCCACTGAACCTGCAATGAATTCTGCACTGGCCTGTCTTCACAGAGGGGAAGGAAGCTTAAGCAGCCAGAGTTTAGAGATGGATCTACTTAGACCCTCTGGTGTCCCCAGTGGGGGGTCCCCAGAAAAAATCCAACTTTTAAAACTTAAAACGATAGCTCCCACATGCTCAAACATCTTATTCTAAATAAACACTAGAAATGTTAAAATTAAAATGCAAAATGAGTAGGGCAGGCAAAGCAGTTAAAAATATGACACATCCTCCTACCTCCTCTGCCCACTATGTCCTTGCACAATGAGTCCTTACTTCTACATGACTTCAGTAAAACAAATGGTTCTTGTGCTGTGTTCTGGGTGTACCAAGTACCTACTGAGCCTTATGTGTTTGATGACTGCAGGTATGTGACCAAGGGACAGCAAACTGACCACTTCTCTCTGATCCCTAGGAACTTCCTTCTATCCTCTCTGAGAGCAAGGGGTTGAGCCAATACCAGCATTCAAGCAAGAAATTCTTGACTATTATTGTCCTTTACAGTCACAAAATAAATGCATATAGACTCAGATATCTCTGCTTTCCCAATTACTAGTCAGTGACTTGAGGTCAGTGGGAATTTGAGTTCTCAGCTTTTAAAAAATTAAATTTCTGACAGTAGCTTTTAAAGGAAATACCATACCATTGCATGGCAAAATATTCCCTGACCAAAAGCAACCTTAATTAAAGTTCCATATTCTACATAAGAAAAGACTATTCAAGAAAATTACTTCTGATTTTATACAGCACTACATATTCTTCTCTTTGAGTACAAGGGCTAGCTCTCAAAATTTATATAGCTTTAAAAAAAATGGTGATAACTCACAGCACTTTTCACTGGAACCAGTTTTTGTTTGTTTGTTTATTTTAATAATCTGCAAGTGCAGTCATGTAGTCATCTCTCTGGTTAAATGCAGATCTTCTAAAATGTAGCTTTGTAAACCTAAGCCATGACTAAGGCATTTTTTGTTTAGTACCTGTAAATTTAAGTGACACAAGCAGTGAAATCATCTTTTGTACTGAGTAACACATTGCACCAAATTTGGACCAAGGCTAGCTGTTGACTTCAGGGGCCTCACATCTAACTCTCTCCAGAGCTGCATTTGCCTTGGTATAAATGAAAGCAGTAAACATCACTTTTCATGCAGAAGGGAGTCACAGTTAGCCAAACCATCTAGCTTCTTTTCCCAGAAAGCATACCAATCTTTTTATTTTGTATTTCCTCTCAGGACCTCCAACATAATGGGTTGATCTCTTAATTCCTTCCTTAATAGGAGAACACCCAAGCAATACTAGTACTTAAATTTAGTTTCTAGGTGAATTTCAAATGGGTCCCTCCCCTCAAATTGTGAAAGCAATCAGGGATTTACTGGTGCCCTTCTCAAACTCTCAAGATGATATCCTCATTGTGAAAAACAAAGGCCCTGAGTACTTAGTAAGAGGATTGCCACAGACTTCAGTTACACTGGGAGTCAAAGCAGTATCTCTGATCAAAAGTGATTGTAAAATAAATAGAAACTTTTTTGACAAATTGAAAGACTCAGCTATTGAAAATGTGCTTAGGACAGGTAAACTATATTGCCAGTCATGCCATGGAACAGTGATAGCAGATTTAATGCTCTCTGATAATATTAGAGGACAAAGTTATGTATTTTTTTTCAATTTTGTGTTCTCTTTTCTGGTTGGAAAGAAAAATCTTTAATGACATCCAAGGAATATTTTAGATGTTTTCTTTTTAGGGCTATCAGTGCAATGTGAGATAAAGAACTTTACTTCATATAAAGGTACAAATTGTTTCAGAAATACTGTACACAGCTATTTACTTGTTTCCTACAATATCCCAGTTATCACTATGTATTTAAGATAGCATATTGTAATATTCTCAGAAGAAAGCTTCAGAACACATCTGTTTATTTCAGAGTCTGAAACTGAAGATAAAAAGAAGACAAACAAAATCTCAGAAGATATTAATAGTTACATTCTTACCGAGCTCATTAATAAATTTATTGGATTCTTCCACAGCAATGTTTCTTTTCCAAACCTGAAAACAAAATAATTGACAGTGAAAAAAACCAACATATGTTTAGTTTTCAACAAAATGCTAATTTAGGTATGAAGGACCTGATCCTGCTGGCCTAAAGTTGTATTACAACAACTGGGGACAGACCAGGTCCCACATCAGTGGGATGGCACTGATTGCCCAGGACAACAACTGGGGACAGACCAGGTCCCACATCAGTGGGATGGCACTGATTGCCCAGGATTGGGAATGGAGAGTTTACATTAAGCTAGTTGTCATGATACAGCTACTGTGATATAGCCTGGTTTCAGGAAGCAGCTCCTCTTTAAGGCAGAAACATATCCTTGAGAAAGTTTTTCCTTCCATTTAATGTCTTATTTTATCCACAGTTACCAAAGCATCTTTCCCAGTCTCTTTAACAGAATCATATAGTCAAGTATAAGAAAATGGACATGAGCTATTTGTACATGGCTGAGGGAATAACACCACTCCCAGGTATCAGGTTTCAGTGCCCAAAGTGTTATCCCAAAGTCTGTTTGGAAGTGTTGGCAGGATCTAAATGACCTTACACAGGAATTTCTCAAGCAGAAACAAAGGGATATTGAACTGTTTCGAAGTTTTGATTTTTTTCACTGCCTTATTGGAAAAGGTCAAGGTTTCACCCATATGGTACAACACCTCACTTAAAGGTGCTTTGGAGGCAAAGTAGAAAAAGGAAACAAACTTGACGAATGCTATCAATTCGGAGTGCACAAGTACTGCCAGAAAAATTGTGGTGTAAAAGTTAAACATTGTGATTTAGTGTCACTACAGTGTATAAAAGAGTAACCTCTCATATTTTAGCTTTGCAGTGAGGAATAGCAAAGTGACTCCTTCTCACGTCATTGAGCTGAGAGCTCCCAGGGACCGGGCTGGACTTCCCTCTGTGCTTGGCACTGTGACCAGAAGCACCACCTGATTCCACCTGGCTGTTCCCCCCCGCTGCACAAAGAGCACGGCTTCCTCTGCAGTGGTTAATAAAGCATTTCAAACCGAGCACTTTTACTCTAGGAGACGGAGGCCAGAATCTCAATCCACCTCTAAATTTTTCAGTGAGGATTTTCCAGTTTTTCCATTGTTTTAGTCTCTTGCAGATTGTGATCTATTTATAACAGCTCAGCTATTTCTAAACCTCGAGCAGACAGAAAACTGATGCGTCATTGCAAGGATATGCCTTTGAAATGGCTGGGTGGGAAAAAAAATAATTCCAAAACACAGGAAGGTGACAAAAGTAGAAAAAAATAGTCTTTGTCTGTGTAACACTATTAACATTCCTTACCCTTTTTCTGTCATATCTCCTGACTTCCTAAATCAGCACATCAACTATGAATTCTAAGTACCTGTGCTTTTTAAAGTCATTTACTAATTCCTTTTCTTCTTTCCCTTCTCTTCCCCTATAAATAGTTCTATAAATAGTTGAGTAAAGGCCTGTTGCCTGCAGAGTTGGACGATTTTATCTGCTTTTAGGATGTACAACCTAGCTCCCTGAGGATTTCTTGTATTGCTACAGCATGCTATTAACTGTTTGTCAGCAGAAGGCTCAAAACTGTCAAAGCATCTATGAGGGAGGAAAAAAAATAAATTATATGTGCAAAACCTATTTCAAAGTAAGGAATAATTCTATTTTAGTATAATATATGGCTTTATTTTTTTCACATGTGGAGAAATTCAGACACAAATTTCATAACATTTATGGAGAAAAAAAATGAGGATATTCTCCTCCTTTCAAAAAGAATGTTAGTATTAAAAAAGTTCCAGGAAGGATTCTCAGAAGTTTGGCTTGAGTTCTCTGGAACAGCTGAGTAGTCTAGTATTCACCAGTCAGGAAAAAAGGTTAGTTAGCAGTAACCTATATTGGAGAAAGCAAATTTATTTACTTTTTCTTCTTGTACATGGAAAATGAAACATCAAATGAAGCTACAAAGAGACTTGTCCAAAACTTGCAAAGATACTGTGGATGCTAAAGGTTTGTCAAGTACCAGCAAAGGAACATGCCCAGAAGAGAAATCCCCAGGTCACTGGATTTTTTGTTTCCAAGACCTGTAATCTTCTGGGGAACAACTGAAAGATACTAGAATAACAATAAGTAAATAGTTTTCAAAAATTTTGTGTCACAATTAATTTCCCCCTCAGTTTTTCAAAATATCTTACATTCTTATAATTAAATGTTTCAAGGTTTTGCAGCTCCCCTTTGGGCCACAGGTGGTTTCATGAGCCTTGCAGTTCCCTGGCCCACCATGTAGTAAGTGCCACTAATCCTCATACCTTGCCTTAAAAACAGTATACAGATGTACTGAATTGGAAAAGAATTTTCCTATTCCAGAATGGCAGAGCCATTCTAATTTATTTAAAGCAGCAGCATTTCCTATCTGAGTGACAGAAGGAGAAGCCAGAGCAAGCTATCAGCAGCTGGCCCCTCCTTGTCATCAGCTGTGTCCAAGTCAGAAAAGCAGTAGTCAAATGCTCCTCAAGCCTTTCATAGCCTTGGCCACTGACAGCAGGAACAGCAGGGAATGTTAAGGAAAGCCTAAGATCACAGTTTCTTCTTTATTTGTAGGATGTGTACTGAATAACATAACTACAGAGAGGAAATGCCATCAGCTCTGGACTGTAGGGGGGTTTTGTTGTTCAGGTTGAAGCACAATAAAAAAGTTAAACAATTAAAGTGAACACTATGGAGTAAAATTGTAAATCAGCCCTCCTGATGCCTAAAAACCCTTCAGACAGCACTCTCAGAAGTAAGACTTCTAATCTTGAAAATTCTCCAGTAAACTGTGTTATTCATAATTTTCATTGGCAAAAATGAAAATGTGGATAGACACAAATGTATTTGATACATAAGTTGTCTGTCTCGTATTTCTCACTTTCTAAATTAGTAACTTAAGCATAAACTACCATTCGAAATAGTAATACTAGAAAAGAATTTCAAAAACTTCAAACTGCAATATATTTTAAATTTTGACCCAACAGCACCACATTTTAAGTCAATACAGTATCACTAAAATAGAATGCAGTAATTAGTTTACCAAACTTGTTTTATCTTACTCATCTTTAGATTTATAAGCTAAACAAAACTGGTAAACCTTTGCACTTTGAGCAGGGTGGGGGTGATCCTGCAACAATGGTGGCTGAATAAATATACACAGTTTATACAGAAAAGGTGCAAGAGGAGGAAATGGATATTGGAAGGTCGGTTACTAATTAACCCAGGCTATCGGGGAAAGGGAGACAGAAAGTGAACTAAACTACAGCTTCAATTTAGCTATTTCCTGAGCTAAAGCTCTTTAGAAACACATCTGAGCTGTAGGTTTTTTTCTGTGATAAGTATACAGTACTCATGTTCTATGTATTACATGGGTGTGCAAGATTGTAACAGACCTGCAGAGTTCCTCCTCTTGAACATGGAAAGTGAAGGTTACACAGTGGGGTCATTGCAGTCAAGTTTCCAGGTGTTGAAGTCACATCTTGAAAGGAGAATGTTTTCCTTCACCTTCCAGAATTAGCACACATATTCCAGAGAGAACTGCTCTGGCTGTTACTCTGCAGCGACAAAGTCACAACCTGTCGTTGCAGTCATTCTGTGGTGAGTAATTCTGTGGTACCTACAAGCATTATGACTGATTACTGTGAATAACTAACAAAAGCAAATGAGTCCCTGGGAAACAGACAGATGATTGCAAATACCCTACAACTGCCTGAAATGACATACTGGAGAACATGATGGAGTTTGGGGCTTTTTACTTCTGTAAATAGAAATACTAAGCTTTTCTTTTTTTTTTTTTTAAACTTAGAAAGCAAAGAAGGTGGGAAATTCTTAGATAGATGGGAAATTTCCTCAGAAGAAAAGATAAATTGAAAGACTCCTGGGGAAAGGAATGTGGCTGAGTGAACACATTTTAGTACATGGAGAATTTGTTTGTCCTGTGCTAAAAAAATAGGCTCATTTCCTTCTGCAGAACTGGGTAACAGCCGACAGGTGGCAGAGTTACAGGCTCACATGTGAAGCCGTGTTCAAATTATTTGCTTGGAAAGAAAAAGCATACATCCCTTGTAAAACAGACCCTTTTAAATATCAGTTTATAACAGTTCACAGAACAGTTTTCTTTAAGACACAACTGGAAAATATATTGTGTTGAATTGTAAAGCAGCACAGAAATTCAAAGTATCTGAACCTTCTTCCTCTGGATCCCATAATCCTGGGTCATTGTGCTATATGGCTTTTTACTGGTGTTGTTTACTGTTTTTTCACTGGTACATGCACTGGAAACATATAGATAAACTATATTTATGTTTTACCTCACTAAAAGGAGCACTGACCAGATGTCATTTGTTATCAGAGTATGGTGTCCTACTGTGCCAACTAAAAGGTTAATGTTGATATTATGATGAAACATTGCTTTCTTTACTTCACAGAAGTGAGAACTAAAGTAGAATAGAGTGAAAAAGCAACAGTCATTTCTCATGGCCTGCTTCTTCAGACTATTTGAAATATACTGAAAGTTCTATGTTGCTGTTGTAATTGAGGTGACAGCTGTACCTGCAAAATTCAGCTGCCTCTTACTAGGAAGGTAACTGATCAATGGTGAATATTCCAAAAGGCATACAAAAGCTAAGGGATGCTAATGGTGACACAGGAAAGGAAATGCACAGATCAAATGTGTTTCATGACTCTCCTGCTCAGTCAGGGGGAAAAAAATAATTCCATTAACATTTCAAATTGAAATGGATTTCTCTTTTTTTTTTTTTTTTCCTTTACATATAGTCTCTGCTTTCTTATGAAATTATTTAAATTTAGCATAAAACAAACAAAAGATGTTTTGTCTTAGTGCTGGCCAGAATTTCCTCTTCTTTATTTTTTAGGCTACAAATGCCAATAAAATCACTTTTCTAAGGTCTTAAATTTACAGAATAGTGTCTCAGACTAATTCTTCATGGTGCAACATCTCCTAGGCAGAAGCACAGCTTTTAATTACATGCTTTAATTTCTTGGCAGGTCCCAGATTGAAAGCCTGCTGTTAACTCCTGCAGTTAACTGTACAATAAAGCACCTTCTCACTCCAAGAGCCTGAAGAAGTGCTCTTAGCAACAGCTCTATAAGGGAGTGCCTGCATTTTTCTTGGCAGACAGAGGTGTGTCAAAGGATGACTCAATCACCTTGAGTTCCATGTTATTTCTGAAATAATGATATATATTTCCATACAGAGCTGTTAACAGCATGAGCCTCTGCTCCAGCCTGCTATTGCAGAGACACAGAGAGCGATGGACTGTCTGGGTCTGGACAGGAGAACCAGTGGCACAATGAAATCCATGGAGCAGATGCAAGGCTGAGATTACAGAGAGGAGATAATGAGACTAGAGACCATGGATTTCCTTCACAACAATTTAAATCTACACTGTGCCCTGCCACAGCTGCCACTGCCTTTCTTCACTGAGCACTATATCCCTAGGGAAGCATACCCACTCAATAAGGGCTCAAGGAACCAGGTACTCTGTCCCTGTCACTGCAAGTTTGTTTATGATCCAGGGTGACCATATTTCTTTCTTGAAAAAAAACAAAGAAACCAAAACAAACACTTCTCCTTCTGACCTGCTACACATCCTTCTGCCAGGTTAATCATTATACACAGAGCTGATAAATCGAGTCACATTGAAACTCATGATTACCCCATATAGGACGCTAATAATTTATACTTTGAACAGAATATATCTGCAGCAGTGAGTGATAGATGTTTATTTGATTGCTTAAAGGCCTCTGTTTTTCTACTGACCTGTTTTTCCCTCATTTTTAAGTTCTCCACTCTGCTTTTCTGTCCTTTTCTGTCCTTTGCATCATTTGTGGGATTAAGTGAAGTATATTTCCCTAGGCAATGTTCAAGTCATTTTTTCATGAACAGTTTTCATTGTACTCTAGGATGAAATAAAACAGAAAAAAAATTTGAAAAATATTCTTAATATTGACTTTTAAAACAAAATGTAGATATTTTCAAGTAAAAATAATACTTGTGTGAGGTGCCAGACTAGAAACACAGAAAGATTTGAATACACCACATCCATTTAATAAGATACTGACTGTCACACTGTCAGCCAAACTGTCCTGCTGAAGAGCCTCACTTTAATTTAGAGTAACAAATTCTTGAAATAAACATATGAGGTGCTCAATTCCCTGGTCTTCCAGAAAGCTACTAATTAGCATCAAATGCTTTTGTGCTTAATTCACTATGATTCTGATGGAGACAAAATAGGTGACTAGTCATTCACTATGACCCCTGAGTAGGAAGCAGATGGTTCAAGTCCAAAGTGTGTGACATTCCAGCTGAACAACAAACAAAAGAGGGAGGCCAAGAGGAATCTTACATACAGGATTGAGCTCCTAAAATGGATTTGTAATGATTCTAAATGTTTGGATGATTTTTTTTCCTTTTTTTTTTTTTTTTTAACTGCTTCTCAAATAATATAATTCTACCGCAACAGATAGATCATAAAAGGAAAATTTCAGGTTAATGGTAGTTGGCAAGATAAGCATATAATCTGCATTTAAAATCTGATGTACATTCATTGATATAAAAGGTATGAAAAGCACTACCTCCAAAGCTAACTGAACCAATACTAAATATGAGATAGAATTACAAGCAGGCCAATAGTGCTTCAAAATGCTACTGACAAAGGAATTGCTGCAACATTTTAAGGTAAATCAGTCAAGTGACATAAATTTAATATTTGGAATATTGTTCATCCTCAGGCTGGGTATGTAATTCTAGTAGATTATAATTATGAGTTACATAAGATTCAGTGGAAGGTTAAAAGGAGATATCTAAAATATTATTCACCATTCACAAGTAAGACTTTTAAAACACCAGGATAATTAGTTCCATTAAGGTTACATCTCCATTGATAGGGCTCTTGCTCTTGCTAACAGAAGTCCATCAGCTGATCTGTCTGTTGTGTCACATGCAAATGCGTTAATTAAGCTTAGTCATAACTTCCTTTGTTTCTGAGCCTAAAAATTATGCATGCCTACGTTTGCCTTTCAACTTTAAGATAAAATTTCCAGAGCTACAGGAGATAGGCTGTGGAGGAAGGCACTGAAGTCAGTGAGCCCAGTTCCCAGGCTTGAGGCTTCTATGCACTAGGAGAAAATTACATGTTCTGCACAATACTTTTTTTCAGGCATCTCCACTACTTTCAGAGTCAAAGTTCATTATTTGGCTGTTATTGCACCCGTGAATCATTAAAGACCACACCCTGATATAAGATTCTGCATCAGCAACATATATGGAAGGCTTGATGCTGGTGAGAAATCTAGTCAAAACCAATGTATGGGTAGTTTTGGCTTGAGAAGAACGTGTGCAACTAACTCATGTGAGGACAATGTTGAGGAGAATTATATATTGTGAAATCTGATTTCAGATAGCTAAGTCAAACCAAGTCAAAAACTCACAGCTGTTGAGGATCCTTGGTTCTTGGAGTCTATCAGAGAGATTTCTTAAGAATCAGCACTACCACTTTGCACTCTATACCACAAGTCTTAGAAGTTCTGTTTTCCTTACTAGTTCCACTGCTATTTTCATGTAATACAAGCAAAGTACCTCAAATAACAACCAGTTAACACAAATAAGCTTGATTTTAATTTCTTATAGAAGCACAGAGTAAATCTTGAATTAACTGATATTCTGGGACAGTGCTATTTCAAGAGGTCCAACAGGGACAGTATTTTGAAATACAGACCCACATGGTGTGAAAACCACATGGCTTTTTCCTCTTCCTACATGCAGGCAGCTCTGACTCTCACAGAATTAAGCACACACATTGAGAGCAGAACAGCAGACGTGATGACACAACGAGATGCAATACAGATATCATTTGCTAAGCAGACTCCTGAAGTCTGGAAGGCAAGCTTCCCTGCCATCACTTGCTTCATTCCCTGCTTCATCCTTTCCAGACCTGGGAAACTCAAGAACTAATTATACAGCCAAAGACACCCTCAGCAGTGAGATATCTTTGGAGTATTTTTTTGGTCCACTAGAAGTTAACTGTCCTACCAAGAAAAAATGCACTTTCCTCTAGCCCCATTCCCACACACACTCCCTACAGCTATTTCCACCCACGCTACAGCTCTTTTTAACTGTGTTTAAAAAGCTGAGAGCGAGAGAAATGTGCTGCTGCTGGTGGTGCTCCTCCTCCTCAGGTGGGCGGGTTGGTAGCTGGTCAGTTTTCTGCAGCATTTCTCATTGCTAGATGCGTGGGAGGCTGAGAGCAGAAAGGGAAGGAAGCGGTCCTCTTAGGAAGGGAGGCGTATCAAAGCGAGTGGGAAGCAAATAGCCCCTTCCTACCTGCACATGTGCAATTATATGCAATTGAAAAACGAACACAATAGATCTGCAAGCAGAGCTTTCCAAGCTGTAGTCCTAAAAGGTATCAAACAGCTTGGGTCTCAAAGCCAAAGTCGGGGGTGACCAGATCTTTGGGAAGATAGCATTTTTCACCCACGGAGAACAGGCTCGTGGGGAGGAAAAGGAGGAGGAAAGAGGGCGTTCCTTACAGTTATGGCTTTGTACGTAGGTGGAGGGTGGTTCGGGGAGAGGAGTGACAGATTGCTTGTGGCAGCAGGGAAGAAAGATGTAGGAGGGTGTTTGCCCAGGGTCCCGTCTCACCCAGAGGGTTCTGGCAGGGTGGCTGCAGCACGAGTGCTATGTCTAAGCCGGGGTGGTGGGAGGAGAATAACTCACTGCTGGATGGACCTCGCTTGGATCCTCTCTGGTTTTCTCATCAACACGGCAGCATCTGCAGCAGCACCCAGCCACTCCCACACTTTCCCCGGTGCTCTCTGAGGCCAAAAGAAAATGAAAATTACTTCGCTCACATAGTTCCATTATGGATTTGCTTACAGCCTTTTCCAAATACTTTCTAGTTCCCCACTGATAAGATGCAAATTAACCGGTGAAGGGAAAAAAAAAAAAAGGGAAAAATAAAAGTTGATTTTTTTTTCCCCTCCCTCACATACTTTCTTCTTACAGGAGAAATTCACCACTGCATGCTGTATGCCCTCATCCCAAATGTATGATTTCAGATGTTGTATGGATGCATTATCTGAAAGGTCTCTGAGCAAAAGCCCTGGGAAGGCAGGCTGTTCACATGAGATTACTCAGGTTACAGACAAACGCAAAAATTTGTTTCTCCTTATTACATAGGTGTTTCAGTCCTTTGGGTTGGCCTGCTGTTAGAGAGGGAAGAAACAGATTTGTTTTCTGTTTATTTTAAGTCTAGTTCTGCTCTCAGTGATGTCCCTGGAAGATTCTATTGCAGACCTGAGTATACATTGGATTGGAAGTGGCCACTTGGCTACTTTACTATTAGGTACCCAAGCTGGCACGAGGAAGTTCCAGCCTTGTATGTCACCTGTTTTAGAGGGCTGTCAGCTGAGTCTGGACTGAGAAATAACAATGTAAGGATTGTTTGTCAGCACTGTAATAACCAGTTAGCAGTCATGAACTGGAAATTTTCCCATTCTGTTCCTCAAACCTTCACAGTCTCATTTTCCCTTAACCTTGACATGCTGTAAGTGCACTTACTACCCACACATGATGTGTGCCAGCTGTTAGACCAGCAGAGGAAAAAAACTGAATTTACAGCAAACCTGGAAACAGCAGCATGGGACATGATGAAGTACTTGTACCATTTATTATCTGGTCTTGGTCAACTACTTTGGGAGCTCTGAGAGGCAAATGTAAGGCACAAATTAATGGTTAACTAGGGGTGTACAGGTGGCACACAGAATACAGCTGAGCTGCTCTTGGAATCCTTCTTGAGAGCAAGAGTTCCCACATTGTAAAGTTATATGTTTTTCTGGAAAAGAAAAAAAAAAACCAAAGCAAAAAACCCAAACCAGAAACAAAACCTGAAAACATCTGCTCAACTCTGAAGACCTCCTACAGTCTGCAACTTGTTTTCTCTTTTCAAACCTGCTGAACTTGCTGCCAGGAAATTTCTCCAGGGGGAGGAATTACCACCTGTTTATCCTTCTGACTATTGCACTTACACACTCTCAGTTCCCGGCTTGGTCCAGTATTGTGCAGCCCTCTTTGCCAAGAGTAAAATAATCCATAAACTCACAAGTTAAAGGTCATCTCATTCTGCTTATTCTCAGGCAACTCCATTATTTTAGCTCTTTTTCCAGTACTTACTTAGAGAACTCTTTTATTTACTTTTTAGAAAGTGTTTTCACTTTGATATTCCACCCTGAAAAAAAATGGGGTGTGCAGGAGGACTATGGAAAAACAGGATGATATCTGAGTTGATTTTTGGACAGGACTGCTGTCAGCTAATTGGCTGAAAAAAATAGCAATTTTCTAACATCTATGAATCCCCCACTCCTAAAAAACTATAGGTAAATTCAGGCCATCACCATCAGGTTTTAAAATGAAGACTCAAGGAAGATGGCTCTTCTGTTATCACTACTTCTTCTTAAAAATGACTTAAAAAAAAAAAGAAGAAAAAGAATTTAAAGAAAAAATTAAACACAAATTCAACGTCAGCACTGTGGAGAGTAATCAGTAGTTGTCTCAAAGCAAGGCTTGCTATTACTTCATTGTTTACAAAGGAGTAGGCCCACTTGTGTCCTAAATCAGACATACAGCTGGAAGAACACAAAGGGTTTATACCATTATTTACAAGGAGATCAGGAGGAGAACAGGTCAAAATCAGCATAAATAAAAGATGAATCAGATCACCAGCTTCTATTTTGGACCCCTAGAAACACACATTCTGTGTAATCATGTCCTGATCACAGCCTTGCCTATGTGCAGGTGGAATTTGCTAGATTTCCAGGGGTTTCAGTCTCCACCTGCTCTTTTCCAAGGTTAGCTTCCACACACCCATTTCTTCATTTTCACAACAACACTAATGAAGACATTATCCCAAGGAAAAGTTCTTTTCACTTTGTCTGTGAAATGTAGAGACTTTCGGTCACAGGAAATAAGAAACAAAAATATTAGCTGCATATCAAACTCACTAATTAGTAATGCCTGGATAACAGCTGCAGAGTTATAATTTTTGAAATACGTATCTAAGTCAGGGTTCAGGTGTGCCAACCGTGATAATTTGGTGTCATTTAGCCTGGTTTAGATTTAATTGCATGGCACTTGGTACAAAACAGCATACAGGGCTGTCAGTACACAAGATGACACCAATAAGCTGCATCATTGATTACCATGTAACCTTTAGGTGAAAGTTTGAATTGTTGGAATCACCTAATGAATTATTCCAATTAATTAGCTTGCAGTAAACAGTCTCTCAGTGCCTGCAAAAGCACGCCATGTCCTGTTCTCAGTTATATTTTGTTCACATTGTACAAGACTGAAAACTGAGACTGCATTAATACAGAAATGTTCTGTTTGTGGGGTGCTTTTGGTTTTTTTGTGTCTATTTAGTTTCATTAAAATTTTTACAACCAGATTTAATATATTCTGAGAGTCATTGCAACGGAAATGCCAACACAGATGACGCTGATATAAGCAGGGGCTGAGTAATTTTAGAAATAAAGAGCAAGGTTGCCCTCTGGAGACTTCTCTAAAGTCCTTCTGAGAGCTAGGACTTTTTTTCTTCTTTCAGCAAAATAAATGTGCTAAAATGTTTTAAGATTTTTTTTTTCTTTTAAGTACAAATGTGAATCAAAGCAGCTGATGCTAATAACTTGTTACACCAAGATATGATGAAGTTACATTTCAACCTAATGCACTATATTATCATTTATTCCATGGTTCATCATGTCTCTTCAGTATCAGTCTCATATGTGTCAGCCCAAATAAGCATTCATTGAATGGTCTTAGTTACTGAAATCAAAGTGAATTTTGTATTATTGACGCCTAGCGTAATGAATTCTCAAGTGCCTTAATATTTTATTCTTTTTTTAAAAAAAAAAAAAGGCAATTTTCACAGTTGCAATTTCTGAGTCTATTTATGCTGAACACACCGGCTGTATTTGAGCCCACAGTTGTCTGCAGCTACTGCTGGGGCAGTAACCGTGCTAGTTGTTAATCCGTGTATTTACCTTCACGGATAAGCGGTTCTGGGTGGGATGTTACACCTTACACCGGAGCGGCTCCTCAATCCCACCTCACTCGCTGTCCGTGTGTCAGCAGCCGTGAGGGCAGCACGCCTGTTTGGTGTTTCAGGTGCGTAGGATGAAGAGAAGCCGGGAGGCCAGAAATTAAGAAACCAGTCTTACTGCTGAAAATAATAAACCGCCTAACATGCAGCTCCAGCCTACTAAGCTCTGAAATGCGAAGCAATGCGAGCTTTCCCCACCTTGATCAGCAAGCACCACGGGTGATGTTATTATTACACGGGGCACTACTTGCTTCACCGGCAAAGAAGCTGCATAACCAGATGCCCTCACAGCACCCGGCCTTATCCCGGACGGGGAGCAGCACCCCTTCCCTGCCCAGGTGAGGAATCCGGCGTGGTCACTGTAAAAGGGCTGTTCGCGGAGGCGAGCGGCCGGCCCCGGTGCCGGTGGCGCCGCTGGCCCCTCAGAGCGCCGCGCATGCGCCGCGGGCTGTGCCGCGCCGGGGCCGCGGAGCGCTGAGGGAGCGGTGCCGCCATGGCGGCCCGGGCGCTGCAGGCGCTGCCCAGGTAACGGGGGCCGCCCTGAGGGGCTGAAGCGGCGGCGGGGAGCGAAGGGAGCGGCGGCCCGAGCCGCCCGGGGATCGCAGCCCCGCAGCTGCTGCGAGTTATAGTTTGGGCCTAGATCAGCCTGGCTTTCACTAACTTTCACCTTCAAAAGCGAGCATGTGATTAAAAAACAGCGTAGCATGCCGCGGTATTGACGCGTAACATGTAGTTGACTGGGTTTGTAAGTAGCAGAAAGGTGAAGTTTCTCATTCCAGCTGTGATGTGTGGCCAGCACAGCCTTCCTCATGGCCATTAATAAATAACAGCCTCATTGCTCAAAACGAGTGGCGTGTTCACAAAATCTGACAGCGTGCGTCTCCTGTCACCCACAGAAGCACAGAAGCACTGTGCGAGCTCTTACACAAACCCTGTGTAAATGTTTGTAAAATCGTGTGTACGCACCAGGGCAGGTTTGTGTCACGGAAGTTTTTGGAAAGAGACGAAGGTTTTTGACGAGACTGTTTTTATTTATTTATATATTTTTGAAAAGTCGGTATTAAAATGCGCCTGCAAAAAAGCTGAGAATCGTTTTAAAAAGACACACGGAGTGTCAGTCATATCCCCCAACCCCCCTGTCGTGGTATTTTCACATTCTCCTGGCTTGAAAACGTTGATATCTGCTATCTATTTACTAGTAAGCAAAGAATTTCCAACCGCTGCAATAACAAAATAGTGCCCTAGTTTAATTGATTCTAATCAGGAGAATGTAAAATAGTTGTGTTCCCAAATTTTTCTGCCACTGCTTTGCTTAACCCAGCAGTCAGATATTCTGGGCACCTTGTGGCTGGTTTATGGTTTTAGCTGTCTTTTTAATGTTTCTTTTTCAGGCTGAGGGCACTCAACAGACTGCAAGTAATATTACAACATTTGGTAAGGACAGAATCACGTTTGACTGAGCTGGAAGCTTTCAGTTCTCTTTAACTCCCCTGAGGCACACAGCACATGCAGCAGCTAATGTGTCTGCACACAGTGGTTCTGAACACTGTTGTTTATTGCTCAGGCATAGTACTGCCCACATCTGTGAGCACTTTGTTACAGGTGTCTATTGTACTGTAAATTAAAGCTTGATTATTTTGGCTTTACTTTATAGATAGTTTCTGTGTTACCTTCCATAAATTCCTTAATAGCATCCCACTGTGTGTTTGAAAATAGTTCAGGGGATTTGTTTTCTACTGTTAAAAGTCATTTAAAGCAGGGTGTACGTTTGGGGTTGCAGTGTCAAACTACCAGTAAGGATATATTGAACTGTCATTGTTCTAATTGCAAGTATTTTCAGAATGTCAGTTTTAAGGAGCCACAGGTTTGTGTTTCGTTGGGAGGGTGGGGAATTCTTTGGGTTTTTTGTTGTTTGGGGGGTTTTTTTGTGTGTGTGTGTTTCCATTGAAAATTCATGTGAAGTGAATTCAAAATGTTATTGTAAAACAATGTGTGATCCAAAAACTTGTCTGAGGCTCATTACTCTGGAGGACTCAAAGTAGTTTCCAAAGAACTGTTTAGGAAATGCAAATAGAAGTACAGTGGGAAAAACTTAGCATACAATTCTAGAATGCACGCCTTGTGATCCTGTATAGTGTGTTTGAGAATGAATTTCCATAAACGCTTTTGTAAACATGTTTGTAAGTTACCTAACTGATGACATTTGCTTTGTTTATTTGTTTTTGCATGCACAGAAAATGTCTAAGCAAACAGATTCAACAGCAGAAGTGTTGTTGGAAAAGAAAGGAGGTGCAGGAATAATTACTTTGAATAGACCCAAGGCTCTCAATGCACTAAATCTGTCTATGATCCAACAAATTTATCCTCAAATAAAGGTTAGTAGCTCCACTTCTACCCATCCACTATACATATGCTATTTGAAACCAATTTTAAATTGCAGTTAAGACACTTCCTACTGTACTGATTTAAAGGATGAAAGTTTGTGTGAGTACAATGAGCTCAGATTTATGGCATGGGAAAAATCAGGCAGTTTCAAGCAAGTTAGGAAGAGGAGACACATCAAAGAAAGGAGCTATCAGACAGAGTTAAATTTAGCATCTCTGTAGATAAATGGACATCCATGTTAATACCAGGACTGAATTAAGAGCAGGCAGTGCTCAGCATTTATGTGTTTCTTTTGGCAGCACCCACCTAGTCAGTTGGCACAGATTTCAACCTATACAGTGGTGTTGTCTCTTGATGGAGTGCATGTTTTGTGAGGAGGCTGCATGGCTGAAAAATAAAAGATACTAGCCACTAGGAAGCAGGAGGCTGTCAGTGTCATTCCTTAAATGAGAACTCATGGATTTACAGGCCCTGTTTCTACAACCTAGTGAGATTTGAAGCATGAAAATAGTCTCTTAATTTCATGGTACCATTTACCATATGCACAGAGTCAGATTCATTAGATACCAGTATTTGTTGGATAATTTTCTGATGCCTTTTTGGTATTTATTAGACATTTTTGAAGCACAGCCTGAAATGGTTTCATAGTTTTTGATTTCTGTCATGCCCTGTTCTGTGAGATGCTACCATTCCTCAGAGGCTGAGAGCTGTGCACAAGAGTTTTCCTGAAATATGAAAGGCAGCTCTGCTAATCTCTGCTCTCACGGCTGAATAGGATGCAGAAGTGGCAGAAGGATATTTAGATCTGAAACTTCAGTTTAAGACAGTCTATTATAAAGTATGGCTTGATTTGCTTTTTGAAAAAGTAAAGTAAGAATTACAGACACTATACAGATTAGGTATTATTTACACAGATTTTAGTCTTATGTGGAAATATTTACTTCTTTTTAGACATGGGAGAAAGATCCTGAAACTTTTCTAATAATTATAAAGGGAACTGGAGGAAAAGCTTTTTGTGCTGGGGGTGATATCCGAGGTAAGGACTACACTCACTTAAACATTTCATGTCTTTCCCAGTCACTGTTTTGTGTTGATTTCCTTTGTTTACTGTGACTCAGGTAAACAAAATCTTGCTACACAAGAGCAAGAGGTCAGTTGTGATGACTCTTATGATACCTTGATGTGCAGATGCTATTTAAGGTATTTGTCTGGAGAGAACTGTCAGGACAGTGTATAAAAGAATAAAAGTTACATTTTTTATGAATAACTGATAATAGCAGCCAGTCATTCCAGGGAGGAGAGGGTTCTTGTCTCTACATTTGTCTTCTCAGATTTTCATTACTGGCAGCTTCTTTTCAAGAGGTTTGAAGGGCCAGAACAGGTAGCTCAGATAGTATGGATAATTTGTGTCTAATGTTTCAGATGGCTAGATACAGATCTGACAAGGGTGATCAAAGTATCTGTGATTATGTTTTTAGCTGTGAACTGCAAGAAATCTCTGAAGTTTCAAAATTAGCAGTTGTTGTAAACTGTAGGTAAACAAGCAGCACAGGTTATTGTTATAACAATATATTGTTATGTCATGCTCTAGTTGGCTTCTCATTTTTTGTATTTAGAGTCTTTGTTATAGTCAGTTTTAAGTGACCACTCTAAATGTTAGTATGAAAAATATCACAAATGAGTGCTAGACATTAGGAGGGGTTTGAAGATGGACCACACTCTCAAAAGTATGTGACAAAATCTCCAGCAAAATACAATTAAATCAAATTTGAGACTTACATTCTTATATTTGAGATAAATATTTAAATCTGAGCAAATTTTCTCAAATATAATAAAGCAGGATTAAATTGGTCTGTGTTTGCTGTAGGAAAAGATCCAACTTATAAGACATTACTTTCTTTTACTTGTATTTTCTATTAAATTTACAGTTATCTTTTGAATTTTTATTTCTTCTAAGCCCTCACAGAAGCAGGAAAAGTTGGAGATAAACTGACACAAGATTTCTTCAGAGGAGAATATAGGCTGAACAATGCTGTTGGTATGTTAATAGCAATTTCTGAAACAGTACAGTTATCATAACACATACTTCAAATGTAAATTTCTCTCTTTGATGATCTATTAAAGACTGTGATAACATCAGAGAAGTAGTAATTTTTTTTTACAAAGTTCAATACCAGTAATGTAACATATCACATTTCTATACCTTACATACAGAATGTATTTCTTTTGTTTAAGTTATTGTGACAGCTGCTTTATCCTATCCCATTGTTCTGGTTAGTTCTATTTCCTCTGTGGAAGAATTAGCTGTAGACACTGCAGTTCAGCCCTAAGTATCATTGATCTGCTTCAAAGAAGACCTGAGGTAAATATAGATGTGTGGAAAATCATTAATATTCACTCAGAAAGCAGGAGATCAAATTATATTAAGGCTTTCCATTTAAATAGACTGCATGAATGTCTAGGGCTGCGTAACTCAGGACTGAGCTGCCTCAGTTTATTGCAGAGATACTGGGTCAAGTTTGCTGGAGTAAAGCATATTAAAAAAGGATATTAATTCTTTAAGGTAGAAGTCAAGAGTTGAAGGTTTTGGTAAGAAACTACTCCAAACATATTTTAATTGAATACAGTTTGAGTTTTAAAATATGCCATCCAGTGTTAGTCACTACAGGAGGAAAGGTGGTGTTGCTTGCATTGATAGAGAGCACAGCTATTGGAGTAATTCCTGAAAAGTTACTTTTGCTTTGTTTGACATAGTTTAAGGACTGATCATACTTGCCATGTACTTTTCTTCACCAATACAAAGCAAAAAAAAAATAGTTTCAGGTTTCAAATAGTTGGGGAAAAAATAGTATTACCTTGCCAGTTGAACTTGATGATGATTCTGTTGCAAGGATACATACTTTAAAGTCTATTTTTTATTTTTTTATTTTTATAAGTATTAGGTGTTCAGTGTCTCTAATGCATGTAATTACAAAACGTAGTTTTTTGATAGCTTTAGTATGATTATATTCCTTTAAGACTGAGATTTCTGTTAAAAATATTTATATCTTACATTTTGCAGCTTAAAAGTACAGCGGGGAGCTGCTTTCACAGCATTGCTATGGGAAAGGCTTGCTGCTATAGAAATTGGGTTCAGGGGATAGCAACTACAGCCAATGCACTAGCTTGTATGTTCATGTAAGAACAAAGTTCAAAATACAATTCTCTTAACATTTTCTAATTACTAATTTGAAGGATTGAACTGTCTTTTAAAATATTTTTTTTAAAACAAGGTTCTATGTAGTTGTTACAGAAAAACTTGCAATGTGGTTGCAGGGGATTCCTGTATCACCAGTCTTTTTGGACTGTCTGACCTGAAAACACTGACAGGGCAGGTGTTTCATTCACAGTGAAGTTTTGAGTCATTCCATGAATGGTAATTGAAAGCATTGTGGCTTTAGTTTCGTGCCTTCTAAAGGCCCCAAGAGGTCAAGTTGGTAATTCAGGACATAGTCATTGAATTTGCCTGCACCACGTTCAGGGTTGTATGCAAGAGCTGGCATGACAGAACATGCCTGCATTGTAGAATTTATAGTCATGTTGTGACTGGAACCTGCCCATACTTCTGGCTTTGTAGCACTGAAAGGCTGTAACACACGCTGTCCTCTTAATCCAGATTGTGAGAGGGGTTGAAGGGGCATCTGCTGCATCCCACCATCAGACAAAGCTATGTATACTGGTTAATCTGTCAGGTACTCAAACAACAAACAGTCCAATATCTGATAGTGGTATAGTGTTCTTCTACAACACTCCCAATCCAGTAAATCAGAAACTGGTGTTTCTTTTAATTTCTTAAGAATTACATGAGGTACCTTCATTGTAAAATGATAATATGATTACTGCTTAAATTCTCATTTATTTTCTGCTGCTCTTGCTGAAGTAAGACACAGGGACACGTGTCATACGGCAGCTAGTCACAGGTTCACTCTTGAAAAAGATGGATGATAATTTTCCTTTACATTTTTTACAGGCACCTGCAAGAAACCATATGTGGCACTTATCGATGGCATCACAATGGGAGGGGTAAGTTGAGGACCTGAGTGTGATACCTGATAGAATGTTTTAAAATCATGTCATGTTGTGTCTGTGAGTAAAGAAGTGGACACAAGGCATTTCCTTGAAGAACAATCATCATAATCTGAACCTTTGTCTCTTGCTTGTCTCTGTCTTGCTTGTCTGGGTACACTGCTGCTCTTGTAGGGCCTCTGCTGTTCCTTGGTAGCTAACACAGGTGCTTTCTCCAGTAAAAGAGCAGTCACTTCACTTTTAGAAATAGCCCTCACAAAGGTTTTCAGAATACTGAGGGGGAGTTTATATATCATACAAAAGCTGAGAATAATTCTACATTCTAAGTATATTAAAAATAGAACTATATAAAAATACATTTAAAGAACAACTCTGAAAAATGGTGAAAATTCTAAGCTACAGCTTAACAGAAATTCATGTATTTTTCCAACAAATAATCTGGAAATGCATTTACTTTCTCACCTCTGTAGTACTTTTAAAAGATCATTTGTGTGATCCTGATTCCACACACATCTCACCCATGGCTGCACCTTATCACTAAAGCAACACAGAGAAGACTCCATTTACTGCTAGTTATACTCAGTGTTAATAAATTTTTCAGCAATTGTTGTCTGTAAACACCATAAGTAGAGTTAACAGGGCAATGCCATGCTTTATTTACATAGTAAAATTCTGTTTTAGTGAGTTCACATCTGTAGGGTTTATTTGCACCACATGAGAGTGGACTAAGTTAAACTCGTTCAAAGTAACTGAAGATTAACTTACGAAGCCTGTCTGCCATGTCACTGCTGAGATTTATATTGTTTTCTGGTATGTCCCTATGCTATGGGTATAGAGTGTATTTAAATAAAGCTTGTCAAAGATAGATGTGAGAAGTGGGACACTACATGATCCATGACCTGTAATGACTTGTTCCTTTTCATCTTCCCTTAAAAATTTATTTGTCTGCTTTGGTCTTCTCAGCTTGTGATCTAGACCTGCAGTAGCTCTCTTGCCCTTTGCTACCAAGCCCTGAAGATCTCAGCTAGAGAGCCATTTCCTCCAGCCTAGCATACATACATTGTTTCCAGCATAAAGGGGATTTGTTCTGTAGCTCTTCTTGCAGAAAAAGTACTTTATTTACCATAGGAGTCCTGAAGGTTCATAGATAAGAGATAGGGAGTCCATTTATTTTATGGACTTTTGAATAATAGGATGGAAAGCTATGAATGAGCAAGATTGCCCAGCAGCCAATATCTTTTTAAAGGTCTTGCAAAATGGCTTGTTATGACTGTGGCCTGAGCAGAAATAGAATTTTGTCCTTTGAAAGGAAAGTGTATTTTTGGACTGAAAAGAACATAATGGAGTCAGATGATCCTGCATTACTAAGATTCTTCATGAATTCTCTTTCCTCTAAAGAGCTTTTAAAAGGCAGCAATTAGCCTGAAACTTTATTTTGGGTAATCAGATTTGGATACCCAAATTTCAGTGTGACTATGACAGAGTTTAACTGCCATTAGGGTTTGAGTGGCAACTTAACTTGCTTATCATATACTAGAAGTAGCATTTATCTTTACTTGTGGGTACAAGATTAGATTTTGACTCAGGAGGTATGCAGACTGATTTCAGGGAGCTAAGTTAAAAATCACAGAAGTGTGTTAGAAACTCAGTTAATATGTGCTTGGATAGTAAAAGTTGCTACTGGTGCACAGATGCCTTAGATCTGTGATAGTACAACCTGGAATTCTATCCAAAAAATGAAGTGGTTCCACTTCATTATTGGCTAGGGGCTGGTAGGTGGCTTTGGGAGCTTCATTAGCCAACAGATGGGGCTGTGGAGCTTGTTCTCAGCAGCTTCTGTTCTCCTGTTGTTCATCAAATATTGATATTCAATATAAATGTATCTTTTCATCTTTTTGTAGTTATTTGGAGCAGTAAGTTCAGATTTGTAAGACAAATTTGTTAGAAGCAAAGGTGACTGCAGTTTACTGAAAAACAGTGAAATGAATTATAAGTACCACATTTACTGCTAAAGGATGTGCATTGTTGAAAGGAACACTGGGCACACTCATGTTGCTAAAAACAACTTCAGATTTAGCTAATTTCTATCTGTAAATTTTCTTTTCCTTGAAATTAAGTACCTGAACAGTTGACAAGAAGTTGGAGTTGTTTTTCTTAAAATACTGTCATCTGCAAATGACATTCTAAGTTTGGTCTTCTTGGTTTTAGAAAAGTCACAGTCTTGTCTGAAGTTCCTTGGAGATGAATGTAGGTGATTTATAAGATCAGTCCAAAGCTATGGTTTTAAATAGGGCTTTGGCACAAAATATGTTACTGCCTCAGATACTCTCTAGCAGACAAAAAGATTCATAAAATTGTTTTTGAGACCCGTTTCACAGCCAAATAAAGCGCCCTAAATGGATTGAGTTGTGGCTTTTCAGTGATTTGGCTTGGAATTCAAGGAGAATACTTGACAGAAAAAAAGAACAGCAGGTCATAGACTTTGGAAGTTGGTGAAAATAGTTGAGGTCACTGGGTTAGCTTAAAGTTAAAAAAATGTGTAAAAAAACCCTAAGTAGCTTTGCAAAATGAGAAGTACATTTTTCAGGTGCAAAGACCATTACCTTTAGTTAATAGAAGAATCTAACAGCATGAATGAGGAACCCTTTTTTGTAGTATCATATTGTAGAGCATACATGATTTAGAAACTTCCTTAGCCAGGCTTTTATTTCAGAACCACAGTGCTAAATAACCATCAGTGGTCACACTCACCTCTCTGTACATCTTGTAATTTTTGACAGTAAGTGGGCTTGGTGTTCATAAAGGCCTCTGGCAATCGATATCACAGCTGAATGTTGTGCTTTGTGAAAAGCAGCTTGTTTCTCTTTCAGGTCTATTGTCTAATATTATTAAATGCTCGTGTGTTTAATTATTAGAGAAGCCAGACTAGAAACTCAAATCCTTATTTTCTTACTGATAAGTAAAGAGAGTGTTGCTCAAACATAGGAATTCTTGGCTTTGGGCAATTTTCTACAGGATTTAATCCTTTAGTCTGGCTTCCTATGCAGCATATTTGCTAAGCTTGTTTTAGCCTTGCTTTAAAAAATTATGCTTTTAGTTTTGGGATGAGAAAACATCTTCCTGTGGGGGAACTAAGTTTTAACTTTACCTGACATTTAAACAACATTTTCAGTACAGAAATAAGTTTGGTAGAGTTGCTACCTCTCTTAAATCCTTTGCGAAACACTGTGCTCTGAGTTATCCCAAGGATCTTACTTTCCAGTCTTCATGTTTAGGAAGATTAATGGGAAGTTTTTTCTTTAATATAGTTTTCAATCTGACCAAATTTCCACCTCTGAGTCCCTCAGATTGTGGGGCACAGTTTTTGAGAGCAATAGCAATACACAGGACTGACTCCTTCAGTCTTTCCTCAGAGAAAGACCCCAGGACTACAGACTGGGAGAAGAAGATACCAAACTGTGACTGGGTCTTTTGGTTCATGGGTGGCTTTCCTTTAGTTTTGTCAACACACCTGACAGTATGGGGTTTTAGGCAAGGTGTTTTACTTACACAGAGTCTACATCTAAGTTGTTTACTTAGAGTTCCTCTAGGGTGACTATTGGACAGTAGAATTTCCTTAAGAACTGTTTGAGTGTTATTCTCTTGTGTAGTAATGTGAAATACGTTAAGCTTTAGACTACACAGATGTGTAGAGCTGGGAGGAGCATGAGAATTTTTCTTTTGCACTTGCATTAGGGTTAGGTACAGCTAGATGACTGCTTAGCTGATTTTTACCTAATGCACTCAGAACTCTCCAACGGTAGGAATTCTGTTTTTTCTAGATACGCCATCTGAGTGCTTAGTTATTCTTTCAAGCTTGGTTTCCCTAGTGTCTAATTTAAGTCCTTGTGTAATCATATACATATGTGTAATCAATATATTCCAGTCTTAGTCACAGCTCCCTGTGGACATTTTGAGGTACTTACACTCCTTGCTCCTAGTCCTCTCTCTTTAATAGGGATAAAGATAGCTATTCAGCCTTTCTTATAGATTAAGTCTTTTAGTCTTCTTGCAGTCCTCTGGAATCTCTCCCATTTGTGTACTTCACAGTTCACTGCAGGAGACCAGACAATATTTCAGCTGGAGGATTCATCAGCACCAAGTAGAGCAGAATAATTATCCTCTCTTTATTACAGAGATATTCTATCACAAATAGTCCATGTAAATAGCAGTTGTGAAGGCATCCAGTCCTCGGAGGCCACCACTTCCAGTTACTCCCAAAACTGTTACGGTCACCTCTTTCCTCCTTGCCTGACATAAAGTTCCATCACAGTACATTTCTTTATTGCTTACATTTTACTCATTTTAAATCTTCTTCCTGAACTGGACTCATTTGTCAAAAGACTTTTGCAGAACTATCCTTTCCTTCAAAGACTACAAAGGAAGAGAAAGTAGTCTTTTTCTCTGAATTTCAAGAAACCTGAGTGCCATATGAGGTGGCCCTGGGCTGATGAGGCTTCCCAGGTATAATGAATCTAGGCTGAGTGTACTCACCTCAGCCCTTGGCTGCCTGCTGGTGCAGACTCTGCTGTAGTGTGATACCTTCAGTAGTATCACTACAGCACTGCCTTATTTGTACTAATTGCATGTTTGCTGTAAACCCTTGAAAAGCATCTAGGCATTTATTCCATGGGAAGCATACTTACCATCTCTGTATTTAATTATGCCTTCCTAAGTGTAGTTATTTTCATTCTGTTAGTTTCTCCAAAGTGAGATGGTTTTGAATCTTGCCCTTCAAAGTGTTTGCCTTCCCAAAACTGTGAATTATAGAAATCATTGTTACTTCATCATCCAGGCAGATAATGAAGCTGTCAGATGAAGTTTCATTAATGATTGGCTCTGTATGACATCAGCTGGGGAAGCCTCTCAGTTTTATTGCAGATGGCTGGTAACTCTTAATACTATGTCAGAGTGGCCTCCATTGGTCCAAATGGTGCCCTCCATTTCCCAGTGATTACATCTGGGCTGTGCTTCCCTTGCTTGTTTGTGAAAGGAAACAATACTGTGGATGGGGTGACATCACAAGCATTGCTGTTTAAAAGTATGAAACTTTCTCAGAATGCTGCTTAATGAGTGACGTAATTTTAATCAAGGGGTAATGCAGGTGTTCCAGAGAAACACACGCAGTCAAATTCCCGAACCTACTACTATTTCCATGGTTTGGAAATATTCATTCTATTGTACATCTATCTGTACATATTCTCTTCTGAAATACAGAATCAGGATTACTGCATCCATGTTGCAGTAGAAGAGCGAACTCAGTACCTAATATTTAGCTTTAGCTCTTTTTCACATTAGTGCCGTTTAATTTTTAGCAAAACATTACAGATACTGACATTGCTAGAGGAATCTGCCTTTCTTTGTAAATCAGGTCTCAGGACCTGACAGCACATCTACCAATAGTTACAAACATCTACATTTACACTTTAGCAGGATTTTGTCAACAGTTCTTACTACATTAATATTTGTTCTCAAGTAGATTGGTAGTGATGTCATAAGCAGCTTGTATATTGTCCATTTCAGTCAATAGAATTTTAGTAGAGAAAGGAGCTGGAATTGACTAATAGCTGTCCTTATCCTGTCCCATTTTTATTCAGATTGTGCAGCTGTAACTCTTTAGGAATGTTCCTTTCACTACCAACATATATCTATTCATATAAATTGTGTGCATGTAACCATAACTCAGAAGTGTAGGTAGCAGCATTTGAGACTAACATTCAAAAACTAGGAAACATTAGGATTATACATACCTATAAAATCTCACTTTTTTTCCCATGTGTGATACAGGAATGTGCATTTACAAGTGGGTATTGCCCACGGAACAAAGACAAAACAAATATTCATTTATTGTTCAATTTGGGGTGCAAATTTTATTGCACATCATAGAAATTCTGCTTAATAGTTAGCAATATACGTATATACGTATGGGTCTTGGGGTGACTAGCTGCAGCATATGAAAGTTCATTAAATACTATGATTTTACGTAGTACTTCTCTACTGTAATGGAAATTACTACCCCTTTAGCCCTTTTTTAAAGCTAGGAAACTGGAACTTAGAAATGTCAGTACTTTTTGGCACTTCTCCCACTTCTTATTATTTTGCTTCCTTTTTATAAGTGTGTCGTGCCTCTTGTCAGCCATCATGCACCAGAACATCTTCGGTTTTGTTTTAATTTACACTCTAAAATCTGCCCCGAAGTAAAAGTAATTGTCACACTAAACCTAGATAAGCTGCTTTCCAATTCTCTCTCTGCCTGTCCCCCTCTCCCCCTCCCTCGTGCCCGTGTACCACAGAGAAGCTTGTGGCCTGTTTTGTTGCCAGTGCTTCAAAGCTAAAGGCAATTTTTACTGTGAAATAGACTACAGATTTTACAAATCGTTTTGAGATTGACTTGTACACCACTTATCTTCTGAAATATGGGGTGTTGAAAACAATGCTGAGGCAATCCTTAGAAAGGGTTCACTCCTTGCTGCTGTTCCAGTCTCTTTGCCATCTGGCCACGCTGCTCTGCCCCCTCGGCTCTGATGTGTGATCCCAGGGATAAATGGTGCTCTTCATTTTGTGGCTAATCGGACTAGAATGTCAGCAGCTCTTGACATCGATAAAGAGTAACCACTGATTGCTCAATCATTTGCACATGATGTTACTCCCCAAAGGGTTTATCATAAAGCACTGTCTTGAATACAGGTATTTTAAATTATAGCTCAGAACTGTTACAGTAAGTAAAACTCCTTTTCTCTGTCTCTCCTTACTCTACACTGACTGAGATTTTTACTGGCTTCTGCGCAGATTTGTTCTTTCCATTTAACACCAGACTCTTGCATGCTAAAAGTCTCTATTTTTACCTAATTCTAGGCCTTTGTGTGCCTACCTAGACTCATATTGAGAGCTATCTCATTATTTCCTTCCCCTTCCCAGGGAATAAATGTTCTAAAGGGAGTTTTCTTTGCCTGCTTCTCCATCCTTTCATATTTCTGCTCATTTTCCTCAATTCCTGAAGAATTTGAGTGCTCATTTTCTCCTTGAGTTGTAAGACTTTCAATCAGTCTTAGACTTTGTAAGCACTTTTTTCAGCTAAATCAAACATTACAAAAGTCCTCTGGATTCAGTCATGTTATCCAAAATAACTGTGCCACTGTTTAAAGTTCTGATGCAGGTACCTGTCTTTAAGAACAAGAAGGGTTTCTTCAATGTTAAGATAAAACCTAAAAGCTCAGTTATGCACTGATGCAAGGTGCTGGAACACGTTCCCTCCCACTTGCCTGCCCTCCCTGCAGACATGAAGATTTGATGAGCTGGACACAGGGATTTCTTGCAGTAGCTACGTTTTTAGGTGATACAGAAGGACCTAGGGAGAGCTTCTTCCAGAATTTTAGAAACAATAAAAAAGCCATATTTGCTATCTTTTTTTCTGAGTACACATGGTCAGTTATGTATAAAGAAACAAAATTGGGATAAAAAGAATACTTTCAAATGTAAAATTAGAAAAAGCTGCACTTGTTACTTATAGGCTTTTCAGATCCAGGCCTTCTTATATCTTTTCTTTCTGTTGCAGCACATGTCTTGTTACATAAAAAATAGTGCAGATTATGATAGCTACCGTAGTAAAAATGGTTTGTGATCACTGAAAATCTGGGCTGCCAGTAGAAAAATCAAACCAGGGCTTTTAAAAAGTCAGTCTAAATCTGGTTGATAAAGGACACTTAATGTAGCTGCATTGGTGCATAGAATGGCCCATGTGTCTTTTTCCCTAAGTTTCCCTGTAAGAAGAACCTGACCTAAATGATTAATATTCATGTAGTTGGATCAATTTGTTTAAATACTTAGGGGTCAGAAGAACAAGTCTGAGGCATGAGATGTTACTACAGATAATCTGTCTCCAGTCAGCTTGTTGTGCTTTTATGTGTTTGTAGCAACTCGGACTGAGACTCTCTAATACATAATCAGTATATGGAAATAAATACTTTAAATTATATAACATCAGTATTTTAGGTTTTAAAATACCACCCTAAATTATTGAAAAGTTCACAACACCCACTGTTTTTATGATTAAATACTTGAATAGAGTTAATTTATATGTCAGCAGCCAATGAAGGTGATATTCTGTGTCCATATTGATCTGTCACACTGCATTGCTCTGGTTCACTATGTCTTGTCTGTTAGTATCTACAGATGAAAATGGATTATACTCTTTTGAGTGGGCCATAACATTAATGATGAACAAAGATTAATTTTGATTTAAGATTCATTGTGTCTGGATGCAGGGGGTAATGCTCTTACATCCATGGTTTTTGATCCACCGTAGCTATAAGCTCCTGCTGCTTCATGAATCAATTCCACTCTCTTTGCCTTTGAAAACATTGTTGCTGCACCTTGGCTATTTTTGCATATTTGCCCTTTGTTGTGTTATGCTCAGTTATGCTCAATTGATTGCTACATTTCTTTTTGGTTCTAGCTCTACCAGAAGCTATTCTCATGCAGTTAAAAATGTAAAAATTGCAGTCACTTGATGGGAGCTGTTATAAAAGGACTTTCACTGCAGTCAATATTGGTATTATCATAACATTGCTTACTCAAACAGCAAAAAGTTATTTAACAGCTTGGTGAAGGGGACACAAGCAACATCCCTGAAAATCTCTTCTCTTTATGTTTCTTTTATTGTGTTACCAAAGCATTCCTAGGCAGTGATTCCTTTACAGTCTGAGTTAGATTATTCAGTAAATAGTCAAGTGTGGTGCGTGGTTTTGCTGTGACATAGGTCTGTTTTCTTGTATGTGAGCAGGAAGGGAGTATTTATTTCACTCTGAATAGTTCTCTGTTGTGGTGGCCCTCAATTTCTGAATAACTTTCCTAAATTTTCTGATTTACTAAATGTGGGTTGTTCTCAATTTAAGATAATACAGCCTTTGGGACACAAAAGGTTCACAGTAGTTGTATTTCACTTCTGCATCTGTTGGTTGCCTTGTTTTTCATTAGAAAAAATACTTGTAATAAAATTTTGTATTCATCATGAGAAAAAAAATGGAAATCAATGATACAGTTTCTATGCACAGTCACATAATGACTTTTGAAATACAGCATTGAGTGGGCAGTCTTGAATGGGAAATAAAATTCAGATACTCTATATTCTTTTTTTGTAAGCTTGTTGATGAATTCAGACTGAACTGCCTATAAAATTGTGTGCCTCCATGAGTTATGCTGAGATTAACATAGCCCCATGCTATAATGAAGCTACTGTGAAGAAAATTAACTCTTATCTCAGCCAAAACCAGCCCAGTAGTTTAAATTGGTTGCTTTTTAATTTCTTTATTCTCCTTAATTTCTGTAAGTCCCCTTTACAAAATTCCAAATTCAGCTGTCCATGGAAAAAGAAGTTTCCGGCAGTAAAAGCCTGATTGACCACGGGAGAGTATTACCTTGGAGAAGTCTGAAGAAGACATCAACTTTAGTATAACAGACCATGAAAAGTAAAACTCTTATGGGGCAGAATATAGTGAATTTTAATAAAGATATTATCTCTTAAGATTTGTATGTGAAAGTGCTGGAAATACCTGGAGAAGTGAACGCAGTCCAACTGAAGATCTTCCAATGGTGTGAAGGGCCTCCTAGGGGGCACTCGAGCTATGTATGAGTTCAGCTAAATGAAAACAAAATAAAATTAGAAAATACAGAAATGAAGGAGGAATGCATTTAGACTTAATTATGACAAAGTTTGTTCTTTACATAGGGTGTATTTAATTGATGAGTATGTGTCCTCTGAGTTAGATCTAGAAGGTTAAACATGCAGTGATATGTTAACCATTTGGGAAGTTGCAAGTAAACAAAAACAGCAGGTCAACACCAGTAAAGAAGTTGTTGGGATTTGTGCCATTAACTAATTTTTCTCTCCAAATTTTATCTTAATATTGGGTTATTTAGAAATGATCTTCAAAGAATAAAGAACGTATTTGCACCACTTGCTTTATAATGAATAAAAAGAAAATACAGTTTCAGCCTTTTAAATACACATCCGAAATAAGGCTATTATCTGTGATACAAAACTCAAAGGCTAAGAAAACAAATCCAATTATGGCTTAAGCACTTGAGAAAGTGAAATCTGATTTAATTACTTCTTTCAAAAGAAAATTACATCTTTCAACTTTCTGTTACTAAAACTCAACATTTATTTTTGTCACTCTAAAAAAAGAACAAGCTTGGAAGAGAAGCTCCCTTCATGGAATTCACACTCGAATCTCTGCTACTTAATACTCAAGGCAAAAATTTGAGTCCTTAAACAAAACTCTGATTGTCTAGAAAACATGCCAGAAAAAATGCTTTGAGATAGATGGTACTTGTATTTTTAGATATGGGGTTAGAAAATATTAATTTAAATATTAGAAAGACCAAAATGGGCATGATTTTCATTTCATTATCTTCAGAAAAAGATCGTTATTGCTCAACATGCATAAAAATAACAGCAGGCTTTACTTAAAGCAGTGAAAATATGCTATTATGACATTAAAAAACTTGGAAGCGATGAAGTCACATTTCCATTTCATTTAAGTGTTCTGGAACTGTTTTAGGAGTGAACACAGCTTTACTTGCAGCTTTGCATTTTCAGGACAGCTAAGTACAGGCCCATTGCTCTTGCTGCTGCTCAGATGAGATCTGCCCAGTGCTCAGAGGAAGGGCTAAAGGACAGATAAGGGATGAGACATAAGGTTTTACCCTGTGCAAATAAGATTCAGATGTTGGCTCAAATCCCATTTGCCTCCTTGGAATAGCAGTGCTTCATGTGAATATATTTGGCTTAGTTCCTGAATATAAAATGGAGTTTGATAACCACTTACCCTATGGGTGCATATCTCAGGAAATTAAACTGGAATCTTAAAAACTTCATACATCTATATTAAAGCCCAAGAGTGGCAGATAGTCATTTTACAGAAGAAACTTGAAAATATTTTTAGATTTAGTTGTGTATCATCCTAATGGAATAAATGAATTTCTTCTTGGGCCAAATTGTAAGAGAGGCCAGGAAACTGTGAGAGGAAATTTAATTTATATTGAATTAACTTTTGAAAAATTTAGATGCCAATCAAAATTGATTTTGAAAACCCAATCAAAGATCTCTGTAGATAAGCAAAAGGAAAAGAATTTATACTGTCACCTTAAAAACCTGTCAAATACATACTGCTTGTCCAAGTGAATATCACCCAATTAATCCCACTGGTTTTGATGGGAAGGATGAAATACTGTGAAGATATTTGTGAAGACTAATAGCCTAAGTTGGGTAGAGTGCCCTTTTTCTAATTTTCTAATTTAAACAATTAAAAATGCTATTTAAATTCCATTATATCCTCATCAGACACTGACTTCTTTTGACCAATGATTTTTAGGAAATCTTAGTTTTAACATAAAACACGGATGGTTGGAAGGACTGGGTAAAGGGAAAATTAACAGTGAGGAATGGAAGTAAACTGAAATGGTAGAAAGGATGAAAGAGAGAGTATTTGTGTGAATTAACTACTTGTGAATTATTCAGCAGAGGGTCTTGTCTCCAGATAGAATCAAGCACACATTTCTATTCATGAGTACCATATAGGTAAACCTTGAGAAGAGAGACCTCAATATGTATGTTTTGGTTGTGCCCTATAATCTAAGTATTCTTAGATTACTTGAAATATTATTACTAAGCAGTAGTAACTTCTTTAGATAACCATTTTTGGTTTTATTTGTCAGTTTACCTCTTGAAGATTTATCTAAATTAAATTTCTTTTGTGTGATTTTTTTTTTTAATTGGGCCTTTCTGCTGCATACTACCTAAATCAGAAAATATGACATGGGCAACACCAGAAACTTTTCTAATTTTGAGGGAAGTGTTTCATCAGGACAGGCTGCTAGAGAAGAATTCTAGACACTTTTTACATTCTAGAAATGTAAATACCATTACTGACTTGGTGAACACTAGTGCCTAAGATAAAAAGTGAGTTTCTAACCACAAATTTTGAATTTTAATCAATAACACAGAAGACTTTTTCTGCTTGAAATACTTGTGTGTTTATAGTGTAGGTAATTATCACATTTGAAGAACAGTTAATTACTATTTATTTTGAAATCATTAGCATGACAGCTTTGTGAAATTTATGTATTTTCCAAAAGTGTTGGCTTTATTTTGTTGGTGATTTGAAGTATGTGCAAAAATTAGAGATGGAGCAACATTAGCAAAACTCCCTTGGTAGTCCAGTGGAGATAACAGTGTCACTCATGGTTTGTTTGTATTCTCTGTATGACTCACCCATCTTTCAAAGCATAGAAAGCTATTTCAGCCAAATCATGAAGATAGTATGGTGCTTTATTAGCGTTTGAATAATAAAAGACCTTTTAATATTTTGTTGAGCTAAACAAAGTTATCTAATAAATCTAGTAAATCTAATATCATTTAAATTGTAAAGCAAAGCAAGAGGTATGTTACATAGGATTGTGGTTATGATTATTTTTACCAGAAATCTTGTAACTGTGTCCTTTGCTCCTTCTTTGTGTAGGGAGTTGGTGTCTCAGTCCATGGACACTTTCGAGTTGCTACAGAAAAGACTGTGTTTGCCATGCCAGAAACAGCAATAGGTAAGTGTTTTAACAGATGATCACAAGTGTTTAGGGTTTCACTGTTGGTGTAATCAGGGTGAAATGTCTTTGACTGAATGCTTTGGTGGTAGGGAAAAAATTTTAAAAGGGAATTGGAGACAACCATGTATGGAAAGTATTTTCTGTTAAATTATCAGAAACGTACCTGTGTTCTGGCAGTTGATGATTCAGACTCTTAACTGTGTAGAGTGACACAAAGTCTGTCAGGATAAAACTTTCCTAAAAAGAACTAGGTCTTGCTACAGATGGGGGCAGGTAAAGTCTGAAGTTCCCAGTACAGGTACACCAGCTTTACCTTGAGAACTCAGTATGAGTCAAACTGAGTGTACTACAAGCTGCTCTGCTGTGTTAATGAGACAGATTTTGGAATTCCAGCTTTTCTTGTAGATTATTAATGTGGAGCCATCACAATTGTGCACAGATTGTGTCTAGGCAAGATCACAGTGTCTTCAGTGTTGCCTTTTTTTCTTTTATACAGCAACATGTACCTTGTGTTTTCTAATGTTTGATCCTATGGTTTCTTTGTCAATTCTGAGAGGTACAAAAAAGAAATCTATCCCAGAGCTACATAAAGATACAGGTATGGCTCAAGAAAAATGAGTCAGATTAAAGGGAACTCTTCTGATGCAACTGCCAAGCACAATAAAGCATAATAAACCACCCAAATACAAGCAAGCTCGTTACCATTTTAATTCCTGAAAAAAATATTAGAGCAATTCCTGCTAGCTGATAAATGCAATGTGTTTTTTATTGCTGAAGAAAAACTTAGTAAACTAAACTTAAGCTTTAATACATGTGTTTTCTAAGCTCTGAAGTTTATAATCAGTTGTTGTGTATGAAAAGTCTTTGAAGTAGACAATTAATATTTGTATTTTTTCAACAAAGCAGAGGTTCATTGACATATGAAATTTTTTTAATAATAAAACTACTTTCACTTTCTTCTTCAAAGGTGACGATATGAGTAGTTTTATATTAACAAGAGCTCTACTTTATAGAGATTTCTTGTGTTGACAAGGACTTATTTAAACAAAAATAGACTGAAGACATGTGAAGGGAAAGCTTAGAACTTGCTTAGGAAGGAAAGTAATTAAACCTCTTTTAAGATCACTTAGAGGTAAAACCACTGAAATCTGTTTGGATTTAAAGGCTTAGCTGTTTTGATCTCTGTGGGGTGTGTTTAAAATGTCTAGCTCTCTAGATACTGTATTAGTTGGTTTTTTTCATGTGCTCACTTATTTCAGTAGGCATGACACCTTTGCTGAAATGAAAACAAAGCATTCATTCAGCTGCTCCATTTTCACACAATTATTCTGCATTTGTTCACCACCATAAATAAAATGATACAGATAAATATGCCACTTAGCACATAGAAAAAAAAAAAAGACAGTTCTAGACTGTAGGAGTTTGACATGGACAAGAAAAAGCAATGGAAAGAAGCACAGAAGAAGGAAGGTGTGGAAAAAAACACTGGTGGGGAGAACAAAGGATCAAAGTATAAGGTATGGGCTTTGAGGTGATGTTACACTAATAATAGATATTTTCTTGCATATCCCTGCTAAATTTTTAGCTTTCTAGAAGTCAATACTAATAAATTCCCAACCCCCTCTGCCAGACAAGGTAAGAATGTGGCAGCACTGCCTTTCTTCTGTTTGGCAAATGCAGAGTTGCACCTTTGGGATTACAGCAGAGCATGTTGCTCCTCTGTCAGAGCACAGACTGCAAGTCAGCAGTACAGGCTCATGGCCTGGGCAGCCCAGCAGTAACACAGCTCTTCTCTTACTTCACTAGGAAATTGAAAAATGATTGCTAAATGCTAACAAAAAACCAAAAATCAGGTATGGAATAAGACAATCCCATCAGCAAAGAGGTTTCTGCTTTTTATATATATGTGTATATATATATACATATATATATATGTGTATATATATATATACACATATATAGGAAGTGTTACTGAGAAAAGAGCAGTATGTAGAACATAGATAAAGGAGAAAAAGGAAGGCAGGAACATTGAAAAGGATACAGTAGAAGCTATAGCAGACTATGCAATCAAGTAAGTTTAAAGTGGATTAGGTAGACCTTCACAAATCCTGTTTGTAAATTCCTTAATTAAAGAAACCTTCATTCAATTTAGGTTTATTTGCTTCTAAAGCTACTTAAGCTAATCAACTTCACAGTTTATTTAAAACTGATTTTCTGTGTATGGCCAAGTGGAAGAACACTATGGATCCCAATAGAAAGATTTTTCATCTGGAAATATGCTGGAATGTGGGGAGAGCAGTAGTCCAGCATCAGTATTATTTTGACTACAACAAAAAGGAAAAAAATGTTGTTGTTGTTGTTGTTCTGGTGGATGGGGAGAATAATGTAATAGACTTCTTGCTTTGGAGGGCATTTTTAAGCTGGGTTTTGCTTTTAAATGAGGTTGGGTTTCTGGTTTGGGTTTTTTTTTTTCAGTAGCAGGATATCCAAGGGGAGACAGATGAATAGAAACATAAAACTAAATAGAAGTCTTGGCATCACTGTTATGATAGCTCAAGCTGAGAAGGTAAAATATAGAATAGACTATTTGAGAATGTGAGTACATATGAAAAAAAAGGTAAGTGATGAATTGGAGTTAACAGCTTAGGGCGTTTAAAGGGTTTCAGCAAGGCAGTCAGCATTTCAGGAGAAGAGTTGTATGTCTCAGTAGCCTGGGGGATGAGGAATAAATCAATTAATGACAGCACACACATCAATGGGAATAGAATACTACAGCTGTAACTGATAGGAAGTGACTCCTAAACCCAACCTTTTGATGTATTAGAAGCAGCAGAACAAAAGGAAGACCAGGTGGGAACCTGAGGAGAAGCTGAGAGGGGTTAGATATTAAGATTATTAAGAGGGAAACACTGAAGAGCAGCCTGAAAGAAACCTCCCCTTATTCCATCCAAGGGAATTCCATCAAAGGCTATTCAGGGACCACTAACTTCCCATATCTCAAAATGCTTGGAATAGGGTCTTTCTATAATACATACATTGATTCCTGTGAACAAATACAATTACTTGAGAGAGAAAAATCACCGTCTTCTATCAGAACTTCATTTAAATTCCTTAAATCTGAATTACATCTGAATTTTCACAGTTAATACCTCTGGTGAGTGCCTTATGAGTTTCTTATTGCTCATTTATATTCTTTTTCATTTGTTTTTATGATTCATTTGATTTGTTCTCTGAAACTGAAAAAAAACCAACCATCACCACACCTTTAATTTCTTTAAAAGACTTTCAGTTTCATTAATGCACTATTGACATGATTTCAAGGTAGTAACTGGACCCTTCTTTTATGCATTCAGATTTCTGAAATCAATACAGCTAAGCTAAAGTTTTCTCTAAGTACATTTAAAAAGATGTCTAAATTTATTTTTGGGTGATCAATGTATATAACAGAAGGTAGATACTTTCCAATACAACTCTTAAAAGTATTTAAATTCTAGTCACAGCTTTGAATTTTTAAAAAAATCACCGTAATCTGTAGATTTTGAAAAGTATATAAGACAGTTATTAAACTAGAGAGTTTAATAATTTTTTGCTTCATTTTAGCTTAGTCACAGTCCTGCCAAAGAGCCAAGTACTAAGTCAGCATCTTGTGCCTCTGTCTTCAGGGAGACCCTGGCAATGTTGTTGATGTGTTGTTGAATTCTGAGCCCCAAAATTTGTTCAACTGAGCTGTGCAAGAGGCACTTCTTCAGTGTTTAGTATTTTTATTGTAACAAAACATTTCAATGAAAATGCAGCATCCAGTTTGAGCTTGCACAAATCATTTCACAATTCTTTATGTCCCTTCTGCTTCTTTGCTGAGAACATACTTGATTTTTCAAGCACCTAAAATTGTCTCGAGTTGTTGGCAAATAGAATAAATATTACTGTTTGCTGTATGTTTGTAAAGTATACAGACTTTATACAGGGCCAGTGGAAAGGATGAAGTTTGGAAAGTGTTCAAGAGTTTGCTTTTATGAAGGGTTTTGATGCCAGAAATGTCAAGCCAAGACAAGGAGAAATTTGGGCAAGGTTTCTGTGCCTATGTAAGGAAGATGAAAGTGAGACAAGAAAAAAATTGCTGCTAGTGATGATTAGTACAAGATCTCCTGCCTTCACTTTTGTTTTGTGTTGTTTATTACAGGCCTTTTCCCTGATGTAGGTGGAGGGTATTTCTTGCCAAGGCTCTCAGGAAAGGTTGGCTATTACCTCGCACTAACAGGATGCAGGCTGAAAGGAAGAGATGTGCTGAAAGCTGGCATCGCTACACATTTTGTAGAATCTGAAAAGGTAATGTGCCAACTGTGCTGGCCAGGGCACAGCCCACAGCCACAGTGAGAGGTCTGGGGTTTTAGCACCCCAATACTCTGTTACCAACACGGGAGTCTGCAGAAGTGCACTTACATTAGCTGGCCATGCCCTGCAAACAGGGATGGTGAGACACCCTCAAGCTGTCCTTCTAACACTTGCCAGGTGGTGACAGCTTTGCTTGAAGGAAGGAGCAAATGGTGCTGATTTTACAGTTCCACTCTTGGAAGGGCATGATCTATTCAGCAGAATGAAGTTGCTTAAAATTTGTACAGTTCAGACAACATTGTATGAAACTAGAAATTTATACAACTTCAAAGTTTGCAGTGAAGGTAACACCCCATTAAAATGTTCTTTCCTCTCAGATTGGTGCAGCCTAGCTTTACCTGCAGCAGCTTGTAGCTGCTTTGGGGGACTGCTTGGGAAGCAGTTCTTTGCTGGTCACTGTAGACATAATTAAATTCAGGTGGTTCAACACTGACAATAAACTCTGTTTCCTTGTGTTGTTTGCTTTGTACTTCTTTATGGTCAGTCAGAAAGTAAGGGGAGGATGAGGGGGTGTATATATATATATATATATATATATATATATATATATTACTGTAGTAATAACCCAAGTAGTGTGTTTTGTTTTACTTACTTGCAATTAAATCTTATTTTTAATAGCTACCTGCCTTGGAGAAAGACCTGATAGCACTGAAATCTCCTACAAAAGAAAAAATCGCAGATTTATTGAACTCTTACCACATGAAGGTAAACTGAAATTACTGAAATCAAGCAAAATTGTTAAATATATGTAGACATTTTTTTATCCTTGCTACTGATTATCTTTTTTTATGGTTGAAAATAGCAAGTTTCCAAACTCTTCGCACTCTGTCCATAATAGTTGTGTTAGCCCCATGTAACAAAGGGCATGAAAATAAAAGGTTTTGCCTTTACAATCAGTGCCTATTTTTACTCTTTTGATGTGCAGTGCAGTTCTCTTTCAAAAGAAAGAAAACTTCTAGAGTCAAACCAGTATTCAGTGTTACTCAGCCAGTTTATTACTCTGCTGTTGTTCAGCTTTAAAATTAGCTGTGTCTAGTCTTGTTATTTGTTTTATAATTACTAAGTTCATAAATAAGATTAATTGGAAAAATAAATAGGATAAGCTAATTTACATCCTAGTACTGATTATTTTGACAAAACAGAGTGCTGTGAAATAGGAGTGATTATATGTTGTGGTATCCCGCTTTATGGGATGACACTGAATGGAAAAGGAAGCTGTGCATTTTTAGTTATCAGAGCTTAAATACCAGGGAACCTTTTCAGCTTCAGCTGCTGTTCCTGAAACATCATCTTATGTCCCAAACCCCTTAATGCCAGAAGATGTGAAACATTTGACAGCCTTCCCACAGAAGGCTGGTGGATCTATCACACGCTTTGTATGTCTAAACAAAATTTTTTTGAATGACATAGAAAAGAGAAGGAAGAGTAAGGCTTTTTGGTTTTTTTGGTCATTAAAAAAGCATAAACATAGGAGTGTATATTTTTAAAGAAAATGAAAGTTTTTTTAAAAAAAACTCTCTGATTTTTGAATAGATTTATCTACACTGACTTTCTTAGTGTACTACACCAGGAGTGTTTTGATAGAACAATCAGAATTGTGTACAAGATAAGCACCAGACAAATACACATACATAGCAGCGCAGAGCAAGCACTGCAGTATGAGGCAACAGCTTTAACATTCACAGAATAGAGAAAAGTTCATATATACACACTGCAAAATTGTGATTCATTAAAAATTGTGCTGTCTTATGAACATTGTGTTCATTTATGATACGATATTTCTGGAACACAAGTCACTGAAATTTTTTGGTACTGATACATTTTTGGTCTAAAACAACCAAGTAAAATATGTATTTACTTTTTAAATAGTGCACAATTGATCAAGAAAAGGCGTTTGTACTTGATGAACATATGGAGAAGATTAACAGGTATTCAACAATCTTAAAATTTTTTATTCTTGTGAATAGAGAACATAGTAAGAGTATTTTACAGATAAGGTGAGAGAAATTACCTCCAGGTTTAAGTAACATTTAGTCTTTAGGGAGTTTTAGCTGAAGCTCATTAAGTACTTCACTCATCAATACATTAAACACTGAGGCAAAGTAGCCTGATTCATAAGCTATGGCACATGAAAATGAATGTTTTCTGTAGATATGGGATGGGAGTTTGTGAGAATAACTGTTCTTGTTCCGTGGAACAGGAAATATTACGTAACACATTTACAGTACTCATTGGGTTAAGGCCATTTCTATCATAGCTTGAAACTTCTGTGTATCAGAAAGGGAAGGAGAAATGAGTGAGAGTGATAAGAGAACTAAACTCTGGAAGAAGGATGGCAATAACTACATTTAGAGATAAAAGATGCTGACACCAAACCAATAGAATGGAGCTGATAGCGAAAAGATCTGCTATGTTATGAAAATACAGCTAAGACTGATGGTAGTAATTGAAGTTTATAGATAAATACCAGTTTATTAGTAAGGTCTATTGAAAGAGATTTGTAAAGGAAAAGGAGATGCTTGAGTTACTTGAAACTGAGCAACATGGAAGACATTGTTAAGAAAAGACAGATCAGCTGGTTATGCTGAAGCAGCTTGTTAACTGATTTTTTTTTTTCTTTTAGCATTTTTTCAGCAAATAGTATGGAAGAAATTGTTAAAAAGTTAAAGCAAGATGGTTCTCCTTTTGCCATGAAGCAGCTAGAGGTAAAGTCTTATATGTCATTTTTGTTAGAAATTTTAATTTTCAAGAAATTCTAGAAATGTTATGGTTTCTTATTATAGGGCAGACTTTAGTTACCCTATAGGGCTTTGGACTGAGAGCCTCAGGTTCTCACACATAGTCCTGAAGGATTTTCAGAAGTTCTACTCAGACAAGGGTATTCCTTTAAAATCACAGAATGTGAACACCATCATATGGTGCATAAAACTGTAATTTAGTAAAAAACTAAACTCCACTTTCTTTTGCCCTCCCGACAGTCATGGGGCTGTTGGGAACAAGTGATCTCTTTATAGCTTGACAATAAAATGAGAAAGTTTGGAATAAAGTAGTGCCAGAACAGTGTTGTTGTTTTTCTTCCATTCCAGATACCTCATTTGGGTAAGCAGCAAAAAATTTATTATCACAAAGTATTTTTTGATCTTTCTAATTTCTGAGTGTTGGATGTAGTCACTATTCAAAAAGCATGCAGCAATGCTACACACATAATTCATACTTCAGCCTCAAAAGCAAGAAGCAACATACATTCATTTATAAATAATGTGTGTATTTTATTTTTTTTTCCTTTGAAGTATCTTTGTTCAGGTGCCTTGTTAAAGTTTGGTTTGGAGCTAGTGAAATATTCCAACTGGATAGAACTGAAGTGTTTCTCCAACAAAAGGGTCGTTCTAACTTTAGTTACAACTCACAGAAGAAATCTCCTTTCATAGTAAAATAAAACATCCATCATCTTTGGCTTTGATATGAGCAGAAGGAATTTTATAAGGTAGTATTCACATTAGGCACCGTATCACTTTTTTAAAAAAAAAAATTAATTCAAAATGTAACACATTGTCACTGGAACTATCAAACAGTTTTTGAGAAAGGAAATTTTAATATGATCTTTGTGCCAACCAGTACATCTAGTACATTGCAAGAAGCTTAGCATATGTTTTATAAAAGCAAAGTTGAGTAAAAGGAAAATCTAATTTTTTCCCCCCTAGTATCCAAGTTTCATTGGATAAAGCAGTCAAATGAGTTGGTGCCAGAATAAAAATTTTATCTACTCGTACTATATTGATTAGGTTCAGTGGGTGTTGAAAACAACCAAGAATTATTTGTTCTTTTTCCTTATTGTTTATGGTAGTACATTTGTTTAACAGTTTTAATTCAGAACTTAAAACTAAGTAATCTGTTGATGGCTAAATTAGGTCATCTACTTCAAAGTTACGATTTTGTGTAATTGATTTTTTAAATTCCAGAACAACAACAACAAAAAGGCTATTTTGTTGCTTCTTCAGTTCTCCTATCTCAGACTATAAAGTCTTTAATAGAACTTTATAACAACTTTTTTATTTTATGTGATTCATAAATGAATGTCCTTGGAGTTGACCAGAGTTTCAGAACAATTGTCTGTTCTGTTCAAGAGATAAGACTGTTAGTATGACTTGCTTCAGTCCATGCATAAATTCATGGGAAAAACCCCATGAAACAAATCCCACATTTTCTAGCAGATGCAAGACTTCAATGTGAACAAACACATTTCAGAGGAGTTTCTGACAGCAGACATGCTGTTCTAAGCAATAGGATTAGGCAAGGTTGTGAAACCAAGGTTTTACTTTAGTGAGCCAGGTGAACCACTCCAGGTACAGGAGCGACAGCAAATCCAACTGGTAAATACCATATCAGCTGATTCAGTAACAGCAATGTCTATGCTTATTCTCCTTGTTTATCCCTGTATTTATTATAAGTAAGCTTATGGAATAAGCCTTAACTGAAGGTTTAATACAAATGTCCTAATTTGGAGGTACCCCTTGATACATCCACCTTGTACCTTGGATCAACAGATACTTTTTTGTGTTAATAAAATGGAACTCCTAGTTCTGCAGTAATCCAAGTATGCTGTGAGCCATGCTATCCCAAGTACCCTGTTCTCTTTAACCTACAGTACTCCTGCTTTTTACTTTCAAAACATGCCTGCTTGGCAGGCTGTCACATATATGAGGCTGAAATATTGCATGAAGAATAATATAAAGTTGTTAAAATTCTACTTGAGAATGACTTCATGAAGTCCATTGAAGTTCACATTTTGAACCCAGCTACAAACAGGTGGAAACCTAGAGAACTAACACTTTGAACTCAATAGTTTTCAAACCTTTAAATTTGTAGCACTCCCTTGTTCCCAGGATTTGCATGAGCCCAAAAGCTTTAATCTGAGGGGCAGGTGTACCATTTCTAGTGGGATGAAGTAAACATGTTGGGTCAAAACCTGATAAACATCAGATACTTGACTTATTTTCATATAATGCTTTCTTAGAGGTTTCTGGCAGGACAGTACACCTGAGCACTGACATGTTACAGTTTAAAAGCTTTATTGTCACTGAGTGCCAATGTAGAGTGCAGGACACTGCAGACTAAGGACTACAAGACACATTGTCCAGATCTCCTGGTCGGGCTGGGATGCACATAATAGCTCCTGAAGCATTAATGTGTGTGCAGCAAATGGGTGAGGTAGATTACAGGAATGAAGCTTGGTAGTGTTGGACTCAAAGCAGCATTCTGAAACTCTCTCAGCAGAGCAGTGAGAGTGATGTTCTGTCCTTGGGAAGCTTTCCTGTGTAGCTTTGGCTAGATACTCCTCATACATTGTCGGATCTCCTCTAGGCCCATTGTTCCCTGTGGTGGAACAAATGCATTGATAGCTCAGAAAGTAAGTGATGGGTATCTTCATCTTTTGCAAGGGGAGTGATGCACTGGACCTCTGGGAGATTTTGGGGTTTCTAAGTGAAAGAAAGTCACTGTTGCCACTTTAAAGCTTGTAAGGGAATCCACTGTGTCAGTGCCACTTAATACAATCACCTTCTGTTAGCATTTTATTGGTGTTAAGTCTACTGCAAATTCAGCTTAGAGCTTTTGGGATCATTGTGTCAAAATCAAGATGGTTTGAAAGATACTGAAATAGATGTCAAATATGTCTATGAAGACTTCTTTGCATTTTAGTGCTCCCCACTCCAGCCTATCCTGTCTCTTTTTCAGGCTTGTTCCCTAGCACCAATCCCCTCTCTTTGTACAGAGAATGTATTTATAGCTACGCTGGTGACTCATTTTTCTGCAATTACACCTACCCATTTTCCTGCCGTGCTCCTCTTCCTCCAGCTTGATTTATGTCAGTACCTCCTCCACCTTCAGCCTCATTGATATGCCAAGATTACCAGTCTAGTGCATCGAGCAGCTGCCTTAAGTGCTGTTTTCAGATCTGCCCCATTCCAATGCCTGCTCTGACCAGAACTTGCCATGACCATTTCACCCCTGGAACCATCTGGCTGTACCATGTATAGCATTTAGCCTGGTCTGAGCAAAGACTTCCTAACCTAAATGACAGAAAGTGAAACTCAAAGGAGGAAAGGCCCAGTTGAAAGGTGAGGCCAGCAAGAGCATCTTACAGGAAATAAGGCATCCAGTTAAGAGCTGCCATCCATCTGGGACCTACAGAAGGATGTAGTTAGAGGTACAGCTGATTTCTTAATCTGCTGAAAGGCAGGTCATTGTTGGAGAGCTTGACCAGAACTCAGGAACTGTTGCCTCTTGGAGCCAGTTTTGACCAATTCTTTGCCAGCTTCTCTCTCAAGCACAGTGAGTACATGCAAGTTACAGAACAACTGAACCAGTGCTCTGAAGGCACAATTCCAGAGACTCCTGCTTGTATAGCAATCACATGTTTTCCAGCTTAACTAGGCAAAATGGGTCACTGCTGCATCAGCTGGTGTCTGGAGGGATGAAAAGTAATTGGGAGCTAGAAAAAATGCTGCTGATGACTGGAAACCTGCCATTTCAGGCTGTGGTAAGGAGCCTTCTGCAATGAAAATAATGTAAAGAGGGAAATCTCACCATCTGCTGCTTTTTAATAGTGGTAAAAATGTCCTAATTATCAGGAAATGTCTATTGTACCATGAATGATACATGTCTTTTATTTGGGTTTACAAAGAAAGGACATGTTTACAGTAAGAAAACAATGATAAGCAACAATGAGATTTAGCTCTTTTTCCCCACAACCCCATGAAACTTTAAAGCTCAGTTCTTTTTGCTTGACTAGGATTTTGTTTTTCTCCCCACTTTCCCCTACTGTTTACTGGCATGCTGTTCTCCAAAGGATACTCCTGAGAGCCAGATTTACAGCATTTGTTCGTGTGCTTTTAAAGAATCCTGTCTGTGGCACAATGTTTATAATCTGTACTTCTGTCAAAAGAAGTAAGGCAAGACCTCCAAGCTTCCTATCAGCAGAGTAATGCAGATACTTCAGTATCTGTTGATCCCAGACAAGAAGCCTGGATAAATACGTTTGGCTTATTGTAATATTTTCTTCCAGTTTTCTTCGTTGCGTATCGTTTGGACTTTGCAAATGATCATGAAGCAACAACTTGTAGTTTGTTGCCAGTCTCTCTATTATTACCTTACTACTCTGTAAAACTTAAATGCTAAGCAATACTAATATCACCTACAATATCAGTAAATCTAAGAGCAATTCACATTATATATATATATATGATATTAAAAAACAAAATGTAATTGCTTGTAACACTTGCCTTCACTTATCAAAAGATTCTTCTTGAACATTTATTTCAAGCTACATTCATTTCTCTGGCTAGTAGTAATTTGATCTTAAATGATGGGACCTTAGGAGTTCTAGGTTTTCCACAAGTGATGGTACATATCCCAGAGATCTTGCTGATCAAAGCTTATGCAGGAAAGTTCATTTAATGTGACAGCTTGGTGGGAGAGGGAGCAGGAGGAATAGGTGTCACAGAGGGAGCTCAGGGAGAAAAGAGCCATCATTTACTTTTCACAAAGTTTAAAATGCACAAAAGACAGACTTGGAAAAGTTCCAAATTGAAGAAAATAAAAATAATGTTAATGTCTTCCCCAGACTATTAATAAGATGTCACCTACATCTTTAAAGCTGACTCTCAGACAGCTCAGAGAAGGAGCTTCCATGAGCTTACAAGAGGTGCTCCGAATGGAATACAGGCTGAGCCAAGCGTGCATGGTAAGCAACAGCTGAGCCCCTTGTCCCTTTCCAGCCACAGGAGGGAATAGTTTCTCAGAGACTAAAAACTTCATGTAGATTTCATCAAGAGTTCATAGGTTTTAATTTTGAGTATCATCTTTATGTGTTTGTGAGGCATTTTTCCAGTTTCATGTTATTATATGTACTGCAAAGGACACTACATTAATGACAGATGGGAATGTATAAGACTTCTGTTAAAAAAGTATGAAAACATTAATATATACATAGTGTTTCATATTTGGATTGTAATTTTAAAACCGATGTTGTTGAACAGGTTTTCTTATTTAAATTACTTAGTCCTCAGTGCCTCAGTTCCCAGAAGCCGGGTGCAAATAGTTGTTTATGCCTTTCCAGAGTGTTGTCTATGAAAAATTTATCACAGCAAGAGATTTTAGTGTTATTTGTAGTAAGTGCTGAGTACTTGGATAGTATATGAGTAAGTGATCCTTCCAGTGGAACAGAGCTGCTAACTGAATTACCTGAACAAATGCCTTAAAGGGTTCCCCATGCCATCCTTACTGTTTGTTTTGTCACATTTTAAAATGAGGTTTTTACATGTCTGATTAAATGATTTGTGATGGTTAAATACTTGAAGTGAAAATCTGTCTAATTCTGGTATGTTCTAATGCCTGACTAAAACTAGGATTGTGGCTCTATTGCTAATGAAGCATGCTTAGGGATTTAAGTGTTACATTTACCTTTATTAAAAAATAATTGGATGTTTATAGGATTCCATTTAACTGTAAAGTGCTCCAAATACACAGAATACATCACAATTCCTGAAGACTGCCTTTTTTCAGAAGAATTCCTGATACTGCACACCTTAGCCCCATCATGTGAAGCTCCTTTGAAAAAGCTGTTAGAGAGAACTTAAACTATTGCATAGTGCCTGATCAGCCAGAGGTCAACAGACTGATTTTAAGAGATATGGCTGCATTTAAAGCAAGAAGATACAGAGCTCTTTAATAAGTAAAGAAAAACTAGGCCTAGAAAAGAACAGTACAAGTGGGATTTAACTGAATCTTGAGAACTTGCATTTCAGGCAGAAGTGGGATAGGGAAAGATGGGATAAATAGGTCATATTACAGCTTTTTTTTTTTTTTATAATCTTTCAGAAAGGCCATGACTTCTACGAAGGGGTTCGAGCAGGTAAGAATCCACACCAGAAACACTCCTCAAGCTTCATAGCACACAAATTTACAAATGTGGTGCTTCTTTGGAAATCACCACCAGTGCATTGCAGTGACAGCCCAGAGAAAACCTCCCAGCTTTCCATAGGTATTGCTTATTGGACTTCTGTGTGGCCAAAATGTATTACTGTTCCAAAGCACAAGAGCAATGTTTTTGCCTTTGTGTAACCTCAGTTCTCAAACATTATTTATCCATCTCTATTCACTATTTCACATTTAAACCTGTGTCCAGGTTTAGTGTTACTGCAGAGCTGGTTCAGCCAGCTACACAATGCTTTAAGACTCAAAATCAAGAACAACTGTTTCTAAAGAAAACTGTTAGAACAAAGACTTACTTTCCCCCATGTCCAGAATACCTCTGAATGGAAATGTCTTACTGTTAAAAAACTGTATACATAAGCTCAACATTAACTAATTCAGCATTTTCAGGCATTGGTCAAGAAAGGTAATGGTAAAAGTAGAGCAATGGCTCAGCAAGTTCATCCAGGGGACAGACTTCAAGCCTGTCCTTGATCCTATTGCTGATTCACTGTGCAGTTTTTGTCAAACCCAAAGTCACATCTGTTAGGAGCTGTAGCAATTATTTATGTACTGTTTATCATGAGATGAAATAAAGCACAGGCATTTCTTTTTCCAAGGAGCTTACAGTACAAGGCATTTGGATGGATAACTTTTGGTTGGACTTTTAATTCACATGCTTACATACTCAAGTATTATCACTTCCTCCTCATTGTTTTATACCTGTCTTTATAAAGCAGTTTAAAATTCAGTTGAGAAATGGATATTAGTTAGAGTGTCTGCTATTAGTAACACTATATTAAAGATAGCCTGGGGTGAGAGATGCAAAATTTATTCATACAGCACGGGGAAGGTTTCTGATTTTAATTAATTAGTCTTTAGCACTTATTAGCAGACACTCCTTTGAAGAATTTACCACACGTGTTGAGAAGTGGTTTTCATTATGTTGGTAATGGGGACAAGGATATCTTAAAAATACTTTTCTTGGGATATTTTCTAAATCAGCAAATAAGCTGCTGAAATGTAGTTATTCAGGAAATGACAAACTTCAAGTTTGAGAGTCAGAGGAACACCAACTGAATTTCTCCTTGCAAGGCACAAGGTCATGAAACCATCTGGGACTGCAGTACAGTACAAAGGCAAATCCCTTGTCAGTATGGCCAGGAAATACACAAACTGCCTGTAAAGTGAGAGGCTGCAAGAACAGCAGTTGGGGAAAATTCTCTTTTATACAGGATGATGTAGCAGAAGTTCAGCAATATCAGGGGAAGGAAAAAAACAAAACCAAAGATCCAACTGCACTGAGGGGATTGCTTATAATAATAATTTGTTCCTAAAGCACTTTTGTTCTCTGCTTGCTGCATAGATCTTGTTCTCAGATTTTCAGTCTTAGTTTTGTTTCTCTTGTTGCAGAGGAGGGTAGAATCTGACTCCAGATCACTTTTGTAGTTTGGGCTAATTTCATAAAAATCATTATCCATCAATGTGTGCTGAGGATCCTTTTTAACAGGAGGGGACATTATTAAGTACTTCACAGGACCAATAATAATAATATAATTAATATAATAAAACATATTACATATACAATAATAAAAATGTTATGTATTAGCTTTTCCTTTCTTAAAGCTTTACACTTACAAGGATTTAAGAGCCAGCTCTTGACCCTCTATACCACAAGATCTACTACCAAAAGAAGTTGAGTTACAGCATTCAGATTTTAGTTTGTTTCTCAACAACCAAGGGCCACAGGTCAGGTTTTAATAATACCTTTCATCTGCTTCAAACCATAATTTCAAAAGGCTTTCTAGGGAGTACTTTAAAAGCTTTTTAAACCTGCTTTGACCTGAGGTCAAAGTTTCTTTTTTTTTTTTTATTTAGCCAGTTTTCTTTCAACCTGAAAATCTGCTGTGGCAGTCTTCGCTGTTTATGATTCTTGTGATTTGAGCTATTAAAGAAAAGCCAAAATTCTTAAAGCATAAAACACATGGATCATATTTCATCAGCATTTTCCTATAAAATGGTAAATGTGGACTTGGGTATCCTTAGATTAGGTATCAATTTTTCACCTTGATTAATAGAATAATATGTAAACTAAGAAATGCATAGGTCTGGGTAGTTGCCAAGAATTGTTTTTCAAATCTGACTGCCTAAGAAAAGCGGTCATTTTTGGAGTCAGTGCTCAAACACATCCAGGTGGGATACAAGCTCAGCAGCAAATCTCAGGGACAAGTATCTGTTAAATCACCCTCCTAACCCTTTGTGCAAGAATGTGCACTTGAAATGGAATTGTAAAGGTCTTCCACATCTTGCTGATGCTGCAAAGATGATTTTTCTGTGCAGCTTCTGACACCTCCCCTGCAGTGCTGGCAGATGTGAGCTGTACCCTGGGCACCCCAGGGCCCTGCACGAACTGAGAGATTTTATAGCAGCAAACAGAATGTCAGAGGCTTGGAAATACCAGAGTTTTGACTGTGTTGGAGGAAGCTCAGCAAGAAGTCCAGTAAAATCACTGCTACTTACAGAGGGGTTTGGGATTTTGATTAAAAATGGTGAAACATAAGTACAAACCCTTAACACAATGTCTGCACTCAGTTTCTTTCATCATAATGAAATTCCCTTAACCTACCTTAGAAGTTTTCAGAATTTTTATTCTGTTTTTGTAATGATTGAGCTTAAGTTGGAGAGATACAAAATGTAAAGAAAATGCAGAAGGGGAATATTTTCATGATACTACTAGAGAACAAATATTTTGACTCATACAATATTAAAGACTTCACTGGGCAGACCATTCATGAGCATTGAGTTTATCCACCAGAGTAAAACTGGCTGCAGATGCAAACAGAAAGATGAACTTGAATAGACAGCAGTACCCTGGAGTGGAAAACTGGCATCATTTACTACAGCATGGCAGAGAGGAAGCTGTAGTAACATACATAGACACTTCTTCCTCTTTAATTTAAACCATTTCTAGTCACAACAGACTGTTTTGGCTAGACTGTGAACTTCAAGTGCAAGTGAAGAAAATCATTAGATAAGTACTGTTCTAGTGGAACAAATATAATTGATTTGGGACAATTACATCTTTTGACCCAAGCCAATAAGTGATTTCACCATGTTCAGAAATAACTTGGAAGAGCACAGCTTTTCAGTAAGTTACCCAGTTGAACAACATAATGAAAACACTCTTTTACAGGACGTTTCTTTTAAAGAATTGTCCTCATGGATTCTGTTTTCTGTGGAATTGCAGTTTCCCACATAATAGGTTACTTTTTACAATTCATTTGTTTCTAAGGAGTCCTTAGTTCCCTATTTGCAAATAAATGGATGTAGGGCTCTGATTTGCTTTGCTCTTTAGGGATATAAGCTAGAGTTGTGATGCCTGTAAGTCTTTAGCTGTGGACATATTAATTACTCAAATGTTATTTAAATGGGTTTATTTTCTAGCCACTCTCAACCATTGGTTAAAGACAGAAAAGTTAAAGAGAAGTTTTCAGGTCACATTTTTTACTACAGGTTGCTAGGCAGGCAATGGTGCCTGTTATTTGATGAGCACGGTCTTTAGGTAGGTTTTCTTTTCATTGAACATAAAATTCTACCCCCTTACACATTCCTCAGCTTGGATATTTCTAGTTCACTTAGTAAGAGCAAAGTCAGTGTAGAAAAACACAACAACTTACCCAAAAATAGTTGCAATTTTCTGAAATATCTGGTCTCTGCGAGTGTCATAGTTCACCTGCCTTTAGACTCATCCCACTCCTAACTCTTTGTCAGAAAATGAACAAATAAAGACCATTCTCAGGAGAGAAATTTGAAAGGCACTCCCTCTTCCTGCCTATCCTCTCTTATATGCTGTGGGCCGTGTTGGTCAGGTTCCCCCAGGCCACAGGTGCATCTCCAAATCAGTTGCTGATCGCACTCATCTGAAGGGAATGTGTGTTGTGAGGGTTGATGGCTGTCAGTGCATCCTAGGGAGGCACAGTTCTTACAGCTGTTCTTTAAAGGATAAAATTTTCCCATTTTCAGTAGCACCTTTACGGGTTTCTTAAAGCCTGAAAGGTGCTTGGAAGGATGCTCTGGAATTCCATTCATTTTTACACACAAATTAACTCCTTCTTGTTTTATTGTTGGCTAATGCAGCGATTGCTGACGTGCCTTCAACATTCCTGTGATACAGGGAACGTTTTTTGGGAACTGGCATTTTCTTTTAGCCTTTTACATGTGATTCATTCTGTGATAGTTTTTATCTTCAGTGATGTGTTTCCCAGGATGCAGCATAAAGTCTGTCTGTATACTGAGATTATACAGATTGTCACAGTTAAATCTACCCAGGCCTCAGTAGCTGTCAGTATTTACAAATAAACACCCTCGATTCTCACTAAGATACAGTGCTTTACTCCTTCTTCGTGAGTTATTTCATTATTAGTTTATGTGTTTAAATTATCTTTAGGCACTTGGCACCACTGAGTCATTTCCTGTACTCTCCAAGAGTCAGATTTTGCACAGAAGTGTGAAAGCCTTGTCCAAAAGCAGCATCGTAATGTTCTGTTCCCAGGCTCCCATGAAGAAGTGTAAGTCAGCCAAGAGTGGCAGGTCTAACTAAACCACTCATTTCAGGCCTATCCCTTCAAATCTTGGGCTACTTCTGAAGTGATCCATTGTTCCTTGTATCATCCAGCAACTCCCAGAGACACCTCTGGACAGGTCACAACTCAGGAACTTCTATTAGAGTAGAAATATCTGTTACAAAAACTCTGCTTTCTCCAGAGCAAACAGATTTGTCTTCCCCATGCAATCACAGTAGTGATCTGTCTTGATGCAATCTTAAGTCATTTTAATTAGAGGAAGTTTACAAGTAACTTTGGTGTTTCTCTGTTCCACCTGACAGTGCTGATTGACAAAGACCAGTCCCCTAAATGGAAGCCAGCTGCTCTAGAAGAAGTCAGCGATGAATTTGTGGACAACTGTTTTAAACCACTGGGAAATGACGATCTCAAGCTGTAAAGATCAAACCTGCTGACATCTTACCTATCTGCTTAGTTCTGTGGTATAAAATTTAATAGTAATATGATCAGTTTGGACAAGACTTTTTTAGCTAGCCTGAGATTCCCAAGGCTTTTTTTGTTTTTGATTTTGTTTCTGGCTTTTTGTTTTGTTTTGTTTTGTTTTGTTTTTGCAGTCGGGAACATTCTCTGTAATGAGAAGATAATTGTATCTCTGCTTAATAATGGGAAAAATCACTTCCAGGCAAATTCATTTTTACTGCTTTACACAGTGATTAACATTTAATTTTTTTGCATGAGCTCTTAGTTCAGGAGGAGCCCTTGGGGAAAAGAGTACAGTTAAGGGGTGACCTAATCAGCAGAAAGTCAAGAGACCTTTTGTGTTCTTGGCTCTGTCACTGATCTGGTAAATTTGGATTGTGCCGCAGGTTCTTCTGCGTACAATGAAAATAAAATATGGTTAAACCTTTAATGCAGTCAGAGCTACAAAAGAAAATGCAAGACAGAATCCATGGTGTTAAATATCCTTTTAAATAAAAGCTCAGACTGATACAGTATTAGTCTGAGAACAAGAAATTGTTCTATTGATTTAACGTTTGTTCATTTTTCAGCCTTGCTGTGTAAACATTGTTTCAAATGTGATAATGTTGCCAGAGCCTAAAGCACATTTCTCTTTGCTTGCATAGCTCATTTTTTAAAATGTCATTATGTCTGATTCAACTGCATAATGAGTATTTCATGATGTCAGAAAATTGCTGGTTTTTCTTGGTCCTACAGTGGTAAAGAAACAAGTGCCTCAAACCTTGCTGTGAGCACCAAGCAGCACGTTTCCAGTGCATTCAAGGTGGCAGGGTTCTGATGCTGATAATACATGAAGTTACACAACACAACCAGAACCCCTTGATACACATATTTGTGGGAGGGAAATTATTTTTTCTATTGTGTGTGCGACAGACAGCTACTAATCTTCAACATTACGCCTTCTTTTTTATGCTGCATCAGATCACGTAGCACTGTATCTTCCTACTTATTTCTACACTTACAGGCAGGTCACAAGTGCAAATTTTGGCTTCTCTGAAGACCAAAGGAAGAAAACTTCTGTTTGAATGCCATAGTCAGTAACCATCACTGGGGAATCAAAAAGAGCTGCAGCAGAACCATTGCAGAGTTTTCAACATTGGGCAGTTCTTATTACCAACAGCAATGGTCTGCAATGGATCAAGGCTCCTTCCTTTTTAGGAGCTGTTGCCTGGAAACAAAGTCCAGGAAATTTGTGCATCAAGGTGAACTACCACGAGTGACATTCAGAAAATCAGAGGTGAGCAAATGGAGAGCTAAATCAAGAAAAAATGGCACCTTGCTTTGGCACTAGAGTCTTGTAAGATAAAATTGTTAAAATTTCAGCTGCGAGTGTATGTTACCATGGACATACTTGTTATGAGACCGTCCTTGAGTTTAGTTCCAAAAGTAATTGAGATTTCATTATTACCTCTAGGGTAATTCTGAAAGTAACAGGTGACTTTCTACCTCAAGCCAGTCCCATAAGAAGTGCAAACCTCCCCCTGCATTATTTAAATTTTTTATATGTTTTACATTCATAAACAATTGCAATTTTTAATTTCCTTTTTAAAGATTGGTTAATTCCATTTTTGTATAAAAGAAGCAGTCTTCAGCCAACTATATTAAATGAAAAACACAGTAATTCCCTGAGAGCACAGATCATGGTTCCTCTGATTGTAAATGACGTACAAGATTTTAGGAAGAACATACTTTTGAATTAATGAACTTTGACTTGCATGTTCAGTTGCTTCCAAAATTTATGTGAACAGGAATTATCGCAAGCTCAAGGTAACGAGATCCTGTCCAATCTGTGCAATCTTACATTTTTTTCAAATAAAAGGCATACAAGCAGATGGTAAGTTGAATTTTATTTGGTCCACAAGAAAATATTTTCCACAAAAAATATTGTAAAAATATATTGTAGTGTGTCTTATTTGGGAATACTGATGTGCCTTACTCCAGAAACATCACCTTTACAAAGTTGTGCTGCAGTTAATGTATTCTGAACCATTATTAGAATATCAAGTCAGTCACATCATATGCACTCAGATTTATCTTGTTTCCTGGAGAAAATATAAAGCAAATGTATTTTTAACTCCTAAATAGAAGTAAACAGTTTTGCAGAGTATGCCAGTCCCAAACTGGAGTGCCTTTATTACACAAAATCAAGTCAAAGAATCAATGGCAACTTAGCTGGAAACCCACTGTCAGTGTCTCTGTGAAACTCTAGCACAGCTTAGCATAAATTTATTTAGGTGAAGAAGTCTTTATTTTTACAATATATTAGAATTGTGCCTATTAAATGTACAGCAGAGCGCTGGAGAGAGATCTCCCTCACTCTCTTACCAGACTGTAGCACTGAACAGATTTATTTTCTATTAAGGGTGAGTGCATTATTTATAAGGACAGCTTCCTGTAAAAGAGATGATTTTCCTGGTGAGAAGCCGTCTCCCTGTTGTTTGCAAGCTTGTTTGCTTTCCATTTGCTGCGTGCCGTCCCTGAAGTGCCAGTGTCACGGAAAGCATCGTAAAGCAGCTGGAATTGCACTTGGGGCCATGCTGAAGCTGCTGGAATCTTCAGGCACCAGTGAGGGCCAAGGTTGGTGGCTGCAGGTGAGGGACTGGTTGGGCCACCAAGCAGCTGGTGCTGAGTCACCCCGTGGGCAGCTCTTGGGGCAGGCAGGGCAGGCGCCCCACACAGCAGCTCCTCCCCAGGGGAGCAGTCCTGGGCATGGTCAGTGTGCCTGGGTCACCTCCTCTGGGGAAATTCCAAGTGCTGATCACAGCGGATGCTGTGGTGGAACCTTTGGCTCTTGGGTAACTCTGCGTGCTGTTGGACCGGGCGGTGGCAGCCTGCCAAGGGGGAGCTGCTTTCAGAAGTGTATCTGATATTCCTGAAGAGTGTCAGATGCTAAGGCTACATATCCAGAGGAAGGATTTGAGACATGGCAACAGGAAGCACTGCAACACCCCACTGCCTGTGGCAACCGCCAGGGTGCCTTGTAAAAGGGTGGGGCAGATCCACCTCGAGGTGCTCTGACAGTGAGTGCAGTTTTCTACCTGCTCCTCACCTGTCTGGCCAACAATGGCTGTGGAGCTTTGGCTTTTTTTTTAATTTCTGTAGTTACAAGTGTTAACATTCTCGAGCCCACACTCATGTTAGAAAGGTTGGCCCTTTTTTCTTTTTTGTAATAAAACTTTATTTTATCTAGAGTAAGAATAGGAATTTTTTTTAATACTGTGGTTAAGCAATATCCAACTGATATGTACTGACTTGATCAGTGTTTTGGCTTCCTTTGCTTTCTAACACTAATATATGGAGGTATTTTAGAGCAAACAGAGTATGACCTAATGTTTTATATGCTGTAAAACTTGAAGGAACGTCACTGTTAGCAGGAGAATTTAAGTGAACCATAAAACCTTAGTCCCACTTTGCACAGGGCTTTGAAGATGACTGCGTAACTTCAAAGACGATGACATTACAGCATAAGCTGATTTTGTTCCCTTTTCCAGCAAAGGCCTGAGAACAGCCTTAATAGCAGGTCACTGGGAATCCAGTCTGATTACTTGGATTTAATGGCAGCCTTGTGCTGTGTCACAGGAAAGCATTTTTCACCCTTTATTCCTGATAAAACCACATCCTCGTATAGGTGAATTTCAAATACCTAAGTTTGTGTCACAACATTTGCAAAACAGCTCAATTCATAGACTGTCACGTCAGAGAATGAACTAAAACCAGCATTTGACACGGTCCTCTTTCTGCTTGCTTCCCATTGCTTGAAAAATCATGCTTTGGATCATTTACTAGAACTATGTGTACCTTTTAAAAATAGTAACAGCTTTAGCCAGTATGGAAAGCATCTGTCTATAAAATGAAAACAAAATGGAAAGCATTCTGATCTAGGAAAAAACCTGTATCTTTTAAACTGGGCATCACAGAAACAGGAACAAACAGGTGGTAAAAGCCAAGCTGTTAGAAGGCCTTCACTTTGTATAAAATGTCAGCAACATTGTACCTTTGGGATGAATAGGAACAATCCATCCGTGTCCAGATCTGTGGAATGCCAGCTGTGAGTGCAGTGGCTCAGGCTGCGAGTCCTGGGCAAGCAGGGAGCAGCGTGTGGATGCACTGGGGAAGAAATGCAGCCTTTGAACTCTGGCCTAAGGCTTAGTCCCTAACTCTGCATTCAGAGCACTGCTCAGGGCTGGGGCTCCTGTGACTCCCGCTGGCATTGCCATGAACAGGTTTTCCAATGGGAAAGCAGCAGCCTACAGAAGCGGAAGGAAGACATCCTGTCCCAAGGGTGGTACTTCAGAGAGTAATTTCAGTGTAATGCAGCCACAGTTCCCATGAAACAAATTGTCCTAAAGCATTGCCACACCTTTAAATGTTCCTTTCACTAGTTATCATCAGTAGTTTTTGCACATCTTTCTAGGTTACAGTAAAACAACAAAACCAAATCCTCCCAAACCAGCACCCTAACACAAAAAAAAACGCCAAACAAAACCAAAAAACCAAACAGCTTTGGTCTGAACACAGCGACCAGATGTCATTAACCTGTCTTACTGCAGGGTTTTAGAGACAAGCTTTCATGCATTTACAGAAGCATCTGTTAATGATAATGCACTGCTTATCGACACGGGCATGTTTCTCACTGGTTCACTTCAATGGAAGGTAAATAGCATCATCATCCAAATGGCTCCCTGAATACTACTGGGGTTTACATAGCGCTCTCATCACCTTCATTATCTAGCGGTTTTACAGATTCAGTCAGGTCATAGAATCAAAAGTAAAATTCATGACAGCAGTAACCTTTGCTACATGCAGACCTTGATTTCACTTTAGCAAAATGCAGACAAATTCACCAAGTATGGAGAGTTCATCTCACCTACAGACCACTGATTTTTAATGCAGAACATAGAAGTAATCCATGTTTTGTCCTCTGTGGCAGTGCTTGTAGAGGTGCAGGGCAGCCACAGTCTTCTCATCCTCTTTTTAATGCTAACTTCTGGTCACATCCAATACATACAAAGACAGAATATACTCAACATACAGCTGACAATGAATGACACTTGATGAACGGGTTCTACTGGGATCCAGTTAGTTTGTTAGCAACCTGCGTTAAAAGGCAAATTCTCTCAGGCTCTCCCTGCAGACACCTCCCCGCAGGGATGCTCCGAGGACAGCTGGGGGTGCTTTATGTGCGCCGGCAGCCCGCACAGAGCGCTCCCGGACGGGCCAGGCCCCGGCAGGGCTCAGGGCACGTCGCTCTCGATGAAGGGGATGTCGCTGTACTTGCTCTCGGTCACTGCCCACTGCTTGACCGCCTGCTCCAGGATCTCGCGCGACAGCCGGTGTGCGTAGTCCAGCACGATGGTGCTCGAGGGGCCCTTCTCCTCCGCCTTCACCGCCAGCAGCGACGACTTCTCCCCAGTGCACCCCTCGCCACCTCCCCCGATCCTCTCATCCTGGACAGTGTTGGAACCTTGGAAGGCAGCCTTGGATTTGATGCATCCCATGGTACATTGGAAAATGCAGCTGCAAAATTCAGTTCAACAGCATGTTTTGATAACCTGGAAGCGGTTCCCTTGTTCGATGCAGTGTCGCTGCTTCTTGCCAGTGGCTCCAGTTATTTTCAAAGAACAGAACATCTCCTTTTGTGCTTCTTCTGAGGAAATCTGTCAAAACAGTGTTTCATATAAAGGCAATAAATAGTTTACCATTCTCAGTGAGCTCAAAGGAAACCTAAATTCACTACAGGCGCTTGTTGAAGCGGCTTAAATAAATCTCTGCCCAGTGTGCGTAACACACACGTTTTTATCGGTAACATCCATCTACTACAAGTAGGCAAAGTTTGACCTGAATTCACACTGCCTTTGAATGCAATTCCCACTACAGGATCTAGGCCATCTAGGAACGTAAAAGTCTTAGGAAAGAAATAAAGTGTTTCATCCAAGCTGACCATACATTTGCATTGAAAATGCTCCAGGGATTGCTGCTGCTGGAAATAAACACCAAAAGCACCCCACAGAAGCACCACACAACCACCGTAGCCAGAGTCCCGTGTCATGGCTGTCACACACCCTCTGGGCACGATGACACTAATTCCCAGTGTCATTCTGCTGTTGCTCAAGGAGGCTGGAGCAGGGCAGCCAGCAGAAGGTATTCATAAGGAATAAGAGCTGTTTTTGTTTTTTCCCTGGAGAGGGTAGGGAAAGCAGCAACAGCCTGCTGTGATCAAGGCAGTTCCAACAGAGCCAGAGCACCATTCTCACTAGAGCAGGACAACTCCACATCTAGAGAAGGGAAAGTGACCAACAAAACACCTGGCAGAGTCCTTTTCAAGTCCTCAAGATCCAGAATTGGTCAACTCCAAATTCTGGAATATGAGTTTTTGTTTACTGGCCTGTTTCTGGGGCTACTTTCTCTCAGGCGAAGCGGAATCTCACGATACGCCTGACTTTGCTTGGCATGTGCTTACCCACTTATCAGAGTTAACAGACTGCCAGCCAAAATAAAGACTGCGCGGCACAGAAACCAACTGTTCCCTACAGCTTCACCCAATGACGTTGTACTAAGGTCAGCCAAAGTTAAAGATTTTTTGTAAATAGCCTTTGAAAACACAATCATGGCAAAGATGTTAAGCCTTATTTATTTCCTTTATACACTGGAGGAAATAGGGGCTCCAATCAGGTAACCTGATCACAGGCAAATATTTGCCGAGGAAATCAATCCCATTTGCAGGCAAATGGTGCTTCACAAGTAGGATGGGACTTCCCCGGTCTGGCAGCTGACTCAGGAGAACCAGATTCCTGGGACAAGCTCCTCTCTTTGCTGCTTCATAAAAACCATTGCTACCTGTTTGTAGGGCTGAAGTGCAGCACAGAAGGGGTGGCTGCTGCTCCTGGCAGGAAGTTGGTCCTAAAGGGCTCCAGAAACCACCGAGTCCATAGAAATAAATATTTGCACACTTTTAGCTTTGCACCAGGACATTTCAGCATTTAGAGGAACATTTGTAAACCACCTCAGTGAAGTTCAGTGGGTCTCCTCTGTGCACACTGACCTGCTGCAGCACATGGCCAGTGCTTCGGGACAGGCACGGTAGTTCACAGGCCTGTAACACAAACCCTGCTGCCAAGGGCTGACCTCTCCTAGCAGTTTTTACCCAACACAGGGGAGAGCCAAGCTATCAGATTTTTATTCCAATAACTTGTCATTAAATGAGTAAAGACTGGATGGATAACTTGTCATTAGGTGAGTAATCAGCAGGATTCCCTTCATTGCAGAAAAATCTACATTTATCCCTGTGGAGTTTCATACCCTTGTCTATCCATCACATAGACTCATCAAACTTACCATGCCTACAGACCAGAGGCCAAGGAGAAGTCTGAAAGCAATTCAGATGGCTGAACAGTTCAGAGCTTTAATAGTAATGTCTTGTGCATGTCTAATTGCAATATTTACCATTAATAAAACATTAATCACTTCCACTTTCTCTTCTGGACAAATATGTAGATCCAAGTACATGGTAAAGAATCACTAGCAGCACGTACCACCCAGAACTGCTGATACCTGAAAGCTGCAGTCTTGATCCAGCCAAGGTAATATACAGCTTCAGTGTATTTTTATGAGAGTTTATCCCTGACACTTTCCATAAAATAGACTATTCAGATTTGGAATTTTTTATCCAAGTCTGGAGCTATCTTTTTGGGGGGGATTTTTTGTCTGTTTTTTTTTTGTTTGTTTGTTTGGTTGGTTTGTTTGTTTTCTTGTTTGGTTTTTTTTTTAGCTTTTTAATTGAGGTCTGTTAAATAGAAGCTAGCTTTAGTTAGGATTTTATTATTGCTTTAACGCAGCTGAAGATTTTGTTAGGGGACATCAGCACATGAGTTAGTGCCTAATGGAAAGGACAAAAAGTGAGTAGGGGGAGGATAAATCTCTCCTAAAGCAGACAGGGCGAAATTCCCTACAGTCAGCATCTTCCTCTGCAGAACTGACCTCCTCTGCCTCTTCATTTGGGCCAAGTCAAACGTTCCAGGGACTGTCCCACACAGAGAGGACAGGGTGGCTCTAGAGCTTGCAGACAGCAAGGCTCAAAATACAACTCAACTGCTCAAATCAGTTGAGCTTCAAAGCAAAGTTATCAACCCTTGTTTAAAATTCTTGCCTGTTGCTCATTTCATTCTTTACAGAGCTCAGTACTTTCCAAGCCACTGCAGTGAGTGTTTCGGTTTGCCCGGTCTACTGCAGTTAATAATTGTTGGCACAGAAATGATTGCAAATGAAGCTGCCCTCCACCTTCTGGCTGCTTCCTTGTTTTCCTGACAGCTCTTGCCTGCACACACATGGGGAAGTGTTGTTTAAATCTTCTCTGCCTAACTCATCTCCAGAGTGTTAAGTTCTGACAGGGATTTTAACATCTCTACCTTTCCTCACAATGCTCATACCTTGAGAGGGAAAAAACCCAACAAATTAAACCAGCTTGTTTTTCTCCCAGCACAATGTTTCATCCTGTAACTGCACAAAGCAAAACTGTGCAATAGGAGCCTGTTTCTGTCAGTGCCCAAGCTCTGCTCTGTGGCCAGCTGTGCCTCAGATACCACTGCATAGATGGTTTGGGGCTCAGGCCAAGAGCTCTGCAGCACAGTTCCTCACATGACAAAGCTGCTGGGCTTAGCTGGAGGCAGAGATCAGTGAACTCTGCCTGCTCTGCTCACTCGCAACCAGGAGCTAAAGCAGCACCATCACAAACCAGAACTCCTCTTGTTAGAGACAGATTTTACAGTAGGTGAAATGCTGATTTATTCATCTGAAAAATGTAGGCTCCTAGTTGTGCTCAATTTTACTGGATGTACAGTCAAAATGTTTTTAAATGTTTCATTTAACTTCATTCATTTAACATTCAGCACAACAAACACTGTTTACAACTTTACTGGAAGTCTTGAAAACAATCAATTTCATATTGGAATTGGAAGTTCCCAAGGATAAGTTAATGTGGTTTTTCACCTGTCACTTTATTTACTGTGGTAATACTAGGAGAGAGAAAATATTGAGGGGGTGGTAGCTGAACTCACCGGGCACACGAGGGCTAAGCAGTCTCTTTGCCAGCCTGGCAAAGTGTTTCCTGCCAAGGTAAGTTCATTTCTAACTACTGAAGGAAACAAAACAATGGTGAAAGGATGCCTGCAATTCACTATTAGACAATATAAAATAGAGGAAAAAAGCATTTATCACATAACTGCCATTTTAAAAAACAAATAGCATTTTTAAAGCATAAAAATAATCAATAAAAATAATTGCAAAAAGGTAAACGTGAGACATCAAAAAATAAGGGTTTCACTGGCCTCTGCAATACATCATCATATGATGAAAACAGGAAGAAGAGCAAGCCTTTTGCTGTTATGCAACATCTGTAGCATCATAAGCAGGTAAGTTCCTGCTACCATTTAAATGTATTCCCTCCATGAGAACCTCGGGAAAAAATCTTGAAGTTCAGTATTACACTATAAGAAACTGCTTTCTGTAACATTTTATGTTACAGCAGTCACTGGATTAAAAATAAGTCACAGTTTTCAAAATAGCTTCAGAATGTGCAACTTTGCCCAGCTGAAGGCAGCAAGTAATTCCTGCTGTGACAGAGCCAAACTTTTTGGTTCAAATATGACTCCTCCTCCAGAAGGGAAGCTTTCAGTTTTCCCCTGGGTATTTGCAGGAGCTCAGAGTGCCACTTACCAGAACCACGTTTACTTCTAACAGGTCGTCCCCTCGTCCCCAGGAGAGCAGAGACAGCCTCACGTCTGGGGCTCTGCAAAGGGAACCCAGGAACAGAGCTTAGCACTCGCCAGGATGTCAGAGGTGCACATTATTACCAAGGTGATCAATCTGTAGTGCTGGCCTTGCACAAGCCTGCTGCCTTTTCTCTCCCACAGAACTTGACTTTGACAAAGGTAAAAGGATGATACAGCACTTAATAAATTAGATTGAATGACAGGCTGCAACAATTTATACACAGCACCTAATGCCAGGCTCAGAGTGGGGCCATTGCTTGGGCAAGTGGCTCCTGACCATGTGCAGGATGCCAACCTCCTCCCACAGCAAATCCAGGTAAGGAGGATTTCAGCAAGGATATGGGAAGGGTAATGTGCCCCATCTGTTGCCTAACCTCAAAAGTTCTCTCCTGTTCTCCCTTCTCCCTTTCAAAGCTTCTGCTGAGACCTGGACCTCGATCATGTAAGGACACAGGGAGAGCAGTCAGACAATCACAGTGCTGCCGTTATCACGGAAACAATAAACTCTGGAACAAAGGTATTCAAAGTTGGAGTTTGGGCAGGTGACCTACCAGCAGAGGTAACCAAACTTAGGCATCCACACCTCTGAACTGCACCCAATCACATAAAATATTCACACCCTCCGTGTGAAAACTGAGAGGAAACCCAGAACATCCTCTGTCTGCCTCTTCCTAACAAGGTGGGCTGTAATTCAGGAGCGCACGTGGCATTGGCCTTTGGATACTCTGCAGCTCCGAGCAGAGCAGTGGCACAGAAATGGCAGAGGGATGAATCATTCGCTCAGTGCACAGCATCCCCTCCACTGCTGCAGGACTCAGAGCTCCCCATGCAAAGCAGCCCCAGGCAGGGGCTCCCAGAGCAGTCCAACCCACCAGTTCTGCCTCTCCTTAACATCCAGCTTCCTGCAAATCCTACAGAGGAGATGCACTGCGTAACATTTATTATAACAACTCATCCTAATCATAGGAAAATGAAGTTTTAAAGAGCTACAGTTACTTAAAGACAAGCACAATATCAAAGATTCTGCTGCCTCAGGCAATCACTGATACCCAAATATCCCAAAACAACTCAGGACATGAAAAGCAAAGAAGGAGATCTCTTCCTCTCAGAGCCATCCCCTCCCTCTCCTGTCGCTTAGTGCCAACAAGAGATAAGAGCTAGAGATTGGAAAAGGCTGGATGCAGCAACTGCAAACAACTGCTGTGCAGGATTAGCGTGGAAGTGAAAGTCTCCTGGTTATCTGTCTCGAGGTACGTGCTGGAATTTCAGAGGCTTGGGTTTTTCCCCTCCATGGCCAGAATTGATTAAGCTTTTCCAGGCTTCTAAGCCATTTTTTAACTGAATGGGGAAATGACACATTTGCTTTTCCAAATCAGGCAGACCTCTAGTTTACTTTAAAAGGCTTTTCAATAAGAGCACAGCTGAATCATAAAATCAGAACCATAGAAAACCAGAATCATAAAATTGGTTTGGTTGGAACAGGCCTTTCAGATCAAATCCTACCATTATTCCAGCACTGCCACATCCACAACTAAAACCTGTCCCTAAGAGCCACATCTTCATTTCTTTTAAATCACCTCCAGGGATGGTGACCCCACCACTTCCCTGGGCATCCTGTTCCAATCATGACCACCCTTTCAGTGAAGAATCTTTGCTATTATCCAACCTATCCTATGCCCCCTCAGGCATAACCTGAGGTCATTTCCTCTGGATCTAATTGCTTGTTACCTGACAGAAGACTGAGCCCCACCTGCCTACAACCTCCTTTCTCAGAACAGAGTTACTTAATGGAAGCAATTTCCATGTCAAATTTCATCTCTCAAGCAGTTTAGCAATGCAGTTAAGGAACATGAAAATCTTCAAACTAGAGGGGAAAACAAGAGAGAAAAAAATGTTTCTTCTTACTTCACTTTATGATTTACATGCACAGCGCAAGTGGCGTGTTCTTGCTGTTAAACAGTACAGCTGTGTTGATGTGAGTTTTTATGCTGACAAACTCTGGAAATCTAAAACCAGTACTGACTTTAAAAAAGCAAAAAGCCCCACAAAATCAAGAAACAGTCTGCCCTCTCCCCAAAGCACACGACCACAGAAGCTAGGGAACAAAAAAAAGGGCTTTCTGCACTGTTCTAGCAATCTTACCCAAGCTTTGGGAAGTGGCAAACAAAGATGAAGTACCACAAGAAACCTTTGGGTGAAAATATCAGTAGTTCAGAGAACAGCAATGCCAGTAGGTACAGCCCTCAGCAGCCACAATGTTATTCTTCATCCGGGAAAAAGAAGTCTTGTTAAAAGCAAAGAACACTGTGTGCTTGGTAGCTGTCTAATTTCATGAAAGTAAAACTGTACCCAGTTGGCCTGTCCTGAAATCCTCCCTCCTGTGCAGCAGTTTATTCACCAGAACTGCACACACAGCTCAGGGGGAAGCCTGAAGGCCATTGGAGAACAGGATGCTAGAAACTTCTTACAGGTTCTACTCATATTTTACCTCAGCTGCTTGTCCAAACAGCCACATAGACTGCTGTTAGTCCAAATTTGGACAGAAATACTTACAATGTATTGATGGCTTTCCCCCCAGTGTCTCAGAATACAAGCATGCACCAGTACAGACTCTGTCAGACCATAGACAAGAGGGAACATTAACCCAGCTACCTGCATAGGAACAGGAGAAGGATGCCTACCATTGATGGAAGCCTGCTTTCTAGGTGGGTAAAATGAACCACTGGATTTCCTTAGCAATTAAGGCCTTGGAGTGAGGCTGTAGAAGAAAGGGCATGAAGAAGATGCAGTGCTTCTCAGCAGGAAGTCTGGCCAAGACTTAAAGAAATCCATCTGCACGAAGTTTAGCCAAGACTTAAGGAACTCAACTGCAGGAACTATGGAGGAATGCCTTTGGAAGGGAAAGCTAATAGTGATAAACGAGATCCAATATTCTCCAAGACCCCAGATACAAAATAATGTTCAAAACTGGTGAATGAACAGAAACAAAATACCAGAAATATAAAGTTTTTGACATATTTATGTACAGCTGTTTCCTTGCCCTGCATAACACCAAAGGTTCCACGCTTCTTTCAGCAAAGCCCACAGCTCTTGTCATCATTAGCCCCTCCCACCCATACTAGCTACAAATCCACGGGCTGAAGACCATGCCCGTGGCAGGGGAAAACACAAGGCACACCACCAAAGGTGTCAGAGACACTGGCCAAGTCCCACACTGAGGTTAGACTGCTCTAAGGCACAGCACTGGGCCTGGACAAAGCAGCCTCTTGGTTATTACAATGCTCTTAACACTGGAACAAAGCAAAGTGGAAACAGGAATTTTCCTACATATACCACAGAACTTCCATCCCAACAACATCCCATCAATTGTGGAGTTACAGCCTTCCTACTAGCATCTTCTTCAGGAATACATTGAAACATTAAGATACTTACTCTCAGACTAAGGCTCAGGACCTAGCTTTGTAAAGGTGCATTACTGTCCTCCACAGGTGCCAGGCAGAGACAGAGCTGCAGACAATGAAAAGGGATGCACAAATCTTTACGAGCAAGAAAAGCCCCTCCTGCAGCTATTGCTGGCTGCTGCCCAGCCTGGGGATCCTGCCAGCAGGAACTGAGGAGCAGCAGCAGCTAAAACAGCGGATCGGTGTCTCAGGCTGACAGGGTCGGGTTTTATTGTAGTGGCTGTCACAAGATTCAACTACGAACATATGGAGCTGCAGAGCATAAGGTATGAATGAGGGACACTGCCTGGCTTTGTGACGCCCTCAGGAAGCCAAAGGCTCCACTGGATTAACACAAATGAAAGTCAGAAGGAAGGAGATGGTCAAGATCTGCCCAAGACTGACCGCAGAGGAGCACAATAAAAGCAGCACACAACCCCATTCTGTTCTTTAATCTCCAGAAGCCAATTATAAAAAGGGAATGAGGAATGCACCAGAAAAGCCATTTTCCCACATCTCGCATAGGAAGGCACAGGAAAACACAGCCCCGCATTTTAAAATCACAACTATGTGATTCCTTACTCCACAAACTGAGGAGTAAGGGGACAAAGTGAGGAGTTAACAACCAGATGCTCCAACTGTACAAAAGCTGCCCCGAATTGCAACAAAGATCTATGTCAGCCTTAAAAATCACTGTCTCACAGCTCTCCCCCGGTATTTGTTTCCTTGAATTCCATCACTCCCAACGTGCCAGCTCCTACTTGCAGCAGTTGCCGCCTTCGCGCCTGGGAAGCGGGAAGGCCGGCAGCCAGGCGAGGCAGCCGTGCCCGCACAGCCCGGCACCGCTGCCAGCTCTGTCCCCCAGGAGCCTGCCCACGGAAACACCCTGTCCCCAGGGACACCAGCGTCCCCAGCCTCTGCCCAAGCGCTTGGGCAACTTGTACGAACCGAGGTGATTTTAAAGCAAGAATGTTCTCAGCAGAACGTGATGTTCAGAAGAAAAATAATTTGTATGTATTTGAAGGTTAAAAATGCCACTTTGTTAAGGCTACAGGATAAATCCCCGCATTTTTCCTTTTTTAAAAATTATTGTATTTAGAAACCTAATTTGGACTGCTACTTACTGAACTATGAGAAAGCATAAAATATTTCTAAATCTTTAACAATTTTTGCCACGACGAGTCTTACATTATTCAATTTGTACTTTGTAACATGCCAGACGAAAGTAACCTGCTCCGTATAAGGGTCAGTGTGGAAGCCTGGGAAGGTACTCATGGCAAAGCAGGGACTGACAGACCCTCACATCACCTCGGCCGGCAAATACAGCAGCCTCACGTCTTCCCCACAGCAGGAACACCGCCTGGAGAGAACCAGCCACGCCGTTTACCTTCCCACTCCGCACCACTCTCACTGCCGTCCGCAGCAGCACCTTTCCTCAGGGTGCCCAGCGGGAGCGGCACCTCCGCTTTGCTCAGTTCGGAGGAGTCCGTGGCCGGCAACCTCGCTGCGAGACGATGGGAGGAGTAAAGCAGCACCGCCGCCTGTCCTGAGAAACCCCACCTCAAAGCTCGGCTCTCCCCGCTCCCCCGCACGCCGTGAGCCCGAGGCGGCCGAGGGCCAGCGCTGCCCGCGGCCGGGCTCGCCCCGCGGGTGCGGCCGCGCATCCGCCCTCCCTCCCTCCCTCCCTCCCTCCCTCCCTCCCGGCCCCGGCGCGGCTCGGGGCGATGGAGCCGGGCACATACCGGCGCGGCGGGGCGGTGTCCGTGCGAGCAGCATGCTGGAAGCGTGGCCCCGCCGCGCACGGTCCCCGGCCGCCGGGCTGCCCCTTCCTCCGGCGGTGCCCGCGGGATCCGGCCCTCGTCCCACCGACGCCGCCGCCTCCTCCGGGCTCCTGAACGGCAAAGACGCAAACCCACCGTCAAAGTCCATGCTGGGAGCGCCTCCCGGCCCCCGCCCGGCCCCGCGGCGCTCGCACAGGTAGCGCCGGGAGGGCCCCCGCGCCCGCCGCCGCTCCCGCCGCTCCGCCGGGCGCTCCCCGCCCTCCCCGGGGCGGTGGCGGCGGGGCCGGGCGGGGCCGGGGGGCGGGAGCGCCGCCGAGCCCGGAGCGGCGCCGCGGCCCCGACCTGTCCCCCCCCGGCGGCACCTGAGCCCGCCCCGCATCCCCCGTGCGCCACCGGCCACGGCGCTCCTGCCCCGCCCGGGGGCAGCGGGGCCGCCGAGCCGGCACCGGCCCTGCCGCTTAAAATAAGGGAAAAAGGGGAAAAAATCACCCCGGCAGGAAAGCCGCCTCTTATTGGCTTCTCGTCCTTTAAATCCTCCTCCCCCTCTACCCGGCCCTAGTGAGGCACATCTGGAGGGCTGTGTCCGGGTCTGGGCTCCTCGATACACCAGGAGCTCCTGGAGAGGGTCCAGCAGAGGTCACAAAGATGTTGAGGAATCTGGAGCACTCTCTGACAAGGAGAGACTGCGGGAGCCGGGCCTGTTTAGCCTGGAGTAGAGAAGACTGAGAGGGGATCTCATCATTAGTTATAAATTTTATATCTCAAAGGCAGGTGCCAAGAGGATGGTGCCAGATTCTTTTCAGTGGTGCCCAGTGACAGGATGAGGAGCAATGGCCACAAACACAGCAAGTTCCACCTCAGCATGAGGAAGAACTATATTGAGGGTGACAGAGCACTGGAACAGTTGTTGCCCAGTGAGGTTGTGGAGTCTCCCTCTCTAGAGACATTCCAAACCAATGTTCCTGTGCCACCTGCTTCAGGTGACCCCATCTTGGCAGGAGCAGTGGGCTGGATGATCTCCAGAGTCCCCTTCCAACAACCCTAACAATGCTGTGATTTTGTGACACGTGGAAAAGCATGTTCAGAGGATAGAGTTGCCATATAAAAGCTTAGGACCATCAGCATTGTGTGTTCCACTCAGCTCTGGGACAGCACTGAGGTGCCAGAACATGGGGAGCACACAAGGACTGGTGAGCATTAAAGCAAAGAGAACAGTGGAAAAGTCTGGGGGAGAGGCCTGGGTGATGCTTCTCTGATTTTATCCTGCCAGGCAGCATCAAATCATGTACAACCACAGAGAAGAACTATTAATCATACCAATGCTTTTTTAGGGAACACCCCCATTCCAAAAGAAAGCTTCCAGAATGAAGGAGCTGAGCAAACTAAAATAACATTTTCAATTTTTCAAAAATAAAAGTTATGCTAAAACTGAAAACTATTTCATAAGAGAGGCTGCAAACAGACACCCTGGGTAAAGCATTCCTGCTTTTGGGGAGTTCTTGACACCCAAGCTACTGTACAATACACATGAGCACACCTGGGCATCACCTCTGGGAGGCTGTCACGGAGCTCATGCCTGGCTGGGGCTGGCAAACAGCACCCCAGGACTTGCAGGAGCCTCCTGGCCCTGATGGTGACAGGCCTGGGGACACAAGGCTCATGCTGGCCCTGGCTTGTCCTACAGCAACAGGCTGAAAGCCAGGGGTGCTGCAGGGCTGGGCACTATGCTTGTGCCCCTCACTGGAGTCAGCACCTGCTTTCAGTGCCTGTGCTGAGCTCTGGCTAAGTCTCCTATCTATTTAGGCAGGTTTTATAGAATCAGAGAATCATTTAGATTGGAAAGGACCTACAAGATCATCAAGTCCAATTGGTAACCTGGCACTGCCAAGTCCACCACTAAAACACATCCCTTAGTGGCACAACTACACAGCTTTTAAATACCTCCAGGGATGGTGACTCTGTCACTGCCCTGGGCAGATTGTTACAATGCTTGGCCACCCCTTTGATGAAGGAATTTTTTCAAATATCCAACCTAAACCTCACTTGGCACAACCTGAGGCCATTTCCTCTGGATCTATTGCTGTTACTTGGGAGAAGAGACCAACCCATCTCACTGCACCCTCCTTTCAAGTAGTTCTAAGGAGCAATAATGTCTCCCCTGAGCCTCCTTTTCTCCAGACTAAACACCCCCAGCTTCCTCAGCCCCTCCTCACATGATTGACTCCCTATCCCCTTCACCCAGCTCAGTTGCCTGTTCCTGGACACGCTGCAGTACCTCAAAGATTATTGCCAAGCAGGTCTCCAATTGTCAAGCAAGTTTCTAACACATTTCCAGTCAGTCATTGGCTTGCCAAGGAATTTCTTGCAGTGTTTTCAAAGCCAAAGAAAATACTACACTGGTAACCTTAGTCAGGAGAAACACTACTGTAACTGCAGCTGCTGGTCACAGATTACCCCTTGCACTCCTGGAGGGGCTGTGCAGTGCAGGGAGAGCCAGGGGATGGGCAGGTACAGAAAAATAACAACATTCCTCTTCTCTCCAGTGGCTGGGAAACCCTCCCTAGCCTGGAAAGCTGGGAGACAGGGAGCAGGCAGCCACCCCTGTACACATCCAACAACAAAATCCAGCAGTTCCTTGTATGAAAGGACTGGTGCTACAGCTGCTGTGACCACCCAAAACCACCACACAATATTACACTCATTACTTGCAAACAGTCCACCTGTGAATTAAAAACCCCACATTATTTTACTAATTACTGCCCCTGGGGCCCAGAGAAAACACTGTGCTGCCAAGTGCTGTGCACGGGGTTTGTACACACTGCGTTTGCTGCGTCATTTCACCCAGCTCTAATGGGAACCATCTCCCTTGGAGACCAAAGGCAGAGTTTCTGGGGCTGGGGTGCAACAGGAGACCAAAGCTCGACCCTTAGCAGCAGTTCCCAGAGCAGACAACCTCACGTCCTCGGCAGCTCCAGCTCCTCACATGTGTCATTTTTAAGTGACAAGTTCCCCAACCAGGATTAAGCCCCTTGGGCACTCAGCATGTGCTGCAAGTGTTTGCAAGGGCAGGTCTGAGGAGCTCGACCCAAAACCTGTTAAGGCTGGTGACACTGTGCCCTCTGATTTCAAGGAGCTTTGACTTGGGACCTGCTGACCTGGACAGATTTTGTGCAGATGTTTTATTACCACTTTAGCTCACCTGAAGGTGGCTGGAGGAGAAAATCAAATAAACTCCTAGCCCAGAGAATTAAAACAAGATGAAGTCCTGGAAAGGCAAGGTCACCTTGCATTAACACAGCGGTATTACTACAACAGTGATTTTTAAACCATATCCTGTTTTTAAACAAGATTTTGTAACAAATTTTAAATATCCTTGTATAAGGCTTACGGCTACTGTGCTCTTTATTATTCTAGCCTGGTTTCTAATGCAAGTTTCTACTTTTATCTTCAGCTTTTAAATGAATGCAGCTCCCATTGAGCAACTTGGAGCCACGGGGCAGACATTCCACAGGCTGCAAGCACAGCTGGTGCCTGACTGGATCACTTCACTGCATCCCAATAGATAATACTCTGGGGTCCTGGGGCACTGCTCTTCTCCTGTGCCACCACCCAACAACAAGACTTGTCCTGAGCAGCAGCACCTCTGTGGGATGTGGCAGGGACAGGGACCTAAGGAGAGGGAGATACATGTGATGAGAACCTCGAGCCCGTATTTATTTCTGGGTGCTAAAACGGATTTAATATTTTATTAGCTGTGGAGTTTGCAAGACAGCTGATTATGTTGGGCTGAGGGAAAGCAGGCAGTGTTTTTAAATGCAGAGCATCCATTTGAAATGACTACAGCCAGGCACAGGCCAGGCAGTTGATGAAATATTTAGCTTGTAAAGCATTTCAGTGTGCAAGGTTGGGGCCAGACATGGGTGCTGTGACGTTGAAAACCACAATACCCAAATCTGAGGTGCCCCAGCCCCCAGCATGAAGGCCTCAGAGGTGCAGCAGTTGCCCAGGGAGTGGGGCTATGGGGCTTCAAGGTCCCCTGCCCTGCCAGGGTGCAGGAAACCTTGTTGGGCACAGACTGGCTTGGGAGGGCACAGGCATCAAAGCCTTTTCTGCAACTCACCTTGCCAGATAATGCTGCCTCTTGCACCCCTCTCCTGAATTTCAGTGGCTGAAAGCATTTTCCTGCAGGGATAAGGAAGGCAGTCTCCCTCCAGAATAAATTGTTTTAAAGCAGGTTTTACTTTTTGTTGTCATAAGACCTGGCATTTATTTTATCAGCTATTTTTACTAGTTATTTGTTTATTGGAGTTTGCTAGTTCTTCCTAAATATAGCCCAAAGCCTCTAAATTCTTAGAGCAAGCCCTGCTCTGTGTGTAGCTGTTCACCCCAGAGTGATGTGAAATGGGTGAAACCGGTGCAGACTGAACCACAGAAGGCAGGGAATGGTGTTAGCATTGGAACTGCTGGAATGGTACCTAGACTGAATAGTTCAGCTCTGATGAATCTTCAGAGGAGCTTAGGTAAGAAACTGCTAATCTACTTCTTTTGTGTTAATATTTGTCACTTTACAACCTCTGCACCAGATGGCAAAGTTTTAAAGAGTTTGTCCAAGGGTAACAGAATAAATTAAATCTGTTTTCTGCCTCCCTCTGATACAATTTCACAGTTCCTGCCCTTGCTACCCTTCACAGTTCCTCCACATCTGTGGACCCCTCTCCAAGCCTTCAATTCCTCTTCTCTGTCCCACAGGCCCACAATACCCCACTTTAATTTCTGGACTTATATCCTCTTCTGCCTCAGCTCCCTCCTATTTCACCTGTAAGTTGTGCCCAATTTCCAGTAACCCCAGCTTTCTTCCACATCTTCTGACCTGAGCTGTGTGGTTGGCTCAGGTGGCAGCAGTAGCACATGCTCTGGTTTTGCCAAGGTGCTGCTTGGATGGTCAGTCTATCAGTGCTGCTCACCACAGATGCTGGTTCAGATTCTCCCTGCCATTCCAACAGAAAGCAGAGAAAACACAATCATTTTTCCCAAGCAGTGCTTAAGTTCATTTAAGAAACCACTGATAAACGATGTGGCATTCAAAAAAGGGCTACAACACTCCATGGATTTATCCAAATCCAACCACCAATTCAATCCCTAGTCAGAGGTCATTGGCTGAAACACTTGCTCTGTTTCTTAATTCATGTTTTTAACTATACAAACAGACACTGGCATTAGGGAGAGCCTCACTAAGGCACATATTTCTAATTCAGCTGAAGAGTTAAAGGGAAGCTATGAAAAGCACTGTCTGCCCCAGGAGCTCCCCCCAGCATGCCCACAGCCACGTGGTGACTTTACAAAATCTATTTATACGTGCAGAAATCCACTAACTGTACGGGTTGGAAAACATTGTGCAGTCTGAGAAGAATCAGTATGGAGTTCAAAGAGCTAGAAAGCCATTAAGATTTTTGCTATTGACTAAAACCTCCTAATAATCCAAAAGCCTTGAAGTTGTACCTGATATTCTGTGAAGACCTTCTAGTAAGTACTTTGGTAGAGTTTTAAAATCAAAAACCATGATGCAAAGGAGATCACTGCAACACAGGGTTTTAGAGTAAGGAGCCACCATCTAAATAAAGGCTCTATTTTCAAAAACTTTGTACATGGGAAAGGTGCTCTTTTCCTCAGCTACGAATTTTTCTTTTTTCTTTACCTAATTCTTCTTTCATTATACACCGGTCTCAGCTGCTCTCGCTGTTCTACGCACAACCGAGATTTACCGAAGCCTTTCCTCAGAGCTTTTATTTTCTTAAAATATTTCCTTGATGTTTGCAACCAGGTTGATTTAAAGTGAGGACAAATATGATTGCAGGATGCCCAAGCACATGCCATGGCAGTACCTCAGTGCTGCCCTAGTTTTCAACTCTGTTACTACCAAAAGTACATGACAGTGGGGATTGCATGACTGCTCCAAACCTCAGGGCACAACATCGATTTCTAGATCATGAGTATTTTTGGAATGTCCCATCCTCCTGCTCTCAAAAAATGGTTTGACAGCTTTTACATTTAAGTTAAAATATAATAGAATATAGCTGTAAAGTCGAATTCCACTTTCTTGAAGGAGGAGACCTTGAATATTTAAAATAGGTTGAACCCATTGCTATTAGTTTTATTTCTTTTGGTGTTAGCAGGATGTGCATATACTGCTATAACTCAAAGGAAAAACACAAAATCAGTGTGTGCACTGAACTGTGCACACATTAAAGAAACCCTAGCACTTTGTGATTATCACAATGGCACATTTAGGGAAGGACTTGGGATTTATTTTTTAAAAAAAGATGAAATATCTCATTTAGCAGCACAACTTGAAGAACATGCTCACTTTCACTCATGTGTTTACACTTCAGTGCGTCCTGCAGTTCTTCATTGGATAGGGGCTGAGTTGCAGAAATTCATTTCATCCAGTCAGCAACACCTGTGCAAAGATATTTAGAACTGCTTAAGTCACCATATTTGAAAAATTTTCTAGGAAAAAACCCCCAACATTACCTGTTTGGAATTTGTCTAGATGCTTAAAAATGGGCTAAGAAGATAATTATGATAAAGTTACACTATAAAGGCGCTCTGCTAAATAAAAAGAGATGGAATACTTGGGTATTTTTTTCTCCCACAGAACAAGCTATACTTAAAGTAAAAAAGAAGAAACCAGAATAAAAGAATTATTTAAGCTGGGAAACTTCTAAGATAATCAAGAAGAGAGGTAAAATAAATGGCATGTTTCTACACAGCACAAACGTTTATCCAAATGAACACAATAGTTGTTAGATGCTTTTGTTTCAATTTGTGTCATTAATCCAGAAATTATTAGAAAGTTTGTAATGGAAATCTATTTGGGCAATTTTAGGAATCTTTAAAATGGAATTTTTGCTCTTGGGGCTTTCCAGGTTTTGTGTCCTGGAATGGACAGTGGTGTTGACTCCCTGGGACTCTCCAAACTCCCCCCAAGGGCAGTGAGGTCAGTGTCTCTGAGTAACCACAGAACAAAGACACCCAAGGAATTCAGAAGCGGACAAGAAATTGAGTATTAATTCTCACTCGAGATGAGTTTTCCAGAACAGTGTAATATCTTCCAGCAGGGGGAGATTGACCATTTCAGCTAAGGAATATTCGCTGGCAGTGAGCCTCGACCTGGGCTCTGCCCTGACAGAAGAGTGCCTGTCCCCTGTGCACATTGGCCTCGGGTCTGGGGCTGATCTCGAGGGCCTAGCAATAACTAGGGTTGTTTTTCCCTAAGAAACCTTCCTGCACGATGGCTCCTTCCGTGGTGTCCGCAGAAACCTGGTGCTAAGTCGCCACAGCAGCACTGCACATTCATCATGGAGGAAAACAGAAACAGCAGCAATAAACTCCCCCAGGAGCTCAGTCTGGGGAAGAGGCAGTGAAAGCTTTTTTTTCAGTCTATTTATGAAACTGAAGACTGTGTCTGGCAGGAGGTCAGCAGTGAGTCTGAGCATACACTGGCGATGAAAGGCAGCGTGGACACACGTGGCTCCTGTCTCCCAGGGCCCAGCAGCAGCCCTGGTGCGGTTTGTGCACTCAGTCCCTTCCCTCCTGGTGAGCAGAGATCATCCTTACCCCGTGTGCAGGGCTGGAAAACATAAGTAGGTATAATAAATACCAAATCTTATTCACATTTTTTTTCAAATAAGGCAGTATACCAGCCACAGAAATATTCCTAATTTATATGCAAGTCCTCTTTTACTTAATTTTTTATCAGTACCTAACAGCACTAAGGCATGAAGCCTAGGCAGACATGCAAACTGCAGCCCTGGAAAACCCAGGCAGCAGCACAGCAAGAGGATTAACCAAACATGAGACATTAGAATATTGAAAAGAGGATCAAAAGAGATTTGTGACTGAAAAGCCACCCACCAGAATTACAGTCAGCTGAGAAGCCGGACAGAGAAAAAGTGGGTAAATGTTTTGCATTTAGATGTCTCTTAGAATAAACTCAAACTTTGGGATGTGCACTGCAATACAACACCAGATCAGGCTTCCCTGAGACATGGAACTGCAAACAAAGCCATCTTCTTTCTACACTGAAAATGACAGCTTTGTGACAGTCAGATATGAGCTGGAAAAAAAGCAAGAATCACACTGAAATATGGTTGCTGGCATGCCTAAAACAAAGAGCGCTGAGGGCAGGAGCAAAGCAGTAGCTGTACAAAAATTGCCATATAAAAGGAAACAATACAGAGAAATAAAAACTTAAGGCCCAATCTTGCCATAGCATTTCCTTCTCCAAAATAAAAATCACTGTCGGTGTTTCCGCTCCAAAAAGATACTAAAATTAATTATTAAATATGGAATTGCCTCCCAGCAGAGATAAAGGCAGACATCACTGCATCACGGCGAGGTTGAGGCTCAGCAGAACAGTGACACACTAAAACCCTGCTCCTCTCAATTTTCTGCCATCTGTGGACATTAATGTACTTAATGTAGGGAAGTCATGTGTTTCAGAAGAATGTTGAACCCACGTCTGTACCTTCAAATTTTCACATTGGGATCCACATTATTATGAGAAACAACTCCTCCCTTTTCCTCCTCCTCTGCTTTGCTTTCACACCTCGCGTTGGCTGCACCTGCCTATCTTTATGTCCACCCATAAGTCTTTCCTTCCTCCTCCTTTCTTCAGATCCAGGAGGAGAGGGGAGGGCATGAGCAGCCAGGTGGGTGTCTGGCTGTTAACTGAGCTTAACCCACCACATTGTTTTATCCCAGCTTTGTTCAGAGTAAGGCATCCTGCCCCTAAGAACTAGTTCTTCATGTGCCTTAGGGACAAGGCTAAAGATGATGAATGCCTGTGAAATGCAGGTTTTCCTGGTACCTACAGTAAGTCTCAAATCCACCTTTCTCTGTCAGACCAGTTTCTCCACCTTGAAAGATTAAGCAGTACAAACATGTGAAAGGGTGAACTCTTGCTGTCATGAGAGCAGTGGTGATGGCTTTTGCTGCTTTAAGAGCCTGGCCCACCTCTCTCAATGTTCCTCGAGGGCAGGCATGCATCCCCCCTGACTATCAGGGATATCACAGGCAGCCAATGCAGAGACCACCAAAGACTGTCCCTGCTGTGCAGAACTGGTCAGTGTGCAAGGAGGTGGGCAATAAAACTGGCTCCCTTTGAGCACAGGGCAAATGGATTTTCAAATGAGCCAGAGGAAATGAGCCAGAAGATGCCTTGGAAAGAAGCTGGGGTAGTGACTCCCTTGGAGGATACATTAAAGCAGAGACAGGGGACTGAAGGATACAGATGCTGGGGAATTGCATCCCTCAGGGAGATTTATGGGTGACTGAATCTGAGCTATTGCTGCTGCTGAAAACTTCAATTTCCCTAAATTGCCTCACTGGCTGAGATCAAGCCCTCTGTACTTTTTCTCATACACCAACATCACCTTTTGCAGTACAAATGGCAAATAAATTCCTTTATAAAGTCACAAAACTACTTCAACTGTCGCTGAAATGAGAAGATAAATTTGAAATTAATTTTCAGAAGAGTCTCATTTACCAACAATGTCATCATGATTACCTCACATAATAAATATTTTGATAGCTCTAGACATTATTCAAAACCCAAATGACCTAATTATCTTATCTGAGTTACCATTAAATATCCTTTCCACTCTACCACGAGGTTTTTCAGCTGCATTGTCTTCAAATCAGAACTCTTGTACACAGGGAAATTTATGACATTACATAGATCAAATAGATGTAATAATAGTTTTTGGAGGTCATAACTAAAAATATTACCTATAACCACATAACGGGAAAGAAGAAAATAACAAATTTCATTCATGCTATAGGTAGATGCCTATACACATAACTCTGCAATTTGATTTCAAGAGGAAAAAAACCCCCAACTTTTAACAAGGCAAAAATAATTTATCTGGGAGGATGCAACTGTCTTGAGAACATCATAAGCAAGTAGAACAACTCTGCTGAAATAATGGTAATTATGGATGGTGTATGTAACAGTTACTCTGTGCTCAGAGATTCAACATTTCAGGAGCCTTTTTGGACCAGAGTTCTGCTTCAAGTCTCGTTTTTCCCAATTTCTTGATAATTTTATGATATCCATTCCTACCTTAAATATAGGAGTAGAAAGAATATTTCAGTTGGAATTTAAAGTTAGATGGCATAAAATTGCTACACATTTCCTTCATTAAGGCAGGGCTTTGAAGAAAAGCTAATCTTGAGTGCATGTAAAAAAGTTTTTATGAATAAAAAGACTCAAAGTATTTGATCTGTTAACATGCATCATTCTAAACAAGCCATTGAAGCTTAAGATCATCTACTGCTAGAATGATCTAAAAATTGAGAAGGCATGATTTGAATAGTAAAGGGCTTGTGGAATAAGCTGTGGGACAGAATAACAGCAGGATTAATACCTCTGTTTTAGTGTTGATTGAGATATAGTGTTCACCTTTGACAGATGGGGGGTGCACCTATAGGTTTGGGACTGGCAGAGGCTGCTGAGCTAAGCCAGGGCTGGAGCTAGGGGCAGGTCAGACCTACAGCAAAAATTAACATCCAGAAGTACACTGACAGTATGACCTGAGAAGTGATGTTTAAGCACTGGCTTAGGCAAAGACAAATAGGGTTTAGGCTGGAAGAAAACTTGGATCTAAAGGCAAAATCTTGTTTTTAGATGCCTGCCAAAAACCACCAAGGCTACAAAATTTATCTGTGGAAGTTTAATGGTGGGGGCTGGAATTTAATGGTGGAAGCTCAAATCTCCATCCATCTTCCAGCCAGGTCGGGCTTACAGAACAGCATACCTCAGGCAGCATGAACTGATGCCTGGTTTTGTTACCCAAGCAGAAATGCACATGAGAAAAATGTCATGAGTATTATGAGAATTAAATGTCTCTGGATCAGCCTCTGGCTGTTTCAGGGTGCAGACATCCTGTATCCCATCGGTTTGGGATGTGGCCCTGAGTTTTAACGAGGACAGATATGCACAGACATACACACACACACATGCAGAGAGTTTTGTACCCTAATCATCTCTGATCCAGTAGCTCATAAAACTAGAAAATGCCATGGGGGGGGTTTCAGTTTGATTATATACTTATGTTTTAATAAAGAAATTAATATAGGAAAGCAATATAATATCTGAGAGACAAATGGACTAAAAAACCCCAAGAAGGCCATTTGATCCCAGGTGATCTGCCAACAACCCTATAGCTTAATACCAACTTGAATAATTTCTCACTCTCTTTCTGGCAGCCCCTTCTTCCCCTTTCCTTCAAGTCAAAAGTCTGCTTTTTGATGATTGAATTAAAGATTGTTCATCTCACGCAGTTCGAAGTTCAAGATCCCGCTTGTATGTGGCATGACCTCTTACTAGCTGGAAAACTTTACTCAAACACAGTCTCTGTGATGAGAGGCCAACAACTGGATGCAGTTTCCACAGCAAAACTTGTGTCACTTAGCTTCAAAACAAGCCAGAATTTAGTGAACTAAAGGAGTTGTTCAGTGGCACAGCTAACAGCTCACAAACACCCAGTCTGACAAATTCTTTTCAGCCAGCGTCAACAGCATCCACAGACAGACAGGCATTTCAAGCCTCAGTTCTTCTGAATCAGATAGGATGAATCAGGATGAATAGTTTCAGCAAGACAAGAATATTTAGAGTTTTTATGTATCTCATCTAGGAACAGCATCACATAGCACCAGTAAATAAATAAATAACATGCAAATAAATAAATAACCAAATATGATCCTTTGAGCTTCATCAGTCACCTTTTTCTATTAAAAAAAAAATAATAATATCCTAGGCCACTCCATCTTGTTTATGGCCATAAACAATTTCCTACCCAATTTACTATTGCCTTGATTTTAATTAATAAAGGAGTTAATAAGATTTTTTTTTTCTTCTGAAGTCTTTGGACAGAATTGATGTAAAATATACTAGATAGAGACCTGCTATAACTAAAAATAACTTTGAATGAAGATGTAGCTGTTGAATTAACTTCTGAGATTCCCTGCAGGCTTACAATACAAGCTTTCTATTCCAAACATAATGACAGGCACAATAAATTAATGACTTGTATTTATGAATATAACATAATTTCATGGATAGCACATACACGCTGTTATCACATCATACTGTCATAATATTTGTTTGATGTGCATATAAGGGCACAGTTAAGAAGAGAGTGTTCATCACCTTTTTATTAAGGTGACAAAAAAATGAGAACCATCTCTCACTTGGAAGAAGCTTGTTTGGAAATAATTTGAAACACTAGCCCTCTCAGGAGAGGCAGCAAAAATATCTCTTCTATCATCTTACAAGAGTAGCCTGTGAACCACGTTAATCATCTTGGACTGAAATTTATAACAACATATGGAAGACCTGCCTCACTATTATTAGAAGTTGCAAGTTTCATATGTGTTCCTCAACTAATTTAAGGGTCACTCCTGCTTCGAACATTATACCCCAAGTAATAAGTGCTATAAGAGGTCATTTGCCTTCAGGAAATTATTTTTGGAAGAAGCTCCTGCTTGATGCAAAAGAGCAAAAGACACTGGAAACTCAAGTCAAGAACTGACTTCTCCTGGGCCCTGATCCACACAGCTTTTGCAAGTCCATATGATCTTTTAATTAAGTGTCAAAGGATTTTGAAAACATCGCCTTTGGAATATTCTGTCTTCGGTGACATTTTGCCAGGTTTTATTAGTATTTACTCACGGCTTTGCGTATGTGCTTCTTAAAGAACAGAACTGCACTCAAGATTTGGTCACTTCAACCAGCACTGTGCCTTTCTTGTACCTTTACCACGCTTCAAACTTACTGTTATTTCATCTTTAGAAAGAAGAAAGACACTTCATGTTATAATATCTCTGTTTTGAACTCTGTTTTATAGGCATGAAAACAGAATTTAGTGAAAAGCTGCCTGCATCATTTTGGGTATTGATACAGCTTCTCAGTTCTCCCTAGCAGAAAACTACAAGCAAGTTTTTGTGCTCCCCTCTGCAGAGAATTTGATAGTATTAGAAATGTTTACATAGGCACATTGATGATGATACCATTGCACTGCAATAGAACCCACCCCACCCTCCTCCCCAAAATCAAACCCCCCACCCCCAAGCTCAGTCCTACAGCCATGAAAAGCCATTCTGGAAGGTTCTCAGCCAATTCCAAAAGTCATCACTGAGCATCAGTCAAGTGAACAAAGTCTGTTTATTTAAGCTCTGAAACACTTCTTTTCCCTCATGAATTTTCTGTAAATATAATCCTGCTGCTCCTACACTCAAGCATACAGCAGATGGAAAATAAATTTATTCTTGCTTATTTCCTGAACACTGAGCATGCAGCAGGCAAAATCACAGGTGGTGGTGTATACACTGGCTGCATGATACACTACTGGGTAATAGTAATAATAATGTTACATTTTACTTTTACCTTGTGAGGAAAAGTACATTTCAGGTCTTCTAGAGGAAATAAAATCTTGTATTTGAAAAATTTTGGGTTCTTATCCACTGTTGAATTACATTTAAGGGATGCCACTGACAGAAGTATTTAGTATTCTAATTATCACCCCAGTAAACTCAAGTGTGGTATTTAAAACTACTACATGATTTTAAAAAAACAAACATAATAACACATTGTTTGCATTAATCTAACCTATGCAAATCTGGCTTGAGATTCAAGACATTTCCATGCTATAGAAGTAGGCAGAGCCACCCAAAATGGAACCATTTCGGGCTGCTTTTTAAGGGCCATAGTTCTCATGAGGTTTGGTCATAGCTAAATAGGAAGCACTTTGAGAAAAATGTTTTTATTCTGCCTTCCAGTCAGACCAACCTGTGGAGCAAACTGTTCACCTGGGAGTACTCAGTCAGCCAGAGGAACACCTCAACTATCTGCAAAGCTTACAGGGTTTCATGTTTATTATTCTTTTTAAAAGCTGTTATTATTTAAAGTGAATGCCACTGTGGATAGCTTAATTAAAAACTTCTCTTTTACATGCAGGTGGCTTTTTTTGCAACTTCAAAACAGTGGTGTGTAGAAAGAGTAAATATAGGACAACTCTAGTTTATTTACATCTGTATAATCTATATGTTACCTTGCCAGAAGTACAGTAGACATTTGCAGAATATTGTTGATTACTCCATCTTCAGAGAAAGAAACTCCTTACAGCATAACCCTAGAGAAGGAAGACAAAAATGATACAGAGCTGAAGCACCAATGCCAAAAAATAAGAGCTATTTAATACAGAAAAAAAGAACAAGATTATCTAAAGTTAAGCATGGAACAGAGAAGGGAGATAAGAAATCACTGATTTATTATAAAAATAAATTAGAAAAAAAAAAAAGAAAAAGAACACAATAGACCATATAATGGAATGGGAAGAAAGGACACTCCATAGGGGTTAAAAAGACAATACTTAATACACAACTACCTTACAGGAGATGCCACCATTATAATGGATTTAGAGCACTCAGATTTACTGCAGTGTGCACCTCAAAGCTTTGAAAGGATTTTTGATCTCACATTTTGACACTAAAGCCAGTCCTTAGCAGAGCTCAAGGCATGAAGTGACAGATTATTTTGCATTCTTGCTGAGATTCCTTGAGGATTATGCAGTTTCCTAGCACCCATGATTTTGGTAAAATAAAAAAGACCTGGTTATATTCAAACGAGCACAAGTCATCTCTGATTTCACAGCCTCAACCAAAATTGGTGAGGTATTAATTAAACACCTTAAAATTAAAAACTAATTGATTAATTACAAGAAGAAAACAGAAAAGCCCATATTCCATAAAACATGAAGCTTAAAGACACTTTCCCTGGAAAACAAAAGACACTGGTGAAAACCAGAAGAGAGAATGGAAAGATAAAAGAGGGAACAGCAGCTCAAGTAACAAAATTTGCATTCCCTGTAGCCACATTTCCCCTCACACCTCTGGATAAAGCCCCTGGAATCTGATGAAAAAGAAGCCCATAAATTTTGAGGAATTAGCAATTAGTAAACACAGAAATATAAATCAACTGAATGTTAATGCTTAGGACCCTAAATAGCTGAATTAGAGCCAAGAACACAACCCTGAGAGTCAACAATGAGATATTGAAAATATATTTACATTACATTGTTACAAAAGCAGAGAAGCCTTACCAGGCTTGTTTGAATGGGAATTAAAGCAACCTGAGTTCCTGGCTCCCAAGGATTTTATCATACAGATGCAAAGCCTGCTGTGGAGGCATGAAACTCCTCAGATACTCACAAGAACTGTCCCAACCTCATTAGCTTTTTGGTTGATTATAACTCATTAAGAAGATTTGTGTTTTATTGTGATCCTCTATTTAAACACCTGTTCTTACTCTATCATTTGTGGAGTGCCAACAGAGGTTTTCCAGGAAAACCCCAAACCAAATCCACTCTATTTTATAATGGCAACTGCCATGGAATGTGAATGGAATATCTGGATACAAACTGTGATGGGTATTTCCCCTGTGCTGTGAGGAGCAAATGAACCTGCGTAGATAAAATAAAATTATTTCATTTCTTTAGCCATGTCTCAGACCAACCTTCATCATCAGCTGAGCTGAGCCAGTGCTAATGTATTTGGGAAAACTGGTTCTAGGTGCTAATTTTGTCCTTGCCTTTGGTTTCCTTCTTGGCACTTCTCAGGAACAAAGAATGTGAGGAAAGTGTCTTTCAAGGCAAAGGTGGAAAAGGTACTTCCTTAGAGGAAATTTGACTTCTCCTCAAGTTAAAGCCCAAATAATACATTCCAAGCTCAATTCACTTCTGGAAGATGGAAAAATATTTGTTTAGTGTCACCACAACCTGCAGCTGGGAGAAGAGGAGCCACCATTCCCATGCTCCATAGCTGTTACTTCACAAAGCAGGCATCTGCAGAGCGCTTGTTGGTCTTCCCTTAACCTCCACAAATTCCCAGGACTGGGAATGCTTGTGTTGTGTGTTCTTGTGCTGTCTGCTTTTATACTGAAAGAGAAACTCCATGAGGACTGTGCTGTGAGAAAACTGAAGTAGAAACACCTCCCTGTACCACTGGCTGATTTTATTGATTCTGTGCAGAAAGAGGAAAGGTTTGGCCAGGCCACCAGGGCCCTTCTCGTGTGAGGTGATACTTTGGAGTGTTCCTGGTAAGGGTGTGGATCCCCTGACTGACCTTCCTTCCAGCACAAGCATCCAGCCAGCCATGCTCTGATCCCCAGTGCCTGTTATTTTCCCAAGGAAGAAGGATATGGGAAAGGTTGGCAAACACACTCATTTGAGAGGGAAGAGGTGCATAAAGTATGATGGGTGTGTTGTAGGAACTGTAATAATGCCAGTTCCCAAAGAAGAGCTTAACCCCAATGTTTAACCTCTCTACCAAGTTATTACTGGGATATTAAAATTTACCACACTGCTTTCTCGAAGTTATTCATATAAATCATTAGATACATCAATTAAAGTTTAGAATTTGCAAAGCAGGCAAGTGCACAATTCAATAGTCATTTGTTAATTTCCCTTTGTTCTAGAGGCTTTGGACAAAATGACAAAATATTTCCATTTCTTAATGTTGAGCTACTTCAGTAAATTGAAGAAAGTATAAGCAAGTAATTTGATGTAGTGAATTTTATTTCCATTTTGCATTGCATTCCTAATTGTACCATCAATCTCTTTTATTAGTGTGGTCTGAAAAGTCTTAAGTTTGGTCAAGTGATTATATTTTTAATTGATCATAACCTCGGTTTTGCATGCAGCAAGTCTTTTTTCTTCTCAAAACTTCAGAAGCACTTGTGAAGTTCCTCAGATTTATGTACTGGAAAAACCCTGGTACAAAGTTCACTCGACATAAAAAAAGCTTTGTGTACTTATCACAAAGTCAGTAGCAAACAAATAACTCTGTATCTATTAATCTGGGTATCCATGGAATATTTTTCTCCATTAACTCTTCCAGATCCACTCAGTAAAAGCCATTCTCCAGCCTTCATTATGCTAGGACATCTTAAAACTAAACTTTGAAGCAACAGTCACTGTAACAATTTCAGATTTCCTATGTGAATTCCTGTTTTTATGCGTCCTTTCAATCATTTGCATTGTCAACAGAGAGTATAAAATCTTTAGATTATTTCTATGAGTGCTTACAGCCATGGATACAGTGATAGTTAGGCTTTTTGCTTTGAAGGGTTAATTCTTAAGTAGTTTTACACTGCAGAATGGTAGAGGGGGTTTGAAAGTCTGTTACTGAAGGTAAAGAACCCCAAAACAGTCAATTCCCTTTGTGGTTTATCCTTGTTTCCTATCAACCAGCTGGCTAATGCTGCCAACTAGCAGGCTGATGGGAGAAAAAAACTTGAAATCTCAAGGATAAAAAACAAAAACTGAAAGCAAACTTGTAAATTTTTAAAGCATCAGCCTTTAAAATTGTTAGGAATTGTGTCTGCTGGAGCACCCAGAGGCAATTCCCAAGAGAAAAAGGCAGTAAAGCTAAAGCTTTAGCCAGTATAGGCAGCTTTCCTTCAGTTGATACTCTTATGTGATGCTTCATAACACAGCTCATAAATAGAGAATATCTTTACTGCATCAGCAGGGAGTGAACAACAAATAATGAAAGATATAAATAAAGGAGGGAGAGTAAAAGCTGAGTTTCTTCTTGGATGCCCCAACACCTTTAAACATTTGTAGTAGTTATGTGAAAATCCTTCAAAGGTACCTAATTTATTAAAAAAACTTAGCATTTATGTTCTTTTTCTCCAAATGAGAATCAAATACACCAAGAAATTTTACACAGTCTCTGATCTGCTCTTTGTCCTCTAAAACCCTAAAGCAGCTTATGTGATTTCCTGTCTCTGCATTATTTTGTACAGGGGTTTTCATAAATACCTGATTCTTCAGGTCTTACTTTAAAAGAAGCAGCTTCCTCAGAAACCACAGCCTTTTGTGCCTGCTTTTTCCCATAAAACTTAGGACATTAAATGACTTTGTAGGGCTGTACATTCGTAATACGTTATATTTCATCATAAGAAAATAGCTGATTAACTTTTTCTATAGGGTTATTAAAAATTTACATTCCCAGCATTTTTAATGTCAGGGTTGAATTGGGATAGCCCATTTCTAAGTTGTAAATTTGACCTTTGCTGATGAATATGCCAGATTCAAAGGCCTTCTTGGATGACTGCATATCTGAATGTTGCATGATTTCTTGAAGAATGCTACCACCACTTTTCATTCAATCCTAGTGGCATTTGCCTCAAATTAGCCTGTCTAAAGCTGACCATGTGCTGGCAGGAAGGAAAGAAGCTTAATTTTGCCATAACTTCATCTTCTTGATGGAATTCACCTTCCTCAAAGGTCTTTGCTTATGAGCCAGAAGAGCTGATTGACAGAGCTTCAAACTAGACTTGAAGGGAGAGGGGATAATGTCAGGATTGGCCATGACAAGTTGTGGGATGATATGCCAGGATTAGTGGGATGGGATGCAAGAGAGAGCCCTGAGCTAGTGGCTCCAAGACACACTTGCTGTGCTGAAGCACACTTGAAGTCTATGGAGATGAGTCAGGGGACCGTGAGGTGATTTGAGATAAGACAGAAACACCAGAGAGTTTTAATGTATTAAATATGTATTAATAAAATAAATAAAAATAAAATTAAAAATTAAAATAAAATAAAAAGAAACAGGAAAAGGAAAAAACTTTTTCAGGGCAGCAGCCCTCGCTTCCCAGCAGATGCTGTTCCAGAAGAACCCAGCAGAGGACAGGCCACTCACATAAAATCACTGACCTCCTGGGGTGAAAATCCCCTTCGAAGAGCTCTGCCTCGGAGAAAATACAAGCATTCTTGTAGCCAGTGATGCCGAGACAATATATTTTGGTATTTCAAGCACTTTGATTGTGCAAATGCACAAGTGAAACCTCTCCAAGAGCAGTAACAGCTCTAGAGAGGAATCCAAGGTTTCCCATCAGCAATGCAGCAGCTGACACAGCTATTTTAAAAGACATTGAAGATGAAAGTCAGGATGAATGTCAGGAATTCTGGGTAAAAGCAGAAAACCTACAACTGTAAAGAAAAGAAAGAAAAGACAGCATCCTTTAAGAAGGGCAGAACCCTTAGAATTAACTAGATATTTAACAGGGCTCTTTTACATATATATAGACACCATAGTAAAGGCTGCAGAGTAAAATAATGAAATACAAAAGAACTCAGAAAAACTGGAAGCTTTCACTATAACTGCATTCTTCCTTAGAAGTTTTTAATGAACTTAATATACTTCCCTATCTTTTTCTAGGTTTCATTTCAGCTGTTGTATCAGATTGGTTCTGGAGCAATGTGTACTGGAACATGCAGGAGAGAAAAAAGCAACAGGGCATTTTTGGCCTAATTCCACAGGCACAATTATGCACAGCAACACAAAAGCTGCAGGCAGGAGGGAGACGGCCAGAAGCTGAAGGTAACCCTGTACAACTTCCCCAAAGCCTAGGTTCAGCAGCATCTTTTGGGCAAGGTGAGAGGTGCATCATGGGCTGAAACAGCCACAGCAGCCCTTTGCCACCAGTTTTACCTGTTTCCCCATTTTATCCATTGCACAATTGCATGCCATGGCTTGTGAGACACTCCTTAGCAGGCAGGACTCACCAGTGCAACACCTACAGCTCCTGAGTGCAGGAAATCATCTGCCAGACAGAGTGACATTTTGTCCTGGTTCTCAAACCACACACTCCTCGTGGGAAATCACTCAAAATCCCAAATTGCTGAATGCCTCTGTCTTCATGGAAAAACCACCTGCCAGCAGGGGCTGAGAAGGAGTTGCGGGATACCCCATCCAGATGTCAGTGTACCAAGGCATCCACACCCTGAGCCACACCTGCTCTCTTCCTGTGTGAAATAGGATATCTAGAACTCAGAACTGGTAAAACCAAGGTGTATTTCTTTCTTGGTAAGCTAAGAGAATTGAATATTCATACCATCAACATCTATGAAGCTGATTTCCAGTAGCTGATACAGCAGAATGATTAGAAGGTTATATATGACTACTTTTTATAGGGGGAAAAAAAAATAGTACAGCAAAGGATAAACTCTTCCAGGCCATTTGTTCCAGAGCAAGAACTCACACAAGTTACAGCTTTCATATTTTAGTTCATGGTAATAAGTTTAAAAGTGGCTGTGTTTGCCTTACAGTAGATGCATTTACATAATGTAATTGGGATGATGCTTCCATAGGCGTTTTGTTACTGCAAGAGTTCTTTCTAGGTGTTTTATAGACATGGTCTTATATCTGCTTTGTGATTCAAAGTAATCATTCATCTTGTGATTCAGGGGGCTAAAAGAAAGCACCTGGTGAGCTGGACTAATAGTTAAGCACTTGAAACACCCTCACTCCAATACATTTTATATATTTGAATTTGTCTATTTAAATTCAACTGTTCCAAACCAAATAACAGCACAAACATTATTTCCAGCTTACAGAAGCAAAGAGAGAGATGAGTCTAGTCCAAAAAGATTTAAAATGGAGTTTTCTATCAATTTCACTCTGCTATTCTTGAATTTAGGCTTTGTACTGACAAAAGTGAGAAAAAAGCTTACTCAATTAGTACCTTCCTCAGCAGCTCAGGAAGAATGTTATCTCTTCCTTATAAGCAAACCAGGGAGAGAAGCCAACTGGTTCAGAGGTAGGACTTGACATCAACACAAATAGCAATCACGGATTTACAGTGCATTTTGCAACACCTGCTTTGTTTCTTCCAGTTCTACCTTCTGAGGTGAATCAATTATGAGAACTATTTCATTTAACTTACACAACAGAATAAAAAAAAGTGAATTTATGGTCCTGCAGGCTGTAAGGAAATGTTTGAAAATGCAGCCTACAGCAGGATGAAGTCGTCCAGTTGCTGGCAGGGTTATAACCCATGTCCCTTTCCTCCCCTGCCAGGAAAGCAGCTCCTTCATACTCCTGTAACTCTCCCTTTTCTCAGAAATGTCCTGGTTGCCTTCCATGTCCATTTGGTCCTCCCCCAAAACAAGCTGAGCTCTCAGCCTGCTGTCCCTGTGCGCTGCTGGCCGGGCAGGGGTGACAGGCTGCGGATGCTCCAGGGCGAGCGGCGTGCTGAGCGCTGCCGAGGGAGCACGAGCTCCCTGCCTGACGAGAGCCTGCCAAAAAGGATGGGTAATGCTTGGGCTCTGCTCGCCTTCTCCTCAGGGAGGGCATTAGTAATCTCCTTTTCCTCTGTGCAGTCACTGTTTTTCCATAGAACTTGCAGTTACAGCATGTCTTTGAAACCTCTTTATCAAATTTGTAGGGGGTGGGTTTGGATTATTTTCCCTTTTTAAATTTTTTTTTTAAAATTTTTTTTTAAGGTTTTCCAAAAGCTGATGGTGGAAGGAGGAAAGTAGAGGAGAAGTTGCCAGGTAGACAGATGTATGCCTTTTTCCTTTACAAAGGAACATTCTTGCTGTGCTTGATTTTGGGGGCCTGGAGCCATGATCTTCACATAGTCAGGATTGGGAATACTATTCACTATTGGCAGGCACAACGGGTAGAATGACACAAATCCCAAAGATAATATTAAAATGCCATAAAGTTCAGTAAGATGTGCATTTCATTTTTAACTCTTCTTTAGTTTTGCTAGTGATAATGTGGTAGGGTTTTGTTGTTGTTGGGGTTTTTTAAATTATTTTTTTGCCTAATAAATTTTAGAAAAACTTTTACCTTTTTTCCTCATCACTTATTTTTTTCTCTTCTATCACCTACTTCTGTAGTCATCACCTTTCATCACTTGTAGTCATCATAATTTTCCCAAAACCACTACAATTCCAGTCAGACAGAAAAATAAATCACATATTCTATTATTATTATCAAATAGATTAGATCCTTCAATAGCTCCTGATCAAGTGCAACTTTGTGCTTTTGCCTAAATTCTTGCAATTTCAGAGAAAAAAGAATAAGCCAGCAACCATAAAAGATGAAAAGTATTCTACTAACAGCCTGTATTTAGAGTACACATGAAATGAATTTTATGAGGGAAATGGAAAAACACTGCTCTCTGTTATGCAGCTGCTGGTGAATTCTGGGGTGCTTTTGTCACCCCCATCCCCTGTGTCACATTCCAGCTGCTCTTGCTGCCTCCTAACCAGCGGTGCTCAGCAGGGTCTGTTTGCCACCCGTGTCACCTGAGAGCAAGCTGAGCCCTTGCCCAGAGCTCCCCGGGGTTTTGGGCTTACAGGAGAAGGCCTTGGTGCTGCAGCCATAAATAATGCTGCACAGAAGGGAGCAAAGGGACTCCTGCTTGCAGATTAATGGACTCTCTGCAGAAAACTGGGAAAAGAGCCTTGAAGCTCTGTGTGTTCATGCTGGCCAGCCAGAGAGGGAGGACTTGCAGGAGAAGGAGCAGGAGAAGTCCCAGTGTGGCTGCAGAGCACGGCCCGAGAGGATCACGGTGCTGAGGCGCTGCTTTGCTGAGCACCTCTCTTGCCCCTCTCCCTGGGCTTTTAGCCATGGTCTGCCAGAACACTGAATTACTTTCATATCAATGACTGCATCGTTATTTCCAGCATTATTATTGATGGAGCATTATCTTAAACTGTTTTTGCTGTGAAATGTGGTACCTGTCGAAGTTTCCACTTGGGGAAACTTCCACTTTCCCTTCTATAGCCATATGATTAAATATAGTTTAAAATAAAGAAATAATAACAAATACTTTTATCATGACATTAACTATAGAAATAGCAAGCAGCCCCCAACTTAAATCCCCCCAAAATTCACTAACAGGTCAGTGCTTTTCAGAAAGCACTTACTGTGAATCATCCTATGCACCTTCTATAAAAACACATTTCCAACACTTGAAATGCACTAAGAGTCTGTTTTAAAGATGTTATAGTCATGGCAGGCAGTCTGCACTGCAAACTCCTGTCCTCTTGCTCCAGTGAAGCACGGCCCATTTGTGTTACCACATGTTGAGAGTAGCTGCATCGGTCTCTGTGCAAAAATCAAATGCTCAGGAGGTGAGGCAGCAAAATGCTTGCTTTGAACATGGCTTTTGGCTAAAATCAAAATATAAGGGTCTGACCCTAAAGCTATATGCCAGGAATGTGTGAGCATGATACATCTATTACTTGCATCAACTTTACACCAGGGCAGGACAATCAATTTCAATTGAATACTTGTGATTTATGTCACTGGTTATTAGGTGAATATTAGGCTCAGTTCTGTGGTAAACAGTGAATTTGCATGCCCTGGAGAGGTGATACAAAAAGAATATGAATGACCAGGAGGAAAAAAAAATTTTTTTAGAGTTCTGTCCACAGCTTTACTTATACTAATGTTTTTCCTACAGAAACACATGCAAAACACTTTGTCTGACATATTTTTAGGTGTAATCAGAATGGGAAAAGAAAATAAACTCTGTGAGAAACTGAAAATTCAGTCCTAAATTCGGGAAACTTTGGCATATTGCATGAAATTCCAGGATTTCCCATTGCTGTAATACATAGATTCCAAATATACAAATGTATACAATACATACCAGTTCCAGAGTTTCTGTTTGCTGTGACATGCAGCCTGTGTTAACCCCCTCACCCCTCTCATTAAGTGTGAGCTCCATAATTATTGCTAGCAGCATATCAAATGTGAACTACATTTGATTTTAAGTTCAAATGTAAGCTTTTATAAGCCATAACCAATACAATCACACAGAGATGTATGTCTTATGCAGAAAGCATATTAAATCTGTATTTTTAACATATAAGCAGGACATAAGAGAATTTCTAAGTATTTGAGTGGAAAGTAAAAAAGCACAGAGATATCACTTAGGTTGGCATAATACAGAGACATTTTGAAGTGAAAGAAAAGGTTACATGGAGAACATGAAAGGTTACAGAGACACAGTAGAGATTTAAATATTTTAAGTCTTTTAATGCTTTCACTAATAATGAAAAAAGCAAGTTGAAGCATTCCTGTTTAGTATTAGAGTGAGTAGCTAAAGATATTCCTTAAAAATACCTTTGCTACTAAAGATACTTAATTTACTGTCCAGGATTCTGGTGACAGCATGAAGAGAGGAGAGACTCATTTTTCATTACTGATTGTTAATTCAGTAAAGTATTTGTTCTGTGTATTTTAATATATGCTAAAGGGGCAAACAAATAAGACAGGCATTTGCATAATGTCAGATATTCACAAAACCTCCAATACTACATTAGCTAGTGTTTAGGAAAACCCTTATTCTTTTCTGAAATAAGAACTGCTGAATATATATTAGTTGTTGAACAACATAAATTAGTACTCTTAACAATCCATTTCTAAAGTATTATTTTCCTGCCTGCTAAAAGTAACCCCTTGGGATTTTATTTTAAATAGAACAAACTTTCAAGTCAGAAAGACTGGTAGAAACCTAAAGCAAGTTTAGAGCAAGGTTTCTCTTGATTCATAGTACAAGTACACAGTTAGTATAATATTTAAGAATGACAGTGCTGTCTTTCAGTACTGCTGCCCATAATACTTGGGAAATATATCCTTTCAGAATGTGAAGGCATATCCTCTGCAAAGTACCCAGATAAATCAGTTCACCCCTGGCTGTAACTAAACGCTGTCTAGTGACTTGTGATCGACAGGGCTTTACCCTCTGACAGCCAGATTCATTGTTGGGACAGCAACCAATCGTCGGGTTTGACGACATGAGCCTAATCAAAGTTGGAGTATAAAAAGCCCCCTTGGAATATATAAGGTACACCAGTGTGGCAAGCTGTCTCTCAGATTGCATTTGCTTTCACGGATCTGTTTAGTACTGAAAGGGAAAGGGGGAGGGGGAAAAAAAAGAAGGGAAAAGTGCTGCACTGAATGTGAGATCATGCAAAAGCTAGCGCTCTATGCTTCTATTTACCTGTTCATGCTGATTTCAGTTGATCCGGTGGCTCTTGATGACAGTAGTCAGCCCACAGAGAACGCTGAAAAGGACGGACTGTGCAATGCTTGTACGTGGAGACAGAATACAAAATCTTCCAGAATAGAAGCCATAAAAATTCAAATCCTCAGCAAACTGCGTCTGGAACAAGCTCCTAACATTAGCAGGGATGTTATTAAACAACTTTTACCCAAGGCTCCTCCACTGCAGGAACTGATTGATCAGTATGATGTGCAGAGAGATGACAGTAGCGATGGCTCTTTGGAAGATGATGACTATCATGCCACCACCGAAACGATTATCACAATGCCTACAGAGTGTAAGTAACCCTGCTTCTTTCACCTCCCACTGCCCCTCCGAGAGAGTTGTCTCCCTGCTGTAGAGCCACACAACTCCTCCTCAGGCTCTCCCAACAGGCTGCTGGCTGAAGTCTGCTGGAGGGAGGGAGAAGAGCGTTATTTCTAAAGAATTTGAGCCAGGTTCAAATGACCGTGTGGCGATCCTTTGTTTTACTGTTTGGTTTTCAGCTCCTTATAATGTGTGTGCCCCTAGCACTTAGGATTTACCCATTGCCTTAGAAAGCAAAGGGAGATCTGCAGTTTAGTGAACTTCGTTATCTGCAGCACTCGGGGCATTTCCTCTTGCAAATATAAAGTACAAGTGCAGATAATGAGAGAACTATATTTTTGTGAGGGAGGTTTCACTGGCCAGTATTTTTGGAAGCAATAGAAATCAACAGAAATGCAGCTTAGAGCACTACACCTACCTAACTGCAACATGCTACAGCAAGTGCAAGTAGAGAGTTAAATTCTTGCCTCTTTGCTGATCCCATAAACTAGCACCACCCACCTCAGAGTTAAAACTATATATTTAAAGCAAATATGTGTGTAACAGATTAAATGCAAAAATGTCCGTGCTATAGCAATCAGCTCACGTAACCGTGCCAAGGAAGAATGAAGGCATTTACTGAATGAGCAGATTCTGAGTTATCTTTTGAGTGCTAAACATCTGCTATGGCTCCTATCAAGTATCTTTTGCACAGTTAATACTGTAGTATCTTATGTTCTTCATCAGCTAAAGTATTTGACTATGGCAGCTGTTTTTTAAAATAACACTTATGAATATGATGTCAAAAAGGAAAAATATGACAGGACATATAAGGCATGTTAGCAGTTACAGATATCGTTATGATATGCAGACGAGAATTATATCAGCTGCTCTCACCAGCTAAAAATGAGCCCAGAGATGAAAAAGTAAATTTTTCACTGAAATTTTTCAACTTAGTAATTATTAAGATGGGCACTTAATAACATGATTTTACTGCAGCCTTATCACAAAGCTGAGGTCTGCCTGCACTTTTATTCCAGATTTTTATGTTCAAGGGCTTATAACCATTTTTAATCAAACTGCTACATAGTTACAGTGACTGAAAAAAAGTCACTGTATTTCATTACTCTGTGTTCATTTCCTACCTCTTATAAAAAGCCCATGAGCTATTTTAAATGCACTAAAGAGACAGGTATCTTAAGTGATGAGATTTATGAACGCTAAAGCCCTGCACCATTTAGGATTAGTACTACCCATTTTATCCTGGCATGGAAAGATATTGCCATGACTAGGTATGACAGCTGCATGGTAGGCTACAGGAAGGAGGAACGCAGTGCTGCACGTGACTTTCCTCTAATATTATTCAAATGAAAACAAAATGATCCTTATATTAATCCCCTTAATTATTTTCTTCCCACTGAGAAAATAAATGTAAGTGTTTGTGCAGTTTGCCCAGGGCTGTATGGTCTGCAGCAGGCTGAGGGTTTGGAGTAAATTAGAAATAGCTGGATCACCACACACGTGTTGAGTCAGCTTATGCAAAGCTGCTATTCTGCATGCTTTATGAAGGTCCTCAGGAGGTGACTGGCAAAAGTGAATTGATAGTAGGTGATAGAATAATAATTTTGTTGACATCCACTAAAATTGCAGTAGAGTGTAAACCACAGAAAATGAATTAAATTAAATCCACTTTGTTACTGGTACTCTTTATAACATTATGTAATATTTTCTATACAGTCTGAAAAAAATTAGTCAGGTTTATATACGCATTTTTTCTTGTTCCCTGTTCAGTAATCTGTTCTTTCCATTCATTTATAGCTGATTTTCTTGTACAAATGGAGGGAAAACCAAAATGTTGCTTCTTTAAGTTTAGCTCTAAAATACAATATAACAAAGTAGTAAAAGCACAATTGTGGATATACTTGAGGCAAGTCCAAAAACCTACAACGGTGTTTGTGCAGATCCTGAGACTTATTAAACCCATGAAAGATGGTACAAGATACACTGGAATTCGATCTTTGAAACTTGACATGAACCCAGGCACCGGTATTTGGCAGAGTATTGATGTGAAGACAGTGTTGCAAAACTGGCTCAAACAGCCTGAATCCAATTTAGGCATCGAAATAAAAGCTTTTGATGAGAACGGACGGAATCTTGCTGTAACTTTCCCAGGACCGGGGGAAGATGGATTGGTAAGTCTATTTAGAAAATCCCATTTGATTGAAAAGCATTTAAGTTCTGTTTTAAGGATAAAATGGATGCATTGTTTAGGGAATGGAAGATAAAAGTTCTGGGTATTCAATTCATTCATTCTTTGCTCTGTGATTATGCCAGAAATCAATAGCTTTCCTCTGCCTCCATTTCCCTATTTAAAAAACTCAGAGAAATTGCAGTATTTCAGAGAGACATTGCGAGGCAGTAACTAGAAAAGGTTTTGGCAATTACTGAGAGATGATACTATAATAGTAACATTGTTTTCAATTTTGAGAGCAAATAATAAGAAGAACAATAATAATAAGAACTTCTTAATAAGAAGTTATTTCACTTAATATTAAAAAACAGTCTTTAGATTCTTTCACTGGCTAGGAAAGATGCTTCCAATATTGAGAAGTCAAGGGAGTTCCTACATACTCTCTATGTGTGTATTTTCTATTAACAATAAAAAAAATTGTTTCTTTATGAAGGTAAGAACAGATCTTCATAATGTTAAGATCTTCACCTTTCGTTATTTGGTAGAGTGTATCATTCTATCTATTAGAAATATCTGAATAGAGAAATTCTGCTTGATACAATAATCGAGACATGACAAGAAAGAGCACAAAATAACTATCTGGTTTGCTTTTATAAAAATAGATGAAAAAATTACATCTGAAGTGCACCTACAATTACACCTGAAGTAAACCTAAAGCGAAACTACAGCACTTCCCTTGCTATTTGTTTCTGTTAATCACAAATCATCTACAACCTATACAAATTTCTGAACTTATCACAACCAAGTGATACCTCCTTTTGAATGAAGAATATTATTCTGCTTTTACTTCTATGTAATAGATTAATCTGTTGATCACAGAAACACAGAAATATTTAGGTTGGAAATAAAACATTGTGTCCAACCATATTTATGCAACATTTAACTTCGCAGCAGTATAATATAATTTAAAAGTGCTTAAAAGGAAAACTCTGTGATATCTTGATTGTACATTCAATATAAATGTGGATCTCGTGTATTTGAAACAGGCCAGCTGGATATCATGATCAGGCATGTCCTTACCACCTCCATCCATTCAAATGATGATACATACATGGCTATCATCATCTATAAATAAACATTTCAGCGGCAGAGAAGGGGTAGAGGGACAGCTGATAACAGGAGAGGAAATCTCTCTTCCCTCCAGCTCCTCTCCAGCAGCTCCCCTCCCGGTACAGGGGTGCCCCTCCCATCAAACACCTCCCCATGTAATTTACCTTTGGAAAGGGCACTTCCAGCAGCTCCACAGCTCACAAGTATCTGGGGAGAGGGAAACCTGTGTAACAAAGTCAGCTGGGCTGTAACTCCTGAAGAATGGTCTTCAAGGGATGGACCCAGCAGTGCCAAACCAACACATGGGGCAGAAATCAGTGTGTGGAAGGGAGAAACTTTGGGAACTTTTTCAGACTCACGATCGTGAAGGTTGCAATTTCCTTCTAGTGTCAGTTGGTGACTGTGGAAACACACCTTCAGTAGGAGGCATGTGGCTCAGAGATCTGCCAAAAGTACATTCCTGGCCACAGGACTCTTCCAGGAGTCAAAATACTTAGCTGCCCCTCCAAATTCATTCAGTCATAGTGTCATTCGAGCATGGCAGCCATAGAGGAGCAACTTTTGTCCTCCTTGGTCTGGACAAAGATCTTTCTTTGATATCCAGAAAGCCTGAATTCAATATGATTTTAATTAAGGGAATTTCGGAAGGACTCAAAAAAAGCTCTTACAGAGTTTAAAGCAAGCAAGCAAGCAAACAAACAAACTCCACATCAAAATAAAAATCTGCTCTTATAGCAGTTAAAAGATACTAGCACTGAGACAATGGTAATTTCAGAGACAAATTCTCAGGTCTTAAAGCTCTATGTAGAGAAACAGCAGGGAAATACAGAGCTATAAAAGAACTATAAAATAACTATAAAAGAACTGTAGGTCAAATTCTGTTTGCAAACTTAATTTCAGAATCTGAAGTACTGTTTGCATGTTTTTAGTGAACTTGGGCTTACCTCTGAAATTATCCCAATTCCTTCTCCTCTTCTCACAGAACCCATTTTTAGAGGTCAGAGTTACAGACACACCAAAACGGTCCCGCAGAGATTTCGGTCTCGACTGTGACGAGCACTCGACAGAATCCCGATGTTGCCGCTACCCGCTGACGGTGGATTTCGAAGCTTTCGGATGGGATTGGATTATCGCTCCTAAAAGATACAAAGCCAACTATTGCTCCGGGGAATGTGAATTTGTGTTTTTACAAAAGTACCCCCACACCCACCTCGTGCACCAAGCCAACCCCAGGGGCTCGGCAGGCCCTTGCTGCACGCCCACCAAGATGTCCCCCATCAATATGCTGTACTTCAACGGCAAGGAACAAATCATCTACGGCAAGATACCGGCCATGGTTGTAGATCGCTGCGGGTGCTCATGAGATCCTCGTCGGATCCGCCGCTTCACAAATTGTGGAAGCTACCAAAAAAAAAAAAAAAAAAAAAGAAAGAAAAAAACCAGAAAAAAAAAAAAAAAGAGAAAAAATAGAAAAAGTTGTACCCCCTCACCAGTCTTTCAAACTGTGAAGTTACGTACACAAGGCATTGCCGACCTCCTGTGTGCCACCAGCACCAGCTACAGAACGTGAACTAAGGGACAATGTAATTACCTGATGGCTGCTCGTAAGCCAGCAAAAGAGAAAAGCTACAATCAAAATCACCGGATTTAATCCACCAAGTTCTTACATTATGAGGGAATCAATATTCAGTCATTTGGATGCAAATTTATGTGCAGATTTCAGTACACATTGGTAATCAAAGGCAAGCTCCTTCTCACCTGAGGACAGAAGGCTTTTAGGTTCTTTTCTTCACAGCTTCATTTATTATCATATTTACAGGAACATATATACTGGTAACATATACGCCACTACACAATACCACCAGATTCATCCTTAAACACTTGAATATATAGTGCATACTTGTGAAATGTATCAGATGAAATTCCACATAAATGGACAAACCCTGAAATTAGGGATGGCATAGTGTATTTAGCGTGTTTCCATTCCTTTTTCTCATTAGTATGTTAGTAATCAATGGCAATGGTGCTACGTAAGCAGAGTAAACAGAAAGATAGTTATATAAGTGAAAGAATTTAGGCTTAATAATGAATTTGCCCTATCCTCAGGTACACTATTCAACATTCGCAAGAAATAGATATTTTTTAAATTAAAAGGAATAGTTTTCTAGCCATAGAAAAAACAGAAGGCAGCAGAGAAATCCAACATTAAAATTGCAGTCCCACATTTTAACCTGCCTTGCAACATTACCGTTTGCACTATGGTAAACCAATGCAAATAGTTGGTTGCTACAGATATTGTTTAAAAACCACTTTGATATATACTGACTTGTGTAATATGTATGCATCAATATTTTGTAAATAAATGTTTATTTTTTAATCACTGTTGGTATATGTTCATCACAAGAAAAGAATGACTTTAACCTGTACTTTAGTTTAATAAACAAACATCAATATTCTCTTCATAATACAATTTTCTGGATTTTAACACACATAATATGTAGGAACAATGCAACAAAGTAAACCATATGTTAAGAATTATTCTACATTTTATATGTTTTTTACATTGGTAGAGCCATCTAGGATAAATGATGGCTGTTGACATGTTTATAAGGTTCTTTGGGTTACTGTTTTTATGGTCATTTTGATCCACAACTGAATTTCCATATTTTGAATGTTATGTTCATAAATAATGATGAAACCAAAAAAGATTGCTATTAAATGCATTTTATTATATTTAAAAGTTTGCAGCAAAGTATTTTCTGTATTTGAGTAAACATAGTACATGGATTTCCACACAAATTCTGTACATTTCCTTATAGTTAAAAAATGTTAATTGAAATTAAAAAGATCTATTTACTATAAAGTCCATTTTATTTCACATGTGAAATAGAACTGGTAAACCAAGTGTTTGTTAAGACAACACAATCACTGTTAAAACACCTTCATGTTAGTATGATGCACGTTTTTGTTATATTCCAGAATTCAGTTTTGAATTTTCCTTTGTGTAAAACCACCCTAAAACTGCAAAACTGCATTTCTTTCCCTTCCTCTTTTATATATTTTCTGCCTTGGTGGTAAATATTTTGTATTGAGTTTTTTTTACTTTTTTTAAAAACTTGTATGTAAGGACATTAAAACTTAAAGTTTGAGCTATGCGGTTTGAAATTTAAAAGCAAACAGATTTTCTGCAATTTCTTTTGAATGATTAGGATTTCTGCTAAAGCTGTGTCCGAGCATCAAGCAGATGTTCAGCTTCTCCCGATGCAGTTCACCAGAGCAGGTCCCTGGGGCCCTTAAATACACTTTCAATTTAGTTTCCCACAAAACACCATCAGACTAAATAAAAATCTAAAAATTTTTGGAGTACAGACTCTCGGTAAAGCCACAAGAATTTAAAGTACAACACAATTCTCCTCCTAACCAAAGTTACAGAATTAAGGGAGAAATCCTCTGTTTGTTGAAGCCAATGGCAAGACTTCCACTGGTTTTAATGGAGACCAGCATTTTGCCCTTTGACTTTTAACTCGTGACATTCAGGCACCAAGCAGTGCCATCATGCTCATGTGAACTATCAATAGCATCCCCTCGAGTGAGACTCTTAAACCATTCAGAGACTTCCAATTAACTTCCATATACCCTGAAGTTAAACATTCACTGCTTTAATTGGACCAGTTCATATAGCAACAGCTGCAGAGATGCAGCAGAGTGGATTTTGTAGTTGATAGGGAACAAAACATACTCCCAGTCTGCACCAAAGTCCAGTTACAACACCTGCAGGATTATTTTTACTCATGATAGGTAAAGTAAACCTAATGCAAATTCATTTACACCTACGCAAGTGACATCATTGGCTGCCTGGTAATAACTGTACCCTGCACAAAGGCAGTGTAAAAGCAATGGAATTTTTTATTCCTGGAATCAATGAAAACAAAATTAAACCAAGAAAACAAGTAGTAGGAATTCAAAAAAGTATCTACTCCAACCAGCATCCCATCTTAACACTCAGACAAATTTTATTCCATGTAAATTTTATGCAGTATGCATCTTGTATATTTTGCCAAACTTAAAATTATCATAGAGCAATTATGCCTCCCATGATTTAATAATGACCTTACAGATAAGTGGCTACTCATGGAACATGCTGTGGGCTTTGATCTTGTTGATTTTAGCTGCTGAACAGTTCATTATTAATGTGTTTATTGACAATCAATTTAAAATGTCAATGATTCCTTCTGTTCTTATAATCACATCCTTATATTTACAAGGCTCAGATCTGAGAGACTTCAGCAGCATTTGTGAATTCTTTGTATGCTCTCAAACCTCACTGTTCAGCTGTGTATTCAGAATAATGAAAATAGCCAATGAGGGATGGTGTGTGAGACACAGCATCCTTTCCTTGCCTGGCATCCTAAGAATCCTGACAGGAATGAACCAGGCAGAATCCAGCTTTCTAAGGCAGTGTCCAAGTGTCCCAAGATGCACGTGCACATCGGCAGTAGGGCAGTCCCTCATCTCTAAACTGCTTCAGTTCTTCCTCTTGGCTCTACTGCCCAGTCCCTTCCCACCCAACATGAGCCAGTCCTTTTCTAGCCCTGTTCCACTCCTACCTCCTACCCAGCTTCAGTTACACTCTAACTTAAATAGCATTTCCCATCCCATCCCAGCCCATGTCCATCCCCAGCACACCCCAGACTCTTGCCCTATGGCCCCTTTTGCAGGGGGAACAGCCCCCCTGCAGTACTGCCCTCCTGTCCCTTAAGCAGACCCAGTGCATCCTGCTTCTGCTGGAATCTGCGGTTAGGGGAGAAACTTTCCCATTTCTGTGGAGAAGAAGCCCGTGGGGAATTTAACAGCTGAACACAGAAGTTGTCACCACTAAGCATAAATGCACTGCAATTTTTCACAGATGGACTGTTCTGCTAAATATGTGCAGATTTCAAATGAAGAACTAAAGGCCAAATCCATTCATAGCTTTAGGTAGCTTTTCCTCAGTTCTGTGGAGTCTAGGTTTGGGGTTTGTGGTTGTTCTTTGGGGGTTTGGGGTTTTTTAAAGGGGTTTTTTTTGGTGGTTTCTTTTTTAATCGGATCTTGGATACAAATGACCTATTTTGGCTAAACGTCTCAAAAAATAAATCTGCATGAGATTAGGTTTGGACAGCTCAGTCCAGTCAGATAGATTTTGTTAAAGCTGCAGTAAAACATAGCAGGTTATTATAATCTGGAGTACTGGATGGACAAACATAATAACCAAAATATCCCACCTCAACTTATAAATTTAGTACATTTCAATAAAAAAAGAATGTTAGGAAACAGTACCTTATGGGAGGCACAAGCTAGAAGCTTTACAAACAATGCTGTGCCTTTGTAACTCAGCAAAATTGTCAGGAAGAACCTTAGCAGCGTGTTTTAACCGACTCAAGTTAGCCCTGTGCTTTTACTTTAGCTTCCTCTCAACAATTTTAACTGCAGCAAGTAGATATCAATACATTGATTTAACATCAGCAATGAAACCAGTAATGCAACTGCATCTGCTTTTCTGTCAAGTCTTCCCCTGCAAGAAGTAAGACTATAACTCTGGCTTGAAATGCAAGCGTAACATGTTTGAATCCATAAAAATAAGATGTTAACAAACTCTGGAAAAACTAAAGCTCCAATTCTCCTATTTTTTTTATAAAAGCCCTGATAAAATCCAAAGGAAAAAGTTAGGGCTACAGGCCAACATCTGAATTTGAATAGGCAAGAAGTACAGCTCTGTTCACTCTTGGCCACTTAAATAATCTCCAAAAAAAGTGATAGCATTAACATCTGTTGTAGCAATCTTGCAAAACAAAAAGAAATTGAGAAGTGCAAATGTATAGCTCATTCAACAGTGAATGACTCCAATTAATTATTAGGTGTACTGGTAAATTAAACAAAACTATTCTCTTTGTTGGCTAGACAGGGTGAATTTGAGGGATAAAGAACAACTACAGTGAGTATGAAATGAAATCTGTGTTTTTATTGCTCCAGAATATAGATGAGAATCAGTCATGAAGCCCTCTGTAGATGAGGTGTCAGAGCAGCAACAAGCTTTGCAGCATTTTGGGTTTAAATCTGGCTGATTTTCACCAGCCTTAGCCACTAAGGCTCTCTGAGGCGACAAGAAAGATTGATCCTTTTCTTTACAAGTGGACATAACTCTCACACTATACATGCTTTTAAAACAGTGTTTTCAGAAAATATAAAACAGCTTAGTGTCCAAGAGTCAGCTTGTGATCTTGAACCTGTGCTCTAAATCTAATTATGAATCAAAAGTAATCAATGGTCCTAAAAGCTGTTGAAATTTCTCCCCATAGAAATGCCTTTTACCTACAAGTCAATAATCAAGTTAGATTTGAAGCCTGTAACTTTTCCATTATATTTATCATACTACCTCTGTACAACTAAAGAGAATCCCTCAAGAGCTGAAAGTATTCAGCTCAAATGAATCCTACCAGTGGAAAGGCAGAGGAACTAGCCCTGGCTCAGCAGTGCCATTCCTGTTACTCCTGATGAGGCCTGTATGACCTTGGGTGAGATATTGTTAGGATCTCTGCTTAGGAAAGAATAAAAATGCTTGGTTTTGGCATTATGTTCCATGTTTCACCAGTAAAATTACCAGGAGCACTTAAAGGTTACAATGGTATGGGAAGAATACCTGGGAAAGCATTATGGAGGCATTACTTGGAAGACAGCTTGCACTGAACTTAGAAAAAAGCAGTTTGGGAGGCAGCTGCAACACAAACAGGACAATATACTGAAATCATGGTATAAAATGGTATAAACATGAAATCAAGGTGTAACAGTCATTGTAAAGCAGTCATGTGCTAACAGTGGTCTGCTTCTATGCATTTCAAGGAGCTGAGTACAATATAAAAAGTGAAATTTAAAGCAGTTAAATAATTTAAGGCATGAAACCAAAGCAGCAAGAAAGATTTTATCTTCCCAAATCCAGGATGATGCTGAAGGCATTTGCTAAACTTTTACTTCTTCTATCTTAAGAATGCTTAACCTGAAAAGGTTTGCTCTTTGACAAAATTAAAAGATGTTTTACAGCAAATCTAGTTAAAGTATAATCTGTTGCCTCATAATTTGAATATGTAGCAATCCAAAATATAATTACTCATAACTTGGCTAATACCTTGCAGCTAAGGTTCATGATTCATGCACTCTTTTTGCAGAAATCCTTATTAGTTTTTTATGTAGGAGAGGAGCAATTATCTTCCCAGCCAAGCCATAGTAGCAGGGAGTTAGAGCATTATTTCAGGGCACTCTGTGGCATCCAATTAGACATTCTTAAGCATCATACACAACAGCAGGAAGAGCAAAGATTTTCTTTACGCTTTTGCATCTGTGCATTTGAAGAGAAGGTCTATTCTGATTTCAGTCAAACAGCAATCTTCTCTCCTACTAACGTTTTCATCATCATTTTTCCCCGTTGTTATCCCTCAAATCTGGCAATGCTGACATACGAAGCAGCAAACTGAACACCTGGCTGTCACGCATTATGGCATCAGGTTGCAGCTTTGCCTCTTGCGCAGCGCCAGGTGGTCGGAGGAGTGGGAGGCACGTCAAACACATGCCTTAGGGCTGAGCTCAGCTGCCTACTGTATGCTGCTGTCATGTGGGGAAGCTCAGCCTAGGTGCTGGTCCAGGGGAAAATGCCCATTGCTTCGCTGCTGTAGGTGACACCTACCACAATGTGCTGCTGGCTGGCCAGAGCTCTCTGCTCGCTTGTGCTGCTCACCCACTGTGGGGTGGGACAACAAATCTCACAGGATTCTGGTCATGATCACTGTGTACCCAGAGGTACCAAAGAACATGGGTTATTTTGACAAACAGCAGCGTAACTTCATCATAACTGAGTCTTTTCCTTCTAGAAAAGAAATATTCTAAGAGCACCCTAAAGCTGGACTTTTCCCCAATGCAGAAGTGTTCCTCTCATCATATTATGACATGCAGCTGCAGCATCATTATGACTCCAACCTGCAGTCAGATCTCACAGACCTGAGTCCTCACAACACCTTGTATCAACAGTCACCAAAAAACTTGATAAATCAAACTAATATTATTTATTTAACCTGGTTTTTGCTACCATGGCAAATCCCATTTACAGTTACACCATTTGCCTGAGATAGAAAAGGCAGCTACTCAAAATATTCTCTTTTGAGGCCACTGTGTTATCTCTGAAATAGTCTCAGCATACTTGCCTTACCCTTTTTTTTTTATAGTTTGTGACTTATTTACTAATACATTATTTTGTACTGCTATATTTTCAGTTCTCCAATACTTTACCAAAGCTGGGAATACTACTAAAACGTCCTCACAGAATTTTCCTCTGTTTTCTAGGAGAATTTTACTCTTCTTGCTCCCAAAAAACTGTCTCAACTTTTCTTTTTAACCAATGCTGATCTAGTCTCAAGCTCTAGTTACCACAAAATTATAAACCCAAAGCTGACTATCACCTTAGGGATTAATTTACTGATTTGTATTTCAAAATTGCAGTCTTATGAACATTTAAAAAAATTAGAAAAGGTATTTTTCAATAAATGCACTTTTCCATCTTAACCATCATTTTTAGCAGGGTATTGCTCTGGAAACAGATCCTACACCAAGTGGTGCCTTTTACCACAACTTCCTTTTCATCACAGTGATACCCCTAAAGCCTTGCTTTTATCAGTGTACTTGTGTGAAGACTACTGGCCTTAAAATGCTTCAGAACCTTGACTGCCCACTTCTTTACACTGACAGCACTTGTAAAAGACCTCATCTGAACAGAGCTGTAGTAATTGCTACTGCCACACGAACACAAACGACAATCCTCACGGATAAAACAAGTCATGTCTATAGAGAAGGCACAACACAATCCTCAGCACCCATTGTTTGTGTTGGACATGGCTAAACTTCAGGTCTTCAGTTGAAAAACAACTGAAAACTGGTTCCACAAATTTCTCTTGACTGTGATTAAGAAGGAGCTTAGTTACAACAAAATGCAATTACTCAGTTTTGGCCACGCAGCCTTCATGAGGCTTTTCCAGATCCGCTCCCACGGACCCTAATTCTAGTTTGGAAGCCAATTGTTCCTTGGCAGCGTTGCCATGGATCTCACTCAGAGATTTAGCAACACATTCTCCACCAGCTTACAGCAAACACCAATGTCTGCAGCTCACCCACAGCTTGCTTATACCACAATTTGGAAGTTATCCATATTAGATCCTGCCCATTATACTGAGAGGGAGGGTGGAATGCTGTGCCACATGACACTGTGTTCTTGTACCTGTACCTGACACTGCATTTTCCCAACAAAAAGTGCCTAAACACAAATTCATACATAGAGATAAACATGCAGGAGGAATTAGGATTTTTCAGGCATTTGCAGAGCCACTGGGATCAAACTGATGTCCCCACCAAGGGAGATATCATGGGTATCTGTAATGTAACATCTAACCAGGAACAACAGAAAAAAAAAAATCCTTTTTAAAGGAAAACCTTCTTTAAAGAACTTGATGAAACTTCACAATTCCAGGTCAACATGGGGACTTTAACCACCCCCAGCTTTCCAGCTCCTGCTGGAAAAGCAGTGCAGCAGGACACCAGCAATCCTAGAGATTTCTGGAGGATGGTTGGGATGTGCAGCACAAGAGATTTTTCACTGGCACTGCTACTTACACCTCGGTAAGAATGTGATGACCCATGGTAACTGTTTTGTCCCAAGCCATTCTGTGATTCTGGGACTGACACAGTAGGAAAGGGAAATGAGGGAGGCAGAATAACAGAGGAGCACCTTTGGCAAAAATAAGGTTCTGTGGCATCAACATGAAAATCAGAATCAGGCACCTTGAATTGCCAATATTTTTGATTATTGCTACAACGATGATAGAAAAGTAAGTGTTTATTGGAACAGAAAAGCCCCTGATCCACTGGTTCCACTACTGCACTTTAAACTTGTGTTCCACAGAGAAATACATTTCAGTTTACTTTTCTCTTTGGGTTTTTTGTACGGGGAAGTATGGGGAATCCTTCTAAATTCTGTATTTCTTTTCTTCAGGATGAATGGACTCTCAAGCAATGGGAGAACTCTCCTGGTAAAGAACTACTACCAAATGTGGATAAATAATTAGATAGTACTTGGCATGATAGGAGAATGGTACAGCCTCATTCCCCAGAGGGGAGGAGGAATATTATTTTCATGCATTGCTCCAGTTAATCTTGAAATCAGTGGTGGAGATCATGAGACTCTCAAAAAGCATCCCAGCTCTGTGAGCTGTGTGAACTTCAGACAATAAAGAAAATTATGTAATTTTTTTGGTAAAAATAATTATGTTCTTTAATGATTTTTTTAAAAGTATTTAACCTTTTCCAATAATGCTTGATCAGCATGAATAATTGGAAGAATTATTGGCATTAATTCTAAAAAAAGTCACAGGAAATTTTCTTTTTTTCCCTCTGCCCAGATGGTCGTATTTAAGCAAACAGTAAAATAATGAATGAAAAAAACCCTTGGACTCAATAACAAAATCCTGGACTGGAATCTGAATTTCATGACCATTATTTTACAAGTGAGACAAAAGTCTTAAATTCCAGATTTCAGTTGTGCTAAAATACTCAAGCAATCTTTATTCTATACACGTGGAAAGAATGTAAGAGAATATTGCCATTGTGATGGTTTGCTTTAACACACTACAGAGATTATTACAATTAGAGGTATTTTATCCCAGGATATTTTTGGGAATACCAGGAAACCCACATGAGCAAATGGATGGAAATACAAACATTGATTTGGAGAGCTATTCAGAAACCAGGAGCCTAGATTTCTGGTTGGACTTTTTGTGTATGTATTCTTAGCCCCTTTTCCTTTGGTTATACCTGTTAACAACAAAGAAGTTCCACTCTCACTTAGGAAGACAGAGGAATTTGGCTGCTCAGAGGAAAATTTTTAGTTGGACATTTTGAATGCTTTTTTATATTTCACATATTTGTGTTTAAAGGACAATCTGACCGTGAATAAACCTTTAGGTGAGAAAGTGGCTTTAACACAGCTTTGACTTCAGCATTATTCCATAGTTTCATTCCTGCTTGAGAGTTCAACAGAGCAGGCTATAATTTATAGTAAATTACACTTAAGACTACAAAATTCTGACAGTTTTACTCCTGTGTTGTTCAATGCACAAAGTGACCCTATCATGAGGCTGTTGACCTGGCACCCTTGGGAAGTACAGCAGATTTTTCTCAGCTAATGCATGGCCTCACTCAGCAGGACAGGGCAGGCTTGCTCTAAAAAAGGGCAGCACAACAACCCCGTGTTCTTGTTAGCTGAACTAATGCTACACAAATGAAGAAATGAGAAAGACACATCAGCTGAAATAAATATAGGAAGAAAATTCTACCACGTGTTTGTCCCTTACAACTAACATTTGCACCAAAACTGTCTATCATACAGCAGAATGACTTCTCCTTAATCAAAACCATAATTAGCTGCGTATTTCAAAAATCTATTTTTCATATCGTTGTGAGCATGAACTCTGACTGCCACAGACTGGGACACACATGCACTCTCACAAAGGGATACCCTGTTGTCTTCTGTACCACTGCTCAAAAACCCCAGACTGTTGCCAGATGCTACAAGCAGACTTTATGGCTTGTAGTAATCATAGTAGAGCCACATGAATTACCATACAAAGAAACGTAATTTTAAAAAAAAAGCACAGATTATTTAAAAATATTAATCCCTTTATCAGCAGTTAATCTAAAAATTTCCCCATTGAGAACAAAAAAATATTAGATACACAGATTTTGATTAACTTACGGAATATTTTTAAATGACTTAACCAGAAAGTCCATCCTTCCTAAATGTGTATTGTAAATACAAATATAAATGCATATTGTATAAACAAATATGCATCACATACTTAGACAGCTTTATAGACACCTGGATAATCAGGGGATGGAACTAACAAAAATAACCTTAATGAAAAATTGAAGCACAAAAGAGCTTCTATATTCAGCTGAAGACTTCAGAATGAAATTAGGACAATCCTACACTAAGAGTACAGTCACTGAAAGATTTTTCCATTCTTCTTTTCAGGAAACCCTGTATAAAATGCTGAGATCTGGAAATGTACCTCTGGCTACGGTAGCTGTTCTTAACCCCACCAGTAGAGTTATGAAATTTGAAGCAGCAACCTTTGTGTTATCCTAATTCACACTTCAATTCCCAGCTATCTCCTAAAACAAAACTATGCAAAAGTCTACCTTCAAGTCTAAATCATAAAAACATTCAAAACTACCGTGACCATAGAACGGTGAAAGGTGGGTTAGAAGCTAATCCATGCTCCAGATTTGCTCTTTTTGGGGTGACTGTGACACTGGGGGGACACAAACAGCCTCATCTTCCTGCAATTTCTGGTAATACACCCAGTGCTTCCCTAAGTAATGTGATGAAAAGACTGCAACCCTCATTGCCCACCCCCTGAACTGCTAGGGGAAAAGGCAGAGAAAACTGGGAGGGAAGTTGAGCCTGTGAAGACGGGAGGGTAGAGGAAAGGTCTTTTTAGGATTTGTTTTTATTTCTCATTACCCTATCCTGATTTGATTGGTGATAAATTCAACTCATTTCCTCAAGTCCCATCTGTTTTGCCCATGACTGTGATAGGTGAGTGAGATCTCCCTGCCCTTATGCCAACCCATGAGCCTTTTATTGTATTTTCTCTCCCCTGTCCAGATGAAGGGATAGAATGAATTTGGTGGACACCCAGCATCCAGCCAGGGTAAACTTACCACAGGTATGCAACACACTCAGACTATTGAAAATTCTAGAGATATAAATATTAAATAATTTCTCAAATTCCTAATATGTTCTACTTAGAGCATATACTAGAATTGTGATCTTTGACTAGCTCTATACTCCTGGATTAAATTGGGCTCTTTACTGAGCCTAATTTAAATGTGCACACTCCTATAGCAGAAGGATCCTACATCACCAAATGCCTTTGAGAAAAAAATAAATTTCCTACTGAATGAGAAGCTTAGAATATCTTAAGCCTTTCAGTGAGGATAGACTAGTAATGGAAATACAGTTTGCTTTTGAAAGTACTATTCCAGAAGGTAAACTGACTTCAAGAGCAGTAGGAAACAAACACCCTGAAATATTTTTACCTCCTCCCTCCACCATCATTATAGTTTGCCACAACTTAACTATTCTGTATCAGTGTACAACTGGGACCCCAGCAGTGGAAGTCCAAGGTCCAACCAAGTAACCAGAAATAAATCATGGCAGGGCAAGCCCAGTACTGTACCTTGAAGTGCTACATCTACTCTGAGCACAGCTCTGCAAAGATTCCCCCAGGATATGCTGTTTCCAAACACTCCTCTGTGATTTGGATAAAAAGCTGCCAGGGTGTTTCCTCAGAGACTTCACATCAGCTCCAAAGAATGCTGTTGACACCTAATCTCACAGCATAGAGCGCCAGACATTTTCCAATCTGTCAGTTTCTCTGAAGCTCTTTGTCACCAGGTGATTACCACCCTATATTCAACTGGAAATTCAATTTTCATCCCTACAGCTAAAAACCTATCAGGTGATAAAAAACCAACTCCTTGCTTCAAGAACATGCTCAATGGCAGAGAATTAGTGTTACTCATCAAGAAGACAAACTGCTAACACTTCTTCAGTATAAAACATTACCAGAGAGCCATTCCAGAATAACCTCTGCACTCATCTGTTTTTAGGACAAAGTGTACATTAATTCTGGAAGAATTACTCCTTTCAAATGTAACATACAGAAGAAAGGGAAGAATATCTAGCAAATATGAATCATTCCTTGATGGGACAAAGATGGATAACACACCATCACCCACCATGACCTACCCTAAGAACAGTCAGGCATGTTTTTGGACAGTTGCCAGCTTCTTAGCCTTCTTCCAGGACCTTCACGCAGTGCTTGGTAATTCTTGCCTTTCCACAAAGACATACAATTTGTCTTATGTTGAGCACTGATGGACACTCAACAGTGATCTGCTGCTTTTAGTTCTTCTTTGTATAATACCTCTTGAAATTATTTTAACATGGTAATTTGGAAGAAGTTTGCATGGTTTTATCACTACACTCTTTGCATAATGAAAAAGGGACAGTAAAAAAAAACAAACCAAACTAAATCAGTTTTTAAATCACCAACAGAAAGAAGCAGCTTCCCAAAATAAAATTACTTGAAAGAGAATGCAATTCTGCTATATAAGTACAAAACTCAAGTAAATACAATTTTTCCTCATCCTTCCAAAAGCTTGTTGAAAACATGTAGAGGGGTAGGAAGCAGAAACTTTAAAGATTCTTTAAAGATCCATGTGTCCTTCTGAATCCTATTCCTGTAATGGCAAGCCTTCCTAGTGAAAGGAGACACCTGCTCTTCCATAGTGCACAGTTCCCCTATGGGCCATGAATAATCTGATATATTTCAGCAGTGGTTTTCATCCTTCTGAATCCAGTGGTAATCCTATTTAAAATATAGAATGGACTTTCCAAGGTAATAAATTATCTGTTATTAACATGATATGTTTTTTACAAGTTTAGCTTTACAAAATTAAGTACAGCTTTCTAGATACCTGGATAATTGGCTGGTTGCATTTTGATATCCTGCTTTCTCAGATTGACATTCTAATATTCAAGCAGAAACACAACTCAGACAAGGCAAGATAATATCCTGCACTCTAAAGATGATGTTTATATTTCATTTGTTCACATTGTTAGATGTTGAACCAAACATTTAGAAACAGCTAAGAAACTAAAAACATGGGTGGAAAGCTGAACTACATTATATATTTTGCACTTGAACAGCCATCTGTTTCCTAGGTCCAAAAGTGCAAAGCTAGAAGAAATATTTATTATTAAGAACCTCTCCTAGATATTTAAATCAAGTGGTTCTGTTCAAGTGTGCTTATGTAAGCTATACTGAATTTACAAGAGTAATCCTCAGCCAGTGATGTTTTTGCTTTCTTGCTTTTCTTCTAGACTCAGGAACATTACAATCCCTGCTGTGCAGGTTTGTATAAGGCTTATACATGCTCAACCATAAAAACAGATGTTCTGAATGTAAGGAAGTACAAAAAACCTGAAAACCCAAGTCAACATAATGATCTCACCAAAACTGAACACCTTTAGCATGAACCTAGTGAAGCCAAGAAATTCAGTTTGAAAAAAAAATTATTGCTAATTTTATAATCAGCTTTAGTCTAGCAATTGTCCCAATCTGTCCTATATTAGGGGCAGCACCTCTGCTGCAAGTTTATGCAGCATATTCACCAGAATCCCAGTGCTGTAAGAGCAATACCAGAATACAATCATGAGCTGCTATCACATTGCCCTGGTGGGTCATCCACTGCCAAACTCCACTTGACACATGGGAGAGCAGCAGCACCTACAAACTCAGGGGTAAGGCCTTCTATAGCTTTAGCTCAGAGTTTTAAATGGGTTTAAAAAGATTACCTGAAAACTCAGTCAGCAGCCCAGAGCACTTTAGAGGGGATTCCACAAATATATGTAATAATATATTATTTACAAATATAAAAATAAATAATGTATTATTTACAAATAAAAAAAAGTAATTCCAGTTTTACAAAGCTTTTTGAAAAGTCTGTTTGATAAGTTTTAGCATTATTTTATATAGCTATGCTCATTTCAACCCCACTGAACTGATAATAAAAATCACTCAATATCATTGTCTTTCAGCTGTAGTTCTAGCTGAAATATTAAGCTATCACATAACAGTGGCAGCTCTTCAGCAGAGCAAGAATGTTTTGCACCTGTTTATGAATGTATTTAGGCATTATTCATTATTACCTTGACTCCACATCTGATTAAATACATTCATGCAGGACTCACTTTCCTTTATGTCTGCTTCAATGCCCTGTTACATTCTTAGGTGTTCACTTTGTAAATGACAGGGAACCACCAAAGGCCCTTGCCATTTTGTTTTCTTGCATCAGTGTGGTGGGTTGATCCTGGCTGGATGACAGGTGCCCACAAAATCTGCTCTATCACTCCCCTCCTCATCTGGACAGGGGAAAGAAAATGTAATACAAAATATACTTAAAGGTTCACCTTCTGAAAGGCAGGAAGAACTCACTCACCCATCATCACTGCAGGCAAAATAGACAGGACTTGAGGAAGTGAGCTGAATTTATCTCCACTCAAATCAGAGCAGGACACTGCAGCATCCCCACTACCAAGACCTTGCCATGCAAACCCAGTCTTCTGTGATTTAAAAAACCAACCCCTAACATGTCTTTATTTAACATTTCCTTGAAGATCTTTGAAGCCACCCATCTGCTGACCTACATCAAACACATACAAGCAAACTTCTCTTGGCTGCCCCTTTCCAACAGAAACCTCATCTCTGAGGATTGTCTTCTGCTAGTGGTATTACTCCTCAGTGTCAGTAACTTACACCAAGCATCATTCCAAGTACAGGCATGAAAGCAAAGGATGGTTTTACTTCTGCCAACACCGACCAATCCCTCTTCTCATTCTCAGTATCACAATTGCTCTAGGAGTTTGAATCAGGCTTGGGCTGTTTTGACAGAGTTACATAACTTGGGAATTGAAATCAAAAGTACAAACCAAACATGGTGACAAAATTTAGCTATTTTAGAGCGAGGATATGATGTAAGGAACTACTAGGAAAATTTAAAACTGATATAGTTCCTTTGACAAGCTTCGTCCAAAATATTGACATCACTGCTAAAACAAAAAAATATGAGAGGTTATTTGAGGAGCCAATTGGACCATAAGGAAAATGTAGGAATTTCACCACCCCAAGATTCTGATCAATTCCAGTCAGCATTTACCAACTACGATCAATCTATTTTCCTTTAAATTGTCAGAATATTGCCTGTTCTTAAGGGAAGTACTAAGGAAAAAACCTAAATAATTTATAGAAGAATAGGTCTTGAAAATGTTTTCCCCACACTGATCTGTATAAACTGCACATTTGCAATATGCCTGCAATTAGATTTCCTTGGCAGGAATATTCCTTTGGGTGTTGATTATACCTATTTTGCCCTTCCTATTGCTTTATAAGGGCAGCAGAGCATTAACTGCACATCAGGAGGGTTGGCTGCCTGGTTGTTTTGTTTTTAACAAGACAGACTTTTTTTAGACTTCAGAGTTTTTAGCCTATCTTTCTTCAGCTAATTTGGATGATGGGGCAGGGTGGGTGACAGAGCAAGGATCATTGCAAATATACACAAATTTACTTTGAAGGTATATACATTTTTAAGCATAAATGAAATTTATTCCCCACAGGCTCTCATCTAATGGGTTTCAAAGGCATTCTACATTGAGCTTCAGACAAAACAGTGCAATTGGAAGACTGAAGAGAGCAGACTACAATCCTTCCTACAGTTCTGCATCAACAGGTAAAAATTTCATGTGTAGATCTGATTCTAAACAGCAACACCCAAAAAACTCCCAGGAAGTGCTGAAGGGAAGCAGCATGGACTATCCGAGCCTCAGAGGAACAGGACTTTAACACATTCCTTGTTATTTGATAGCTAGTCTTAATATAGTTAGAAGAGTCAGAAACAGATGAATGCTGACTTTATCAAGACAGGCTTGGTAAAACGTATTACTTTTATGGAGTAGGCAAAATACATGGAAGGCATGAAAAAGTTCTAGGAAAAAATGAAAATTAATTTTTCTCTACATTGAAACACAAAAAACTTTCCACATAGCAAGCACAAAATTTAGCATGGTTCAGAATAAAACAGGGGCTTTGAGGGGGAAAAAAAGAGAAATAATTTGATTACACTGAAAGATTTAAACTGTCTTTTACAGAGAACATACCTAAATCTTATCACAACACAGGATATAAGATATTTTCCACAGGATCCTTTCCTTAACATCTCTTCCATTTGAGGCAATAGCCATACAGAAGACTCTGCTGATCTAAAATTCCCAGTAGTGGGTAGGTGGTTTCTCAGTCCAGTGACACAACAGACATGTGAGAGAATCCTCAGAGACTGCCAGACTCTGATGGAGCTGTAGCTTTCCAGAGAGCTGCCATTGGGAGCACCTGGAAAGGACATGGACAGCAGGGACTCTCCGAGCAGAGGGTGAGAAAACCACCAAACCAGGCTGAATGGATGATGAGAAGCTGTTCAGTGAACATTTCCTTTAGATGCTCTATGGGACAAAGCAAAAAGAGTTTGCAGTGCTAAAATTGGATTTGGTGGTAGTAAGGCAAGAACAGGACTATTAAGGAGATGATCCGACCAGAGGGGAAGGCAGCCCATAGTATTTCCAGTGAACGAGCTTTTTGAACAAGCCACTTAGCCAGCTTATCATCTTCACACACAATCAAAAGGAATAACATCCATGCAACCCCTAAAACTGACAGCACTCAACAGTGGGAAAAATTAACAGGAACACAGCAGGAGATAACCCTGAATGGTAACATCTCCATATTAGCAATTCTCTTTAGGTGATTTTATGAGCCCAGCAGCTCTGCCAAGGCCAACAGGGAAGATGATACAACCCAATACAGTTAGAGGTGTCTGGTTTTGCTCCTGGCCACACTCAAGCCACGTGGCTGTAGCTTACACCCCTTCCCAGGCCATATGCTTCAGCTGAGGCCAGCTTGACTCCAGGCTGGCCAAGAGGGGAGAAAACCTCCCCAGTCTGTGTTCTGCTGTGCGCCGGTCAGCAAAAGAGCCAGACGAGCCACAGGGGACAGAGGGAGCTTGCTGCTCCCACTTCTGCCAGTGAAGGCTTTGGCCCGTGGCCGCTACTTGCCCTCAGTGGAAAGTTAAAACGTCAGAGTGGGAAGAAACAGGAAGGTTTTGCATTATGCTGTTATTTGCCATGCCAGCAACAGCCAAAACAGATTAGTCGGTGTCCAAATTCACGAGCACGTCCTTCAGAGCCAGCTTCCCAGTTGTTCACCATTTATCTACTCCTCATCTCCTCCTAAGAGAGTGTTAACTGTTTCAAACCTTAAGTAAGTCACCCTCAGATTATTTATCTCAATTTCATTTAAAGTGAGTATTACTGGCATGGCTGGTTTCCCCAAGAGTACAACAAAATTTTTGTGTAAAAATCCACCTGTCTCCACAACCAAGTTAACAAAATACTTGTAAAGAAATGGAATTTAGAGCAGTCATTAAAGACAACATCCCAAAATGATGATGAATTTTTGGAGAAGCTACAGATATTTCTACAGTTTCACTCTAATGAATTGAAATAATAATCTATTATTCTGGGTAGACTACATAATCTCCTAAATATGAGGAGGTTGGGGCTGTGAGAAAATTCACTTTAATGCTTTTTTGAAATTTCTCAAGTATGTTTCCTGCAATGACTAGGACACTACTACTGAAAACTATTTTACAAAAAAACCAACCCCAAAACCCTTTAATGCAAATTCACTTATTTTTTTTTTACACATTTTAGAACATTTAATTATCAGACTGTGTCTTTAATTAAATGAAACCACAGAAGGAAGTTTGAGTTTGGAGTACTAAAGATACAGGTTGAGAAAGAAGAAAATGGTATCAATGAAAAAAAAAAAAAAAAAAAAAGAAAAGAAAAATAATGAAGAAATAGGTAGGAGACTGGGTGAAATAGAAATAACCCTTTTTCTTTCAACCTTAGCTATGAAAGCTTCTACTGAGTGCTATAAAACTGAATTTAGAGTGCAACAAAAAGGAATTCCTAATTAAAGTTAATTAGGCCAGGGAATGCTACAGGGAACAAAGCTGTAGATGGAAAGTTTGGAGAGTTTAAAAAGAACATACAGACAGATGTGGATAACAAAAGGAAAGAGCAAAAGAAGTGAAAAAGTTATGAATGAGTAGGAGAAGAAAGAGCATATTACTCCTTTACAGGGGGAAAGAATGCAAGAAGCAGGAACAGCCAACAGAAAGCAAAGGAGAGAATTTACTGGAGAAAAATTAAGTGTGATAGCTTTGAGGAGCAAACCACAAACAGCAGAGGCTACTTGCTGAACGAATAACAGGATTAATTAAAAAACAGACAGATTTATCAAATCTGATAATAATTTCTGAAAAATTAAATTTTATACTTAAATTAATGGAAAACAGTTGCACGTGTCATGAAAGGAAAAAAATACAAAACATAAAAGAGCTAGAAAGATCACAGATGCACAAAATTATGGTTCATACATTGCTGCAATATCTTGCTGTGAGTCACCTTCTAACCTATCTAAATAAAGTCTTTGCCACCTTATTCTAACATTACTTAAAGATATGATTCAATAAATTAAATGTTCCTCAGGTATTAAAATACATTGATTTCTTTTTCTGCATGAAAGTTTCCAGCAATTTGTGGCAACAGAACCTAGTACAGAACATGAAAGGATGCTGATTTGCCAAATATCTAACAAATAAAATAACATAAACACTTTAGAAGATGTGAAGACATGTGAGTGTTGATGTGAAGAGCGAGTACAGAGGTCTTGTGCCTGTCAGGAGACCAGCAGTGTGAAGAAAGCTATTTGTACTTATTTACACAAACTAACTAAAAATAACCAATTTGCTTCTTTAATATATTTACAAACTAAATGTATTTTTAAAGTGCATTGGTAATAGCAACTAGAAAGTATCCCAAGAGAATGTGCTTCACAGCACAGCTGTATTTTATGCAAATATTTGCTATCACACATTGCAATTAGAAAGGCACATTGGTTACAGAAATAAAACCATACAAATAACTTATTTGCATTCTAAATGGAAATCTGTTTTTTAATCAGAATACGTCTGAATAGAGTACAGGCTACTAAATAAGAAACTAAATTTCTTATTCTAAGTTAAAATCCATTAAAGCCACACTGAATGGGATTACATAGGTATAACTAGAAAGAACATCTGGCTGTATAGTTAGTGCAGGCTCCATTTGAAGCAACAAGCAGCAGAGCACATAAAGCTAAAATTATTAATATTTAAATTTATTTCAGCTTTTATCACAGATCAGAGAGAAAGATATGTTTGTCATAGTGTAGTTTTTCACTAAAACACAATGGAAGACTTTGCAGGGACATTTTAAGCTTCAGGCTTTCAAACTATCTGTATTGTATTAGACATGTATTTTAATTTTTTTTTATATAGAGTTTTTTCTTTATTGGCTGTTTTTACTTTTTAACCTTCCTCAGCAGCACCAGAAAATGCCTGATGCAGGGTCAGTGCAGATCTCCAAGCATCCTGACTCAGTAGGCAACACAAAGAATCCCCTCAGGAGCTCAGGTAGTGCATCACATTCACTTGTGTAGGCTCATACATTGATTTTTCCCGTCTGGAACTGGAAATACATTTCTTGTGCTACCAGAAAACTCACCTGCAAAACCTTCAACTTGCCATGCAGCATGGTGAGTAGCTCACCTTCAGGCATGTCCCTTAATTACTGAGGACATTGCAGCGCAGATCAACACTGTTCTTTTGTTTCCATCTGCCGATGTTCTAGGAGAGAAATATCTAATATAAACAACCTTTTAGGCTGTTAGACCAGACTAAGTGACCTCTTGAAAGAGGGTTTAGCATATTCAGGCTACATCTGTACAAAGGTTTCCTATGTAATACAGTTAAGCTTCGTACGAGACACTCAAAGAGTGGAGAGGAACCAGTGTTAAACTGAACAGAAAGATGTCCCCCAGCCACACTTTACCCTATTTGCATTGCACATACCTGACATGCAAATCCCATATTTAGAAAAGACTGTACTTGAAGTCTCTATATTTGACACATACAGATATCTTGTTAAACACTGAGTGCTAAATATTTTTCTACTTATAAGCAACACTTACATTTACACGAGTCTACTTACAATTAGGATGCAACACCTTAATGAAAATTATAGTGTCCTTATAATGAAAAGCTCTTCTAGTATAAAAAGGGGTAGAAAGAAAGTAACTAACTAACTTCTAACTTTTAGAACTTGAGTTTTTAGTTGCTGCTCTTAAGGTTACAACAGAATCCCTAAGCAGGAGGAATGTTATATGAACATTTTATATATATATATACACACTTCAATTTGTACTTCAGTTGAGGGAAAAGTCACATTAGCCTTTTTATATAGTTCATATTCTTCCCATTTTGTAACAAACCCTTTAGAAAAGCTCCCTATACTTTTAGTTTGATCTTTTATATTTTTTATGTTAAAAAACTCTGGGAAGAAGTTCAGTGAGGAATGAGAACAGTTGTTGATGCTTTCTCATTCCAGGTCTGTTGCACACAGTTCACACTCATTCAGGGCTCAGATTAACCCAGTTAATTTTAAACAGGAGATAATTTTTTTTAAAAAATTAAGCATCCTAAATTACATTTCATCCAAAAGGCTCTTAAAATACTTTATAGACTCTACACACAGATCACTCCATCAGTCACCGAAAGCAAGTACCTCTGGGATGAAATGCAACAACTGTTCCACGGGGCACGGCAGAGGAGAGGAAGTGAGGAATACCAGCACATCAAATTGCAATTGCAGGGGGAATTTAGGTAGGAAGAATGTAATTACCCCGTTTGGAGCCTGGCCAGACCACGGGGGTTAACATCTTATAAAGAGCCCTCTGAGAATTTTAACAACCCCTAGTGCTCAGGACCTTTAATTTATATTAGCCCTCAGGAGCAAGGCTAACTGCTCCGCTCAACTGGGTTTGTGCACTGCAGGAAACTGGGAAAATCAACTTCTAGCTGTTCTCTGCTTCCACTCCACTACTAAGCAGATTAATACTACTTAGGCTGCAACTTCTCATGAAAATGGGGCAGAAGGCAACAGGAATGAAAGCTACACAGAATAAGAGGTGTTCTTAATGGCTCTTTCAAAAGCCATATAGGAAAAAAATGTTTCCTACTCCAAAAAGTCCTAACTCCTCATACACAAAGCACTTGAGATCATCTCAGATGGTTTAGCAATAAATAGACATTATAAAGATATACAGGTTAGGAATAGAATATCAAAAACACCTATTCCCTCTCCAACATCAGCCTCTGAGAAAGAGGATGAAACTAAAACATGTGTACAGATCAGTTAGTTTCTCAAATGAAGGAAGCAGTTGTCACCAGTTATTCTAACTAATATGTCTGATGCATGTACGTTTTCATTTTCAAGTGAAAGAAAATTAAAGGCAACAATGAAAATAAGAAAGATGAGTAGGTAAAAGAAATATAAGCATGCAGTTCATCCTACTTTTTTGCTACTGTCACCTTCAAGCAATTTTAAAAAAACAAAGTTGACTTGCTTCCAAGCTTCTTTCCTCTAAAATAAAATATCAAGTGAGGCTATAATGGAGCATGGCTTTTCACTCCAATTGAACCAAAAGCATTTGGAGCAAATTCCAAGAGACTGCCAAATATTCTTTGAAATTGTTTACATTATGTATCCATACGCCACAGAAGTGTCTTATTTATTCAACTAGATTACACACAATTCAGAGTAATTTAACTTTTTTATTGTAGTCTAATGTAATGTAGCACAGATATTGCTACTTCATTGTTTTTAAGTTTCTGAATGTCGATAGAGCTGCATATCCTTTGCCTTTAGCTGATTAATTTTGTTCACTTCAGATGTGCATAATAATAAAAGTATCATGGTATTCTACACTATTTTCTCTTAAAGCCCCTTATTTGCTTTTTCTTATAATGAGAAACTGAAAGAAAAAACAAGAGGCTTCTCCAAATCAAGCAAAACAGAGCCCTTTGGCTTGTAAATATTCCTTGGGCACAGCAGAGATGCTGTATATCACACGAACAACACTATTGCTGCGGGAACTTTGTGATTTATGCTAATTAGAAAAGCCACCTTGACGAACAGAAAACAAAGGGCAGAACAGTTCAGTGTTGATGCAGATTTCGAACATTAGGTTTAAGTTTCACAGGAAATACCGAAGACCAGTGGTTACAGGAATCTCACAATGCTGGTACATATCTGGGAGTCCTCGCTGGAGAAACGTCAGTCAGAGGCACAAATCATGAGTGATTTGTATCATGCAGTCTTATCCCAGGACTCACCAGCTCTGTGTGCTCTGGGGAAGAGTTCACAGCCCCTGCTTTTTTAAGAGGAATCACAGACCAGGACTTTTAACCACAGAAAAACCTTTGAAAAAGCACACTCTTCAGTATTTTATGTAAGCCTATCATGCAAGACTGCTCCATATCCCTGCAGCTATAAGGGAGAACTTGCTACAGGTGTTCATGTTCAAACAGGTCTCAGCACTGGAGTGGTGCTTCTCTTCCCCAAACAGCTCTGGTGTATTTCTCAAGGGCTAAGTGTTTGGAGCCTAATATTTTTTACCGAGTTGCAAGATTACACTTTTTTGAGTCCCTAGGAACTAGATTCTGAAAAGCATTTAAGCACATGAAACTTTTTACATGTGCTCATCCCTGACTTCTGAGAATTTAGGAAGACCCCAGTACATGGGTTTAGAATCTGTGTGTCCTTCCTGTGTTCAAAGAGGACCAAACCCAAAAGTGCAAGCTTTGAAAGTCCATAAAAGGCAGAAATCTGTAATTCAAGAACTCAGAATGTATTACAGAATACAGATCTGCTCTTGAGATCTGAGTTCATTCCATGGACATAGAAACTGATATGAATGGGTAGGTTACTTTTACTGATGATATGTGTAACTTTTACCATATACTTTTACCATATACTAATTCTTTAATTAGTCTAAGATAAAAACTAATTCCTTTTCCATACCTACAGTGTGGAGATCATGGCAGCTTGTTGGCAGGTAAGAACAAAAAGCAGTGACTTAAGACATGGATTTATTCCTTTATAATGATCACACTGTGCAAATTATGCACATAAATTAATCTCGTGTTTTCACTTTTTACTTGACTAAAGTGTCACAGGCCATGGAACAATTTTTGTCCTCCTGATTACTAGAAACACTGTCCCTCCCAGCATCTCTAAGGAGGAGTATACACATTGCTTTCAAGCTATTTGTGCCTCACCTTTAATGCAGTAAATGCTACACAAGCAAAGAAACTGCTACACAGGCAATGACAAAATGCAGAACAAAATGCAGACAACTCCAGGCTGGATTTAGGAGGAGTTCCAATCAGGCTCCTACACAGAAAACAGCTAAACATTCCCTTGAACATGAAATGGATCATTAAAATAAGACAAATTGAAAACCAGTTGAAAAATGCATCAAAACTCACTCGGGCTCAAGAGGCTTAACTGCAGAAATATCTATGCCATTGAATCAAAACATAAATAAAATCTTTTCCAAGCAACAGCAATAAAATAGGAGCACTTATGTGATTTGCAGGGTCAGTACAGCTAATTTATAGCAAGACCATGGTAAACTGAGTATCCTTTTTGTATTTCACAAAATACATGCTATACTACAGATGCAGTACACTGTGTCACAGATACACAATAATTAAACAACATGGACACCTTCATGTAGCTGTTTGCTATGACCTATTGAAAAAATAACAAAACCCAGCAGTTTTTAGGCTTACTACAAGGTGCAGAAAAACAAGGACTGTATTTTGCCCCATTGGTTAAGGGGAACAAAAGTGGCCATGTATCTTAACACCTGGGAAAAGTCAGGGCATGCACAGCTGGCCGCGAGCTGGTCACACATTCCTGAGGTTACAATTACAGCTAGTGTTCTCAAACCAGCCTCACTGACAAGCAGTTGCAGATGGCCAAAACGCTTATGTATGGAAAGAGCTTTACTCAGCAAAATCTTAGAAAAATAACGTATCAATAGGAGCACTTGTATCTGTACATGTAGCACTTTCTCAGTGATGTTTTCTTCACTTAGCCCACAGGTCATGTCGTAGAAAGGTCCAAAAACAGGAAAACTTTTGTGTTGCACATCATATAGATCATATGGTACCAGCATATAATTTTCCTCTCAAGTAGAGTCCCCATGTAGTTAAAATGGGGAAACTCTATCAAGTGTGTTCAGTTCCCAGATTTGCCAAAGGCCAGCTATACAGCCAGTCCTCTTCCCAACACTTGTTTGATGAGGGGACAAAGGGGCATCATAAGGATCATTTGTGTGTACAACTTTGTTTGTGTACACAACTTCAGCTTCTGACACTCAGATGAACAGCTACCAATGTTGTAAAGAATGAAAACATGAAAAAAAAAAAAGCACTAATGTCTTCTCTCTCTTCAGCACTGACATTTAAAAAAATACACCTACATGAAGGCATCTCTGAGGCTTACTGAAACAATAAGAATTCAAACATGGTAAAAACTGAAAAAAGACCTGCCTAGATATGAGAAGGGAAAATGAAGGTTTTTGTTGTTTGCAAAACCATCCTTACAAGACACTTCTTTAAGAATGGGGTTATCATATGATTGGGTGCAATTTTTTGTGATGCTCAAAACATGGACATTCAATATAAAACAAATTGCAGCAATTATTACTGTCTTACAATACAGGAGGAAAATATATATTTAAGTTAAATATCTAATATGCTTTTAATCAGTAGTTTTCAAGTTCCTGGAGTGTTTGGCAAAATCTATACAAGAATTGATATAATAAAAAATATTAGACTTTGCATCAAACATGGCCAAAGCCAGCAATCAGGACAGCAATAACAACTGAAATTTAAACCGGGGCATTGATAACTATTTGTACCACTAAGTAAAAATCTTTTTCATAATAAAAGAACTGCTATCTTTTCCAGAACAAAATATGTAAAAATTGCATCAAGGTATGATTATAACATTTTAATAGCAATTTTTTTTTTCAATTAAAAATGCAGTAGAAGAACAAATACAGAAGAGTACTGCTTGTGCCTGCTGTTGCCTGAGAAGAGCCCTGTTACTGTGATTAGTACAGGGCACCACATGAACATCCTTCTGCACATGATCAGCAAGACTAAAAGGTCACTACGGTTTTAATTTACTATTTGCTATAAAACTCGTATCTTAAACTGACTTTGCATATGTTTCTCAGTCATCATGCATACCTTGAAGTCAACAAATCAGAGGTTAGATTACAAATCACTCAGTGTAAACTTGTATTAATATTCTGTCCCAGACCAGCTGAGAGTAGAGAAGACCTCCCCAAAGCTTCTGGCTGTCCATTTTATCGGGCCTTACTCTGTACTCCCTGAGACAGGGATATCTCCCTCCCTGAAGCTTAAGGAACTTTGCCAGAGTAAAGAGTACAGGACCTGACCTCTTGAACAGCAGTAGCCACATAGTTTTCTTAAAACTATTAACATTTGCACACAACAAAACCTCATTATTAAAAAGATTTAAAATAAAGTAAAAAGCTTGATACTCAATTTTGTAGATTCCTACTTGTGAAAATCCCTAAGTCTCCTAAAAGAGAATTAGTTGTGAGGTAAATTTGAACCTGAAATTCCCTTTTGCATATTGAGTTTTTCAAAGATTGTTTTATTCAGCTTGTAACTACCAGCACAAATGCTGGTTCTAAATATATCTGCTGAACTCTAAATGACTTCTGTTTATAGAAATGGGACATAACAAGCTATTAAATCTTCCTTACAACAAACTGCTATGCCAAAATACTTCCTCCAGATTTTTGAGCTACAGTTAAAAGACTTAGACTGGTAACCAGAAGAAAACTGGCAAGAGTTATTGCACTGTATATTGTCATTTAAATCTTTCTTTAGATGGACTTGATTTAATTAGTTCTGCATCCACCCAGGCTTAAAAAAAATAAAGCAAAAATTAATCTCATGGTGCTTGAAACCTTCATTACTTAATATGATTAAGGAATTTAACACAACACTTTGTTGCTATAGAGCACCTAAATAAACTCAGAAGAAGAAGGACACAACAATAATGAAAAGATGCATAACTTCTCATGACTTGGGTTAATATAGAGTAAGAAATTATAGAGAGGACTCCACAAGAGGTTTGCAATTGGGCAAGAATGAACAGCACACACCCACTAAACATCAGGTTCACGCTCATCATAGTAAAAATACAAGTGTAAATCTGAATTGCAGTGTTTGGAGTGTACACCCTTGTAAACTCTGCATCCCTCTCACAGCAGACTGAGCTGTTTCTTTAATTTCCATAATCTACAAGTGGCTGGTGCACTATTAAGCATTTTCAGATTCTACAGTGAAGCTAAGAGTATAAAACACTTATTATTGTAAAAGGTCAGTGTCCATTTTATTGCTGTTATAGTTGTGCATAATCACAGTTGCTCATTTTCAAACACAGATCAAAACTGAAATTTCAAAGCAACACTTTCTAGAGGAGCTGGCAGCATTTTCTTTTGCTCAAAGGTCATTGTAAATAAAGCATAGAAAATATGGCTCTCCTAAATGGCAATGTGATTCCAACTTTTGGAAAAGGGCATTTTGAAGCTCAACATAAAGCTTTAGGGAAAGGTTCTGCAACTCTCTTGTGGGAGAAGTAAATGAGTGAATTCTTCTGATGAGAGAACAGTTCTACAGTTCCACTTGTCTTAGTAACTATTAAATGGTCCCTGTTATAAATTACATACACCTAAGGTGTCAGGGAGCATCGGGAACATTAACTGACTAAATAATATTTCTACTCTGCTTGCTTAAGGGAAGAAAAGACCTCCAACAGAACATTCCTTTGAAATAAATCTATTTACTACTAGTCTGTTTTGGCAAAGTCTGACAAGAATCATACCTAGATTTGCTCCTTACAAGCTGGAATTATTTGCCTTCCAAAAACTATTTTATATGAAAAACTCAAATTATTTCAAAAAGAATTTTCCTTTCCATTCTACTGAACTGAGATGAAAGGAGTCTTAAATCTACTTACTGGACCTGAAAGGGTTTTCCCCTCCCCTCCCCCCCACCTTTTTTTTTTAAATTGAGAAAATAAACTCTTTCCTTTCATCAGGAATATCTCTAATTTATCTAAAAGCAGTATCAAGCTATTAAGAACAAAGGAAGACAATCCCTTTAAATTATTTTGTATAATTTTAGATAGTTTTACCTAAGCATCTTGAAATACTCAAAAAAAAGACTGGCTGACATTAGAATTAAGATGGAATCTTAGTTCTACCAATGCAATTTTATTACTGCAATGACCTGATGAGCAAATGCACATAAATGCTTCACAAAGCATTCCTCTGTCAAAATGTTTGCCCCTTGTGAATATAGTAATTTATCAGGCATTTCAAGTGCTGAAGCAAAACATATTGGTGATCTAAAATATGTAAAAAATGTAATGATCCAATTAATGCTGAGTTACTCCATGCATGAATGAACAATTTGACCTGGGCTTGAATACAGTATTTTTAATAATGCAGCTGCCATATTCGTTGGTCTCTGCATTTCCTGAAAACTAATCTGCCAAACAAGTTACACACCATGAATCTTCTGCGCTTCCGTTCTTCGAGGGTGAGTTAGTAATGCTCCACCATCGCACGGTAGGTCACTGAAATGCTACATGCTTTAGAACATTTACACATACTGCAATTCTAAAATGAAGACATACTTTTTTCCAATTGAAGAACTCTTACTGTCACCTCTGAGCATCTGAGTGACCACTACAGGTTTCTAGGCAACTTCAGGTCAGTTTAGGCACTAATCTGTAAATATTTTGAAATACTTGTTTTGGTTTTGTTTTCTAAGTACACGATATTGTGTCTACAATTTTGAGATATTTCCTTCCAAGAGACTGTCAGATTCATAGCTTCTCTTTCTTTTAAAACTGAGGCAGCGCAACATATTTGAAAATAAATGAATTAAAACTATTTTCACCCAAATAAAAAAAAAAAGACCATCTCTGGTACTACCTGACCGGTACTATTCCAACTGTAGTGCTCAACCTGAGCATACTCTGGGAAAGCTTCACCTATAATCAGCTTCACATGGAGTTCATATAAAATGTGTGTTGCCTGGGCCCTTAAGAGCATTTCCCCTGCTCCCCTCCCCCCATAAATATAGCTTGTTTCATTTCAGGTGAAATTTCAAATACAGAAATAACCTTTGAGAGAAACCAAAATCAGGGCTACTTTGACTGAGTAGTTCAGTCCAATGAAACCATCAATAAAAATACTGATGTGAAGAAACAGGCTGGTTTGATGAAAGACTGTAATAACTTTGGATAAACATTTACAACTTCAGATAAAAAGTGATTAAAATAATAAGTAAATATTCTTTAACTGCAGATGACAGCAGCATTACAGTTAATATTTAATCATGGCATTGTGAGAATATTCAGTAGTGGAAGACAGGATTAACATATTGCTTTAAAACATTCCATTACTTTCTGCATCTGTTTACTGATAATAAAAGAAACAGCTGTTCTAAATGTAACATTAACAGGTGTAAACCATTCATTTGAGATTTTAAAACAATAATTCTCCTCTGTTTCCTCCTTAGCTATTCCGAAATGACATTACAAACACCCCTCATATTAGCTTACACAATTAACTCGTAATTGTTTAACCTCTCTGCATGTCCCCAAAACGTATACATGTGGAGTTAGCTTCCTTCTCCTTTTGGGCAAAAGGCTCTGTTCTCCTGCACTGCACATCCTGAACTAATGCACCAGATGTGTCCCATAAAATGGTTGGTCACACTATTCAGCAGCTTTCCTTTAGCAACTGTTCTATATCAAATTTACTGTAAAAAAGCATCATAATTATGAAGTAACACTGTATCAAATTCACAGACTGAATATCTCACTATGTTTGGTTAAACTATGAATGATAATTGAGCTTGAAATTGTATATTTACTTTAAATAAGTCCTCCAAATCATCTGCAACAATGTGTGCTTAATTCGAAGCCATTAACAAAAGATTTAACATTTCCACATTTATACTCTCCATAATTTCAGATATGATACTCCATACTTACAGAGAGGGAGAGCGGGGAAAAAAATAAAAGCAAGATCTGGTAGCCTTCCATTTGCAAAATTAAATGTATGTACCTGAAGTTTCTTGTAATTGCTAACCCATCTTGTTAAAATGCTGGGTACAAATGAAACAAAATTCTCAAGAATCCTTCAATATTCTGTTCTAGAAAATAAATTCAGAATTATAAGTTTATTTAACAAAAGAAACCAAACCTCAATAGAAAACCAAAATCTTACCTGCTTTACAGAAGATAAAACAAACCCAGAAGACCAATTATTACAACCCTTTCAAAAACCTAGAAAGTTGTTTGGGGAAGGCAACTTTAATGAAAGTAATACCAGTAAGTTTGCAGGGGGAAAAAACCAGAATTGGATCCTTGAGACTAGGGAATGTTTGCTTGTATAACTGTATAAAGTGCTTGGGAATATTCATTCTATTGATCGATATTTTAAATATTAAATATCATTATATGGAAACAGAGGAGAATTCATTCTAACAAATCCCAAATTCCTTCATCTAGATTTTACTGTTGACAATGACTGCTAGGTATGCCTGAAATAACTTCAATGTTCCTCTGGTTTTGTTATAGTTCTCTGAACTATACTGTTCATGATACAGGGGAAAAACCAAGCAACAAATAGTCCAAATTCCTTCATACAAACACTGGCTAATTGAAATGGAAAGTTCATTAATAAGATTCCTGCTACATTCCAAAAAGACAGATGTAGATAGAAGATGCTACCTCCATTTCCTGTTTATACCCATATTAACATGCAAGGAAAAATAGTTTATTCTTAATGAGATTTTCCTAGATTTATAAAGATAAATTGATATTCAGTGGTTTCCCATTAAAGGAATGTGCAGCTTCTCAGGATTTGGGTACAGGGACACCTGAGCTGCAAACACACTACCAGAACCAAACCTGCCCCAACCAAGCATACAAATGATGGATCCTCTGAAAAATGCAAAGCTACGTACAACCAAAAGGCTTTGGAAGTTTTCCTACGAGATCATGCTTCAGTCTGCAAAGCTCCTGACTCTCCCCTAGGGAACCCTGCTACCTGCACTAGGTGTACCTTTGGGCAAGCATGCACACCACGAGGAGCAAGGTAAGCAATAACGCTTTGACCTGCTGAGGACGCGAAGGAAGGAAAGAATGATGCACATCCATTGAGCCCCAGACCTCAATTTAAGTCCAAATTGTACAAAACCGAAATGCCAGCAGAGGGCAGCGCAAATACGAGAAGCCTCTGGAATGCCCCAGCCCGGCCACTCGTGGGAAACAACTGCGTGGGTGCAGCGTGGGGGACAGGGAGGTGGCTGCCACTCCTGGCCGCTGGGACACGCACCCACCACGCCCTGCTCCGCAGCTCTTCCTCCGTGGCAAGAGGTCAATATCCAACTCCACCCAACCTTGCACATCTCAGGTTTTCTTCTTCCTTTTAAACAAACTGCCCACGGAGCTGGGGATGGACTGACTGCAGGCAAAGGCAGCCTTTGTGTGCATCCCCGAGAGCCTTGTGGGGTTCACTGTGTAGCACCCCGTGCTGAGACAATGGCAGAAGCTGATGTGCCTTTCTTCTCCAGAACTGCTACCTCAGGCACACCATTTAACTTCTTCAAAGTTGTAGACCTAGAACTGGGGTACTTCTATTGTTTAAACAAAGAAGATAAAATGGATTCATCACTAGAGGCATCAGTGAGAACACCTCTAGAAACAGAAAGTAATAGTTCTTTATGTTCACACCAGATAAAGCAAGGAGAGACCTCCACCCTGTCCTATCTAAAGCCATCTCCCATCAGCAGAACACCAGGAGAACTCCCAATTTCAGCCTGCAGTCCTAGCCATAAGCACTGTGGTGGGGAGACACCCAGACTTACAACTCCCAGGCTGTGCTCCAGCACTCACTGCTGGCACCCAGCCACACAACACCCCCCAATATCCCCAAGAGACAGAAAACAAACTGTACACGTACCTAAGGAAGAAATCCAGAGCAGCTCTCTGAGGTGTAAGTCCAGCAAACACAGTCAGGAAAGGAGGGAAGACACAGCTCTCAATTGCCTAACCTGGTGCACCTGCACTGAAAATCCTGATGCTAAAATGCTTTTGCTTCCAAAGCAACTAAACCTACCCTGGCTGGCACCTGTGAATACCATTTGCCAATCAGGTTTTGTCCTCAGCCTGAATACCTATTAAAACTTGTCTCTTTGATGTAGACTCAAGTGTTACCAAAGATATTAGCACTGGCTTCAGTACAATTAGGATATAGCTATTTTACATTTTGGAAAAGAACTAGCAATTATTAATCTCATTAAATACTGTACATTATACTCCAAACTGACTAAAAGTGTTGCATACACCAATTTCCAACAACCTTAGTCAGGAGATAAACTTCCATTCTGAAGCTTGCTTCTGGCTTTTCTTACTGTAATGGCACCTCTCTAAACTCTCAGAATTTGTATTCCAACAAGAATAAAAATAAACAAACTATAACCTTCTGTATCCCGTGCAAGGCTGGGATCCTGTTTCCCCATCAGAGCCAAGGGTCATGTCTCCTTCCTCCTCTATCTCCATCCACCTTCTCACTTCGATTCTAAAAATTCACATCTTCTGCACTGAGTGACATTTAGAGCCAAGTGTCCAGTTTGCAAGTGACATTCTCATTTTGAGCCTTGCTACCATTAAGCTTGGAAAGATATCATGCTTGTGCCCTCTGATCATCCTTGCTCTTTACAAAAAGGACAAACTTACTTTAATAGCATAAAGAAATAATCATAGAATTGTAGAATAGTTTGAGTTGGACTTTTTAAAGATCACCTAGTACCGCTCCCCTGCAGTGAGCAGGGACATCTTCACTAGATTAAGTTGCCTAGAGCCCCATCCAACCGGACCTGACCTTGAGTATATCCACAGATGGGGCATCTACTGCATGCCTGGGTAACCTGTTCTAGTGTTTTACCACCTTCATTGTAATAAAAAACTCTTATACCTAATTCTAGATCGATCCTCCTTCAGTTTAAAACAATTACCTCTTGTTCTGTTGCAACAGGCTCTGTGAAAGAGATAATCATTGCCTTTCAGGTTAGAATTTACATGCTGTGATGTATGACTATGATGTGATTTCTTAAATTAGTTCACCAGTTCAGCATCAGTGATTTACATACTCCAACACTACATTTGCTTCTCTGGTCCAACACTCCTGTCCACAAACTAGCTTGCACTCGGGCGTTTCAACAACCTTCAACCATTTACCCAGCAGCCACAGAAACACTACAAAGCTAGGTCCTACCACCACATTTTCATAGTGTCAAGGTTTGCAAACAACAGCTGGGCATGGACAAGAATTTTCAGGTGATCTTCGAACTTTAAAACCATACTCTTCCAGAGACAAGGCATCTGCTGTGCACAGAAGGCCTAGGGGGGTAGGTTTACAGAAGTAGGCCACTACTTGAAATAGAGAAGTAAACATTGTGTTCTGGTAGAAAGAGAATGAACCAGTTTACCAAAATCAGTAGCTCTCTATATAGCAGACTATGCCCTAGTTATGCCACATTCTGCCTGAGGGAGGACAGTTTATGTTTCCCACCCCCAAACAGTTTGTGTATAGCACTGCACCAATCAACATGCATGGGCACCTGATTTCAGTGCTAACCTGTGCTCCTGTGACTCACATCCACTTCTGATCTCAAATAACTGGCCAGGATTTGTTGATCTGAAGTTTTTAAACTTTTGTACTGTATTATTAAGAGCCACACTTCTGTAAGTGTAGAATTTTTGGAGATTGGACACTGCCAATACTAATTCACATGAAATAAGAATTTTCAAATAGAAATACAACACCACAGAAGTCTAACTATAATAACTGCATATGGCAATGCCATATTTAAATACTTACAGCTATCTGGCATTCCTTTGAAAATTAACAGCTGATGTCCTTAGTATAATACACTTTGCCATGCTCTGTTGAAAGCAACTTCTAACCACTTCACATCTAAAAAATTCTGACATACTGGTATTTCTTAAACCTGCAGCAATAAGAGAAGGAGGAAACAAGTTGAGAACATTTCTTTAATAAATTCTTTTTAAAAAAATAGTGGTGAATTGTCTCTCTACAGCATTTATTTCCAGTTTTCAAGTAGCATTTTTATTTAAATAAAGTCTTTAGGAGGTGAACATGTAACAATGAAAAGTCATTTTACAAAAGCTTTGCAAAAAACATACTGAAATTACAGAGTAGTGATCAAAATTAAGCAAGAGAAGTATGACCCCAAACAAAATGTTCCATTTACTGAATAATTTCCATGGAGCTGTGCTTGTCAACTTCTGGAATATCTGTTAAGTGATGAAAAAAAGGACGACCATGAACACAGCCTTTATTTTCCCTTCCAAGCTGTTGCTTCATCCTGTAAATTGTGTTTTGCACATCTTCTTTTGACAAATGTAAGGGCAGCTGCCGAGCTAAACGTACTGCTTCTCCCTGTGGAAAGGAAGAACAAAACCAAAACCCCAATAGTTTTAAAGGACCACTTTTTAGCACATTATCATGGGGCTACCAGAAAGCAGGAATTAAGCACTCACTACTTAAAGGTCAGTCTTTTCTGCTGCTAAATATTCCAAATCTCAGAAATCTAAATATAACTTTAAACATATCTCACTGGTCAGTTCATGACATTTCTACAATGGAGGCATGTACAATCAGCCCCTCGGTTATGTTTGCACTCTTTTAACTTACTTTTGCAAGATGCTTTATGTTTCTTACTTCCTGTTGTCACCAGCATCAGCTGTACATGTTTACCAGTTCACAAGACAAATTTCACACCACAAACTTTAGAAATATCATAAATTAATTCAGCAGTCAGTAAGTAAAATTTGAAAAACACTATAGCAAAACTTCATAGATTCATTTTTTTTACTATGGTCTGCTGTATTCACTTAGAAGGCAGGAAGGACTATTAAAGCACCCACCCTCAAAGAACTAAGGAACTTCAAAAAGAAGTTTTGTTTCCTCCTCCAAGATGGGCTTTCCTGCCACTGCCTTCTCTTCTGGACTTAAGTCATGTTGCCTAGACAGAAATGCATGTGGCACACAACCTCCCTCCTGTATAAACCTGAGCACCATTCATAATAATTTCATCTAAATTATCTCATGCTCTTTGTCTGAGATTTTCTCCCACTCCTCCAAGTGGGAAAAAGATCACTGTGGTCTGTTTTATACCCTGGAAGGCTGCTGCTTCAACCTTTACCCTATTCTTTCTTCTGCATCTATCAACTGACAGCAAAAGCTGCAGACATGCTGCCTGCTCAAACATGAAATGAATGACTGAAGTTGTGATTCTGAACATGACAGTGAATGGCACTTCCAGTGTTTACCTCCCAGAATGGTCAAAGAATTCAGTGCTTATTTCTGAGTAACAACTTTTATAGCTGTCTGGGCTTTTTTACAAACCATTCCTGTCTCAACACTCAACTTACCCCTTCTTTAAGCTTTTTTCCTTAGTGCATGTGAGTGGCTCTACTGTACACAACAGAATCACTTGCTGCAAAGGCAGCTTACTACCCCCAAAAGGGAAAGATTTGTGTAATAATGCTTAAAAGATAAAACACATAACTGTATAAGTATGTGCCTATGTCCCAGTTTGAAGTAACCTGATTCAGGAAGGCATTTTATAAATGCTTAAATAAGAAGAGACTTTACATATATTTTGGTAACCTTTTTGAAGAGAATTGGTATTAAAGAGCATTAGTGAAACAGCTAGACAAGAAGTGATTACTATTACTGTTGGTTACTCCAGTTTTAACTGGTATCACATCTATCAGCTGTCTCTGAAATGTCATGCCGTTACTGTCTCTGGATGGACAATTTATTTATTTGCACAAAAAAATATTAACATGAGTCACTGCCATTCTCTGGCAGTTTTGTATCCTAACATGGAGAAATGCCTTTCTAGTCTGAAAAGTGTCTTACAGAGGAAACACTTTGTGAACATCAGCTTTTGGCATGTGTTATAACACACTGAGTGACTACTTTTGGGTATGTCTGATGAAAGTATTTTGGTAAGGAATACACAACTTGGAGAGGATATGATACTCCCTTTTTCAAGAAAAGAGAACAACTTCTGTTTAGAATACAATGAAATTAATTAAAACACAAAGCTGAAGAAAGATTTTCAAGCTGTTTCAGGAATTATTACAAGTTTAGCTAGCTAGTACTAAAAGAAAGCTTCTGTCTCACCTCCAAGTAATTTATCACTTTGAGAGGCCTACATTCATATACTTCCTTTGCATTTCTGTTAACAACTGCATTCAGAATTTCTTTCAAATCAGAAATTCCATAATATGGCAGACAATTTGCCATCCCTTCTATTTCCAGATGACTTTCTGCAGCCGTAACACCTGAAAATACAAAAACAAAACAGTAGTTCATGCACTGCTTTAGTTTCTATTCTATAGCAATTCAGAGAAAATTAAACTGATGCAAAGTCATTTAGTGCTTTAGTCCAATACAATTAGGAAACTATTTTGTTCCTCCCTTGGAATGAAAAGCATTTATTTGCACAATGGTTCATTATGATGATGTGTGTTTATTCACATCACAAATGTCTCAGCTTACATTAATCCAAATCCTAGCTGGCACTGTTTAATGCTTAAAACATTTGCAGCATTCCCAGTCTTGAGTGCAGCTCAATTTTATGTATGTTTAATTAAAGCTTCTGTGCCTTTAATTAAATATACATAAAATTAAAGTTGAAGCTAGCAATAAAACACGGTTTCATTTGAAAAAAATTAAAACTGTTGGCACTATTTCCTACATAACTGGTTTAAACATCTGTAAAGTTCAAATGTTATCATAACAAATTCAGATTCTACTGAAATAAAAAGCAGTTTTTTCTCCTACCACATCTGAGGAAAAACTCAAACCCATAAAACTAGAGGCTCTGTGACTGACTTCATATTATCATTCATATGTTACCACTGCTGGAGCAGGTAACACTCTGAGTAAGAATTATGAATAAAAAATTAAACAGCCTTTCTAACCGAGTATCTATTCAAGCATTAAGGTCAATACTATTTCCCATCTTATTCACATTACAGGAAAAAAAATTGATTGAAGTTTTTCCTGTACAGCAATTTTTTTTTCCCACTCCCAGTTAGAAGCAAGTTCTCTGGTGGTCAAGCTCACACATTCTCATTCAGTCCTTCAGACTACCTACTCATTCATGTTGGGTGCACAGAAACCTCAGCTCAACCTGCACAGCTACCATCCCTTTTCTTCCACTACAAGTCTAATAAGTCCAAACTTTGACACTGACAGCACATAAAAATTAAATTACTAATGAAAATAAATCCACTCTTGTGTAGTGGCTCCAGGTAGGATAAATTACCTTCAGCTCAAGTCACAAATGGCTTTTGTAAAGTCAAAAGACTTGGAGACAAATAGATAGCTTCAAGGTGGATTAAACTGTCACAAGGGATAATTCCTGTTCCTAATCTAAACAACAATATGAAATATTTCAGAAGTGATGGAAAATATATATGCAACATGAGTCAACAAAAACGTACTTTCATTAGCTAGCAGAATGAAGGTGAGTTATCCATGTCCAGGCACTGTTTATTTGACAGTCATTAAACAAGAGCAGAGATGAACAGGATAACTGTGCAGGTTGAAACTTTTCCTAAATACGGGTGTGTCACTGAGTAAATAATGCTCTTGGGCCTTTTTAAGTTTCATGGCATGAGATACTTTGACCAGTGGGAATTCAATATAGGAAACAGCCCCTCATCCCCCACCCCCCAAAAATCACATAACAGTCCAGCAATGTATTAAACATCTGAAACTTTATTTCATTTTTCACCCAGCTTTGTCTTCCTTCTCTTTTTCAAGCTGCCTTCCCCTAATCGCGGCCAGCAAGCAGAGACATATTTTTATATAATACTGTAAACCTGTGTTAGGATTCAGCTTAAAGCAAAATGTTAAATTATATGAAAGTTTGCCAGATATAAAGGTAAGAAAAGACTATGTACTATGCTAATATTTCCCCATGGGGAAGCCTGTCAGTAAGGGACAGGAGGAAAAGACAAAGTCTCTTTTTAAAATCTCCTTCAGCTCTTTTCTCTTAATTTTTATCCTATTTTAGATTTAATTACAGATTAGATTTGAGGAATTATTCCAGACTATTTGATTATGCTGCTTTCTCTCTAAAATTAGAACTCAGTCTATTTGAAAACCTTTCAATAATTACCCCTCTATTTGCTACCAAAGACAGGACACAAATTTTTTTAAGTTTCAAGTATTTAGACATTATGTTTAAAAACTTGTATTTCCTGTTCCTCCTTTTAGAATTTTATGAACCAGTGAGGTTCTGAATTTGCAAAACATTTTCTCATATACTCTTCAGCTTCACCACTAGCCATTGTTCCATCTGCAAATTTTGACAGCCAGATTTGACTTCACCATTTTTCTCTTTCATCTGAAAGTCAAAGCAAGTTTGAAAGAGTTTAATGTAAGAACAAACAATACAAACCCTGGCTAAGGGAGGTTTATTTCTCTAGTATTTCTGTTTGTGGACATTATCCTTTTCTTTTAACATTCTTTAAACTGCAATGCAGCCCATTTGCATGCTGATTAACAAGTATTTATCTGCAAGTCTCTGCAGGAACTCTGGTATTGGCAACACTTGATGATATAAGCAGATGTCTAGGCCTCAATGTACTTGTAAATTTTTGACAAAATATATATTAAGATTTTTGAGTATTCAAACAGCAGACCTCAAACAGTTGCCATGGTAGCTTCTCTGAAAGACTTTGCAACTTCCAAGGGAAGTATTTCCATGAACAAATAAACTAGCTTTCAAATGAGTAAAAATGTGGATTTCTCATTGTTACAAATTTCCTCTTTCTCCTTCCAAACAAAGCACTTACAATCATCTTCGGATAATTCCTTCTTGATGGCCAGGAAAATCTATTCCCTTCCAGCTGCCACCTAGATTAGGTGACACCATAACACTGTCTATCTCCCAGACTATGGTCAAAATCAAACAGAAATAAAATTGCAGCATGGTTTTCCACTGGTGGGTTACAAGAGCTAAGGCACTTTATATCACCAAGAACAATGGGTTATTTACCAACTACTGCTCTTTGAGGCCTTATAAGCACCTTCTCTGTACATACTCATGTTGACTACATGAGTAAGACAATTCTACCCTAAAAGCCTGCCTTGGAGCATGGCCTAAGACCCAGCATTGATACAATACCAGCTAAGGTGTGCTCCTTGGCGTCAGTCCCTCTCCAGCCAAGAATTCCATCTCCCTCTAGGCCTTTCCCAAAGGCAAACAGACAGATGTGCAGTGAAGGCACATATAATAAACACATCTTAAGAAGAATTGGACAGAAAGTAATCCATCTTACTTCTTGAAATGTTCCCTGCACGTAGGGGTCACTGTGAGCAAACAAATGCCTGGCAGGTCCCAGAACACTGAGTATTAAGTAATTTGCTTTATTAAGTAAAAGCAAACAGACTGCTCTCCCAAAGGTAGCATCACTTGAAGCCTCAGTAAGGCCAGAACATGAGGGGGTGGGAGGGCAGTGGAAGACAGACTGGAGCTCAGCGTCACAGCTTTGCAAATTACAACAACTGGCACATTCCACAAAGAAACCATTGATTTTGCCTAACTGACACACTGACAGCAAGAAGTGTTTTCTTGGATATTTCACAACATGTTTTTCACTGTGAGCTATCCAGAGAAAAATCTAGTTGAAAACTCCTTAGACTGATGAACAGTTAATATTAAGGGAATCAGGAAGACAATACAAAGATCTTAGCCTACCAAAAACATGAAGCAGAGGGGGCACTTCCAAAGCGTAGGATGCTTGGAACAACTTTGGTTGCAATCATAGAGAGTCTCTGAAGAGAGTAAAGGTAGATTACCTTTCTGTCTTCTAGCAAGAGCACATTCAAAAGGCAGACTTATCTTTAAATGAAACAATTTGCAAGTAAGACCTCCAACTCCCACACTCTTGCAAAAATTAACATCCAAAGGTACATTTGTGAAAATACAGATTTTTAAACAGTTTTCCCACCAAAATGGCAGAACAAGAACAAAACTCCATGTGGAACTGAATTCTTGTCAGGAAGAAAACAGCTAATTAGACCTTTCAAAAATCTACTAAGAGTAGAGTATCCAGTGCCAAATGGTGCATGGGGTTCAGAGGAAGGCCTGTGAGAAAGACTTCTATAAATTATGAGAGTAAATAAAGCTCAGAACCACCCCACTGATTAAAAGGTATTGGTCATTAAAGAACAGAGTTGTATTTCTATGAATTCCAAGCACTGCAAGGGAATAAGACTAAATTTCTGAGTATTAATCCCAAGATTAATGCAAGATTAATGAATGCCTCATTTTTTATCCTATGAATGACACTGCCCCTAGCATGTCATCCAAATAAGGAAAAATTAATACTTCATAGATGGGTTTTTTTTCAAGTAAGAAACCACAAGAATGAAAATCTTCATAAAAAGCCCCTCTGTGCCACAAGTTGACAGAAGCTAAGATTCTGAACTGCAAAGAAGCATTTTAAAAAAAGATAAGTTGAGATGCAAGCCTAATGCAACAGAGGAATTACCAGTCACATTCATTCAGAATCAAGGCAGCTGCTATGGGGTTTTTTTAATAAATAAGCAGTCAGATCTGTAAAACACCCCAGCTCCAGAAGAAAATAAGGAATAAACCTATGGTCCTATATTTAAATTTAAATTGTTACAGTCATCTAGGAAACTGTCCTAGTGGGGTGCACAATACCAAAGGCAAGAGGTCCGATGTTCCAAATTAGTATTGGTATAATGAGTAGACTTAATATATGGTAATGAACAGTAATTCTCTGCATCCTTCTCTTCTTCTTTGGTAGAAGAATATCTGTAGAGATTTAAACAAATAATCAATGCAACCTACTGGACTGACTGACCTCTTCAGAGACCGCTATGGGTCAAGGAAAGCCTCTCCTATGACTAAAACTGCTGAATGTTAAATTGGAGCAGCTAAATTTCCTTTGCTCATGTTTTGGGAGGTACCTTAGAGCTAGTGATGGCATCACAGACTTATTTGCATGGATCAACAGAAAAGCTTGTTATTTTGCAAGAAGAAATTACCAGAAATATCACTTCTTTGCAGGAAGAAATTACCAGAAATGCACGTTGAAATTAAAATCTTAAGAAATCAATCAACCAATCAATCAATCTGCTTGTGATGTAAGAGGATCTTTCCATCAGAAAAACTTTCAGGATGAAAAAGGAAGCCATGCATACTAACAAGTGCTAATAAGTGTCTATTAATGTGAAATCAATCAGCAGTCAGAAAGGAGTATCTATTATGACCATATTAGGGCTGAAGTCCCAGAGGAAAACACAGACTTCTGGATGTGCTGCAGTGGACCCTGACAGAGAGAGTGAGTTGACAATTCAGTTTAGTTAAAACCAGCAAATATTAGGACTGATCTAATTAATCCAAAAAGTTAGAAAAATAATAGTTACAAAGGTGGTGTGCACAGAGAATGGGGTTGTGGTGTGGTCCTATGGATGCTGCTAAGGAGAAACTCTACAATTACCACGGGTTAATGGCACATTTCCATTCTAGGACCACTCCACAGCAAGCATTTTATTTTAATCATCCAACACGCAAAGTAGGAACCTCTGGCCCAAAAAATTAACGATATATCCCGAAGAAACAAAACTTTTCTGAAAAAAATTCTAGTTCAAAAACATCAGAATGCCTCTCTTTCAGGATGTGTCTGAATTTCAAAAATCCCACAAAAAGAGACACTGAATATAGACAGTGAAAAAAACTAATGGTTCTGTAAGGATTATGAAAGATGTTTTATGAAACAAACTTTCTAAAGTCAAACAAACCGGTTTTCTCAGATCTGAGAAATCCTACAGAATACTCAGGTCTAAGTGGGACAAATCACTCCAGGTATGCAGGCTCCTTTCTGTAAAGATTATACAAGAACCAATGAATTAAATAACCTTAAACTTCATAGTAAAATTCCCATAGAAGGACACATTAAGAATGTTAAAAAATAATACCCATGTCTAAAAAATCAACTCTAATAAATATTTGTAGAAGATTTCAGGGACAAGTTTAAGAAATAGAGGAGAAAAATTGATTAAGTCATAAGTAGAAATCCTTGAGTCAACTGGAAAAAAGCTGGGAGAAATTCCATTTGCTTGCTGGTATTTCTAGCTTCATCTGCAGTGGTATGCTCTTTTAATAAAAGAGGTTGTAACTGCTGAAATGTCATCAGCAGAAGCTTATAAACATGACTGACAAGACTCAGATGTTATTAAATTTTCACTCAAGTAGTTAAAATAGAAGAGTGGGACAAAGAACTGAATTAGATTCCCATTCTTTACCATGCTATTCCTATGGTTCATCAACCTCCACAGTGCATACGAAGCACTTTCACTAACTGTAAATGAAAGGAGAACAGTTTCCTTGAGATTTCATTTCCTTGAATTTACATCTGAGGAACATGGGATGAGAAGACTACGTCCCAGTTACTGTGTCAAGTCTTTTGCTATTATAGTATTACAATGCTGCTCTTAAACTAAACAAGCTATCTTAAAAGTAGTTTCCCGTTTGGTTTTGGCCAAGACAGCCAATTTTGTTCACAGCAGTTAATATGGGGCTATTTTGGATTTGTGCAGCAACAGTGTTGGTAATACAGGGAGTTTTTGTTGCAGCTGAACAGGGCTAACACGGCATGAAGGTCCTTTCTGCTCCACACCCCACTCCACCAGTGAGGAGGCTAGGGTTGCACAAGGAGTTGGGAGGGGACACAGCTGGGCAGCTGACCCCAGCTGACCAAAGGGACATTCCAGACCATGTGGCATCAAGCTCAGCACATAGAGCTGGGGGAAGGAGAAGGAAGTGGGGTGTTGTGATGATGTTTGTCCTCTCAAATCACCATTACATGGGATGGAGCCCAGCTTTTCTGGAGAGAGCTGAACACCTGCCTGCCCATGGGAAGCAGTGAGTTTTCCCTTTTTTGTTTCATTTCTGTACACAACTTCTGCTTTACCTGTTAAACTGTCTTTATATCTCAGCCCAGAAGTTTTCTCACTTTTACCCTTTCAATTCTATCCCCCATCCTGCTGAGTCAGGAGTGAATGAGTGGCTGTGCAGGACTGCGCTGCTGGATGGGGTTAAATCTGACACATCTGCAGTACTATGAGACTGGTCAACAAACTCTCTGTTGCTGAAATAAACTAAAAATTAAACTCTTAACCCAGGATGAAAAACGAATTGTCTTCAAATTTTCACATTCAATTTATTCACATGTAGTTTACATTTCACAAGATTTTGAGCAAACTTGGAATTTCAGGAGGTAAAAAAAGCTGGTGAGCAAAACTGTTAAGCCACAATCCCCCTCTCCCACATTTGTCTGGAGACATATCATAGACCTCCTCAGCTTTTCATCTGCTTGTCTGAATAAAAAATGTAAGAGCTGCCTCTTACAATACATGCATTATTTCCCCAATTATTCACTCCATGATTATTATCATGATTAATACCAACACCTCTTCTACTAAGGTGTTGATATTTATGCAGAGATTTAGTCTGTCAGAAAGAAGTTTCCTTGTTTTTGCTGTGCATGATTTACTAAGGAAAACAGCTTTGGCTCTGTTCTTCACAAGAGCCAGCCTCTGAGTGAAGGAGTTGGTCTACATCCCTTTTTTGTACCTACCCTTAAAAGATCCCATATGTTACAGTACATCTGTCATCACTGTACATATGTGGGGATCTGTAACACATGAAGCTATAGCATTTCTAACAGCTCTTATGGCCAATCTTTTCCCTGAGCTGTCAGCTAGGTGCTACCCCCAAAGACGCTTGCTTTTCTTAGTATTCTGCTATAGAATTCATGATCTGCAGAACCAATAGTGGGTCACCTCTGTGTTTCCAACACATCCCTGGAAATTGTTTTTCAGAAAGATGTAAAAATATTTGAGCTTTCTTGATAAAGTAGAAGAATCTTACATGAAATGCATTTATTCTGTGATCAACAGGCATTATACTGAAACACTGGAAAGCATATTCCTTCAAAATCTCCTTCATTTCCTGAGAAAAGGTATGGCAATTCTCAGACCATCTCCTTGCTGGCCTCTTTGGGCTCTGGGTTACAATTTTAATAGAAAAGAATGACATTAACCAGGACCCAGCTCCTTACTGGACCTCCTTAACTGCTCAGCAGTACAGGAGTAATCAGCTAAAGCACATACTTGCAGAAGGTGCCTGGGCTGAGGAATTCTTACCAGTTTAATCTAAATTACGTCAGAACGGCAATTAAGGATATGGGCATTGAGCATTTTGAGAAAAGAAGAAAGAAGTGAGGAAAACATGGATTTCAAAGCATTCTTTGAAATACTATTAAAGTTTTCTGTTCAGTCATCAGTTTCCATTACTCAATGTTCTGTGTAAAAGATTACATTCTTTGCCAAGAAATAAAATCTCAATGTTAAGGAAAGCAGAACGCTAGTGCTTTAAAAGACAAGGTGATGCAAAATAACATGATGCACGTTAACTATAATTTAAATAATTAAACCATAAGAAACATACTCCAATGTAACTAACAGATTTTAAAGCCATCATACCTTCTATCACTTTTATCTGGAATCCATTTGCCACAAGCCTTGGATCTGACAAATAATCTGATCCATGGAAACTCTGATTCTTCTGCATTTTATAAAGAGCAGCCATGTATTGAGATCCACCAATAAGACTGGAAAAAAAATCCTCAAAGTGTTAAAAAACCAACATCCCTTATGTGAAAATTACAAGTATGCAAAAACCACAGAAAAAGGTAGCAAGTGATAAGGAGTGATCAAGATTTTTAAAAGCATTTTGGAAAAGCAATTTGTTTAAAGAAACAAAATGAGAACTATTCACTTATCTTAGTGAGGGACTAAGCTTAGGCATACAGTAATAATAATTCTATCAGCCATTCCCTAATTCTTGGGGGAAAGTCAGCTACAGTGAAATTACGAAAATGTGGAGCATTTTATTTTCTTCTGGGGGAGGAAATTTGTATTTGGTGCACAATTAAACTGGTCAAAAATCATAGTTATTTCAGTTAGAATAAGACCAAGCGTGCTCATTACTTCAAGAATGAAAAGAATAAGAACCAAAAATCTGTTTTAATAGCTAAGTGAGTGCACAAATGAGCACAGCATTAGCAAACAGGGCCTTGCCAGAGTTCAGAGTTTATCTGATAAATAATTATCAAATGATGTTTTAAGTAACATACACATTTTTGCTCAATAGCACTATACCTGTCTGTTAACACAATTGGATTGTCCAGTTTCTGTGCTGGAAGCTTATGGTTCACCAATAATCTCTTACATAGCAGGGCCTCTTCCAATCTATATGGATTCAGCAACTTCACATTTTTTTCAGTAGCAAATATCCAGACATCAGGAAAACTCTGACGACGGATCAGGAAAAGCTGATCATCTGAAACATTTCTCTCTTGTCTCTGAAGGTGACGTCTACACAAACTCAGAGAAAAAGGCACTGTCACAATTTTCACAGGCTGTTCCATTTTCCCCTTCTTTTCAATCTGATCATGAAATATCTTGTCAAGCTTCTGCTGGTCAGATGCAGCATTCTTTAGCTTGGGTTTGTGTTTTTCTGCCTCCTTTGCTGGTCGGTGCATTGGCTGTGCATTGGCTTTCTTGACCTCTCTGTTGTACCGTTCCTGGTCCTTAGTGGCTTTCATTTCATAACTTAGAGGAGAAAACAAACCAGTAGCATCAGCAGACAAAAATCTCCAATTCCCAGCCACAAACACACTAAAGCAGAAGGAAAGGTAACCATTTCAACAGCCAAGAACCACATCCATGGTCCATTCAGGTACCCACATCAATATGCTGCCCACTGCCATGGAGATGGTCACTGTGCCTCTATTACATCACACCTTGAACAAAAGCTGGAGATTTTCCTTCATCAAGACAGCCAGCAAAACCTCAATTACTGTAAGGGGGAGGAACTATTACTGTAAGGAATAGAGTGCATCATATAAAGATCTACAGCAAGATTCTTTTCACCTCAGTCTGTTGTTTAATTTGCAATCAAATACAGAGTTTTGGAAGGAGTTTTTTGTCAAAGCCACATCCAGCTCAATTCACAAAGTAATTTCAACTTCCAGAGCTCTACAGCCTTCTAGGGGAGGCCAAGGGGGTGGCAGGACTTTGGAGCTTGATTAATTTCCCAAGCACCAGGCCTTACTTAATAAAAGTGTATTTCATTTCAAATGGCCTAAAATTAGCCATATAAAGTGTTAAAAATACAGAATATGTAAGATTATCACAGAATTCTGTAAGTAATAATCAGTCTTACCGGTTTTTCAAAAACAGTCAATAAAAAACTACTCCTAAATGCTGTCTAAATGGTTAAAACATTATTACATACTAAACCTCTACAACATGAATGGATTCTTAATGAGTTTATAAATGTCAGGGAGATAACTAAACTTTTATAGGTCCCAAGTTTATGCTTGTCTACTGCATATGAATTTCACTTTTCTGAAAGCAAAGGGTATGATTTGCTGAACTCCCTATTTTTGCCCTTACTTGATATTCTGAATTCTAGAAGGTAATTCAAACCAGTCTAATCTTCAATTAAAACAAAACCAAAAAAAAGTAGTACTATCATATGTTAGTATTGGAAATAAGTATTTTAGCTGGTCATATTTATTTATTGCTACTTGCTGGAACAGTTTGATTCAATTATGTGTATGCACGCTGGAAAATTAAGGTCAACAAAAGGGTCACCATTTGCAATTAATTATGATGTGCTAGCATTCACATATGGTACCAATATTTAGTTAACTAAAAAAGTCAGCTTAAATAGTTTCTTGCAATAAATCACGTCCTAGAAAATATGGAGCAAACATTAAGATAAAAAACATCTGCTGCTTTTAAAATGAATGGACTACATCACTTGAACAGAATTTTTTTTTAATCCCAAATTCATTTACAGCTTTGACCAGATCAATAAATACTTTGTTTTGAATAGACCTAACTGTAATGTAGAAAAATACTTAAGTGTAAGAGAACTAAGCCTTCAGTGATCACTGATAATCCAAAATGCAAGTCCTGCTTGCCTGTCAGTTTAGGCTACCACCAGAAAAATTCTAGTCTTACAAACTTTGACTGTGAGCATCTTCCACATTCATACACATCAATATCAGTGATTTGCCCAGAACCAAAGAAAAACTGCACATTTACAACCATGAGAGAACAACTTTGCCTTTCTGAAAATCCTTCCAAAGAGAAACATATAATCAACAAGTGCTACAAGAACAGCATTCTCTGCTTTGTGAATTAAAACTGCAAATTCAGGATCCTTTTCTGATGCTACAAAATGTAAAGCCAAGAAAACTTGCAGAAATGGATGTAAGCAGAGAGTGGAAGACTAGAATGAAGACTAGTTTCAAAGGCAGCTTTGGTTTAACTAGAAAAATGGACCCATGATATATTCTTTCCCCTTTGCAACATAAATCCAAACAAAATAACCGCATACTAAAAAAATCCTTTTAATATTTATCTCTCAGCCCTTATAAGACAAATAATCTGAATCTGAGTATTTGTTGCAAACTCTGACAGCAAAGACCATGCTACCTGAAAAAGCTTCTCCCAAGGTACAAATCTACTCAAGAAGAATTACTGCAGAGTGCTGACAAGGTGATTTGTTAGTCCCATGACAACGTATGTAGCTTTGAACCTTTCCTACACCTTCAGGGTAACTACTCCTGCCACTGTTATGGCACTTGGAGGGATTTCTCCCACTCCCACCTGAGCCTGATATGCAGGAAACATTAAGGCCAGTAACACATGCAAACTGTATTAAGTAAGAACCGAGTGACTGCAAGGAACGAAACCCTTTGCAAAGCAGGGGGTTATGTGATGCTGCCAGCATGGACATGCACAGAGCTTTCCTCCTCTATTATAACCTAAAGACCGTAACATTTGACATTCCGGTTGTGTAATAAATGCTGGCTTGTTTTGAAAAGGCCATCCTGTGTCACTACAAGACATCTGGTGCTTGTACTACTCCCAAAAGGGATTTAAATTAATTTAGACCTGATGGAGGGGCCACAGAGAGAAACAGAGATGCTGAAACCATGCACACCCATTGCACAAGGCAGGACTTTATCACAGAAGGATGGAGGACCGGAGCCCAGAAAATGTGGGGTTGTGCCAGCAAGGATGCATGAAGAAGAGCTGTGGCACTTGACTGCCCTGATGGATTTACTTATGTTTTTACCTCTAGGTGGCCCAATTTATCCAGAGTACCTGGAGGCAAGACTTATGTTCTCTGCCACAAGTCCTTCTGGGCTGCTGCTCTGCAGGAAAAGTTGCCTGTGTTTCTGTTTTATATGTCTATGTTACAATTCCTATTTGCTACCCTCTGAGGCAATTTTAAGATCATAAATGCGGAAAGGTATCTACAGATATAAAGCTGGTATCTATAGATACAAGTAGTGGTGAATTCTTCATTTCCTTCAACAGCCATGGGATTCGATCCTACATATAAGGAAAATACATATACAGTGTGTATAATATATTGCATTCAATCCTACATATAAGGAAAACTTGATTACCAGAGAGGTCTCTTTCCTGAACTAATGCAAAGTTAATCTGTAGGCACACTCTTTAACATAACAGTTGTACCAGGAAAGCAACCATGAAATCTCAAAAGCTAAAGCAGAGCAAATTAAAATTTTCTGAAGCAGCTGGCAGAACCTTTTGTTTCATTTCATCAAAACCATGAATATAATTGGAGTAGATTTCTACTATTACATTAATATTTCTGCTTATGCAGAGATGGACAAACCACTTTTTCACATATATGGGTTTCTGACCATGGCATGTTGTTTGCAAAGTAAACTTTAAGATAGGTAAACCAGAAGATAAGTAAAAAGGTTCCACTTAACTCTGATATAGCTGACATTCAGAACAATGCAGATGGCTTATTAAAATATTTCCTTTTCTTGCAGATTTCAAAAACTCAGTGACAATTCACTTTAGAAAAATATGGAATTTAGTTATTCAGACTGCAACCCAGGAAGACTTGGTCTTGTTTGAAACAGATTAAAATTTAGACTGTGCTACAGTCCCTGAACCAGCTCTGGAATAGCTGTTTAAGGGAAAAAGTAATTCCTTGTGTCATTTGATTGGGTTTTGCAAATACAATTGTGAGGCAGCCTAGGTTGGGATACAAATGAAATTTAGTGGAATGGAATTTAGCCAATGTTCAAGTACCAAAGTTCCTAAAAAATAATTCTTGCTTTATAGCAATAAAGTTGAAAAATCTCTGAAGAACTCTACAGTGCCTCATCCATCACCCAAGCTGGTTTTCAAGGACAGTGCGTTGGGAGTGATACAGTAAAGGCTGCCCTTACAAGTCTGTAGGATTCAAACAGTTCAGCAGAACTGTTCCTAACTCCTGCTGTCCTTAATCTAACTGCTGCACAGCACAGTGGCAAAACTAATAATTCCAATCAGCAGTGCACAACAGCACATAGCAAAACACAATTCACAAGAGTGATTCTGATCCTGAGAAGCCAAAAAATATTATCTATTTTTTCATAAATAACTGGAATGTTACAATTTTTAAAATTCATTACAAGTGACTTTCTGGTAGTTTCCAGATTCAGAAGCAAGACACAGACCAAACTTACTTTTGTTTTTCCTCTTCATTCAAATTCTTCCACTGCTCTTCAATTGTCAGCAGGATGTCATTCATGCTGGTCTTTGGATTATCATTTATCAATTTTGGACGACATTCATGTGTGAAAAATTCAAAAGCAGACTTTGGTTTCTTTATTATTCTGCTATTAATTAAGTCATAAGCTGTCACATGTCCAAATTTTTCACTTATCAAATTTTTTTTCTTTATGCTTTGATTAGAGCTTTGTGGATCACAGCTTTTTTCACCAGTATATTCCTTTCGCTCATTAGTTGTCCCTCCAACTTGAGGAATCAAGATCTTAACGGGTTCCAGTCTGTCTCCCAGACAGTCTTTAAATGCACTTCCCATACTCCAACTATCAGCAGAGATTTCAGGTAGGTCCTTAGGGACTAAGGCTTCCTCATTTTTATCTATTTTGTCAATATTATCAGAAATCAAAAGTTGCTCATTGGCTTTTTTAGACTCAGGGTCCACAGGAACACTATTACTTTGAATATCAGCCATATTCTGTCCATTCTGTTCCTCCTCACGAAATAAATTTAAGGAACTGTCTGGAAAGGCATCACTCTTAGAAACCTCTCTTTTGTCCAGGCGACTGTGTACATTATCACCACTAAATGTCTGATGATTTAAGCAGATCTCTGCGTTTTTTCCTGCTTGACAGTTTTGCACATCACTGCTGAGTGAAAGGAATGAAGTATGAGCATGTAGCTCATCATTTCCAGATGGTCCCATTTCATTAACAGCCACATCTGTTTGGTCTGTTCTATGAACAAACATGTCTTCTGAGGTAACATCTGTTTTATTACTTTCACCAGGGACTGCAGCAGGTAGTGGCCCATACAGTGATTTCAACACATTTTCAACTGCAAGTAAGACAGATTCCTGGAAAAAAAGGAAGAAAATACACACACAGGAGTGCACCTGAAAATGCAACTCCCAGATACCAAGAATACAGAACAATATGCAAAGTGCTCTTATTAGGAATAATTTTTAGACAAATCTGGACAGATTATTGCATTTCAGTTGTTCACACGTACCAAAAGACTCTGAACTGGACACTTTCAGCCTCAAATATTTTGTGACATGTATTCTGCTTCTTTAGTTTACTCTGATATCACAAAACCAATTAAATGATTTCTTTATAACAGGGTTTTAACTTCCTAAACCACTATTAGGTAAAGTTATTCCTACCTAATAAGGAGTTAGAAGTTTACAACCAAAGCTGGTGCACCAGCAACATCCAATTTCATGTGAATGTGCTTGTGTAGGTGCTTTTATGGTGCATGTTTCCAAATCAAATTTGCACCAACTGATGGAAATGAGCAAGATAAAAAACCCAAACCCCTAAAAAATAGAAATAAATTTAAAAAAGAAAAAAAAAGAGAAAAGAAACTCCAGCCCTCTTATGCAAAAGGAAAACTAGATCAAATGTAAAAATGCTGTATTAATTTTCATACAAGTGACCCTTGTATGTCACAACATAGAGGCAGTACATTTACAAGAGTAACACAGACAAATACCAAAGGTTTTTATGAAGGAGAGGATTAAAATAGTGGTGTTACTACCTATACTCACTTTGAGTAAGTGCATTAATAACCACTAATGCAATCTTTCTAATTTCTGTGGCAGTTAATTGATGCTGTCAATAATTTATACACATAATGACAAAATAGTGCTTTGATGAGAAATGAACTCCCCTCCTGCCCACACTCACCTTAATGGTGGTGTTTAGTGATTACTTGGTTTCAATATAAACTTAAGCATGAGATTTATACAGGATCAATTCCACTTAGCTTCTCTCACTGTAAAGCCATTTGAAACCAAAGTGGTACATGCATATATGTGACAGCATCAAAATCTTTTAAATGAACTGGGAAACTAATTTTAAAGAATCACCCAGTTAGCCTGTTCAGTACTTTTTGATCAATACAGTGCTCTGACAAAGGCAAGCTGTCCTTTGCCCCAAAAATCCATTAACAGTAACAGTGTTTATGTTTGAACATTCTGGTAGTCCCAAGGCCCTTATTATGCTTATATAAAGACTCGGAACTCAAAACTAGAGTAAAACCTTAATTACCTTATAATGCAGCAAAACTTGTGTTTTATCAGGTGTTATATTCACATCCACTGCAGAGGCAGGTACAGTAATACTCAAAAAGAATACAGGATATAAACGAGTACAGTCCTTTTGTGTCACCTGACTGTAGTATTGTCGAATTAACTAGAGATTGATTTAATAAAGAGATGTCAGTAAAGGCAATAAAATAGACAAAAATGCATAGAAACAAAACCTGACATTATAAAGCATAACTGATTTGCTAGTTTTGTCAGTTTTTCAAGTTAAAGAAAAGCTTAGAACGTCCTCATACACATGCATGCCAGAATCATCTCCAAAAGGGCAGTTCCTAGTGGTTTCCATGCCTTCATAGCATGGAGGCAAAAGTGATATACAGCCTACTTTCCAAGCAGGGCACTGTATTTTTACTTTGAATGCTGAATCCCACTTTGAATACAGGCTTCCTTGCTCTTGTTAAGGAACCATCTCTGTCATGGGATTCAAGCTAAGCTTTGAACTCCCAGAAGAGCCAGGCACATAAAGTCATGCATGGAGATGGATTACCCTCATTCAGTATTTAACATACCAACATAAGTTCAGAGTTTACATCTACAAAGCTTTGCCTGCCAATTGAAAACTACTGTTGTATCCTGTCCACTTTAAAACCTGCAGGAACACTTTGGCATGAGCATGATTTTCTTCCCTGGCGATGACAAGGATTAGGACAGCAAGGCTGCTCCAAGTGAAGTGCTGCAAGGTTCAGTAGCGAGAGAAACCCAAGAGTATCAAATTCTGCCTACACAATGCCTAGCTGTAGCCAATGCTGCTGCACTATCACTTTCATTTCTACCCAATGCACACACAAATTTAAAGGGAAAGCATGGGTGTTTGCTTGGTAAGCCCACAGCTGGAAGTGGACAAAATCAAAACTGTGTTACAGAAGAATTCTCATACGAGAAACTACATAAAGTTCCCTTATAGGAAATTGCACAGATGATTTCTACAGGCTAATACAATGAATCAACTGTTCTGGTATCTTGCATAGAGGATCTGAAATTAATTCTGTTAAACAGCCAAAACTACAACCTCCAGCTCTGTGGTCTGACTGCAGCAAATGCAATAGAACTGAGGCACCAGCAGCGTCACACTTCTGGAAGGGGTTTCTGTTGTAAATGCTAGTATTTTCACCTATAATACTCTTAATTATTTCATGGCGGGGAAAAAAGTTGTAGATTGCTTAGGCATCTCTGTCCTCAAAGAAATCACATTTCTTCTCCTTGAATTAAAAGCTAGAGGGTGTTACCTTCAGTATTTCCTTCTGAAGAACTGGACGATTATTTATAAAAATGAAACTCCTTTCTGAACTTGAAAGGCTTGTCAAAGAATTGTCTGACTCAGCTTTTGGGAGAAATCCAGAAAGATTTATCTGCAATGATAAAACAAATACAGTGCAAAAGTCTTTTAAAGAACCCAGAATGTTTTTTTATAGAGGTGAAATAGTAAAACAAAACTGTACAGGAGTCCAATTCATTCAAATGCATGCACTGCTTCTTGACAGTTACAATATACAAAGATAAAGGCAGTTAGGAAAAAAAAAAAAAGAGGCTGAGAAAGGTGGGTTTGTATTTATTTCCCTTGATCAATTTATTGACATATTTCCCATCTGGACTGCCAGTTGCAGCAGGATGCTGCATGGAGCTGAGGCTGTGGAGAGCCAGGCCAGCAGTTCTTGGCTTGCTGACTGCAGGGTTGCCACCTAAGCCCTGTCCAAGCCAAAAAGGCACAGAGTGCTGCCCAACCTGGCCAGGGCAGCAGTGAACCACCCCTACAGGGAAAGCCCAAAACACACAATCCCTCCCTTTCTACATAGAGAGCACCTTAAATAGCTTGTCATAGGGCATTTATTCAGGGCACCTAAATTTACCTACGCCACCTGTATCCAAATCATCTGACTCTCAAGAGTGCTGAGCACCCACGATTCACAGGCTGCAGCAGAACCTGTGAGCACAGCACTGCCAGGGAGCCTTGGAAACAGCACATGATTTGTGTACCTAACATGAACTCCAAGTTTAAAGATTTTTCTGTTGAGATTCTTTAACAGGTTTTTCAGGTCAAAATAAGGCTGATGACTGGTGCTGCTTGTCCCATCTCTTCCACCTCTCCCCCACAATGCAACTTTCAAACTGTTGGATGGATTTCAAATCAATCTGATAAAGAAGCAGAAATCCCAAAGATGTATTTCCACAAGTCCCATGATAACTGACAGCTGTTTGGAGAGAACAGCCTCAAGATAATGACTTCACTAAAGAAAAGGCAATTGTAACTTTTCAAAAGCCAGGAGCCAGCAGCATGCAAGAACTGACATCCTGCACAGCCCTCATTCTGCCCCACATACTGCCCTTCTCCACTTGGCCAAACTAACAGGTGAAGGAACACTGGGACAGCATGAGGATGGAGATTTTGGAGATTTGGGATGAGAAAGTCTGGAGAATGTTCTGGTAGCAGGGTGGATTACTGAACACAGAAATGAGTCCTCATAAGCTCTGCTTTTGGCAGAACCCCTTGTATTTACTAAAATCCAAATTATCATGCATTTGAAATGGAATTTAAGATCCATGGGATTTGGCCTACCCTTCCCATTCACCTACGTCACGCAGCTATCTGCTCATGTGCTCCCTTATTCCCTCCTGACCTTGTACCAAGCATTCTGTGCTAAAGCTGGCATGTTCTGGTCAGCAACGTCGCACAGAACCAAACACCACTGGTCAAATTAAAGAGGTGTCAAGTATCTGTTGGATGATTATCAGAAAACAACATGCACCACTTCTAGATTTTATTCTGCAGCTTTAGCTCATCCTCCCTCAATATTCCTCCTCTACACTTCAAGCTATTTTTCTAATTCACAAATATCTGTACAACTCTTTCACTTCAACAATATTTTTATATACAGAAAACATTAAAGCAAAACTGAAAATCTCTAAATAACTCATTTAACAAGTTGCCCGATTTAGAAATCTGACTGCTGTTACTATTTACAGCCATGCAGAATATCAGTATGCTCATTAAAAGTTATCTACAATTTATAATGCTAGTTGTAATTGAATTTTCATATATGAAAGTATATGAAGTATGAAGACAAAATTACAGAGACTGGAAAATATTAATGAAACTTTGATTTCATAGTAGATCAACTGTTCCCAAAATAATAAAAACCACAACTTACATATACATTAAAATATATCCATGATGGGTGGACAGCAGAATGCCTTTTTTTTTGTACTTATCTTTCTCCCAGTGGCATGTGTAGCTGCTAAACTTAACTTCCATAGGAAAAGAAGGCACTAGGGAAATTTCCTGTGTGAAAGTTTTCAGCCCAATTAAACTTACAAGACTGGGGATCTGAAAAGTGCAAATACTGTCTTGTACTTGAAAAAAGTAGTGTTAGTTCTTTATTTTCTTGGTTTTCTTTTTATTTTACAAATAGCTCCTGATTAGCTTCAAATCTAATTTGAAATGTGTTCCTGTTTCATTCAGTTTCATTCATTCTTCTTTCAAGAAGTCTTTAAAATCCCTGGATGCCTTGTTGAAGAAGTTTTACCTCTGCAGTAAGGAACAGCAAGATTAGTTTTGTCTTCAGAGTAGCCTTTGCAGCAAAGGAGCATGAAGGTACACAATGAACAAACAGGACTTAAAAGAATTAAAGAGCTGCCTTCTGGTCTGTATAGCAAATGAGACACAGACCACATGGGAAGGGAAATAAGCAGTATATGCCTGCCCTTAAATACCTGTTCCAATACCTGCACTGAAAGGGGGAAAAAATGGTTACACAGGCAACTTAACTCTGTCACTCCGTAGTGTTTGGCTGCCTCGTTTATAAATGTCCACAGTTTCTGAACGTCGACATTATGCATGGATCACTTATACACCTATAAATGATGCACATGGTATTTTACACACTATTTAGAGACAGAGAGAGAGATGGAATGTTCTCCAACTTCTATTCAAGGAATATGGATGCCTCATGATATAGCAGAGAAGTAATGTGAGAACCTAAGTGCCTCCTCCAAGCTAGTCCCTTCTAAATACCCCCTTATCTTCCCTTTGGAGCCCCCTGCACTTGTCCTGGGGGCACATCCAAGCTACATTCACAGAAGAATAACTCTGGAGGTTCTGTACAGACATAAACAACTAAAACTTTGTAAAGTACAAGAAGTGGCTTTGCTTTGTTCCCGCTCATTTCACTGCATGTATAAAAGCATTCTGGCAAACTCAACAATTAAGTTGAATAATGCTATTAAGCTGTACATATAAACAGTGAGATTTTAAAGTCTGAATAATATTATTAAGCACCATGCTGAATACAGCATTGGTGTCTAAGAGCCATTGTGACTCCATAGTGATTCACCTCATCCTGTCAAGGTTTATTCCTATGTGATACACGAAAATGCAGCTTAGAAGGTTCCAAGGTAGCAAGATTCCCCTTTAATAAAAATGTCTCCAACAAAAATGGAAGCAGAGTGAAACATTTTTGAAAACATTAGACAAAGGGAGGTATCATGGGGAATTCCCTCATTTTCAGACATGGCAAAAGAAGCCAAGAACACTGATTTTTTTGAAAACTAGAAAGTATTTTGTTGAAATACGTGTTTAGTGGAAATTTTCATAACTTGCCCTTCTAAGTATGCATTCCTTTTGCTGCTCAGGTGCCCCCACTGAAATTGAGGGGATACTCTTTAGAGTACAAGGCTAAGAGGCCACGAAGATGAGAACCATCTAAATGCTTAGATATTAATCAGGGGAAAACCTGCCTGTGGGCCAGGAATCCCAACTGAGACATCTCTGAGCAATCAGCAATTCTGCATTTGTCATCACAACTGTTTTTACTGCCATCTGATCAGTGCCACATGAGTCCTGATGAGATGATTCTTGGAGTGGATTTTCAATCACCAAACCAATTAATTTTATGGAGAGGACAGTAATAGAAACAAATGCATTAATCAGATGTCAATCTGGAAACGCATCTTCTTTTTCAAAGCCTCCTTATTTTTTGAATATTTATTTAGCTCTCTTCATTGACAGACCTGAAGTGAATTTGGGAGAAAGAAGTTTAAACTCACCTCAGGATATTCGCAGCAGTGTTGAAAAGGTACCATACTGCTCATAACGGCTGTTCCCAGAACTGACATACAGGCCATTTTGTGATCCGATACCCTGGTCTTCTGCCAAATAACTGCCTGAAACAAATGGCACAGAGTCAAATTTTTGACATTATATTTGTTGAACTCATGTCATGTCTATGAACATGCATATGCAACTGCACACACACTGTATATGTAACATTCTGTACCTTGACCCTGTGAAAATCACAACTTTCAGTGTTAACAGATTTGATATGGTACCTTTTGACACGTCTTCTCATATTGTATTACTAATTTAGACACACATCAACTGGAAAACTAAGCAAAGCTTGTCTTCATCCATAGTTTGTGGCTATTCTGGACTTCTGTACCTGAGGGCAACTGTTAAAACTAAATCATTACAAATAGTACTTCTCCTCTTATATGTACAGCAGTGGGCTTTACGCTTTTCCTGAGCAGTTGAAGTGAGGGTTTATGACATGTCTCTCACAAGCTGGTCAATATTTAAAGGTGGGCACTGCACTGCTTAAGTTACTTATACCAAAGAGGTTGTTTTGGTAGAGATCAGGGTATTAGCTGTCCAGCTCTCACCTGGATACTCTAGGTCTATGATAAGCCTGCCATTTAGAAAGAAAAGTGGTTTCTAAGGAACTGTATATACTAGAAAAGCAGTTATTTGTCTAATGAAAATTTGATGTTCAAGTTAGAAGGATGAGGGACCATCTGCTGTATTAGCTACATGTCTTGAAATATTATTACAAAGACTTAGTAAGTACAGTAAGGCAATATGAACTGCAACATGCAACAGCAAGTCCACTTATGCATACAGAAGGTATTAGCTACTTTGGGAGGTGAAATTTTGTCTATCACTAATGATATTTAATTATGAATTTGCTGACTTTCATTGCTGTGTATCAACAATAAAAATATTATCCTTGGTTGGTTTTCTGCTTCTAGGCAACTGAGACTGCTACACTCAAGACCACTTTATTATTGCCACTCTTAGCTGTCTGAGTGTATTCAATATGCAACCTTTAAACACAAAAGGAAAAATAATGCAGAATGTTGCATTTTAGATTGGATGTTACAGTGCTGTTAAAATTTATACTTTCAGTAGGTACTAGGTGTTCAATAAATTCAAAATGAGCTCACAGTATTCAAGTACAGGCTATTAAGTGAAAGGACGGTGATAAAGCAAAAAATACACACGCACCCATCTCAAGAAATGCTATACATAGCCTTAAAATTCCACCTGTCCAGTGGGATATTTGCTGGCCTTCAGGGGTGAATTCCACAGAAGAACATGGTTCTCCTGGAACATGATATTCCCTTCCCACAGGACAGGTGGAATTGTAAAGCTTTGAGACTGTTGACCCTAAACTATTTCCCGACTCTTTAATTTTCCAGTTCCACGTACATTCTGCAGCATTTGTGAATGCTTCTTAGTCCTGCCTGAATGCAATTCATCTCCTACAGAGCAGCCTGACAGCCCTTTGCACATGCTGGATCACAGCTCGGTTATTCTACAGTGAGGTGAATCCCTCAAACATGAAACACAATTTATATTGGAGGGCAGCAAACAGAAAAAGGGGAGAAGGAGAAACAAGTAAACAGAGCTATGGGCTGGGTGTCCACAGCTCTGTCAGGGAGTCCCCCTGTGCTCCAGAGCAGGCAGAGGTGAAGGACAGCCCAGGGCTGCCCCTCAGCCTCTCTCCTCTACACCTGCTCCCAGCCTCCTCAAAGACATTCTGGAGTGATGAAAGAATCTGTCCTGTTCTTTATAGCTCCTCTTATAAAACATATCCTGTACTGCTTCTATTTTAAAACTGATTACTTAAAATGGAAACAGAAAGTGCCAAGTGATTTTTTTCTTTACTGGATATATTTTAAATTAAATGCATGTGACCAAACTGAGAAAGACACTTGTTACATGACTAATATAAACATCATGCTGTTTATTTTAGGGTATCCTAGTGTGATGCTGCAGGTACAGATATAAATCTTAGCTGCTGATTAATGCGAGGTTATTACACAGCTTGACCTGCTAGAATGGCTGATACTCAGAACTGTGAAAAGATCACTTGTGTAAGGTGGTTTTAAGAAAGCTGTAGAAAATGAGAATGTACTAAATTCAAACTTGCTAAAAGTGGATACTGTAATAGGTTCAGATTAGTTTTTTAAATAGTCATATACTCATCAGATATTTATACCCAGTACTACAAACAGAATTTTAGGAAATAGTTATCACTGTAGGTTAAATTAAAGCCACAAACTAAAGAGGCCATGCAACTCCTAAATTTCTATACTACATAAAGACAAAATAAAGTGTGTATTCATTTTTAGCCCTGAGTCCACATTATGAAACAACAACATGGGAAGAGATGGTAATTTACAGAAAATTATTTTTCTAGGTTCCCCAGATGTATCAACAGGCATTAAAAAAATCTGAGAAACAATGCCTGTTCCATTTCATTTATTTTGGGAAGTGTTGCCATGAGGTTTCTGCAATACCCTATTTTTTTAACCTTGCTTATACCCTTTAGTTTAGCTAAAAATACACCCCTCACACACCCCCCATATTTTTTTTCTAGGTCATATAAAGCGGGTGTCTAGGCTGAGCCAAGGAAGAATCTGACTCTAGTCAGTATGATGACGCTGCAGAAACAGCCTACTCAAAGATATATTATTACATATGGCCCATCTTAGGTTCTGCAAGAGCGAGCCAAATATATTCCACCTCTCTGTTTCATTGAAGGGGATTGCACGATCCAGATCAATGCATATAAAATCTATTGCACATATGCAGAAGATAATCATGTGTGTCTCTGCGTGTATCTATTTCTCCACCCCATGCAGCCCTAGGACACAGGCATACTTCTGTGGAGGATGACAATGTACATTCCAACCTAAATGTTTCTGACTCCATGCACACACATGGACTAGGCACGTTATTTCAGGATGAATGCATATAGCACAGAAGAATTCCTTGAATAATGTGTAAAGTGTGGCAAAAGAGTGTGCAACCTCTTGTCCCTACTATACAGCACTAGAGAGAATTAAGAGCTGCTCAGTATTTGTTTCTTAAAAGACCCCAAAGAAGAACAGAGGAAAAAAAAAAAGCAGTTGCTCTGAATCCCTAACTATCCTTCATATTTTAGAATTTCTACCAGCGGCTACAGTGATTTGCAGTCCCAGATAAAAGAAGATCTCAGAGCTGGGATCAGATGCTGCTTCCAACTGTGGCTACTTCAGTGCAATTATGATGCTATGAGTTAAATTGCCTCATTCCATTTACCTTATTACTACATAATGGTAGTGCACTTAAAGTAAACTTTCAGTACCCAAATCCCACCTGTTTTCTTTATTTCATGACAGTCATTATTCACCCCGTAATAAAGCCTGAGGGTGTAAAAGTGTAGTGGAACAAGCAGTTATACATGAGCTGTAGGCTGGTAACATGAGTTAGATCTTTAAAAGAGAACTGCATTTCACAGTCTCTCTAGTTTTGTACTACATATTTCAAAAATCTTGTCACCCTAGCATGTGAGATCTCACTGCAGATAACTCTTTGGGCAAGTAGGTTCCTTAGCTTCTTGACTAAAAACCTAATAGCTTATTAGGCTTCAACTGAAAGCATTGCTGCCTACCTGTTAAGGGAGTACACAAACAGGAACAAAACTAGGCAGCAATATCCCAAGTTTGAATTGAGCCCAAGGGAAACAAAACCACATCATCCAGTAAAATGCCTATAACCTCTTCAGCTTAAAGATGCACAGATACCTAGATCCAAGGGCTGGCACATTCTTTGCAGCGAAAGAAAATCTATCTGCTAAGATCAAAACTGATTAATATAAAGTTTTCACCACGTTATTTAGAATGCCAGCCTTGAAAAGCACTGCTGTTTTTCAGCTCCATACCTTAACTGGCGAACTGTTTTAAAACCAATGGTAAGTTACCTTACTGAAAGGGAACCCATATATAAACTGCCCTTGAAAACAGAAATCACAACAACTTTTCAATTTAGCTTATAAAAAAATTAAGCAACCAATGATTTATTTTCCTAGATATTTTATATTCACCCCCTAAGGAATCAGTTGCCCCCTCCATTTTCTACGTGATGCTGGGACAATTACCAGTGGAGATACGCAGTAGAGAAACTCAAGGCACCATTTTTCCCCTCATCAGATGCAGCTACACACCTGTCTATCCCATAGGCATTGGATATTAGAGCTGTCAAAGAGATTTGTTGAAAGATAGTCATGTTCCACAGGACTGTTCATTCTACAAATTCTAGTGTATTCCTTACTCAGATTTCCCTTTCATGACATGAGAGCACCCTCTCAATGAAAAGACTTTCTTGAGCAAGACACAGTGGAGAAATGCTTGGATTTGGGAGTTAGGAGGTAAGTCAGGAGAGGAGCTAACACATTAGAAGGAGCCAAGGAACTTCATCTGGTAACACCTGTCTTCAAAGCCTCTAAAGAATTCCAAAGACTATTGAGAGTCATATGCTTTTTGATTGCCTTAATCACACACGTTCAGCCAAGGATGTTCAGAAAACCTGATCTCCTCTTGTGACCAGGTGACCCACCTAGTGGATGAGGGGAATGCTGTGGATGTAATCTATACTTCATTAAAGTCCAGGACAATGTCTCCCACAGCATTCTCCTGGAGAAACTGAAAGCCCATGGCTTGGACAGGTGCACTATTTTAGGATGCACCCTGTCTGGATGGCCAAGCCCAGAGAGTGGTGGTGAATGGAATGAAATGCAGTTGGCAGCTGGTCACTACTGGTGCTCTCCAGGGCTCAGTAGCAGGGCCAGGCCGGTTTAACATCTTTCCCAGTGATCTGGAGAAGGGGACTGAGTGCACCCTCAGTCAGTTTACAGGCAACAGCAAGTTGGATGGGAGTGCTGATCTGCTGGAGGGCAGGAAGGCTCTGCAGAGGGATCTGGACAGGCTGAATCAATGGGCCAAAGCCAGTGGTGTGAAGTTCAAAAGGATGAATTGCCAGGTCCTGAACTTGGATCACAACAATCCCCTGCAGCACTACAGGCTGGGGGAAGAGTGTAGTGTCCACTAGTGTCAAGGTGTCCACTAGAAAATGACCTAGGGGTGCTGGTTGACTGCAGCTGAAAATGAGCCAGTGTGTACCAGGTGGCCAAGAAGACCACTGGAATCCTGCCCTCTACCAGGAATAGCGTAACCAGCAGGACCAGGGCAGTGATTGTCTTTCTGTACTCATCACTGCTGAGGCCACACCCCAAGTCCTATGTGCAGTCCTGGGCTGCTCACTACAAAAAAGACGTGGAGGTGCTGGAGTGTGTCCAGAGAAGGGCAGTAAAGCTAGAACACAAGTGTGATGAGGAGAGCCCAAGGGAGCTGGGGGTGTTCAGCCTGAAGGCGCAGAGGCATTCTTATCACTTACTACCTCACAGGAGGTCATAGGCAGATAGGGGTCAGACTCTTCTCCCAGGCAACCAGCAACAGTACAAGGGGACATGGCCTCCCCTGGTGCACCAGGGAGATTTCAGGTTAGGTGTTAGGAAAAATTTCTTCACTGCGAGAGTGGTTAGGTATTGGAACAGGCTCCCTTGGGAAGTGGTGGAGCCACCATCCCTGGGAGCGTTCAAACACTGAGCAGACGTGGCACCTCACAATGCAGCTTAGTGGGCATGGTGGCATTTGGTCAAAGGTTGGGCCTGATGCTCTTGGAGGTCTTTTCCAACCTTAATAATTCTCTGATTCTATGAAAAGGTTCTTTCCCCTAGAGGGTGGTTGGGCACTGAAACAGATTCCCCAGGCCTGTGGTCACAGCACCAAGTATGACAGAGTTCCAGAAGCATTTGGACGATGCACTCAGGCACACGGTGGGACTCTTGGGCTATCCTGTGCAGAGCCAGCAGTTGGACTCAATGATCCCTGTGGGTCCCTTCCAACTCAAGACATTCTAAGATTCTATTAAATTCCTCTTCCCTAGCTGGAGGAAAAAAAAAAATAAATAAAGCCTCCTAAACAACCAAAATGCTGTCAAAACTCAGTTTCCAATCCAAAACTGTGATTCAGAAAATGTACAACATCCCAGTGAATTCTATTTAAATAAAGGGAGGTTCAAAAGCCTTTTGTAAATCAGCAGTTAACAAAAATATCATATAACAGTGACAAAGTACATTGCTAAAGAAGAGGGAAAATTCCCACGTGGTTCTGGAAATATCTTTTTTTCCACTAACCTTTTTAAGCTGACAGTGTAGGTCCAAATGCCCTGCAAAGGCACATCTCAGATTCTGCAATACACACTGCATATGTGAAACAGTAATTGTTTTGAGATTTTAGACATACACTGTGCTGTCATTTGAAAAAAGTGATGGATGAGAAACTGGAAACCTCAAGGAATTAGTAATAGGATATAAAGCATTTCACCTCTGGGTCACCAGTTCAAATTCAACCAGGTTGGTAGTGACCAAAAGTAGTTACCATCTGGCAGCTGTTCTCTGGCTGATGTAAATTGAGTTGAGGGTCTCAGCGCATTTCCTAGTGGACAGGTGTCCTCAGCACAAAAAAAACACCATAATTAACTCTCTGTTTGGCTTTCTCAGCAAAGCCACTGAACAACGAATAGAAGCAAAGACTGAGCTGTAATCCAGGTTAGCATGGAAGCATGTTGGCTGCAGATTCTTAATCATAATTCCTCTTTATATTTTAAGACACGGAGATTAAGGGAGGATTTCATTCATCATCATTACATTAAACAGAGTAGCCTGTCCAACTCAAGATAGAGTTTATACACTGCTATTTCTGCACAATTCAGATTTCTTTTCAACATGCAGCTACAGCGGATTTTGGAAGCACAATGAATGAATGCAAAGTATACTGACATTATTAAAAATAGTAAATTTACCCTAACACACTCAATCTCAAAAAACCCACACTTATTACAGAGGGCAGGGACACAGAAAGAAAACCCCTGGATTTAAATTTACCCTAACATACTCAATCTCAAAAAATCCACACTTACTACAGAGGGCAGGGACACAGAAAAAAAAAACCCGGATTTGGATTATTTCAAACAAACTGTTGGTTAAAATTATGCAACTTTGGAAAATAGAGGAGACCTACTGTAAAGGAAACATAAAGATGGCATCCTTTAAGTCAGCACCACCAACAAAAGGGGTTTTGGGGAAGAATACTATCCACAGTTATTACAAGACTTTTTAAATGGACTTTGCATCAAAAAAATTGACTTGTGACTCTCTTAAGAAACAAACAAGAAACAGTTCTAGGCAGAACTGCATGTGACCAAGCTTCAAAATGTTATGTGTGAAAAAAAATATTCACTTATGCCAAGTTTTCCTCAACAGGAACTGGAAAATTTACAGAGCCTACTTAAGGCTCATCTGTACTTTGCACAAGACATGGAACCAGTTGTACACAGTATGACCTGCTGATAGGCACCATCTAAACCATCTGTTGCTGAAATTTTTTTGGTTCTATAATATCTGATATTGTTAAAATAGGTATAGTTACTGGGTGTCCTTGGTCATTCTGGCATTTGTGGAATAAAGGCAATTGAAACAGAATTAAAGCATTCCATACCATCAGTCTTAGAAAACAGATGGATATTTCTTCAACGTCAGTGGTTTGTAGAGACTGAGCCAAGGGCTAGCAGTATTAAACAGAAGAGTGTGTAAACTGCAGTTCCAGAGAAGTGCTGGAACTACTAAAAGCTGTGTTTTACCACCTTAGGTAAAACACAGCCAGAGCTCACAGGTTGCTAGAATACAGCATTTGGGGCTGAAGGATTTGAGGCAGTTTAAGCAGTAGCTGACTTTGAAATGTTCTTAACACGCCTTCAGATAACATTAACTTTAAATAAACTTGCTGAATACTCATGTAAATTATTTCCATTTGGCTGTCTCATTATTCAATATGCTTTCAAGGAACATGGTGATGAAAGAAGAAAAATACCTCTTTCTAACATAACCATACTGGCAAGAGGATCAACATTATCAGTATTCAAAGAATGTCTTGGCAGGATAAACCTTCATAAAAAGAAGGAGCACTAGCTAATCCAAGTTGTCAAAATAGCAATAGTACTTCAAGGGTTGATCTGCAAAGTGATTCATTATTTATTGCTAATGCAAACAAAACATTCTGAGCAGAAAGAGGAATCGAGTGTTTCCTATCTTGGAAAGTCACTGATGAAGAGTCCACAATAAATAAATCTGAGGAGGAAGAGAGATTATCTATTTTCTTACCCACTAAAAATCAACCAAAGGCTGGAAGATCTTTTCTGACCTCTTCTGACTTCTTTTCTGTGAAGAACCACACTTTATGGCAATCAATATTTTCCAAATTAACACAGACATGAAATGTAGGGAGAAGAAAAAATTTCTGGAAATTTCATTCAAAAGCATAAGACACACACCTTTTGAAAAAACCCAATCAAATCTGGTGGATATTCAACATGCAATGTAGCATGCATCCTAAAACCATCTATACTTCAACAGCTCAATAAGAGGCTTGACTTGCCCAAGTAAGTTTCTGCTGGAATCAATCAGGCAACCATTTTCAGATGCCTAACCTAAGATACTTTGCTTCAGCCTTATTTCATTCTTCCCCAGCTAAGCCTTTCAGAATAGTTTGGGTTGGAAGGGACCTTGCAGACCAACTTCCAACTCCCCAGCCATAGGCACCTTTCTCAAGACCAGTTGCTCAAACCCCATCCAACCCACCATTCGCTTTCAATTTCATATAAAAGATGGGACTTTAAAAACTGGGGGGATATGGTTTTCCTGGGGGAGGGTTGTTTTTGGTTTTGTTTTCTGGTGTGGCTATTATTTTTAAGTACTGGTTTTGTAATTTATTTAGAAAACTTCCTTGAAATACATTTTCATTTACACTTTTTTCACTTACTACCTTTTCTAGTCTTTCAATCCATCTTTCCTGGTCTTCTTCTGTAATAGCTCATCTCTGCTATCTTCTTGCTCTTTTAAGCCTTGGAACCTGATCATACTCCCAACATGTTTCTTCTTCCATTGCAACAGAAAGTACTGGCTCAGCCTCAAGAATTTGGGATTCTAAGAAGTCCTCTGAATAACTGCATATACAATTTGTCTTTTAAATGAACATATAATCTATGAGCTACATAAAAAATAAAGGTATTCTAAGAAGTTGATTCTTTCTCCTAATACATTTCTAACAAAAAATATAACAGCCACACATAAAAAAAAATCACCAACAACACTATTCAGCACAGTATTACTATAGCACAGATATGCTATAGTGTCTGTATAGAAAAAACACCTTCCTGATCCAAATTAGTAATTGTAATGACAACAATATTTAGCATATAAAGGCAAAAGAAATAAAGAATATTCATGTTCGTGATACGGTAAAACAAATGAACCATTGACCTACTGCAAGTTGCTACACACTGGAAAGTCAGAATTTCAAATTTTTTAAAAGGTGTGATACAACATGCGACTTTTCATTTTGCACAGAATGCCAATGTCAGTAGAAAGAGAGGAACCTGAATTCAAATTTTTTAAAGTTCCATTCAGTTTTTAACTTTGAGACTGTTTTAAAGCATCTCCACACACACAGACTCTACTTAAGCCTTTAATTTCCTCATCTCAGCAACAGCTACTGAGCGACCTCTTGTGATGAAATGTTTGAGCACTTTCTCACTTCTTTTCCGTTTTTTATAAAATAAATTAACAAAAGGCTAGTAGTACAAAATAAAGAGTACAAAAAACCAGCACCATCTCTGTCATTATAATGAATGAAACTTTTATAGCCATTCATATAACCCCTCAAGCTGAGTATTAAAGAATGTACCCCTGAAGCTAATAAGAGAGGTGCAAAAAAACCTCCCAATGTGCAATAGCAACTATCATGCCACTCTTCACACCATTTTTGCAGGAAGTATTGGGAAATATACTAGTGATCATCTTCTTGTACCTTACTGCCACTGGATTAAAATAAGCAGAGAAAAAATTACCCTAAGATACTCATAGATCAAAAGGATGAAATCAAAATACCATCAAGAAAACAGCATTGTTACTTGTTGGAGAGGGAAAAAACAAACCACCAAGAAGACAAAATTAATTTTATTAACCAACATTTAAGACCAGTATTGTCAACCATGGGTAGATACATCGAGGAGCTCAATACAATCTTGGAAGCAGACACCCCCCCAGATATCTGGTTTCAAATTCTCAGTGATCGCAATGAAATAAGACTGCAAGTAGCTACTCTTTTTCAGCCTTGAAATACTAATTCTGTAGCCAGCTTTAGTTTTTCACAGTATCTACACAGTGGTATCTAAAAATACATATATAAATACAATCAAAGCATATTAAACAAGCCCAGAAAAGGAAGGGCAATCTGTTGTCATTTCAGAAAAGCACACAGTGCCTTCTCCTACTCCCACTGAAAAGGAACTGAAGCGTGAATGTTTGATTGATGGGGTAACTGATCAAGTCTCAATGAGCATGACAAATACCAACAAACAGCATCATTTCAGAACAGATCAGAATTGCTGAGGGATCTGGCCACAAGATGTCACTGTCTACTTTGTGGAAACTTGGAAGTTTATTAGCACAGCTTCCTCCTCAGAGGGGTAAAAAGCCAGGATACAGCCAATGAAATTTATGTTAAATTTGTGTCAGGTTAAGGCGAACTGCTCAACAGGTCATTTCTGTAGCTGTGATGCAGAATTACCACTCAGCATGCAGTCAAGTCAAAGAAACCTCCAAGTAACCTCTGCATTCATTCTCCCAAATCTAAACCAAAAGCAACTAGCTCAACTAAAGCTTGTTATTATGTCAATGATCTTAAACCAATGACAAATGGTTTTGAAGTTTCTAGCCTTTTAAAATAAAACCATTGTTATGTACTGAGCTCTTGTGACTCAGAATACAGCTGCCTGTAATGAACTATAGCTTCTACTCAGGTAGACAGCCTAAAAAACTAAGTTTTGCAAGTTTTTTCAAAAGGCTTCGGTTAACACTTTATCAGGTGCCATGGTTACTAGGTTCTCATTTTGTTTGCAAAACAGCACCTCCTTTACTAACCACTAGCGTGTAAAATAATTTTTATACTTCATATCTCTAACCAGGCACCTGTTGCAAGAGACCAAAAATACCTGAGCCTGAATGTTTAGAGGTTTAACATCAAAATCTGTAGCCATTATAAATATACACTTATGAAAGGAAAAAAGTAAGTGGAAATCCAAAACAAAGCTATGATCCAAGAAAAATGTTAGGAATGAAAGATTTTATATAAGTACTACATGAACTGCATGGATTCATTAAAAACCAATCCTTAAGACAGCTGACAGAAAAAAACCTCATTATTACCTTATTATGTGTTAATGTTATCCTCAGGTCTGGTTTTATAATGCCATATGCTGTCAGTAGATCTTGGACTTTTTTCAGTTCTTCCTTACATTTTCTACTTGTTGAGTAAAACTGCTTTCTTACAGGAAGATTCTTAAACAAATTTAGGACTGTTACTGTGGTACCTGCAAGCAGGTGATAAAAAATAAAGGAGAAATTACTCTGAACGCAAATCACTGACTGGATACTACAAAAACTATTTTTACTTAGACAGGTTTGCATGCTGCTGCACTAAATCAGGTTATTAGCATGAGAAGAAATACACCAAATTATCTGCCATCCCCCCACAAAAGGTATCTCAAGAATTTTGATTCTTCTCCTTTATTTAGTTATGACTGCAGCATTAAGCTTTCTTTCATACACACTAACAATAGCAAGAATCAGCACTAAATAAAGCTGAAGACTCTCTCAATGCTTAAGTTAGCTTTCATTAGCAAAATGATTAATTAACAAACTAGAATCTAATCACACATATCTGGAGGCAAAGGAACACTGTGTGACATTGTGGGCCTTCACAAGCACTTGCTTTAGGGTAGTACCTGAAGTGCCATATACTTCTGCTCGAGGTACACTACACAACAGGAGGAGGAATATTCATCTACCAACACAACCACATAAATTCCTAGCCCATAAAGACCTTGCAAAGCATTAAATATGTCAGCGAATTCAACAATTTCTATGAAAGACAAGGCACTGCAACCCGCAGGCTTTCCGGCTGTGGAAAACACTATACAGGCTAAATCTTAAAAAGAATCTTTAGTAAAAATTAGGTACACACCCTTCTTGCAGGTTAGAAAGAACTGTGACTTTGCCAGGTCCTACAGCCATGCTGCTTCCAGCAATTCCTATGCATGGCAGCAGGACAACTCTTCCTCCTTTACGCAAGGATTTTGCTATATACAGAAGCATTACTTTAATTCTGAAGAAATCTTTCATATACTTATACAGACTTGGAGCATTTAATTTTTACAGGTTTTATTTCCATTGTCAGCTTGAAGAAGTGAGTCAGAGAAGGAGAAACTAGTTTATAATTACAATCTAGAACAATTTCCAAGACATACCACTTCTTACGCTATGACAACACCTTCTCAGCTGACAGACACAAGGCAAGAAACTTTTGCAGCTGCAAAGATTTCATACTCAGCCTTTAAATACCCAACAAGTATTTCAACATCAGATAGAGCCTCAGAGGAACACAAAATACATCTGTCACCTTGCAACACCAGAACCGTGATAGCCTACCTTGCCCAAGATGGGAAGGCTTTTTAGAGGTTACATGCCCGTTGCTATCCAAAGCATACTGAATGCTGAAATCATCTGCAGCTGTCTTTGTTGTGACCAAAACCTGAAGAGAGTGATTGAAAAAGAAACCCTACATTAATCAGGGATAGACAAAGTTCAGAATGAGCTTAGATAAGCTTTGCTACCACACTCACCACTCTGCTACTTTAGTCACCGTAAGTACATTTAATTAGTTTATAAAATTTTTCTTACACACTTATTTCTTACAGGCACAGAAACATTCCGCATTATTCTGCATGTTTCCTGCCATTTAACTAAAAGCATTTCTACACACTGCTTCAAAAAGCACAGCAATTCCTATTATCTACAACACACACTGCTCTATTTTCTATTCTAGCACAGATTAAATAAACTTTATCAATTGACAGGTCTATATTTTTACCCTCTGTGAGGCAAACACACTATAACAACTTAAATTCATGTGAGATTCCACAAACTTAAAGACTACTCTCAAACAAACAATATATTATCTTTCCACACCTAAACATGTCTGGCAATCAGTCACAGAAAGTTTTGTAAGCTATTAAGGTAATGCACAGATTGCTTTAGCAAGAACCGTCATAAATCAGAGTTCAGGTACCAACATTGTGAATAACAGAAACACTGCCCTTTAACCACCTGGAAGACAAAGTTCAACACACATGTTTCAGGATATTTCGGTTTATTTTAGTGTCTCACATGAATATTCAGCATTCAGTCATGCCCCTGGAGAGAAAAACAATAATTGATTAACTGTAAATTACAGTATTGCAGACCTACTTAAGGGCCAATAGCAAAGTACCTTCAAACTGAAATTTCAGAGGGCAGTTTAGGTAGGCAGAACACAATTAATGCCAGGAGTGTTAATTAACATAATTACTGACACACGGAGTAATACCTATTAAAGCACTTCATACACTCAGGCCACCTCCCATCTCTTATGAAACATACCATAGAGCTGATTAGAAGCTCTGAACAGATGGCATTCTGCTCTGAGAGCCCATTAGAAGGAACCAATGATTGAGGTCTGTCATCATCTATCAAAACACCAACACTTTTGTAAGCATCTTTGGAAATCTCCATTCAAATACACAACCCACTCCTGCTTAGTGCAATGTGAATTCAGTGCAAGGTACCAAGGAGTGAAGCTGTAAGAAGATCTCTCCTGACCTCAACAGCTGATGGTTCCAACCAGATACAGACATTGGTATCTTCCTCCACAATCTAATCCTTGGCAGACTTGAATCCAAAACTTGACCTTGGAGCAGCATGAATTCAGAATGGGAGAGCACAAGAGAACAGGCAGATGCTGTGCCTTTAGCAGGCTGAACACTTTTCAGATGGTTTGAACAAACATATTTACTTTTAGCCAACAAGTTAAGTCGCAAATGTCAGTACACTGCCAATCCTCTTAACACAAACATATGGCTCAGACTCAGGTCAGGTAGCAGGTTCCTGTTTACACATAGGGACAAAGTTTGTGCAATTGCAGTCACATACATGTCAAAGGGCAATAAGGAGCCCAGCAAGATCCCATGACTGCTGATCACCTAGATAACAAGGCAGAAATTGTTTCTGGAATGGTGTCTACGTGGGCCATCATTTCCCTGAAATTACTTCTCTTGGCCATCACCTGCTGCTCCTCTCTTGGTTTAGCCTAATTCATGTAGCAAAGCCAACCATCATCTTTGACTCCCTGATACTCCAAGATACTCCCTGATACAAAAGGAAGGAGAATACAACACAATCTGTCTGTTACCTGTTCTGATTGAGCAAAATAAACAGAGCACTGTTGTGACCTGTGTGACAGAAAGGCAGGACTGCTACAGACAACAAATTCATATGACGTGGCTTCTGGGGCTGGGGAGAAAGGCAGCATATGCTGGCAGGCTGCTGCAACATTTAAACTCTGGACAGAATAAAACTTTCCCGAACATACAGACAACAAAAATTATAACACAAAGGCTACACATTTATAGCAAGTGCTCACCTCTGATATGCTGCAAATCGATCCTAAAGCTTCCCCACGGAAACCATATGTTGTCAGCCTTTCAAGGTCCTCAGAAGAGCTGATTTTTGAGGTGTAGTGTTTAATTGCCATAACTGGAACATCATCAACCTTGATTCCACTGCCATTGTCTCTTACCTCTATTTTGCTAAACCCGTAATTCTCCTGAACAAAGAACAAAACACAAAGGAGGAGCAGTGAAACAACCAAATTAATGAAGACACAAGTTTGAAGCAGCTAAGGTTACAGATGCTAACTATCCATACAGAAGCGGAAGTTTTGCTTGTTTGGAGGAACTGAGCAACCATTAAATGTCTCTGTTTAAGGAAAAAAAATAAAAGAAAAATATACCATGTTAGGGTAATAGTGATGGTTTCTCCAATTAAATAACAGATAACATCACATATCCTGTGATTTGGAAACAGCAAAACCAAAGGAGACCTAAGCTCTAAAGGGGACCTCTAGCTGGAAAGCTGAAGATTTTTCACCTCTTTTTACCTCTCTTACCCACTTGGTATCAATTTTTTTGAAACCACCTGAATGCAGCTCTGGATCCATTAAATTCAGTAGACCCTCACTTCATGCCGTTTTCAGTTTCAATTTTGATTGATGTGATTCCACCACATTTTCTAAGTTCTGTTTTCCAAGTTCAATACACAGAAACTGAAATTCTAATGGGGGGCATAGCATGAATGGTGAGGGTAATAAAAATTTTGTAGAGAGATACAGTACTTTACAAAAATAAGTAAAGGTTCCTAGAGGCTCATTTAAAACAGCCTTCATGGAAGCAAAATTCAATCTTTGTGATTTACCTTTTCATACACGCAATGCATATTTTACTGAATTACGGTTTAAATAGGTCATTCTGGTGAGCACCAGCATAAATAGGGAAAAACTCTGAAAACCAGGTATTTACAACAGCCAAATAAAAGATTAAATTTAGATTCTGTAATATCTCAAACAAGTAAAGCAAAAAATTCTTCTTTCCAGCTACGTTACAGTCTGCACAAGTGAGCAGCACCCGGAAGAACCACAACCCAGGAGGAGAAAGTAATCAGAGATGCAGGATCACTAACTAAGCTTCTTTCACAGAAGCAAGACTGGATCCTTGAAAAGATTATGATGCAACACACAAAAAATGTGCTGTAGTGTGTAATACACCTGGGTGACCTTAAAACTAGTTTTGCTTAGGAAGAGTATCTTAAAACAGCGGCTGCCACCACTAATGCTGGACAGAGCACGTGATGGTTGATCACTGAAAGCAGGTTGGTTAAAGAGAACAAACTTCCCTGTCCTACTTGGTTCTATCCTGAAAACAGTTATGAAAAATTATAATGTACTCACAAGGTTACTTCTTGAAGTAAAAAAATTATGCAATCAGAAAGAAAAAAAAGGTATCTAAAGAAACCATCTGTATTCACACATAATCTGCTTTATGGAACATCAAAAGCTCTGAGGTAGGCTCAGAACCACAATACACAAAACACAACAGAAATATGGGTACATTTCACTTTCTGTTGTAATGAATGGTGCAAAAGCTGTCTTCAGGTGAAAAAAAATGCTTTTGCTTATGTTTGAGTCAACCTCCTACTGGGCAGCAAAACAGAATTAAGCAATACATCTCAACTGAGCACAACAACACATAAGGAAATAGAGGCAGAAAACCCTCTACCCTGCTTCTGTATGTGCTAATGAAAGGTTTGAGAACTTTACAATGAGCCTCTATTTTCCATTCTAATTTTTATTTTCAGACTAGTTAGCTGCTTAAAAAGAGTGAGATTTATCTTGAATCAAAATGTAACATAAACAATTCTCTGTTTCTCTTCTAATCTTATTAATTTTTACTTGTGCGTGTTTTATGTAAATATTACAGTACTTAAACTTTGTATTTTGTAACACCATCCTCCACAAGCTGAATCTTACCAAGGTTATGAACCCATGAAATGTTTAAATTGCTCTGCCAGGTCACTGATGCCAATCAGTATGATTCAGCTTTGATACGCAGTGCAATGATGCCAAATAACATCACCTATGGGCATTTGGTCAACCAAGACAAACACCAGCCAAAGCTTCCCACTACAGCTCACCATTGCCATGACTCTTATCTGAGACCCATTCCATTTCCCGGTTAATTCCTGTCTGTCTGTCAAAAGGTAATTGTTATCTTTGTTCAGGAAAATTGGATAAACTATGCCCTCCTATTCCATCTGAAAAAGATTGTAACAATGAAAATGCTGCTGTTTCAGGCAAAACCCATCAAGCTGCAAAATGGAACTTCAAAGTTTCTCTTCTCTTCTCTGTTATGCTTTTGAACTAATGCAGAATTAATGTGGTCACTGACCTCTATTAAATGGTCAGAGTTATTTTAATTTCCCATTAAAAAATACCAGAAAAAAATCCATTGTTTAACAGTACTACTGTCTAGAGTTGTGCAGAGTGCAGGTTTTCTCCCCTAATACCCACAGAAGAGTAATCATCATATCTCTTTTAAACACTGACAACTTGAGTAAAGCCAGGTTTGTTTGTTTGGAGCTACAGTGCTTTGGATTGGGCTGGACTGACACAAGAATGTAAGAGTGGTGTAGATGACTCATGCACTGAAAAAGGATAAAAATGCTCTTTTTAATTGATTTGGGACACAGCTGGTTACTGTGCTGTGAAACCCACACTGCTTAGAGGGCTCTCTCCTCTGCAAGGTTTGTTCCAACCATTGTGGAACACTCCAAAACCTTTCTGTTCACTTCTTGCAGCTACTGATCAGCTCCCAGGCTCTGATCCCAATAGCCTTTACTGCCACAACCCCACAACTGTGCATGCACTACTCACTTTGGAGTCACTCATGAAACAATACTCTGCAATCTAAACATTGAGAAGACAGAGATTATGAGAGACCATAGCAAAGACAGAACATCTTCAGCTCACTCAAAACAGTAACAAGCATGTTCCTTGGGATTTACAGGAAAGCATTCTCAGATGGAAAAAAACACTAGACAGAAAATATAGCAGACATGGACAAAGAAACAAGAGAAACTGAATTGCCCTTCTAGTTATGAGCATTTGTCTAATATTTAATTCAAGAATATCCTATACATTCACTGTTATTTGCAGAAAGGAAACTTGACACAATTCTGAATACATACATTTATACAGAATATAACAACGCTTCTTTCTTACTAAGCAGGAGATACTGCTTCTATACAGCTGCTGACAAAACAATGCAAAAGCAGACATAGGACAGCAAGAGAAGCTGTCCAGTTATCCATTTTACCCACTTTGTTGGGAAAAACAGCTCAAAATCTTTATTAATAGAAAATAGCATTTTCTATTGTCAGAAACTATCCTTGAGAGACATGTCAACTTTTTTCAACAGCTTATAGAGTTAGAAGCAGCTAGAGTTCACCATGTTAATTAGAGACAGGGTGGTGATTTGTATTATGAAAACATCTTTGGTTTTGAATGGCCATCAAGCTTTTCCACTGTCTCGATTTTCACCTTTCTTAAAATACTTTGTAATGAGCAATAAATATGTCAGCCTAACAGCAAACCTAAATCCAACAAAACAGGCTATTAGTCAGAAAACATAAAGTAGGAAAAGAAGGATTAAGAAAGCTGACAGTTTTTTTCCCCACAATGCACTCAGAAATACAAATATGCCATACTGTTTCAGAGCAGGGCCTCAAAAACACAAACTGAAGCTAATTTTGTACCATTTTTACTTGAGGTAAAAATATATACTTAGAAATATATAATAATCATTGCCATTCCCCAAATCACAATAGGCTAAAAAACCACATTTGCAGTGGAACGATTTTCCTGGTATCTTATTTTATATCCAATTCTTTTTGAGAAAGACTTACCAGTTTAATATCAATGCCTGTAGCACTGGCATCCAAGGAATTTTCTATCAGCTCCTTCACCACACTGACAACTGAAGTAATCACCTGAGAACTTGAAAGGAGTCGAATTGTCTCTCCAGGCAGCTGTTTCATGGTGGAAAGATTCACGGAAGCTGAATAGAAAAATAACAGAAAAAGAAAGTAAAAGAAACACTACAATTACACATTTCTCAGAAACTGTTTCACAGCAACTTTGAAATGTAGAAAAATACAACATTATGGCTGGAAAGTGAAATTTTCAAATTACAGTAGAATCCAGCTTCCTCTGCAGTCAACAGGTGTAAGGAGCAAAATCGGGAGACAACACAGTGCTGCTGAGGAAAAACCATATTTAATGGCAATGGGATCTACTGGCAAAAATTAAAACCAAACCCAAAAAAGTTCTCCATTACAGTCTTGACTCTCTGATCTGATGTACTGTCTGCCCTCAGGCAGGTTGTTTTATTTCTATATCACTCTATCTCTCACTTGAAAATGAGGATGCCTTATAAACCACTGGAGATTTCTTTCTTTAATTATTGGAAATACAATGTGTTATAAAATTCTTACTATATTATAGAGACACTCTCCCATGAAGAGATTGCATACAGATCTGTGAAATTTAGCATGCATTTCTGTCTAAGTACCTACATTGACACAAACAGCCAAGCATCAGGAAAATTATTTTGCTGATCATTTTAGCCCACCACAAAAGAATTCAACCACAGTTTTATATGCATATGAGAGAGGCAGGGGAAAAAGCAGTGCTAGGCAGCACTTTGCACCTCAAAAATGGTTCAGACAGGCCTCTTCTCTTCTCTGGGTTATGTTATATAAAGCTATTTACACTGAAAGGCAAACAATCCTGACGGTCCTGGCTTTCCCACTGACTCAGTGCAAGGTATCTGCTGAAGAACACAGACTGCACACTCAGCACCTGTCCCAAGGATATGAGCACACGTGGAGGAATGGAACAAACCCAGATTTCCTCCTGACACAGCCAGGACCTAGTGAGGGACTGCAGCCAACACCCCTAAGCATCACTGCCCTGCAGGGTATATGCAGCTGATACAACTATTACAGGACATTTCTCTGCCTCAACATCCTTCTAAAGACAGCTACTCTTTAAACATAAAAGACAAACTAAAAATGTGGTTACTTGGGTTGAGGGTGGAGGAAGTAGTGTTATGAAGTACATGCCACACTGAAACTTTTCTAGGAACAGCTACAAAGGGTTTTCTCTTTATTATTGTTCTTTACATTGCAAAGGAAGTTTGCCTTTCAAACGTGGTCAAAGGATCTGACAAATTGTTTTTCCACCAACTGGGAAACAAGAGGAGCAAGAGAAAAGGCAGGCTGCTGAAGATGAACCAATGTTAACATCATGCATACATATTCAGAGAGACAGGTTTTGAGGCATTCATGCGCTGTTCAGGACTCCTGTGTCAAGTGCCTCATTATTTACTCATGGGAATAAATCAGATAGGAGCTGGATGCTTCTCCATCAAAAGACACTGACTAAGATACGGGAGGGTCTTAAAACAGAAACACCGCAGACCTCAAAGACAAATTTTCTATGAGGTGTGACTGATGCAGGCAGTTTGGGAGAAGAATCGGTTCCTGTTGTGCCCTCCCCTGTGAGGGATGCAACACCGACCACATCTCAGGAACACCTGTTGGAAGGCAGAGAAAGACCTCTGGGACGTCCTACCCATGGAAAGGCATCCAACCCATGACTCCTTTTAGCTATAAGACTCGTGTCTCAGCTCAAGCCGCCTTACTACATTAACTCTTGACGGACCAGACACGCTACAACTGCGCTCTGTGGGAAAGCACAGCATTTTCTGCGCGGGAGTCCCTTCAGTAGTTTAACCCTTGTATCCCTGTCCGACATGCCAGCAACTGCGATTCTACACTCCCTCAGCTAAACCAGCTAAACCAGGAATAAAATCTCCCTAAACTTCATGGCTCCGGCCTCCACAGACGCCTGGAGCCACACCAAGAGTCAGCCCCCTCCGAGTACCGCCTTTCTCAGGGGCCCTCCCCAGCACGCACTGAAGGCAATTCTTCGGTTCATGAGACGAAAAAACGGGCGAAAAGCTGCAGATAAACCCTGCGGGCCCTCGAGTTTACCCCAAACCACAGGAGCCGTGCGCAGTTCCCGATTCTCGCTGCGAGCGCCGGGGTGAGGCGCCTCTCCCGCTCTGTGAGGCGCTCGGGGCTCCCCGGGGCCTGCCCGGCCTCTGCCCAGGGCCCAGGGCCGCCCTGGCCCAACAGCCCGCGGGAAGCGCCGTCCCGGCCCCGGGGCGGCCTCAGCGAGGCGGCGGCAACGCTTCCTCCCCTCTCCCGCTCCCACTCCCACTCCCTCCCCGCGGCTGCGCTACCTGCGCGCCCGCCCCGCGCCCGTGGGCGGTGCGGCCGGCCCGGCCCGGCCCCTCCGCTCCTCTCCCGACCGGCCCTGCCCACGGGCACTGCGGGCTCTTCCTGCGGCCGGCGCTCCGCTCCGGCTCCTCGGCGGCCGCGGGGCTGCGGAAAGGTGGGGCCGCGGCGGGGGGCGGAGGGACGGGCGGCCGGGGCCGCCTGCGCGCCGGGGCTGGAGAGAAGGCCACGGGCAGCACGGCCTGGGGCAGCGCCGGGCCGGGGCGGCGGCAGCGGAGCGGGGCCGGCAAGGGAGGGATGGCAGAGGAAACGCGGCGGTGCAGCGAGCTCGGATCGGGTTGGAATCGTGGGGTGGAATGGGAGGGGATGGTGGGTGATGTTAAGATGTCTGTCTAGGTACTGGCTCGGCTGCATCCCAAGGGAGAGAGGAACAGCCTCGCGTCGCCCATCCCAGGTAATGTGTCCCCTGCAAGTGCACGGCTTGGAATGCTTTGCGACAGGTACTGCTTAAGATTGGCAGTGCCCCGCTTCGGGTTCAGGTTCAGCGTATCTAATTTTAGTCTACTGTTGTTCATATTGCAAAATACTCCGGTATTTTATATTTATTTTACACTCTATACCTCACTAATTGTCAGAAACAAACTTCCTACCAAAAGCAAGCTTGCTTTTGCCGGTTAAACAGTGCTTTTGTATTCTGATTCAGATGATTGCTAAAAAAAAAAAGTAATCCCGCTCCCATAAATGAATATCCATAGTCCCAGAGATCACGTGAGTTTGAAGTAAGGAATACTTCAGGATTTTTTTTTTTAAATTATCATTACAAATTTTACTGCAATAGGACTGGAGTGGCACTGTAGGTAAGTTCTGTCAGTTTCCTGGCTATATCAGCATTTGAAATTACCCTGTATATCTCTGCATGTGTCTGTTGCTTAGAAAACTTTTGAACCTGTTATCTAATTTCAGCTTGATTTGAAAGATGGAAATGTCTGTCTGGAAATTAACAGATGGCAAGGGGAGGAAATCTGAACTTTGCTTCAAGAAAAAGAGGCGTAGAATACTCTTTCATTGCTCTTTCTAGAAGTAGGTGGCTGGCCAGTTAGTACACGCAGAATTCTTCACTAGCCATTACATGCACAAGAAAGAGGGGGAAGACTGTCTGTTGTGGGAAGTGGAAAAGAGCTCTGGATATTCTCTTGGGTGGAGAAACTTAATTCAGAGTGTGAAAGTTACTAGCTTGGTTTCTTACAGCTTTGCAGCTTTAGCTTGACATCACACGATTTTAACATCCCTTCTGTAGCAGGCTTGTGAGTTTTATTTGTTTGGACTTGTTTTAAGCAAACGGTTCACAACTATCCCTTTGAACTGATTTCTCTATAATCCGTAGAGAGTTATCCTGATTTATGGTACTTTGGTTCTTGAGGTACATCGTGGTTTATGCGCTGTGTTCTCTCCAGACCTGCTTCTTTAAAGCAGCTTTTTCCCACATTTGAAAATTGCATATGTTAAATACTCTTCTGTAACAGTAGTCTCAGTCTTCAAACAGATCTGTTTTATAGGGTAAAAATGAACGTGGGAGTTGCCCACAGCGAGGTAAATCCAAACACTCGGGTGATGAACAGCCGTGGAATGTGGCTGACATACGCACTTGGAGTCGGCATGCTGCACATTGTCCTGCTCAGCATTCCCTTCTTTAGTGTCCCTGTCGCCTGGACTTTAACAAATGTCATTCACAACCTGGTGAGTACCCTCTCTTGGAACAGAATTTGAATAGTTGTTGTTCATATGTATTTTCAGTAGTAAGGAAAGAGGAAAGTAGGCAGTTTGTGTGGACAATGAAATCCTGCTATCCAAAACACCACCTCTCCTTGGCCTATCTGCAAATGATTGACCATTTTGGGGAGGAGGAGTGGTACACAACCGCTTTCAGTTTAAACATGAAAGACATGAAATACTCTTTATGTATGTATTCTTTATGTATGTGTTATGTATTCTTTTAAATGGCATTTAATTAGGCTGGAAGGTTGCAGACATAAAATCATCATGCCAATGAGCTTTCACAGTGTTCTGTGTATTATTGGAGAGCTGTGCTGAATCCATAAGCTATCATATTTTTAATTCTTGGACACTATCTATTAATTTTTCCACATAAATCTGTTAGTATCCCAAAATGTTTAATTTTAGCACCTTGCCTGTTTTCTGTAAGAGAAATATTTGTATTCTTTCTTCTAGTTTTGATTTCTGGCCAAGCTACATAACTTAGAATGATTTCAGCACACAACGTTGTCACCATACAGGACATTAGAGAAAGCTGGCTTGATTTCTCTGAGTGGGAAAAACTGAGCTACTCTGACCCCAGCCCTGAAACTATTTGTTATTCAGAGGCTTGTGATTTGCATGATGACTTTTGTATGCAGAAGATTTTGTGAGCTGCTTTCTGCTCCTTTCCCCAGAATGCTATCATTTTCTTGTAATTACTTTAAGTAGTGCTGCTATCTATATTGGTCTTGTCATGCTTAGAGAAAAGAGGGCTGTAACCCAGCAATTTACATCATACTTGAGGTTTGCTAGCTCGGCTTTCTAACATTACCAGCAAAGAAGACTTGACAAAAAGATAGCTCCTTCCTTATTTAGGAAAATGATAGTTCACTGAGGATGGGTGATATCCTCTTGAATGTGAAGTTTTAATTTTTATTTGAGCTTTTTGGTTTTGTAGCTGGGTTTAAAACTACTGGTGGAATTGTAACTGTCATTAGAGCATTTTGTGTGTTATCTTTGACAGCATCAGACATGTCTGACTTCTGAAGATGTTGGCAGAGACAAGTATTACTAAATATTTCCCACATGCCTTACTGAACTCATTGCAAGTAGCTGTAATGACAACAGGGATGAGAGCATGCACTGGCAAGTAGTTTTGTAGTGGAACACTAGAAGATGAGTATAAACTGCACTGTTGGATATTTCAGAATTTAAATGGCACTTCTTTTGGAAACAAATCCTCAAATGGCTTGACCAAAAAAAAAATCTTGGATTTCCACTAACGGAAAACTCTTAGATAACCTTGAAAGCATTTTTGGTGGTTCTTTATAACATTGGGAAATAAAATGTAGAGTAAGCATTTGGATCTATCATAAAAGTGTATTTTTTTGTTATTAAAACTGAGACACTACAAACATCATCAATCAAAAAATTAATTAAACTAATCAATTGTGCTAGATTCACAGGGCTCTGGTCTGGAGGTTGTTCCAACAAAAGGTAGAAGGAGACTTGAAGTGATTTGCTGAGAATTCACCTTCATTATAAAAATCTGGAAGAAATGTGATTTTTTTCTATATAAAGCTTTCTATTAAAGTTTTTATATGTGCATAAGAGAAGGAAATCTTTGATATTGTCTCATAGAGACTCTTCCTTGCAGTTGATGTGCTCTTTTTGATAGAAAATAAGTGTTTTTTAAAACTGGAAGAGGGTGTACTACCCTGTTTGAAATCGAGAAGCCCCAATTGGTCTTTCAGAACAAAACGGACATGCCATGTTCCCATCAAACAGGAACAGTCACAAGGAAAGTCCAGTAAGTTTAAGGAGAAGCAGCAAAGAGGTGGACAGATGGTATTCAGCACAATGCTTAGTCAATTTCTAAGGATTTGAAGCTGGTAAGGGGCTGAGAAAGCTTTCAGGAGTTTGTGTGATATTGTCAGTGTTTGTAGGTAGATTTTTGCTTTGTGCACACTCTACTCATCACTCTGTTAACACGGTGCTAGGAAAGTGGTGATACAAATCAGCAGCCCCACACTTGTTACAGGGCTTGTTAAAATTCTGTTGAATTCATGGAACTTTTGCCTATTAGTGTAGAAGGCAAGGAAGGGGATTGGATGTCACACAGATCTGGGCTTTAATTCTGACCCTGCCTATGACTGCACAGTCTCAGGCAAATCACTTCTTGTCTCTTCCTTCCTCTTCAATAATTTGTCATTACAGGCTAGCAGCTCTTCTGGGTGAGAATTCACCCACTCTCTTGTTTATTTTTGAAAATTTTATAATGCACTGAACAATGTAACAAGTATTTAAAAATGCTACTAAAAGCGCCTCTGTATTCACTTTTTATTTTCCCCAGGGAATGTATGTGTTTTTGCATGCAGTAAAGGGAACTCCTTTTGAAACACCTGATCAGGGCAAAGCTAGGCTACTAACACACTGGGAACAACTGGATTATGGAGTACAATTCACATCTTCAAGGAAGTTCTTCACAATCTCTCCTATAATTCTGTGAGTTCAAAACTGTGTTATAGATCAATTGACACATAAAGCCATTATTGCAAAAGCTGCAACATAATGGATTCCAGTTTACAGTCTAAAAGCATTTTCTGTCTTTTCTTGTTTGTTTATTTCTACATCACAGCTGTAGGGAGTATTTATTTCCAGGCTATGTAATCAATGATCTTTCTTCTACTTTTGACACCACATACTGAAGTCAAAATTTGTAAACGGTTATTAATGGGGCAAGTTTTAAAGATGAGAAATGTTGTGAGGAAAACTTACTGTTAACTCTTGAAGTTCTTTAAGAGATTGTGAAGTCATAAATATTGAAAATCTAAACTAAATGCATTTATTAACCATTTTGCAACTTGTGAGCTAGAAGTGTGTCAGTCCTCGGTGAATGGGATCTGTTGTCAGTTTTGCTTTGTACATATTGTCTTCTACTTACACTATGAAAATGGCTTAGGAATTCTAGACACCTGTCTCTGTTGACAGAAGTGTGATTGTGTAACTAAGAAAAATCAGATACATATTTCATATCTGACTCTAAAAGTCTTTCTGTTTGCCCCTGAAGAAAATTTACATGTCCACTTACATGGCACAGTGGGAGGGGAGGGAAGATCCTGTATGATGTTTAGAGAGTTGGCTCATAAAGGACAGAAACTGAGAAAATAAGGTAACTCCTCAAGGTGGAGAGAAGTGCTGGAAGAAAATAGTAGACTAAGAATTTATTTTTAGCACCTTGAGAGGTATGGGAAGAAGAGACTTAGACCATAATTTTGCTGTAGATACTCTTGAACCTCAGGTGAGATATTTAATGCATATAGAGATGTTCACCAATAAAATCTTACTAATCACAAAAATACTTCTTTCAACTATGCTTTGTATGTGTTTTAAACAAGACTGCCATCAGCTAAGCTTGCTCCCTTTTCTCCTGCAGGTACTTCCTGACGAGTTTCTATACAAAGTATGATCCGACACACTTTATCCTCAACACAGCCTCTCTCCTGACAGTGCTTATCCCCAAGCTCCCACAGCTGCATGGGGTTCGAATCTTTGGCATCAATAAATACTGAGCAGAAGGTTCAACACTGGCTGCCCCTGACATGGCTACTGCTGCTCCCTGGGTGTAGGAAACGAGTAGTCTGCTGTGCTGAGTATCTCGCCCTAGTCAGGGAGAGATGCTTTTACGTCTGAGATACAATTCCTGCTTCCCGCAGCATTGTCTGGGATGAAAATCAACTTTATATGAAGATGCCTTCAGATACTTCAATATGTATTGGAAATGCATAGAAGAAAGATTTCCATGAAGAACTGGGCAGGCCCAGCTCTAAAGCCTAATCCCCACTAAGACTGTACGTGTGGCTGATGCAAGTGGCTCGTAAGGAAGGTACATGTAACAGCTGAAATGGAGAGGAGAGTTTCACAAATACCCATCATCCATAATGCAGGTGGTAACTTTACATATAAATCCAGAATCCTCAATGCCAAGGACTGGTGAGGCCACATTGTTAGACTAAGAGAAATTAGGTAGTTTCTGCTGTAATGGATTGTAAGTGGTTGTGCTTGTTTATGCATTGTAAGTTTGTCCCACAGTAAGTACTGTGACAGCAAGCATAAATTGATGGTATAATTCCTGCCTTCACTGTTCTTGTGATTTTTTTTAATTTTTTTTTTTTTTTTTTTTGGTCACAATGACTGAAGAAAGACCCTGACTGCCAGCTCGGGATTTCCACATCAACTGTATCTCACTTTATGTATGCTTTTACAAGTTGCCACTGTTCAGTTTATTTCATTTTGCTTACCAGGATGCTGAATATTCTATGTGTAAATGGGACATCCTGAAAAATTGCAGTTTCTTTTTAGGTGTGGATTTTTGACTGCTTTCTCTGATATTCATTGATGGGTTATTTTGCAGTAGCTGAGAGGCCTGTGAAGTGGTGGGGAAAGGGTTGCTGCTGTCATAACAGAGGCTGCTCTGTTACAGAGCAAGTGTCCGAACACGTAAGGGAAGCTGTGTAGGTTGTAAGCTAGAATAGAAGCTGAACTAGAAGTAGGTGAGTAGGCAAATCACATGGACTAACTATGCTTTTGCAAAAAAAGGTATAGATAACTTGCATGTCTTGGAAATGTGGAGGACTGCTGTGTTTTAGGGGTACTGTGTAGTACAGGGTAATACTGTATATTATCAGCTCTGGAATTAGAGTGAAGGAGGTACATCTACTGCTATGAGCACTTATTTCTCTGTTGTGGAAAAAGGATGAATTCTAAAGTCTGCTGTGTGTTTGCCAGCCAAAACCAGCTCAGATTTAACAGAAGACTCCATTTAAGACTTGATTTACATTTTGGTTGCAGTGACAGCCAGTGAGCTGGAAAAAAATAAATTAAAAATATAAAAAGACAAGCCCACAGTGGTGTACTTATTGTTTTGTTACATAGTTTTCCGGCTACTTACTTTATCGGTAAAGATGCTGTTAAATAAGGGCAATGAGTTAGGCACTTTCTTTAGCAATTGGAAGTAATTAGTTATGTTTGTTTTTCGCACAGGAAGTGGTAACTGGCTGATTTTTAAATAACGGCCATCACAATGCGACCTGCGTCAGTCGCTGCTGCGGGGCAGGGACTGCGAGACGGGGCCCGAATGCGGTGTCGGTAGGGTTGTCCGCACACAGCCGGTGCCGTGCGGAGGCGTGGCGAGGAGCGGCGGCTCCCGCCGCTGGCCCGCACGGCGGCTGCGCCGGCCCGGAGCGCCGCCCCGTGGCCCCGGCGGGCGGAGCCGGGCCCGGAGCGGGGCGGGGAAGCGACAGAGCGCGACTCGGCCGCATCGCGGGTGCGCCGCGACTCGGGCGGGGCGGAGCCGGGGGGTTCCGGCCGCCGCTGCCCTCGGCGGGGCGGGACGAGGATCGGCGGAGATGGGGCCGAGCCCGTGAAGCGGCAGAGCGGCCGGAGTCGCCCTGCCCTGCCCGCACAGCAGCGCTCACCCGCGGGCGCTTGTGCTGCGGGCCGCAGGCGGGCCGTGTGTGACCTCCCTCAGGGCTGCGAGAGGCGCCACCAGCAAGCTTAGGGAGGAACTCTCTTCACACGTAATTCAGGTAAAGCGTTACCTCCCAGCTGCTTTTTCTTAAGGCTCTGAAATGTCATGTGTGGCCATTCATGACTTTAAAAACTCTTCAGAAAATCAGAGTAGAACACGTGCTTGAAAACCCTCCAGTAATAATAAACTATACAGTTCTCTTCTAGACGTAACCACCAGGTAGATTATAAAGAATGAACTGCATTGCCAAAAGCGTTTCGCGGTCAGTTCAGCACGGCCGAGCTGCGTGGCTGAGGAACAGCTCTGCTCGCTCTGGAAAGCAGCGTTTTGGCAGACTGGTTTTGGGAATAGAGACGAGCTGTGATGACACCGGCGCTGCTGTGGTGGATGAAGCTGGCTGCGTTCTGGGAGAAGCACTGCACTGTCAGAAGGAAGTTCATTTACAGTAAGAACAGACTTCTCTCAAGGCTTCTGCCTTAATAAGGATTTTATTGTTATTGTTACTTATCATCCATAAAAAAGTCTTCTCTGCCCCATAAAACTCTGTAAATGGTGGGTAGGTGTGAAGATGTATTGCTTTGGCCACGACACATACTGCCTGAGATAGTAATGAGGGGGAGGGAAGAAATGCCATGCATTTAACAAGTTTCCTTCAGTATTTTCTTTCAAAGAGAGACAGATTACTTCTCTAGCTTGTGAATAAAAGTTGAAATCATTGCTACTGTTAAAATCAGCAAATGCCATGACTTTTTAAAGGAAAAATTAATCAAATATAAGCATTGGTGGTTAAGAACGTGAGCTGACAAGTGAGGGATTGTGAATATTAATTTTGGAAGTGTTGAGATACATTTAAAAAGCATCTGTACCAAAAAAGGGCAAGTTACATCCTTTTCTGGCCTTCCACTGATAATTATGCTCTCTTCAGTGCCCTTGACACTAAACAAGGCATTTGAGAATGCAATGAGGAAACAGGCAGGATACACCAAGGTTAAGAGGTGCCTGACAACTATTTTTATGCCATTCTATCTGTTATGAATTGTACCAATGCATTGTAATTCCTTGGTTTCACTAGAGCAGGCGGAATAATTCCCGTGGTGGCACAGCAGCTTCACAGAGAAAACATAGAGCAAGTGGTTCAAGAGGCCCTTTGTGCCAGCGGCGTTTCTGTGGCCGAGCTTGCGGCTGTGGCAACCACAGTGAAACCTGGGCTCGCTCTGAGCCTGGGTGTGGGGCTGCAGTACAGCCTGAGCTTGGTCAACAGGCACCAGAAGCCCTTCATCCCCATCCATCACATGGAGGCTCATGCACTGACCATCAGGCTCACACATCACCTGGAATTTCCCTTCTTAGTTCTCCTAATCTCTGGAGGCCACTGTCTCTTGGCAGTAGCACAAGGAGTTTCAGATTTCCTCCTGCTTGGACAGTCCATCGACATTGCACCGGGTGACATGCTGGATAAGGTAATATTTCCTTTCCTTACCTTTCCTTAGCTGTTCTCTTATTTTTATTGCATTTATACTACATAGGGGTAGTATTATCATCAGCCTGAAGACAGCAATTCAATGCAATACAAGTTTTATGTCACTTTTTTCTATTTTGAAATGCCATAGATTTAAAATATGAAAGACTGTTTAAAATGTACACAAAATATCAATTGTAATATATGTATATTAATATTAATAAATATTAATTATATTTTAGCAAACAGGCAACATGACCAAAACTCATGTTGGATATTTCATTGACATGGATTATACAAACAATTTGTATTATTTAGAGAAGATTTATAGAGGTATTTTATAGAGATGTTATTGTGCTACCAGGTTTAAAACAATGCATGTTAAAACATTTCATACTAATTTTAGATTTTAGAGTTTGAAAAGCATGGTTTGGCCTTCAGGATCTCAAGTTTTCCCTGAGTAGAGTCTGTAAAATTGGCCACTTATGGCATCGTTCTGTTTTTAAACAGTATTTGTGCACATTATTTAAAAACTTGGGGGGGTACATGGAGTCAGAAAGGGGACTTTCGAAAGTTGAAACCAACCTTGTTCTTGTGTATCTGGTAATACAGTATGACAGAGTGTGTGTATGTGTGTTTCCTATAGCACAAAAACAGAGTAAGTCATATTTCCTGCAAAATTTGTTTGTTGATCCTTGTTTGTCCAGATTATTCTAGAATTGCATTTCTAAATGCTCCAAGAAACAAAAAAAATCCTGCTGGGTTGGTGTTACGTCTTACCCTTACCATGCCCTGTTTGTAATTTCACATTGGATTGGATTTTTTGGTGTCACATTTTACTCCATGGACTGTAGTCCAGTGATGTCACTGCAGAAGGAAGTTCAAGTCCAGGAGGAACTCATTCCTGTTCTGTTTGTCATCTCCTCAGGTGGCACGAAGACTGTCTCTAAGAAAGCACCCGGAGTGCCTCAGCATGGCAGGGGGGAAGGCCATAGAGCACTTGGCTCAGACTGGGAACCAGGAACTGCTCACCTTCCGACTGCCCATGCAGCAGTATCGGAACTGCGACTTCTCTTTCTCTGGACTCCAAAACCTCATCAATAATGCCATTGTACAGAAAGAAAAAGAAGAAGGTAGTTTTAGGCAGTCAGATACGAACTGAGCTTTTGATGACCTACACTCAGGAATCCCCTTTGATGATATACTTTTATAGGTATTCAGGAAGGTGAGATCCTGTCCTGTGTTAAGGATGTTGCTGCTGCCGTACAGCACGCAGTGACTGTTCATATTATCCAGAGGACGTATCGAGCCATGCTCTTCTGCATCAAAAACGGCATATTACCATCCAAAAATGCCACTTTGGTGGGTATGCTTTTTTTCCCCTTTTTATATCTGAATCTGTAGCATCATTTGAAGATGCAGATGCCTTGTACTTTCTACCTTGACATATGAGAGAGTTCTCAGTATGTATTATATTTTTAAAATACCAACAATATTGAAGTAAATATAAATATTTAGCTGGGTTTTAAGCTAGAGAGATTTTCTTACCGCCTAACCTAACCTCACATAACAGCTTAACCTTGTGCTCCCCAATACTTGATGGCTGTTCTACTTACAATAGAATCATAGACTCAGTTAGCTTGGAAAGAACCTTCAAGATGATCCACTTCCAACTCCTGCCATGGGCAGTGACACCTTCCATTAGACTGACATGCTTCAGGAATGTGTTTTTGCATAATAAGCTTACTTAGCATACTCTTTTCTGGTATGTTTTAATCTTCAAATGCAGTATATATTGTTGTCTTTAGAACTTCAGCTAATAACCATTTTTTAAACACGGTGCTAGTTGTGTGTGATGAATCAGTACTTTTGAGTTAATGCCTTTTTTTCTTTTTGAAATGCTGTCAGGTTGTATCAGGAGGAGTTGCAAGTAATCAGTATATCCGAAAAGGTCTACAGAACCTGGCAGATGCAAATGATTTTGCTTTACTGTGTCCTCCCCCGAGACTCTGCACTGATAATGGTGTTATGATTGCATGGTAAGAATTTTTTCTCTTTAAACAACATTACAAGAGCAATGTGAAGTTGACATGAGAGTCAAGAACCTCTCTTTGTGCTGACTGAACGATGTGCTGATATGCAGAGTTGTGACATCCATTTTTATGTAATTGTTTTGTTGCTCAGGAATGGCATTGAAAGGTTACGTGCAGGACTGGGTGTTCTACACAGTACTGCTGGCATCCGCTATGAGCCAAGGTAAGTGACATTCCCAGCCTCCTTCCTCATTGCTCACTGTGGGCACTGAAAGGGGGTCACTTGAAAAAGAGGCACAAGCTGCTGAGGAGTCTCTCTGCAGCACATACAAATTTAAAAGTTACTTTCCAAGGCAGTTTTAAATACAGATGATTGTGGCATGCATTTATGTTCGTTTTGGCTCAGAAATTTAATTTTACATACACTCTAACAGTTCTATGTGTTTTCCTACGATGATTGTATAGATGTTAGGCTTAAGGCCAAACAAAATGTGGATATTTCAAAAGTACCAGCTGGTCTTTTTTTTTTTTGGCTTTTTTTCCTTTTCAGAAAAACACACTTGGATGGTCTCAATACAAAAAAAAAAAATATTTCATTTTTCACATGAAAAATTATATGCTACTTCAAAAATAATTTGCTGTATGTATTTCAGTGAGTAAAAAACTAAGTTTTACTTGCTGTGGACAATACATTATTTAAGATTATCATAGGAGATACCTGTGAATCTCTAGTGTGTTTTGCATTCATCAGCAAGACATAAAATGAACTATCAACTAAAATCAGAATCTAAATAAAACAACAGCCCCCCAATATGGCTTTGAAATCTCAACTGTGTTTCTAGAGTTTCAAATGGCCACAAACACAAATATTTCTTCATTGTAAAGATGTTTCCATGTATAGCATCAGATAGGCTATTTTAAATAGTCACAGTCTTAGAAGTGCAGGGAATGTACCAAAATACTTTGACTCTCCTGCTAATTGTAAAAAAGGTCTGTGAAGCTGTACATCTGTCTGATATGGCAATGACAGTGTTAAAAATTAACAAATACATAATTTTGTTTTCTAGAGCTCCCCTGGGAATTGATATTTCAAAAAGAGTTGAAGAAGATTCCATCAAAGTGCCAAAATTAAAAACAATACGATGGTTGGCATCTTAAAAAGTAACTTAATAAAATAAATGCAACTATAAATTGTTCAATGAAAAGTGTGTAAATGCTGTTATGTTTAGTGACAATGCCTGGATTACAAGTGTTGAAAATCACCTGTCAGAGAAACAAATGCTGTGTTGTTGTCACCAAAGTGATTCCAGTTACTATTCCAAATGAAGCATTCTCAGTATTAAACCAAAAAAAGCTTAAAAGCAAGGATGCATTCATGGTGAGTTCCTCATACCCGTACACCTGTACAAATCTGATTATTAATAATTATGTCCAAGTGTGTAAAAAAACACAAACCAAACATTCTTAGAAAACTTGAAAGATTTACTGACTTTGTGCATAGAGTAAGTGCAACATCACAAGATACAGCTCTATAATTCATCTACTGCAGGTAACTTCAGTCTGCTGCATGTGTCAGATGCTTTTTCACTGTTGCTCTCCAGTTTTGCAATCCGAGATCCAAACTGTACTGCCCTTTTTGGCAGAACAGTTGAGGCTGTCAGGCCCAGTTCTTTGGCTGCAAGGCGCAGAATCAGTTTCTCACCAATTCCTCGAGGTAAAGTCAAATCAGCTTTTTCTGAGACAGGCAGAGAATTAAGGAATGTAACAACATCTTCATCAAGAAAAGGAAACCTGAAAGAGAGATTTACATGGGGAAAGACCCTTTAAAAATTCCATAGGAATAGTCTTGGTTTTCCCCTTTACCACATGTAAAGACCATATGAAACTACGCTGTAACTTTGAAACTAAAAGATTTCCACAACAAATGCTGGTATCATTCTGAATTTCAGGCATTCATACCTAATCATGTGCGTGGTTAAGAGCACTGCACATCCACCACTGAAACTGTTCTTGTGCTGAACTCAAAATGTGCAACTAAAAACAGATTTGGAAAAACACTGACACAAAGATCGCATGAAAAAAACCTTTCATGCACCTGAATGGCCTCTGCTCCTGGACAACACGTAACGAATTTGTTTCAATTTGACAGTAGCATGGAGGAAGTAGACACAAAATGATTCTTCTACTCTACAGACTTAATAGCCAAGACACATGGTGAATGTTACCTATGCCTTTACTGCATGGATAGGAATACACAGCTTCTGTTACAATGTCATTCTCCAGAGACACTCCCCAAAGGTCCACACCGGAACAAAGCAAAACTTTGTGTTTAGCTTAAAATGATAAAACCAGCTTGACTTTGCCTATTTCAACATCTGTTGCTACTTTTTAAAACTTCTAGATGGAAATCAAGTGCTAAATTTCCTTAAGTAAACTCTTCCACAATATACTACAGTCCACTTTTTTAAAAAACAAAACCAAAAACTGCCCAACACGGTACACATTAGCAAAATTGCAACAGAACTAGAGACAATAAAACACACAGAAGTTTCAATTACGATTTTGTTAGGGGTGTTAAAAACTGCATCTAACCAGCAAAACCAGTTTTGCTCCATGTTAAAACAGTAATACCTGGCTTCTTTTCCATGATCACCGATAATCCTGTCATCTCTACCAAGATTTCGAGAAGAAATGCGGCCTAACTCCATTTCAAGTTCTTTATTAAGACCCTCTAAGCCATCTTTTCTGAAACACACACGATGTCGAGCATACCCAGCAAGCTGCTCATCAGCTCCAATTCCTGTAAGCACAACCTGAGGAAACAGAGAATAAGAAACCTTAGTATCTAAGCAAGTTAGTATGTAGCAGACCTTAAATGTTTAACTTCATCTTAAGGAGAAAAATTTGAATACACATTTTTTAAAGATACTACCTATCAGGATGGGCTGTGCCTTACACATTTACAAAGCCTGAAACAATTCCAAGTAAAGTCACTGGTAACTTGAATTATGTTCACAATCAGACCTTAAAGTACATGCAAACACAGAACAAACTAAAAACATCAACATAATGCCATATGTATCACAAATACACCGGTATATTTGAAGAATGTCTTTGGTAGTTTCTATGATAATACACAACATTTGTTAAACACCAGCCTTTAAAAATTATTGCCAAAGATCACATCATATGCTGTAGTTACCTGAACGTACACACACAATATTATTCATTTACCAGCTACTGGGTTAGTAACAACTATGTTACACAAAGTAAAAATGGTTTACACTACTCAGTAAGAAGGGTAAAATGTTTTATCAAGAGAAAAACAATGATTACATCTGGCCCATTACTGTGCCTTCAACAGCTGAAATTAAACAGTTCCTTCTTCCCAACATTAACCACAGGAACAGAGAAGTGAGAAATCAGAATCAAAAATTACGGTGGTTATTTTTTTCCTACTCATAATACTGCATATCCAAGTTCACTGAAAAGACATGTACATTACATGGCAAAAGAACTGAACGTGATTTTTAACTCTAGAATTACACAAATTTTAGAATTATAGAATATTCTACATTCTGACACTGAATTTCAGAAGCCTTATGAAAAACAAAGATCCCAGCTGATTTCCGAAGTCAAACATAAGGCAGAAAACAAAACGAAACAGTACCTTTGCAGGACTTTTATATGGTTTCAGTTCTCCTTGGTTACTAATGAAGCCCTCTCCTCTGGCAGCAAACCAAATTGCACAGCCAATACTGTCATCTAGGACTGTATCCAGTGGATAGATTAAGGAATTAATACGCTGTTTTCTCATTTTTTTCAATTCCTCTAGTGTAACATTAATTTCCACAAAGTTCCAGGTTCTTGAAGGGTTAATGGCTTCTAATTCCTTCAGTCCTGCCCTACCAGTGATTCTGTCAGGAACATCAAAGCAAGATAAATGAGTACCAGTGTCAGCATCAAGATCTTGACAACTCTCTTGAGGACAAAGCAAATGGAGCTGTACTTCATGGCTGGTATGTCTTTTAGTGGTAGCCCTGTGCTTAGCTTGCTCTTTCATCATGAAAGCTACATTGAGAAGATCAATTGGCTCCTCCAAAGGCACATGTTTATCAGCCAGGGCTGCAATAACCATGGAATCAATGCCACCAGAAAAGAGCACTGCAACATGTGCTTTCTTATGAGACATGCTTGGAACTGCTCTTGCTTTTTGATCTGGATCTCTAAAGAGACACAGGACTCTTCTCTTGACTGCTTCATTTAAAACATCAATAAATCGACATGCTAATTTTTTCTTGTGTTCCTCTGCAAGAAATTCTTGAAGGGTTTCTACAGAAACCACACAGTTAATGTTGCTAAAACTAGAGCCTGGACATGCACCTGAAGATTTAGAAACTACTTTATTTAAAGGGATAACTGGTGCTCCAAGACACAGCTTTGATTCATTCAGCACAAGACGTACGTGATTTGGTAAGTCTTTTGACACTTGATCAATGCATGTTTCTTCTGCAGCTTTCTCTCTGCAGCTGTACTTCCATGGAAACAATGTTAAAGACAAAGATTTACTTGCTGCACAAGCTTTGAGATCAATTTTGAAAATTCCAGATGCTGGGACTTCTTGCCATTGGTTGCCTGATGCAGAACACCCACTTACAGATGTGAGACAGAAAGCGCTGTCAACCTCATGACTGAACTGCCAAAGCAAACTACGACGACCAAAGTAATCTCTGCCAAACCATAAATTGTGTCTGGGTGCTTCATAATAGATAAAAGACCAGGGACCCTGAAGTGATGAGAAGAGTGACAAAATGTCCATTTCACTGCTGCATGAAGCCAGATGATGAAATATTACTTCAGTATCATTCTCTAGATTTCCTACATGAATTCCACTGAAAATTTCCCCATTCCAAAGAAAAATATTGTTATTGGCATCTTCCAGAGGCTGAGGAGTCAGCAGCCCCCTCAAGTGAAGTACGTGGCCTGAAAACAGACATTCATAAGAGAAATCAGACACAGTTTTTATCAACTGTTGGCTACTGTCTGGTCCTCTTCTTCTCAGAAGGCAAAGGATGTCTTCACTAAGGAAATCATGAATCACACGCTGGCTGCTCAAGGTAACAACACAGCAAATACCACACATTGCAATGGGGAATTCACATGAACTACTTCTTGATTTTAGCCTTTTCTGAATTTTCCAGCTCCTGATGTGCCTTCTTTAATTCATCTAACGTATCTGTGTGAGAGAAGAATCACACAAATAATCAGTTTCATAAACAGGAAAGTATATGCATAGATAAGTTTAAGAGTATATCTACAAAATTAATAATTCCAGCCACTTGTTCAATTAAAGTGATAAACATAAAACACTAATTAAGCAAAGTGCTATGTTTATGTTCTATCATTACTAACACAAGTTATATAAGCTTGCTGTAGCATATTCCTCTTTAATTATACAAAGATAATGGTTTTTTTTTCCAAAGAAAGCCACAGTGAAATAGGGGAATGGCCAACTCCTGCCTATATAATCAGTATGACTTCAACATTTGTAGTGAGAAAAGGGAACTGAGAATTAAAATGGCAACGCTATTAACCCAAATTAAAGCAAGGAGAAATAGCAATTGTTCACTCCAGAAAATTAAATTTATACTCCTAAATTTATATTCTTTTAATCCTTGTTCCATCATCACCTCTATTATCCATTCTCCTATTACTTCACATTTGACACAGCTGCAATTTTCTCATTTTAATATATCTTTGAAGTCAGCTACAAATACAGCTTTTAAACATTAACTATTTGAGATAATTTTACACTGCAAACTTACTTTTGCACTGAGACAGCATTTCTGTCCGGTCTGCAAGGAAGAATATGTTGCTATTGGGTTGCTGCTTATAAACTTTCTGTAAAACAAAACCCATACTGTATTAAGTCAAAGCAGCAGATTCTGGAACCACACTGCAGCAGAAGCTGGTGTGGATTCAAAGAGACACTCTTGGTATAAAAGTGAAGGGGTAAGTTCTGCCCTGCCAACACCATTACATTCTAATGCTGTACCATCAAAAGCATTTAATGCTGAACATAAGACAATTCCAAGTTTCCTCATCCACAAGGAATCACATTCTATTTTAAACAAAAGCACAGAAAAAGTAAGAATACCTCATGAATCCTTGTGATCAACTCAAACATCCTAATGAAATAAATGAAACTTAAAAAAGGCAAAAAACTCCAACACTGCACAAGTATACATAACCAAATCATTTGCAGGACAAATTATTCTGAGCACAGCAGACCACATGTTTATTAAAATCTGTATTGCAACAAATTAAAGACAGCATGCTCAGATTTTGTTGCCCCTCTTGTCTCTATGTTTATTTCTCTGTTCAAATTAAATAGTTAAGAGGAAATTTGTAAAACCTTACCCGGTTCTTTTTCAAGTTAGAAAGCTCATCGACTACAATCTTCTGCTCTTTAATCTGAAAGGCAAAAGATGCATTTGAATTTAGTGATAAAAACAAGACATTGTATTATAATTCTAGTGGTGAGCACGTCTACTGGTACTTTAAGACGGCAACACGCATGTATAGCTGCTGTTCTCCAAATGAATCACTGAAGACAAAGTATAAAAATTACATTCTTAATTCCTCTAGAAACAGGCTATTTTGCATGCATTGGTATTTTTCCTACCCTCAAAAGCCTTTGGGAAGCCAGAGTACCTATAGCTATTTATAATCAGAGAGCACATTTTTCCCCCTCAGAAGAGAACATGCACACAACTAATACATCAAATAACTTTAAAAAAATTTGCATATTATCAAGAAGACACTTTACAATCACAGGTATGCTCCACATTCAAAATGAAATTAATGAAAATTCAAATATTCTAGAACTGTATTAGGAGCAATGGGAGCCTTTCTATTGCTCTGGATTTTTACATTAACTTCCTTAGTGGGATTTACCACTCTGTTCTGCACTGACAGATGTGACAGATACTCGCATTTTATTTTACAATGGCAGCTGTGAACGCTAAAGAGTAACCAGACTGTTACAAAAACCAAAAACTGAAACAAAATCTGTTCAGAGGGCACAATGCTTTTTGTTAGAAGCAAACAATACAGGTCTGACTGCTCTTCCTTTGTGTCTCCTGGAACTGGTGCAAAGTAGGAAGCTGCCACAGAGGTCAGCCAAACCGAATATGGCACACTCAAAGTACAACTTTTCCAGCAGCTACATGAATCTCATGTATCTACAACACCAACAAGGATAAGAGCAGAAACCAGCCACTTAGGCACAACAAAAGTCACAACCTGTAGCTCTGTGATGTCCCAGCTTTGCAGCTTCCAGGCAATCAAAAACGTATCTCATCACGTCTCTATACAACATGGCCAAGTAGCAGTAACTTCTTCATATAATCACATAATGTTAAGGGGTTGGAAGGGACTTTAAAGATCATGGGCAGGGACACATCCCACAAGAACTGGTTGCTCCAGACCTTATCCAACCTGGCCTTGAACACTTCCAGGGTTGGGGCATCCACAGCTTCTCGGGGCAATCTGTGCCAGTGCCTCACCATTCTCACAGCAAAGAATTTCTGCCTAATACCCAAATTTTCCCCCTTTCAATTTGTACACATTACTCCTTGTCTTATCGCTACAGTTCCTGAAGAACAGCCCCTTCTCTGGCTTCCCTGTAGGCCCCACTGGGATACTGGAAGGTTGTGATGGGGTTTGTTGAAGTGAAAATTCCACAGGGCTTGGCAGGCTGCATACTGAAGAAAGCTGTGGGCACCAGGGAAGAGGGAGCAGATACATGAGGAGCATCAGCCTCTGTGGCTGAAATCTCTTGGAACATTTTGGGCAGAAAAAGTTGAAGTAGGTACTAGAAGGAAGCCATGTGAGAAGCAGGTGAGGGTATTTGGTTTGTCCAGCCTGGAGGAGACTGAGAGGAGACCTCATAGCAGTCTACAAGGGGAAGTGGAGGGGCAGTCACTGATCTCTTCTCCCTGGTGACCAGTGACTGTACCACAGGGAGCAGCCTGCAGCTGGGTCAGGAGATGTTTAGGTTGGATACCAGGAAAAGGTTCTTCACCCACAGAATGGTTGCACACTGAACTCTCCAGGGAAAGAGGTCACAGCACCAGCCTTACAGAGTTCAAATAACTTTTGAATAACGTGCTCAGGAACATGGTGTGAATCTTGGGGTCTCCTGTACAGCGCAGGAGTTAGACTCGATCATTGGGAGTCTCTTGAAACTCAAGGTATTCTGTGATTTTATGAGAAAATCTTCACAAGCCTCACTTGACATTTCAAGCTCAGCCTGAAGCCAAAATACCAATCCAACAAGCGAGCTATTAGCGAGGCAACACAAGCTCGCTAAATGCAGGCCGTTCTCGGGGCCCGAGGGCCGTGACAGCACCCGCCCTCCTCTTCCTCACGCTGTTCGCACCCGAGGCGACAGGCTCCGGAGGGCGCCCGCGCCTCGGTCCGGATCCCGGCACAGGGCCCCGCGAGGCCGCCTCCGCTCACCCGCCGGCTCAGCTCCTCCTTGTGGCGCAGCGCCGCGCTCTCTCCATCCTCCTGCCGCGGCGGGCGGCCCGACATTGCCCCGGCGGGCACCGGCCGCTCGCACCCGACGGCAGCGACAGTCCCGCGCCTTCCCACGCACGGCACCGAAGCCAGTCGCAGCAGAGCGCATGCGCGCAGCCGGGGCCGCGCAGCACACCACCAATCAGCGCGCGCGGCCGTGCGCGCGCCTGCCAGGGCAGCAGTGAGCAGGCGCGGCAGAGCACGCGCCGGGGCGCGGGCCGGATGGCGCGAATCCTGAGGGCGCTGGCGCCCCCGCCCGGGGGAAGCCGGGGCTGCGCCGGTTTGTCCCGGGAGGGAGGGACGGAGTTCCTGGGAGCCGTGTCCGGGAGGGCGTCGGGACAGGCCCAAGGCGGAGATGTTTGGAATGAAGTTTGGAAACTGTGTTCCTTGGGAGTGTGTCGGAACACCCGGAAAAAGAAAGGAGTGGTTTGGTGTGGTGTGACCCCGGGCTGCTGTCGGGCAGCGGACTCTCAAACCCCTTTAAGCAGTTTACTTAAAGGTATTCCAGGAGAAATATGAATCATACACTATTTACAGATACTAGGATCGTATGTTTCATTACATTCATTATTAGGATATATTTCTACAAGAAAGGGACTTTTTAGAGGGGCATGACAAGGGGGAATAGACTGAGACTAACAGAAGGCAGGTTTAAATTAGATACTTTATGGAAATTATTTACACGGAGGATGTGAGACACTCGCAGAGCCCAGAGAAGCTGTGGCAGCTCCATCCTTGCAAGTGTTCAAGGCCAGGTTGCACAGTGGTCTAGTCTCTGCCCACAAGAGGGGCTTGAAATGAGATGATCTTTAAGGTCCTTTCCAATCCAACTCATTCTAGGGTTTTATGATTTCATTATTATAAATAATATTTTATTATTTTTATATTATTATTATTATTATTATTATTATTATTATTATTATTATTATTATTATTATTAATATACTACAGGATAGATGTTTAAGATCATCCACCTAAGATGATCTCAACATTTCTGTCTCTTCCATTGTACTATAGATATGTCATATGCCTACCTGTCTTTATAAATACATCATTGTCTCATTTTTATGGGTTGGAGTGGTTCTGGGGCTTGTCATTTGAATTCTAGTAGAAATACACATATCTGGGCCACATAGATCAGTTTTGGTGCTGTTGCTCAGCGTGCTTTGTAGCTTGTCAGTATTGTTCTGTTGAGTAATTTGTTCAGTTTAAATAACTCCCAACCCTCTGCTGCCCAAGTGTTTTATTTGTTGTTCATATGTTACAAAGGTTGATGATCAAGTAACCCAGTAGTCAAAGTATAATTTCTGTACTGATTATCCTTTTTATGTTCAGTAATAAATGCAGTTAATGATTATTAATCAAAAATCCATCACTCAGTGTTATTGATTGTTTCAGAAGAGTCATGAATTACCATGACTCTTATCTTACCATGAGGCATAATAGCAAATGTGGAGTGGTTTTAGCTTCTGGTCTTACCACAAATTGATGATTCTTCTACTGATAAGGAGTTGGCTTTTGATAGGTCCTTTTAAAAATGAATGAATTCCTCTGACAGGATCACTCCTGAAATTGCAGTCATACCCACAATAAGAGCAGTATTTGCACAATAATGTTTGCAACTCAGCAAAGGGAAAGGTTGGCACCTTTTCACTCCCTGTGCAGAGCACTGTCATCTCCATTCAAGCTCATTTCAGGGCTGCTGCAGTTCTGGTGTTGTGGTGTGTCTGCACTGTTATTCCTGAGATCTGGGGAGGGCACTTAGAGCTCATCTGGCTGACAGCTAAGTGGGCAATGTCATTCAGTGACACATCTCTGGTCGTTCTGCTTGTGTCTGTGCACTTGTGCCAGCTTTGGTGTTCTCTACTATTTTTGTTTTTTACTATCATGAAACTGTTTCTGGAGGTTAATAATGCCTGACACAGTGTTAATAAAGTATCAAGGAATAGTTCAGTCTTTTAAAGCCCTCACCTTTTCAGTATCTGGAATCTTTATAAAAAATGACACAAATTACTCAACAAGTCATGCAGACAGCTAAAAACCAGAAGTACTTACTGATGCCAGAAAGTCTTTGAAGTTGCTATCACCTGTTAGCAAATGCATGGCCAAAGCAGTTACCTTTAAATAATCAAGCTCCAAAAAGCCGCTGTTAAAACCATGCTGAAGAGGTGAGACCATTCTTGTGACTGTCATGTCTTGAAGACCTCTGCTCATGATCTTGGCAGTACATTTGTGTTGGGAGATTTAACAGCTGTGAGAGGCACAGGGTAGGACTGATACTGTCTTGGAGGCTTAGCAGCCTCAAAGTTTCCATGTTTTTTGCTTCAGGCTGGAAATCCGTGTGTACTCAGTTCTGTATCTCTCAGCTGATGCTTGGTAACATGTTAAGCCACCATAATCGGTTGTGGGTTCAAGTCTGAGTGGTTTATGAGGTTCGGCTGTAAGTGACTGTAATCTGAGGAAACTGGTCATGCTTTAGAAGAACCGGTCACAGAGGCCTTTGGAGAGGAATGGCATCAGGATAATTGTAGCTCTAATGTTGGCCACAAGAGAGCAAGCTGAAACTGTGCTGGCTGCAAAGAGACAGTCAAAGAGAGAGTAGGGCCAGCCATGAAAGGCAGGTGGATGAGGTCTCTAAAAGGGGAGAGCACAGTCAGAGGATATTGCATTTATGTAGGTTTTTGTCTGTTTTGGAACATGCACAGCTCTGATCCTGGGTTATTTTGTATTCAGACATTGTATCATCATAATTCACCTGAGTAGATTCTGAGATGTAACGTCAATCTCTGTGTCAATTTCACAGCTGAACCTATATTTTAATTTGCTAATTTATACCAGTCTATTGACAATTCAAATTGTTGAAATTAGTTGGGTTTGCTTTATGGTAATCCTTCTGCTAATTTGAGGCATCAGGATGTGAAGGGAGTTAGGTCAATTTACACAGCCAGGGATCTGGATATATGCACTGGAATCTAGGCAAAGTTGTGGTTTGTTTCCTTAGGTTAAGTACCTAGATTGTCAGTTACACAAGAAACCTTACAAAACCTATAATCATACTTTAACAGTCCTGTCACTGCAAATAAGAAGTCTGAGCACTTTTATGGTCTTGAAGTACAGTCAGTTTTTTCAGCACCTTCTGATACACTGTTAAAGCAATTTGAGAACTCATTTGCACAAATATTCTGTGTAGTTCACAAGCATAAAATTATTAATTTTCTAATTAAAAGCAGAGTTTCATCACTTTCACATGGAGGATTTTAAGGCTGTTGTCACGATAGCTGAGAACTATAATCAGTCTTTCATTAGTTTTTACAATCTGATTGCATATCTCAAAGCTTCTAAAAGTGTGGAAACAAACAGCTTATTTGTAAAGTACTCACAGCAGTCTTTCATCTGGTGATTTAAGTAAGAGAGGATATAAAAATAGACTTTTCCAAGTCCACTCTGTTCTTCAGTGTAAAATTGAAGTGACTCTAATGTATACAAGAGCCTTTCTCCAGATCTTTTGTTGCTGTAGTTGAAAAGACAGTTTGATTTTTCATAATTTTTCCTCCCTTAGTGCAGAACAATTTGTTGTGCACTTTGTTAAACTTTAAAAGGGAGCTAAGTTCATGTTAGTGCTGAATTTCACTTAGAAATGCAGAACTAAAAGATTTAGGTTTGTCTGTTGCAGGGCAGTCCCTCACATGCTCTGAATAACCAATGCACAGGTTTACTGCAGTAACTGTTTTGAATTTGGGATCAGAATTCCAGATACTCATTTTGAGCAGTGAATGTTCAGGGATCTTAAAAATTCAAGTGCTCTGTCTTACAAAACAAACATTTTGTTTGCAGTATGGAGATGAAAGCCTGGTGCCTGGATGTTGGAAGCTCTTCTGTTGGTGCAACCAAAGAGCAGACATATGAGAGGCTTAGAACTGCTCAGGAACACTGGAACAGATGCCTCATTTGGATTATCTTGGATTGGCCATTTTGATATAAAATCAGATTAGTGCTAATACTTCTGCCTAATGAGAAAAGGAAAAGAGAATTGCAGCAAAAACACTCTGAGTGAAGAGTCAACCTGCCCAGTAAGTCTGCTTTTTGGAAGCTGAGTTAGGAAGTCTGGAGAAGACTGGAGGATAATTACGGGCTTGCTTCTCTTTCCTGTTGGGAGTGCCTCCATGACAGTAAGTACTGTGTTTAATACTATGTACAACTGATACTTTCTGGAAGATAAGACCCAGAGATTAGATGGTTTTGGAGGAGTAGGCAGGCCTGAGCAGGATAGGCTGAAGATATGGAAGTGGCAGCCTGCTTTTGCTCCCATGATATGGGTCTCTTGGAATCAGGGATTTGGTAATTTCAGCTGAGATAGGTTACAGCCCCATAAAGCACATTCCATAGGCACACAACAGACACCTAAGTGAGAGCTTGGGCAGAACAGAACATGTCTGAGCAGACTGGAGAAAGGGGGAAATACATAATACCTATGCAAGGCTCTCTGAGGCAAGAGTGAAGGTAAGGCTGTTTGCTCTAAGATGCCCAGCTGGATTAGGATCTTGCCTAGGTTGTTTTATTAGATGTCTTGCTGTCATGTGCTTTTTGTGCTTTTGTTCTCACTGTCACATACATTTGGGCTTAGCTCCTGCTACTGGGCAAGTAGAGCCACTAGAGAGATATTTTTCCAAGACTGGAGATAGGAGTAATTTGAAGGGAAACACTAAGGTTATCAAATTCTAATGTGCCAGTGGCCATGTTACCAAAAACTTTGTTAGACTTCATTTATTTTAAACTTCATTCTTTCTGTCTTAGGCTGTGCTGAGACCTTCCCGTTTATGCCATTACCCACTGTCCTTATTCCTGTCCAATTTTATTTTTCTTCTCTCTATTCAAAGTTTTGGTACAAATCAGCCTGCACACGTGGCAAAACAACCTGGGACCCAAAGAAACAACCCACTGCAGAACTTTCAGTCCTGAGGGTTATACTTGTTCACCATCCTTTTATGCTGAATGTGATACTTAGTGCTTTTGGGTCCACAGAACTCAAAATGCCTGAGATGGGTGAATACAGATAGGAAATCTAAGCCACAGCTGTGTGAGTTGGCAGGGTGAGGAACAGAACTTGAAGGTCCTGGCTTTTATTCACATTCCACCTATGAGCATTAGTATTCCATGTTTAAATTACTGTTTCTGTATTTAAAATAGGGGTATTTTTGCTTTATGAAGTCACAGTCAGAAAACTACTCATTGCAGAAATATTCACTGCACTGAATGGCAAATGTGTATGTATTTTAATTTTATCACAGTTTTTATGTTGACTGTTTTAAACCTTCATGCTTGCTTGGAAACCTAGATCCTTCATCTCAGTAGCTGGAAAGAAAATATTCTGGTCAAGTTCTCATGGAACAGCAGACTAAGCATTCCACAGCTAGGTGACTTCTGACAGAGCAGCTCACAGAAAACAGTTCATGAAACAATTATTTTGTGTTATCACAGAACAAAACATTTCTATTTGTCATGTTGACATAACATTTAAAAAGGCAAAATTCCCTGGCTGCAAGTTGCTGTGCCTTAAGCCTTACTATGATTGTCATCTTATTTAAAGTCTAAACATCACTTAGATTTAGCTGTTTTCACCAAATACTCTCCTGTGAAACACCATCACTGATCCTATACTCTTTCCTACTTTACCACAGTTTTTGAAGTAACTACAGCTGTTGCAATTAAGGAAGAGGGGCCTATGGCAGGCTGTAACTACTGCCATATGTTTTACACATCTTATGTTTTACATAATGTAATCTTATGTAAATCTTATGTTTGACATAGTGTAATAGCCCTCAAAGTATTTCCTTCTCTTTCAAGGCAGGACCACTAGAACTGAGAAACCAGCAATGAAAATGCTGATAGGTTTTTAATGTTTGCTGTATCTGATGCAGTTACTTAAAATGCAGTAATGCTGTCTCCATTCCTGGTATTTTCAGTGCTGATTTTTAAAATGTGAGTTCATCATTTGGAGCAAGAATAACCACAAGGGAGAGAGAGGTATCATTGCATAATTCCTGGTATGTATTTTAATTGTTAAATATTTAGCAAAGCTTTGCCCATGGCTCTGAATTTAACAGTAATTTAGGTAATAGAATTAAGGTCTTTCTGCCACTGAAATGCATTATCACATGTGAGAGAGGTAGCCAAGATAAATCATACAATTTTGTAACACTGAACATTTGAGTAACATCCTTTTTATTAATATTCTGACATTTCTTTAAGGAAAGGTACTGGTATTTAGCATTTTAGCAATCAGTATAGTAGCTGTCTGGAGAACAAAACAAACCCAAAATAGCACTAGATACCTCTAAGTTAATATCTTAGCCTACACACAATGTAAGTGTAGTTAATAGTGTTAAAGCAAACTTTTAAAACCTTTTTACAAGGTTATAAATACAACAGTATCAGTGTAACTTGGCAGACTTACTAAGAAGTAGTGACCCTGGTTAGCAGTGAAAGTCAGAAATAAAAATACTGAATTTAAACTAAACAAGCCTTGCCAGATTTTGCTTATAGGTTGCTTATAGTTCTCAGTAGGTTGAAGTGACAGTCCTTTCAGCATCAGTGCATAAAGGGGGAAAATTCAGAGTAGCCATTAGTAAAATGGTTAAATTGCAAGCAACATGGACAAGATGTGACTACATTTGATTCTCTCCAGACCAGAACAAACAGAGAGGCATACAATAAATTGTAATGAAGGAACATACATTTCTGGAATTATTCCAGTCCAAACAGATGAAAGTTCTCTCTAAAGAAGGGAAAATGGGCAACTATTTTTTACTTTCTTTGTATTTTCTTAGCCTTCACTGAGTTTCCACTTTCAGTGAAATCCTGAAAAATGATTATCCAGGAGATAATGAATTGGTCAAAATCCTCTTATAGACAGTGTCCAGAGCTCAAAACACAATTCAAAATATAAAGCCACTCTTAGACACAGAGTATGGTTAAGGTTTGACTACAGGGATTCAGGAGTTCTCTGTCCCAGTAGGAAAAACCCCTATGTCTGAGCCCCTGACAGTGGTGTCACAGGCCGTGCTTGGCTTAATGGTTAGCAGAGTTAAGGTAATAAATCTATCACAACTGTTCTAAAATTTATACAGTAATCAGCACAATTAAAGCAGAGCAGGTTTAGCCAACACCTGCTGAAAAGGCCTCATAGTCCTTGCAACTATCAGATTTACACTATTACTTACACAGCTACTGCAGAGATTACACTAAGGTATCTGATTAAAAATTGTATTAACTAGAAGGAGGTCATGATCTCTTTAAAAATCAGAGGAGGACAATAATTTCTCTCTTTTTTTAAAATTTTACTTTTTATCTGAAGTATTTAATTGACTTTTAATCCTCTCTTAAGTAAGTCTACTGTATACAGCCTAACATATATTGTTTGCTACTGAAATGGATGCAATGTATGCCCATAGAGCCATTGGAAGTATTTTTGGCTAAGAAATGAAGGCTCTAGCATTCAGTTACTGTTCGTGTAACTTACACTTATTTGTTTACTGTGTTTTCCACAAAGTGTTGCCAGGAGACTTTGTCAGGCTTATTTTCAATCATGCACTTAACTAGACTCCAGCAGACTGTGTGCTTTCTCCATTAGTGCTCTGCCATTTTATCTTTTTAATAAAACACCTAACACTTTGGAGAATAAAATATATTATTTGAATGACTGAAAAACTGGAAATTTTTTTTCAGAAATTACACTGGGAAATGAAATGCATTTCTTTTTCTGAGTAAGAACTGTAAAAGGATTTATTTTATGTTTACTCTCATATTTAGTATTTTAAACTGTAATAAAGTCATTATCATCTTATTTTAGAAGAACTTGCTTGTTTAAATTAATAGTACACTGCAAAGCCAAATTCTGCTTTTCTCTTGTACATCATTTGAATCAAATGACTTGATTACAAAGCAAGATGAGCAAGGTTTAGCTGGTGAAAAACTATTTGGGTTATTGTGTTCTTCTTGCAGGGAATTTAAGCAGCACAGTCTTGAACATCTTCCTGCTGCAGGATTTTCATTAGATTTACTCAAACTTCAGGTCTAATCTGTATAAATTTAATTGTGTGGAAGTTTGTGAATACAGAAATACAAGTTTATATATATGCACATAAGCCTACTCTATTAGATAATAATCCTAGATTTTTTATTTATTGTTAGTAGCATTTTTTTATATTCTGGAATTCTATGTTTCATATGTATTTATGCTGTCAAATAAGGAAAAATAAGGAATTTAGATGATACTAAGCACTTATAAACCCCTGCAAACAAATAATATTAATAATAATAAAGCCACTTAGGGAGAACGGAAATAATTTTAAATAGCTTTATACCTTAAGAGATGCTGTTCTTGCTCCACATCTGATCTGTCTTGCCTACTGATACACAATTTTGACTTGTGCTTGATGACCTCTGAGGATGCCAGATGCTGTTTTGAAAAGGATATTTAAGTCATCATGGCCAACTCAAATAATATTTTTTCAAGTTTACAGAAGTCATTAAAACAAACTCAGTTAATTAATACTTGGACACAATTAAAATTCAAACAAACAGAACAGAAAAGGGGGAAATCTCACATGTAATAAATCAGCCCTAAATATGCATCTGATACCACTGCAGTTTGCTATTTTCTTTCAGGCACTACTCCATTCCAAAACCATGCAGGATATCTTAGTCTCTATCTTGGCAAGCATAAATGTATACTTCAATATATTATCTTGACAGTATAGTCGGTGTTCAAGCTGCTTTTAGATTTTCAAAACTGAAGGTATTTTTCTTTGACCAGGCTGCATCATACACGTAGCTGATGAAGAAAGCTGAACGTTTGACTCTAGCTACAATTCAGTTTCCAGCCATTGCAGAGTTCGAGTGTGTCTCATATTCTGATGCTGAGGACAAAGCTGAGGAGACTGAGGGTAAAGGTTTTGTGTTCTAACATATAGACAGGGAAGTGATACAGGGGAGTGGAAGAAGAGAAGGTTTATAGTATTCAGCTTCTTCCCAGCAGAGCTTCTAATGACAAGTTGCACCATCTATTCTGCCTACATATCTTGCCCTATGCAGAACAAAAATGAGGAAATACTTGCTAGATGATTGGTAAGATGTTTTCTAGCAGTGTTGACAGAACTTATCTTTCTGATCTGACACTTCAATGATACTGTGTGTTTCATACACATATGGTATATTGATGTGGGATTATTTACAACTCTATCAGAACTGGAAAAATGGTTGAAAGGGGCATCCAAATAGTAGAGATTGTTGCCTCTTTTAAATTTAATTTTATAACTGAAAAAGCACTGAGTGGTGGGGTTTTAATATATTTAGAACTGAAAGTATATATGTTGCCCATAACTGGTAAGTGAAATGTACTGCCACAGAAAATCCTAGTTTAAAAATGCTGATTTTTTTAAAATAGACTAGTTTTCTGAGCACTAATGATATTTTTTATCATAGAGTACAGTTAAATAATGAGATTGAAACATCATGCTTCAATAGTTGTTGAAAGGGAATTAATTTTGGCCCCTAAGTCTCCTGTAGTTGTGTGTGTGAAAGGAACAGCAAGTTGCACAACAACTGAAGTCTGCTTTGTAGTACTAGCTGTTGTAGGGCACGCCATAATGTCAGGAACTTAGGTGAATCTGAAAGATCTTATACTTCAGGGTCAAATGTTCCTTTTAAGAAGTGAACAGCAACAACAAAAGGCATCTTGCACTGTAGTAACTACTGCTGGCTGTTCAGTATTCAAACAATTGCACAAATGCCAGTGTCTTGTATCAGAAGATAGGCAGTTGGCAAGGCTGAGCTTTCGTTATCATCTTTACTTTTGAGGCTTTCACTGTGCTAATTAGCATGACTAATTAAAAATAACTGGATTCCCTGAGGTTTGTTGCATTTGCTTTTTAGCATTAGAACATTACTTTTCCACTGAAGTATTTACTAGAGGTTTTACTGAGATACAACTACAGGGAATTCTGCTTAGACATTAACACAATTGATTTTTCATGTTTTTCTAACTAGATTTTCATTTTTCTAACTAGTTCATATTTAAAAGTAAGATTTTGCAATATATCTGTAGTTAGTAAATAGGTCTTTTTGCAAGAGTTTATTATATATCTGTCAATTTCTGATTTTCAGAACAGACCTCATGCATAGCAAAATTATTTAGCAGCATTTTATTGTTTAATTCTTTATGGCTTGTTTCTCATCAGTGTGCTGTGTGTTTGGATCAAGTAGCCCTCACTGCCTGTGGAGCATCTTCTATATGACCCTATAGGTAAAATATTTCTGGTAAGCTCAGTTAGCTCTGGTAAAGTCATGTTCCATATGTTACAGTGATTTGATGTTAGACTACTTTCAGTTCTTCATATTTCAAAGTCATTAAGCAAAGTCATCAAGCCTTCCTGCTTGATTTCAGTGCCACTGCTTCATATGTTTATTTGCTTGTTGTTTAATTGTAAAATATAACTTTACCTCTGAGGATATTTAAAAGTCATCACCCACTCTGCACTAGGTATGAAGTAATCTCTATTTCCTGGCCTTAATTGTTGCATAACACTGCAATGCACAGTGGTAGAACAGCTGCAACATCCTGACTGAAAATTCTGCATTATGTCTGAGGAGGGAGTATGGTGTAATCAGGCCAATATTGTGTCCTTGAGCACCCTGCAGTGTCTACAAAATTACACAAAACATGCCAATTTCAGACAGGAAGGATTATTCATCGGAGGAAATTTCCTGGGTAACCCAGCCAGGTTTGTGAGGCCAGTGGACATTATGAAAGGCTCTTACTAGGCAATAGCTTTATCTAGCAAGCTGTTTTCCTGCAAACAGAGATTTGATGAAAGATCAGAGTGCCACACCTTGTGCACAGGTGTGGGAAGAACATTTACCATTATTTGGTTTGGTACCCAAATGACGTTGCTGATTTTTAATTTGCTGAGATGATGAGCAGCCTGACCTCTGTCTCAGAGGGCCCAAAGGCATACCTCAAAATTAATAAAAACTTTTATCATGGAGTATCTTGCTGTCCTTTTCTATTTCCCTTTTGATTTAACTGCCTCTTCCACAGCTGTTGCTCTTATTTTGACTCCCTGCAGTTCTCAGGGTGCAAAATATACAGCCATGTACTCCAATTACTGATAGTTATGTTTTGTTGATTATTTTGGCAGGAATGCTTGTACAGCTGCTTCTTTTCTTTCCTAAAACTTCCCTGGGGACTGAAATCTTTGTTCTGATGACAGTGAGAATATTTTCAGCTTGTACAGAAGTCAGGTGGTTCTCCTAAAAGCACTACACTAGAGCATTTTAGCCTACAGAATTTAAATATACCAACTGTGAGACTGTTCATAACATGGCCATCCTCTACAGCTTTATGATCCCCTGAACAAGGTGGGGGGTTAAGTTTATAGCACAGCATCATCTTCCTCGGCTCTTATTCTCTTCACAGTGCCAGAGCCCATACTGTATGAACTGTGTAAAAAAAAAAAGAAATAAAAAATTCAGCTAGTTATGCCTCCTTAGCAGAATAAAAAATTCTAAGGTGCCACTATCGGATGAATCAGGAACAGATATAGGCGATAATTGGCAACTGGAAGCATTAATTAATTTCTCAAATGAGATAAAAGAAGATGCAGATGATGAAAGAGAAGCCGTGGAACAGGTTGTTCAGGGAGATTTTGCAGTCTCCAGACTTGGAACTGGATAAAGCTTTGAGTAACCTGATCTCATAGCTGACTTTGCTTGGTGCAGGAAAATAGGGAAGAGACCTTCTGAGCTCTTTTCCAATACGAATTGTAGTAGTATTGAAAATTTTTGCAATCAAGAAAATATTGAAAGTTTCTAACATCTTACAAGGTTCATAAAACCTGCCACAATGTAACCTAATTTTTAGCAGCAAGTTCTTCCTTGAATCCATGACCCTTCTTTCCAATGAGCCTGCTTACATCTCCTGCTTCTACGAGATGACCTGTGTGAAATGCTACTTAAACCCCATTTCCCTTACTTACTGATTTGCCACAGACTCCAGTGCAAAGATTACACTTATCAGTTGGTCCTGTGGCTGCAACAAGAATTCTGTTTAACTTCTGTGAAGTTACAGTGGAGAGAGAGAACAAGGACAGTGTCTACTGTATTCATTTTATTTGCAGTAAGCCTTATTTTCTTCTGCATGCTTAACTATTGAAATTTAAGTCCTTCTTCCATGCTGACAATACTACTGAGATCAATTAATCTGTTTTTCTTCCTTTTGTCACACTGTCTACTTTGACCTGGCCAGTGAAGCCACTTCTATTGTTCTACTCTAGCCATTCTTTAATTTCCATGTTTTTCTAAAACCCATAATAAATGGCTTGCACCTTGCATTTCAGATGTTACTGCTATTCACTCCACATTCCCTATTATCCACTCTGATCCTGCAGCTGTGAGCTTTGCTGTATGGCTGCACAGTCACCGCTCTATCAACTGCACTTCATCCCACAATTCCTGTGCAGATTGCCCACCAAAAAGCTGTTGCATATCAGAAAGCACACAGCAAACACCTGCAAGGGATGCAGTAGGGAGAGGGCTCTGAAGAACCCTCAAGGAAAGTGATGTCTGACTAAACTAAATACCTCTTTACTCATTACACAGGGATCTTCTTTCCTTGGGGAACTACTGTAAGGTCAGACACACTGGATATGAGGTGGTCAGTAGTTTTTTGGTTACAATATAAATTAATATATAAAATAACCAAGTAGGTCAGGAAAAATACAGTAGTAGCCCTAATACTTTGTCCATGTGCTCTGTGTCCTGAGGAGCACCCAGTACTTTGGAGAGTGTGCAAACATATGTTTTAGTTGTTAAAAGTGTGACAAATCATGACATGGTAATCCTGCAAACTGCCCAAGGTGCCTGCAAACTTTTTTTTTTTTTCCTTGGATTTTCAGAAGGCCTCAGCATCTTGCCACAAGGGAACTTCACTGGTACCACTGGGGGAGGAGCTCATTTTTCGTACAGTAGATCTGTAAACTGAACTGCATATTTTCTATAAAACAAATTCTCAGCTAATAGTCAACAACATTAGTCAGTTGATAAAGTATCATCTGCTTATAATGATCATTAATTTAATATCAGCCTGCTCACCATAACATCACTGTTCTCTGTCTCCTGCTCCCTGGCCTCTCTGCAGAGTTAAACTTCATGAAGTATACATGTGGTGAGACTAATTAGCAAACTAATTGAATGCTGTCTCCATTTTCAAGTTTTCAGAACACTTGAGTGACACTCTCTAGTTCAACCTCTTAGTGATACAATCCTCATTCTGAAGATGAGAAAATAGAGTACATAAAATTAGACATGCCTGCATATGACAGCACTCTGAATTTACTGTGCAGGACACTATTCATCCACAGATTTTAGAAGACTTTAGAAAGTCTCTCTCTTTTTACAGCACAGGAAATGAAGACAAAAAATACACTTATTTGGAAAGACACAGAAACCCCCTGTGATCGAACAAAAAGTAGGCTGACCAGTGGATTCTCACTCTGCAGACACTGAGCTGCTGATAAAACTTAAAGGAAAATATGACAACCTACTGTAATGCTTTTCCTGGAGATGGTAGCTTGTGCAGCATGAGTTCAGCATTGGTACCAGGAGGTTTGACAGCATGAATCTTACCATGAGCTTTCTGAGCATTACCCTATTTCCCCACACAGGTCCTGTAGCTGCTGCTCAACTCCATGGTGCCAGAACAAGATTAGAGGGAGACACTGCATTGTGGGTGCCCCCTGCATCAGTGACAGGACTCCCCCAATCAGTTAGCACGCTGCTATGTCATTTCATTTTGGTATCAGTAGGGAGAAAGCAAGCAGTGAATTATCAGTGCTTCCATCCAACTTTCAGTTAAGCCAGTTAAGGCACAAAAATATTCTTATTTTTCTTTCATATTCACATGTGAAGATTTAGATGTAATGCTACCTTCTGCAGCTTCTCAATTCATGTTATATGTGGTGTTCGTGAAAAGTAGCAATTGTGTTCCATAATTTGGAGATGCAGCCTGTATTTTTTAAACTGGCTGTTATTTTGTTTGTTGAATAAGTACAGCTTGCTGTCTTTTTTTACAAAACCTATATGTGTGCTTGGTGGTGTTCCCATTTGAACATCTTGCAGAGATGGCAAATTATTTTTCACTGGGTTGCCTCGAACTAGAAATGTATTAAGCTATACAAGTAAATTTTGCCTCAGAATTTAATAATATTTTGGCCTTTAATCAGGTTTTGTGGATCTTCTTAGAATTAAAAATATGGCTAATTTACTGATTATGTAGAGTAGAAACAGAAGCGGACTAGTCACTTGATTAGTGCGGCATATCCGGTATTTTGTGTACCAATTCACATTGAATAACTGACTTTTCCTATATTAGATCATGATAATTTACTTTAATCAGTGGCAGTACCTGACTGGACACAGCAGCTCTTAATTGTTAACAAACTAAAAATGTAGTTCAAAATATTTATGAAATAATTTATTCGAATAGTTTAGAAATAAACTTTATTTCAGGATGGCTAGTGAGTTTTCTCAAGTGAGCTTTCTTCTGTTACGCAGTACTATTAAATTAGGTCAAGTTGTGGTTTCACAGATAGCTGAATCTATAAAACCTGACACACAAAACTTTAAGTAGACTTATAGAAAAGACAGGCATATTAAGTTGGAGAGAAATTGCAGCTGATTTATGGCACTCATAAAACATTAATGGCCTAACAGATAAGACTGTTTTGCCTTCCTGAAAGACTTCAGTCTTGAGCAGAGGAATCCTTCAGGAAAGTCAGTATGTGGTGATTTTTATAAATATATTTAATAATACAAAAGTTCAAGAAACACCTGTCATTAACAGTTTACTTTGATGCTAAGGTAGAAAAAAAACCTTAAAAATGGTCCCAACTTCAGAGAGCTGATGACTAATGCTAAATATATTTGTCATATATATGATAATCTACAGTCCTCTGTATACCATTTACACTTGGCATCTAATCTGACAATCAATTAGGCACATGATTAACTTTAGCTGATAAATAGTTGTACACATATGATTTACTTGAATCAAACATTAGCTAAACACAGAGTATAATAATAGCTGAAAATAGGTAGAGAAGGGAGTAGATGGCAATAACAAATGGCAATTTCTTGCTTGCTTTCTCTAAGTATAGGCTGTTTTTGCTGCAAAGGAGTGAACAAATCAGTTCAATGCCTTCCTACTGTGAATTTGGCCTTTCATCTTCAAAGTACTTTCCAAGCATTTATTAATTATCTTTACAACAGTCCGTAAGGCTAATAGATTAATACCAGCCTGCTTAGGAGAAACTGAAACATAAAGGTGGAGCCATTGGTTGGCGGCCACATGGTGAGTCAGCACGGAATCTAAGATCAAAATCCAGAAGGGCCTGGCACCCGCTCTCTTGGTCAGTCACTGGATTTAGTCTCTTTCTCACTCTTGTCTTCCTGTGTGCCAAAGACTTGATTTTTTTTGGTTTTCTTACTTTCTTCCCATTTGCCTTCTACTTCCTGCAAGCCGCACTGAAGATCAGATCATGTGCAAACTGGCAGGTACAGTTTTCATTTTTCTTTCTTCCTTCATCCTTCCTACTTAAGTAAATGCCCAGCCTGCTTGTCCCCTTATGTCCTATCCTTGGACCGTGCGTTTTAGGGAAAGTAATAAACCTTGAATTGACCGAATCTTACATTCCTTAATTTGACATATCAGAGCAGAATGATGTAATTTTTCTAATTAAATGGCTGTACCTAAAAAATCACAAGAATGGATCTCATGTCTTGAATCAGTTAATGAAATACTTCTTTTGATGGTTTCCTCTAAATCTCCAAGTCTATGTTCCTGTACAAAATGTTAAGGATTGGAACTATTTTATTCCAAACAGTGATTCCTACAGCCTATATCCATGTATTTAACTGTCTAAGGAATAGTGATTGTGAAGACAGGCATGTTCCCTTGGACAATTTAGGATGATTCTCACCTTCCTAGTTAGTATTTTATCCGGTTACAACTACAATTCACTACAAGAGCAGAAGGTCATATATTGTAGAGGCCTCATTTTCTCCTTTCAGACTGCCTCCTAAAAACCAGTCAGGTTCCCCTCTAAGACTCCGTCCAAGGGTTCTCTTACTTCCAAGGGATCATCCTGAAGAAAGCTGGCCTAACTCAGACCATACAAAAGGCAGCTAAGTGATAGCGTTTCAATTGGTTGTGTGTAGGGTTCTCCAGTGGAAAATGCTGGACTCAAAGACTGAGGTAGAGCTGGGAAAACTAAAGGTGGCTCTCAATCTCTCTGAATCTACGTTCTTCCCCAGTAAATCTAAATCTCTCTAAATCTACGTTCTTCCTAGGTTTGCTGTAAAACCTAGTGCAGGAGTGCTGCTGAGTCTCAACATAGAAAGATTGACAAAGTACTCTGAGAAAGGAGAAAAATTTATGATACTAATAAACATATGCTGTCCTAAAGATAAAACAGCCCAGTAAAGTTATTATAGAGTAGGAATTCGATCTGTTTTTCTAAATTTAGACATCTATTACCATCTGAGATGACAGAGACTATCCTGTCTGCCACTTAATTAATATACCTGGAGAGCTCAGGTCTCTTACAGGACCTATGTTGTAGTTGCCTTTTGGGTGTTTCACTTTCACAGGGTCTCTTGAGCTAAATGCCTGTGTTTGGCAACTTATTTTGACCCTACATAACATGTAGTCACTGTGAAGTTTTTAATCTAAATTAATCACTGTCTTAAGACTTGTTATGGACAAAGCATAAACAAAACACTTGTTTTGCAAGGGGAGGTATGAAATCAATTGCTGGCAATAAGAATGTGGTCAAAACAGAAAGACTACAGAAGAAAGGAATTTACAAATGAAAAACCTGTGCTCCTCAGGATGGATGTGAATATTGTGTAAATAGACATTAGTTACAGGTTTAATTGTGACAACGTTGTTTCTCATAATTATAGGTTACAACGACTCTTATGTTTGTTCGCAAGGTTAAACACATCACAACAATGCCTCTGACCATGTCTGACATCCAGAATTGCACCTTCACTTAAGAAACATCCTCTGCCTGTTTGTCCTTTATAATTTCCCAACCAGTTCAGAGCCCTATACTTAATTGACTTTGGCATGGATTCTCATCCTGAAAACACTTGGAAGCACGTGCATAATTAATGTTTGAGTATTTCTACTGAATAGAATAATGGGCAGTTATGTGTTTTAAAGGACTGAAGATATAATTAGTGAGCAGCCCATAGATTTAAAAGACTATTTGAAATTTACCTTGAAAAGCAACTTAAGTCAGCCTCTTCTGCAGTGAAGCAAGAGCCCTCCCTCAGCCCCAGCTGAGGTCAGAAAAAAATAGTCAATGTACTGTATTGAAGCAATTTGAAATCCTTTGATCTTGCCATTGTTTTACATTTTCTGTGTGTGAACCCATGTGGTGTAGTTTAAGAATTTAACTATTATAAATCTGTTCTTTGCAGTACCAGTAATATACAGGCTTCCTCATATTTTTTTCATTCTCATAGCTGCTTTAAGTAGTTTGAAAATATTTTCCCTTTTTCCTGACATTAATATGTCAGAAAGGATTCTTGTTACCTCAAGACTCACGTGCCAGGCTTGTTATGACTGGGACCCCATGATGTTGCTAACTTTCCATATCAGTTCCCTTAATTTATTAATGATCATTTCATCCATTTGGGAGTGCTAGCCATAATAATAGGGTGGAGAAGTATTAGATAACAGCAAGCTATCAGTTATATTTGTGTTTTCTTGTTAGCTGATTAAAGGTACTGAGTAGATTTGTGCTTAAGATATTTAAAAAAATAAGAGCTCTGCAGAAACAGGTAAGCCATGTTTCCAGCTCTGATAGAACAGTGTTTGCACAGAGCTGAAACTGTAGGACTTAGACCACCTCTGGGGCCAAAGGCTTTGAAAAGCTTTCTGAGGTAGAGGAGTTTCTGTCCTGTCCCTGACCACACTACATAAATATACTGCTGCCAGCAGATTCCACATTCCATTTTGTACATTGCAGGGTCTTCCTGGCAGTATCTCTGGAATACTATTCAGGCCCTGAGTGCCATTAATGAAACAGAGAGAATGCTTTTCATGGTATTATCTTAACTTCCACTTCAGAGTAGTTAGGAAATTAACAAAGCAATATTAATATGCATATTCTTATTACAGCCCTTATAAAAGAAATTTCAGAACAAACTTAAATTTTCAGATTTTGTTTTTTGGGTTTTTTTTTAATTTTTAAATTGGTTATTATGTTTGCCACCCTTAAAGAAAATAGCCTGAAGATGGACAAAGCTTTCTATGGGAACAGCTTTCCCTGGATGAAACAAGAGTTAGTTGAAGTTTGCTGTGTTAGTGAAGGCATATACCATCAGTGACAAGAAGGTATCTAATTGAGCCTGATGGGTAAACTGTTCTTTGAAAGCTAATGTTAGGATTTATGAGAATTGAAAGCTAAGTAATTGTACAATGATGACTAATTACTAGATTATTATGTTGTCATTATTAATGTAAATAATCAATATAGCACTAACACCAAAGGGTTATGGTAATGACATTGCAAAGGGAAAAAGACTGGCTTATTATTCTTAATAAGATATGGCAACTTAGTTAATCACTGTCTAAGATCAAATATAGACAGGTGGTAGTATGAGGTTTTTCTAGTACTTGTACTCAGAACTGTGTGTCAGACTCATCTCTGCAGGTTTTGCTAAAGATGTATTTGGCTCAGTGTCATGTCCCAGAGCAGGGCCCTGATCACACAGGGTGCTGTATATGGGAGAAGGGCTCTCCCTTGTGAGATTGATGGCTACATAATTGATGGCTGTTGAGGTACATGTTATTTGTATAACTGCAGAACAGTTCAAATCAATGATTTTATTTGCTGCCATATGCTTACTCCATCATGTGATTCTAAGTACATCTTGTACTTTATGCTTTGCCTTCCAAAAAATCACTTTCAAGTTGTGGCTGGTTTGAACATAACTGTATCTTGGTCTCCAAAGACAAACATGTTTTTATAAAGACTGTTCTGGAGACACCCAGAAACAGAAATTGATAGTGTAACTGAAGTTCTTCCCTTTTCCTGCTGTGGGATCACTGATACTACAGGTTCAAGCTTGTGGCAGGTCAAAAGAAACTTGTATTCCCTGATTGACCTCTACTCCAAGAAGATTTTCAACATTGTCTTAAATCTATGTTTTTGTTTGTTTGTTCTTTACTTCATTGAAATCAATGGACACTAAACATATGCCTGTAGTTAAAAATGTGTTTTAAAGTATTTTCTTGGCATAGAATCAGAATAAAATATTGCAGAAATGTGAACAGAGATATCAAAATCTGGCTGTCTTAAAGAGGTCAACCATAACCTTCAACAGTAGTTATTTGAGAGAAGGATACCTTTTACTTTTAACAGCTTTGTTTTTAAGGGATACAAATACTGTCTGACTTGCTTTCATATTTGATTTTATTGTATGTATCAAAATTCCTTAACAATGAATTGAGGAATAAAGGCAAAAAATTCATAGGTATTAGAAGGCTGTGGGAAAAATAACAAATCCCAGGTTTTTTTTTAAATTGCATACTAAAATACACACAGGAAACAAAATACTGTTTATTAAGTATTATTTTATTGTTTAGTAACAGAACAATGACACCCAATAGGAGACAAACTGCAGTAAGTTCTAATGAAAAAAACAAACCAAATGAGCTTAAATTGCAGATAGGCTGTTATCTTACCCTCCAGACTCATTTCAGTCTCTTCCTCAACACAGTGTTCCAGTTCAAGTAAATAATTCCCTCTCTTGAGAATAAATGTGCAGTATGATATAGGCAGTTTGCAAAAATGTTACTCCTGACATTTGGGTGCAAAACATCCACTTGTCCCTAAGTAGATGTGGTGTCTTCTTTTAATTACTTTTTTCTCATTTGGTACAGATGTTTTCTTTATTTGAGTTTGGGTACCATGTTTTCTTATGACTGAGAAAGACTGGACAAAAGGAGTCTCTTCTTGAAACCAGTTGTCATATAACAAATGGCATAACATATAACGTATGATTTTAAGTTTTTCAGTCACTAGTCAGACTTTGACTTATCAGTTACAAACCTTTGGCTTGCTTATGTGAACACAGAGATGGTTCATCTCCCTGGGCTGGACTTGTGTATAAGCTAGATAGTTCTAGCTTCTCCAAAAAACCCTCTCAGTTCTGAATTTCCTAGAGGTTCCGGATGCTTTTCTCACAAGAGTTTGTCACAGAAGCCTAGCTCTGGTCCTGAAAATAACGATTATTTCAGGTTAAAATGATGATCTGTCATCTAGCCCTGAGTGACAGGAAGCTGTCACTTTGAATGAAAAAAATCCGTAAGAGCATCCACTGTGGATCTTAGAGAAAGTGGGAGGGAGTAATGTATAGTTAATGACCATTAGTAGATATAGATGTTCAAATTGCTAACAAGTAAGTGACATGAACAGGTCTGGAGTAAAACCTGGGGGACTTTTCTACCCCACCTCTGCCTGTTTCCCTGTGCAAGAGCATTGCAAACTTGTGTCAGCTGATACAGAGATGGTAGTTCTGGGAGCTGAATGTGTGGGGTTATGAGCAGCAGAGCCACAGCTTCCCATGCCTAAGTCATAGCAGGGGACAGTGCAGTAAAGGCTTCTGAGCTTCACCCTTCAAAAGACACAGATTATATATATTCTTTTCAGTTTTGCTAGGCCTTGTGTGAGCTAAATGAATAAAAGCCCACTTTGCACACCAAGAGGAGTGTCTTAATGAAGAATGGCAACAGCATGATAATTAAACTTCATGAAACCTCTCAGCTGAGTGTAAGATCCAAGTGTGCATGAGGTCTCTCGCTATGATTCATGCCTCTTTGGTTAAACCATGATGACAATTGCAAATATAATTTGTTAAAATTGCTATTGTTCTAGGTTCAGCAGGTCTATTACAGGCACAGTGCCTAAAGAAGCTGCCACTGATGTGGGCAGTTGTTTAAAGCCAAAATGTATCGTCTCTTATTTTTTAAGCTGTGTCTTTCCTGGAAGTGTATCTTTGACTATTACTGACATCATAGTTATGCACTAACCAATAATGAAAACATTTTCAGTTGTTTACATCTTATAGTTTAATTGTTGCCCTTGTTGCCAGAAAAATTAAATATAAGGTTTTTTTGTTCTAGACAGATGTCTTATTAGAAATACTTTGAAGAATATCTTTTGAATAAAATTACTTTTATATTTTAATCAAAAACTTAAAAAAATCTACAAACTAATTTAGTATTTATGTTTCTTTGCTCAAATAATAACTAGAGAAAATATATTAGTAATATATTTTTAAGAAACCATATGGAAATTTATCCACTGAAAAAACTTTAGCTAGGAAGACTATAACATAAATATATGTCTTGTTAATTCAAATCCATTCTGCCAGTGACCATTAGTCAGGCCTGGTCTCAAATCCATGGTAGGTGTGCTGTGCCACTGTCTAAATTGTTGCTGCAAGACTGCTAAGTCGGGGGTGTACCAAGTAAAACTGGTAACTCCTTTCGTACAACTTCCAGCTATTAAATGCCTCCCTAAATACATCAGAAATCTGTAAATGTTGTGAAAAGACTCTGGTGAGCCAGTCAACCTGAAAAAAGACCTGCATCTTTAAAAATATATTTACAAGGGCTTCACAAAGCAATCTAATAAAATTTGGGCTTAGTGGAGTATTTATAAAAATATTTGAGGCTTTTTTTAGTAGCATCTTAGATGTAAAAATCAAAGTGCTCAAGCTACTGTATTATGTTGGACATCACATTGTAAAGGAAAAAAACCTGAGCACAGACTTACTTTAATAAGCAAGTTGGGAAGATCATCAACAAAGTGGTGGCAAATTTAGGAGAAAAAAATATGAATTTCCCCTTCCTGCCAACTCCCTGCTTTTAGAAATGCCTCACAAATCAGCTATGGCCTTTTAGCTATATGTCTAAGACCTCTGGATATTTGGCAGGAAAATTGTTAGAAAAGGATGCAACATAAATTCCTTTGGATGTAAGAAATTCCAGCTGGTACCTGCTGGCAGCAAATACCCTGTGTCATTGTGTGCAGTGACTCTGGTGTGGCTGGGATATGTGTGGCCTGCAGTGGACAAACTGCATGGTTTATCTGCACTGTGCATCACACACTGTGCACTGAGGACAGGCCGACCTCACTGTGTGCACACAATACATCCCCACCAACATCCCATAGAGCAGTGTTCCAGACACACCGTGGGCTCTCTGTGCCATACCGGACACAGCACACGTTCCTCCATGCAAGAAATCCCAGAGAGACAGAGCAACCATTGCTTTTCAAATTTCAAGAGATGTTTTCCATGTTCTCTTCACCTCTTGTCATAGCTTAAATATCACCCAAACTCAATGCATTACCAGTAGAAAAAATAGCAGAGATTGATTTTTCACCTATATAATCCAACACACTTGTATAAAGCTCAGTGAACATTCAATCAGAAATGATTATTTAAACTCTAATTCATCCACATCATTCTCTAGTAACAAAAAAAGGTCTAGCCAGCAGTAAAATGTTCCTGGTGTTACTGGATGTTCATGCTGCTGTATCACATGTATCTATGTGTGCATTGTGTACCTGACAGACCAGATCAGACCCTGTCAATCCAGTAACCAAACCATAGCAGTGGCCACAAGTGGCAGCAGGGACAGGGCTGGAAAAGATGCGAGTCCAATGGGATTGTGTGCAATGGAGCACAGCAAGCATCTGTCACACACAGCTCCTCCAGGCTGTGTTGCCTTCCTGCTGAGATACAAGGAACAACCAGGGGTTACACCCGAGTTCATCTGCGTGCATACTTGTGGAATACACTGCACTTGTCAGTGGAAGTGAAAGAACTGACAGTTCTGGTCAAGTTAAGAGACTTAAAACCACTGAATATCACTTCTGATATGCTGTAGGGTTTTTATTTAATGGGGCTAATAATATGAAAATTGTTAAAGTTTAGGAAAATTATCTTTTTAGCTGTTAGTAAAGAAGAGTACAGTTTAAGAAGTAAGGCTTTGTAAGAAAAACCATCAAGAAAATTTACTCTGCTTTTGATGCCAATCTGAGAAAAGATTTTCTGCAATTTTTTAAGGAATACACTATAAGAAGAAATACTTAACTCACCTAGGATAACCCATTAAAATTGCAATTTTAGGCTTCCTAGGTTTATATGAAATTTTATTTCTGAATTATTTTTTCCCAAGGTATAGTTCCCATTATGCAAAGTATAATCCATGATTCATGCATAGAAAGTCATCTAATTAATGCAAAAATACTTTGAACAAGATCACAGGAGTGACAGCACTAGAACAGGTTATTGGTCTGTTATGTCAGGTATTTGCTTCTGGGGTGGCCTATATACTTGGGGGGAAAAAACCTAACCAATCAAAAAAAAAAATAAAAATCAAACAAAAACCCCCACAATCCAAACCAAAAGCAATTTTACACTCAGAGGAGGGAACTTCACAGTATTATAGAATAAAAAGATAATCTCAGCTCTGCCAGACAAGAGCAATCATTATGTTTTCAACGGCACAAGGACAGATAATTCTTAAATATTTTCATAATATCCTGAAAAAGATTTAGCTTAATTACATTTTGATCGTTTTTAAAGTTCTGTAAACATGCAGCTTATTGTGGTGGTCAATACCAAAAGTAGGTCCCATAGTGTGCAAAAACAGCATTTATGGTAGGAACAAGGATGCTTCATCTGAAGCAGAGAGCTTGAGCCAGCAGCAACTGGGTCAATTCTACACCATCTTTATCATTGGAATAAAAATGTTATTTCAATGAAATAGCTTAAATTTTGATACCCTGTTTAGGTTTTTGTTTCTTTCTCGGAAGCTCAGAATTAAGAGCGCTGTCCTTTGGCAGTGTTTTAACCACAGCCTCGGTGCTTCTCTTACAACCCCAGCTTCTTAAATCTGCATATTCAAGGACGTTACGATTTTTAAAATGCCAGAAAACAAAAGGGCAGCCGCAGAGAGCCGAGCCAGAGGCAGGACTGAGGGGCCCACGGCTGCTGCGGTCCCCCCCGCGGTGCCCGGCACCGAGGCTGCGGCATCAGGCGCTGCCCGCCCGGAGCCGCTCGGGGCGCCCCTGCCGCTCCGCCGGGCACTGCCGGGCACTGCCGGGGCCGCCCCGGGGCGGGCCGGCCGGGGCGGGGCCGCCGCCGCCTACAAAAGGCGGGGAGCCGCCGAGTCCCAGCCCGACGCTTTCGGCAGCTCTGAGCGCCGAGCCGGGTGTCGAGCGGCGCTCGGCCCCTCCGCGGCGGAGCGTCCCCGCCGCCCGCGGCGCATAAGGCCAAGGCTTTCCGACTTCAGCTACAGTGCTAGCTAAGTCGGGGAAGGCAACAACGGAGCGAAGCCGCGCGTCCCCCCCCTTCTCTCGGCAGCGGCGGAGCGGGCCGGCATGGCGCGGGCAGCGGAGCCGGAGGGCCGGCGGCGCGGCGGTCAGTGCGGACGGGCCGCCTCCGGAGCCTCCCCGGGCGCGGAGCGGGCGCGGGTGACCGGGCGGGGCTGCCCGCGGGTGGGGGGCACCCGATCGCACCGTGTCCCGGGGGCTCCTCCGCTCTCACAGCGGTGTCCACGGCAGCGAACTGTGCCCGCTCTACCGAAATGCGGTGGATGTGCCCGCATCTGCTTTAGCCTCTGTTTCTTATTTCTCATTTAGGATCTGTGATTGCCTATTTTACGTCCGCAAAGTTTCTTCTTTATCTTGGACATGCACTGTCCACTTGGGTAAGTAAAATACTGGCCTGGTAGAAGTAGGATTTTATTAATCTGGCTATGATTTACCTGAGCTTTACTGGAGCTTTCCAAAAATCTTCACAAACTAGCACACCACCACAGAGGTCTTGTTACAACACCTTGCTGTTAAAAGTCTTCATAATCTTCACAAGATACGTTGCAGTAGGTTTAATTTTAATGCAGAGTACTGAAGTACTCGATTTTTAGAAGGACTGGCTCTGTTCCTTTTAATATTTTTAAATAACTATAGAATCAGTGAAACCTCTTCTAGAGGAGCAGAGTGAGAGACAGCCTATTGCAGCATTATATGTAAAGGATTCGTATACTTACTAATGGGAAATGCCCAGTGTTTACAATGGACTCGGTACTGCCACTCACTAACTTATTGAAAGCATTAGGAGTTTCCCTCTGTAAAATCGTTTGCCTCCTGAAATGCTTTCCTTCTGTGATAATATAACTCACTATAACCAGCTTTTACTCACTTGAACAATGCTAAAAAAAAGCTACCTTAAGATATGCACTAAAAATAGACAGTCTGGTTCTGTTCTACAGAATAAAATTAAGTATATGTGTGTATTTTAACACAATCTTAAATCTCCATACAATGGCTTGGTTCAAAAATAAATGGAATATTCCCCCATTTTCCTTGTTTTGTGTTTTGGTCCTGCATTTGGATTGGTTTGATGTATGTGTCGAACAAATGGGTGATCTACAGTTAAAACACTGCATGTCTAACTCTAGAGCTTCTTGCTTTTGCTAACCTGAAAGGACATACTGATGTTTTTCTTAGTGAAAAAAGTCTTTGAGTTGTATCAAGTGTTTGTTTAAACAAGTGCAATATTTTGGCAGTTGTTAATATTAAAAAGAAGTGAGCCAAGCAGCTCCTTCAGAGGTCAGGGCTCTGCAAGTTTTTGTCAGTCATGCCTACAGAATGCCTCACTGGCAATTTGGCCAACCCTGATAACTCCTCTCTGACCAGTGCTTCACAGTCTGTGGTGGGCTTGCTCTGAGTAAAGGTGACAAAGCAGAGTTAGAAAACAGTCTTGGACACAGTAAGAAATGGTAGACTACAAGATGTCTGTTTAGCAATATTAATGGGATAGTCATAGTCATGCCCTGGTGGGTTTTGTGCTGAAAATCTTGACTCAAAAAACCCTCAACCAAATTGCTCAAACAACAGAAGTTATTCTACAACAGCTTATTTTGACAGAACTGGGTGTAGGACTTCACCTTTTGTATGTCTTAAGCTTTAGTGTTCCTGTAGTGTGAAGGTTTTTGCTACCAGGAACAGTAAACAAATACCTGAATCTTCAGAACACCAAGTAATAGATCATCTTTGTTTTAGAATATCTCTGTCCAAAATACAAAACCTGAGAGAAATGGGGTTTTGCTGTAATTGAGAGATCTAATTAGGTTTCTGTGTTACTATGCCATTCCTAAATGCAAAGAGAAGCTGTAAATGATTAAACATGTCACATCTCCAGAAATGTTCAGACTTGAATGAAGTCTAGACTCTGTTGGGCCCTTGCTCAGTAAAGTATTGAATGTGTGCCTGGCCTCTGGTATCTTAATAGGATGGACAATAACGCTGAACCGGAGTCTCAGACCTTATGCTGTTGCTGTCTATCCCTCAACAATAAAGAAGGAACAGCATGGAACTGGGTTCACCTTGTTGATTTCAGGCCTAATGTTTCCCAGGAGATCAGCTGATTGCAACTTCCCAGCCTTATCTGTGTGCCTCAGGCCTCAGGAGGCCCTCAGTAGGTGGTAGCCTGGCTATTCCTCAACTTGTTGGCTTCAGTTTTGACATCAGATTGTATACATTCAGTATGTAGTGATTATAAGAGTAATTATAAGTAAAAAAGAGGAGGAGCTGTCTTTAAAAGGATGGTGATGCTGAACAGCTGTAACTATTTAAAAGTTATCAAATAGCCACCTTTTGAGACATTTTAAGCTGGGACTAAGCGTATGTAATCAAGGATCTGCCTGTTTATGAAGACAATATTTGCTGTTCAAATTTCAATAGATCTTAGCTTGAAATTACATACCTGCTACAAAGCTCTGCAATTCACAAATATTTTTCTTGTTTATCTTTGCCTATTCTTTATGGTTTTTAATTCTTAAAAGAAAATCATACTTCCAGGTTATAACAGCTGTGGTTTCCCCAAAAATGATCTCTCTGGGTTGACCTGATCAAAAAATCTGGGTAAATATGTTGGATAGAGTTGAACAACGTTCACAGGCACTTAGATGAAGTGTACAGCAAAATCATGATGTGTCTGGAGTCAAAGGAACCTTTCCATGAGTTTGAAGTGAAATTCAGTTTTTCACTCTGACAGTAGTGACTGGCACTGACTTGCACATGCTTAGATTTTTTTTTTTTAAATACCTTGTTCATTTTGTCAGAATCCAGTAACTGAAACATCTCTGTATAAAGAAAACACCCAAACTTAATATGAAAGTATTTTTTGGCTCATTTTTCTAGCTCAATGAACAGTTATCCAGGTTAATTCACCTGCATGTATTTTAAGTGAAATTCTATAAAGTACCACCTCAGGTCATACTAAGTTTAAGTGAAAGCTGGAATTGGGAGATTATATGCCTGTGGATTCATTGCTGGGATATTTTCTATATGCTTCTACTAACTAACCATGGAGTGTAAGTGGAACATACTTACAGAAGGCTTTAGGTATCTCTTGAGTGAAAAATGGTTTATAATATATGAGAGGAGACAAACAGGATGATCATGCTTATAATAACATCTGCCATTTGATTTAGTTAAAAAAAGCATACAAAATACCCTGGTGTTTTTATTTGAACAGATGGAATTTTTCTTCCCACGATTGGAATATAACTTTTTTCAGCCTGTGTTTAAGGAAACAAGTATCAAAGCTTACATGTTACAATGTTTACAGAAATCTCCTTCAGTGAACTCAAATAATAACATTAAAAGGCGAGTGCTTTTTATGTCTGTACTATACTGAAGACTAATCACACTTTGCAATTTTTTTGACCCTCAAAATAATATGCTTTTTATGCATCTCTTGATTGCTGTGTTACATGGTAAATTAGATTTATCTGGCTTTGATTTTTAAAAGTACTTTTATGTTATGCTTCCCCCAGCCCTTCTGAATATTTGAGGAACTTAAAAACTTGTACTTTTTGCTGTATCACATAGCAATTGTTTATTTAAGATAAGGCAGCAGAAGAAAAGTTTCATTTACCTAATGCTAGGTACCCTTATTAAACAACCTGTGTGCCCTAGAATGGTATGAATGATTTCTATTCATCTGCTTTGTTACTGATTACATAAAGCATTTTCCATTTTCCATCATGTATTGCTGCAATATGTTTAAAAGTAAAGACAACAAAAACCTCCATGTATTTATTAGCAAATCTAAAAATGTTTTGAATAGAATGAAATTTTCTTCAATTGGATGTGTTTAACAATTTGGGTGTCCTTTTTGTACCTGTAGCAAATGGCATCAGAACATAAATGTGTTTTATTCTTGGCACTAGGTTAAATTAGCAATAGGCTAAACAGGTGAACTAGCAGTGAGTTTACAACAGGTTAAATAAGCTCTGCTATTCTACCTCCTTTGAGTAATATGCCAGTGCTGAACACTAAAAGCAACACAAGTCCACTGATTTCAGAAACTTCAGTTAACATTTACCCATATCTATCCTGAATTGTATGATGACTTGTTTCTACTTGACTCATTCTTGTGTTATAGAGCAGCACTTAAGCTTTGATCACCTAAGAACAAACTGCTACCTTGAAAAGTTATTTAAATAGTGATCGGTAAATCTCTTGTTAATATTTGATCTGTGCCGGAGAATTTGTGTAAGCTTTTTGAGACTTGTTGGATGTGGCTGGTGAGAGACTTTGTCCAGTAATATACTAATAGAAAATATGTGGGATTTTTGGATTTGTGGATCATTATTACAAGCTGTAATGATCCACTTGATTAGGATATATGATCTTAAAAATACTGGAATAAAATCAATGTGACAGGATGTAGCAATCAAAAAACCTCCTAAGAAACCAACAACCACAAAAAAACCTGCACCACCTCTGTAAGTGTAACAAACCTCTGTACAGACCTTTGACAGAGCTTTAGTACAATGGTGAACCTGTGTACTTCTAAAGAGCAACCAGTAATGTTGTATATGTTCTCTTACTCTTAAAGGGAGATCGTATGTGGCATTTTGCTGTGTCTGTATTCCTGGTTGAACTTTATGGAAACAGCTTACTCCTGACTGCAGTCTATGGCCTGGTTGTGGCTGGATCAGTTCTTCTCCTGGGAGCCCTTATTGGAGACTGGGTGGACAAGAACTCCAGGCTCAAAGGTTAGATGCCTAGAGCAGGTTATTTACTTAAGGATGGATCACATTCATGTTAAAAAGGTGAAGCTGACGGAGTTAACTCCTCAAGTCAAATATGAGAATGCTCATCTCTTCTAAGAAGGGCAGAGTGGTTTCAGAGTGTGGTGATGGTTATACAGAGATACTCTCAAAGACAGGAGGAAAACAGTTTTAAGTAGTGGTATGTCTGTTACTCAGGCTAAACCCATGTGATGTATAGAGATGTATTCAAACACAAGGTAAAAAATATGTAACTTTAAGGGCTACAGACTGAATTATTTTTACATTAAAACACTAACCTACACTTGTATTTCTTATCTTTCACTTGGAGTGTAAACACGCTGTATTTGCATTATGCAGATTGTATAGATGCTCTAGTCTGTTTTATAAATAAAATGGGATCAAGTTCTTCAAATTAATTTTTACTTTCCAAAAATTTTCAAAATATTATTCCTTCCATGGCAGGTTGACAATGAATTTTAGGGGCTTGAGCTAGGTTTTTAGTGCTTAAAACATACTGTCAGCATTTAAACAGAGACTTGTATTGAGAGAAGACCTACTTTGAGTGTAAATAAAGAGCTACAAAGTTACATTAGATGTCAGTTTGTTTCTATAAGGCAGTGGGAGATTCAGAATGTACTATGAAGTATACTTTTGTGGGGGAGACTAGGAAAATAAGATTATTTAATAAATCTGTGTGTGCTCCTTAATTATGTCCACCTTAAGGCTATAGTTAGCTCATTCTTATGTTCATAACTGTTGCTCTCTGTTTGGTTTAAAACAGTGGCCCAGACATCCTTGGTTGTGCAGAATTCATCTGTCATCCTGTGTGGTGTTATCCTGATGATTATCTTCTTGTTTAAGACACAGCTCTTGACATTATACCATGGATGGCTTCTTGTGAGTGCTTCAACTTATTAATAAGAAATTAATTTATGAAGAAACTTTGGGAAGCATGGGAAATGGATGAATTTTTCTTTTTCTCTAATCTGTATAAACATTTCTGGGAGCCAAAACTTGCAAATGAAACTGCACTTATTAGGTAAACAGAGATGATGTTTGTTTTCTGCCAGGAATCCAGGAATTGTAGACTTGATCTTGTTTTGTGCAAAGACTAATGCTCAAATGTATGGAATCAAATATAAAAATCTTTTCTGCTTGTGTAGAAAGTGGAGATCTCCATTAGTTTTCTCACATTATAACTCTTTCCCCTTATCTCTCTAGACACTGTGCTATATCCTGGTTATCACAATAGCAAATATTGCTAATTTGGCCAGCACTGCCACAGCGATCACAATTCAGAGGGACTGGATTGTTGTGGTTGCAGGGGAAGACAGAAGCAAACTGGCAGGTGAAATATATTGCCTTTATAATACCTTGCATGTCTTACTTTCCAAACTTGATTTTATTTTTGTTGTAAGACTAGAGTTTTACAGAGATGACTGTATCTTTGAGTTCCAGATATTATGAGAAAACATCAGGTAAAAGGGCAGCCTTTATTTTGCTCCTCCTTGCTCTGGACTACAGCCACTGAGATCACATATTACTGTTGTGATGACAATTCAGTTAGGCATCCCCAAACTTGTTTTGCCCTCTTCTTAGTCCTGCTGCAGCTCTGGTAGGAAAACGAGTCTTGCTGAACAAGCCAAGTGTTGCAATACTTTATTTTTAGGTCCCTGGAAAGAAACCGAGAACTCTTGCGTAACTGGGCTCATCTCATAGGGATCAAAGAAAGATGCATGAGAATGAAGTCCAGAACAGTTAAGTAGGTATATTAGGAAATTGCCAGTAGGTAATACTATGCATGCAGGCACATTTGAAACCTGCATTTCTCTTCATTCTTTCCTTCAGTTGGAATCAGAAGCTCTGCTTTCCTTTGACATCTGGTGGTTTTGAGCATAGACTACAGACTAAATAATCTTTTGCCTAGAAAATATTTTTGTTTGCTTTTCCCCCTGTGCCCTGCACTTGCAGTGAGTGACATTGATGCTACTAGAAGAGAGAATTCATTCCCATTCATATCCTATTGTAGCTTGTTAGTCATGACACTTCTAGCATGTGAGAGATTGGGACTGTCACCAAGGATGCACAAGGCAAATTACACCAAAGGGTGTATAACAATCTTTGGCTGTGCTGCTACTCTGATTGTAAAACAGTGTGGGAAGCAGCATTTTTTGTGATGGATTTGGTCAGACTGTATGGGCTCTGAATCAAACCCATAAGAGGACTTAAGACTTTTCAGACAGAGGAACAGATACTGAACTGCAAACAAGGCACAGAGCAGTTTAACATTACCCAGACCTCACTAGCTCACTAACTCTGGAACTAAAGTTTAAGTTGACACAGTTTAGATACCTTCAGGCTTAGACAGCATGTCAGCTTCTGGACTCTAATTTTGTATAAAGCTGCCTAAATTGCCCACAAAGTTGAGTCCTTTTGGGAATTTCAATCCTGTATTCCAGATTTTCACTTGATGTTTATCTCCAATGAAGGAATATTATCTCCCCATTTCATTCAGGAAAGGCTAATTCATAGATGCATTTAGTGTCATACTTATTTCCCAGTCTACAAATTGTCCTCCTTAGTCTTATTTTGATCTTGCAGTGCCTTTACTAGGTCATGCCTTTTGTAGAGCAGCAATAAAGGTGAACTTCCTTCACACATGTGAATCACAGGTAGAAAAAGAGCAGCTATCTGTAAAAGTCTTAGGTTAATGACAACTATTAAAACTTTCTTCTTGTGTTAGATCTTATTCAGCAAATCCTTTCTCCCATCCCTGTCCCACATAGCAAACATGAGATAAAGTACAGACCACACCTGCAGAGAACTTCTGCCTGAGGGTCAGTCCTGCCTCTTTACTGCTTCATGAGCTCAGGCACAGTTGTATGACCCCTTACATTTTGTACTGAGAAATCAGGCAAGAGATTACTGTAAATTCTCTTATGACTTGATTGAGAATGAAAACAACCACTGGATTAAGCACCTTAGTTCAACAGATTTATCTGAAACATCCTTTCCAGGCTGAACAGGTTTGTTTTCTGTTTAACAATGATGTAACCTGGAGACTGTTGAAATTCCTTAACTTAATTTTAAGTTCTATTTCTGACTTTGCAGCAAATACTGTTGTCTATCTCTGCATTGTTACCGTTGCTCAAAGAGAAATCTTAGTTATGCAAGCTAGTGGAATAGGGAAATAAAAAATTACCTCCTCTTTTGTTGCCCTTGATTAGTTTTCCTATTCACTCTTTGTACCTTTTCTGAGTAGAATTATTTGCCTTCCTCACATAACTCAAAAAACAAAGGTTAGTTGGTTGGAATTTTAAAAGCCAAATATTATGCAAGTATATAACTTAACTATTTGACTGAGGGTTATTCATGTTAACATTGAATTGACTTTGAAAAAGAGTAATCTGAATGTTTCTTTGAATGGCAGGGAGTAATTCTCTACAGATTCAATAAGGCAGCTTCATACTGATGTAGAATTTCACTTGCCCTTTAAAAGTTGTAATTTTACAGTAGGACTCCAAAAGGGGCTGCATGTATGCAACCACTGTCTAGCAACTTTTAGGAGTGGAAGAATGGCACTATTAATTGAAAACTCACAGGAGCCCAGAAAATTTAATGACAGTAAAGTAGATAAGATTGAGGAGGGTGAGGCATTCCCTAGCAGCGAACAAAAGGTGCATTTGTGCTGAGAATGGGTTGCTTGTTTTGATTGTAAACATCAAAGGACCAGAAAGGAGTGAGGACTTTGCTCAGTAAGATCTAAGGATGCCTACAGCTGCTATCAACCAATGTGACTTAACAAGGAAATGTAAAAGACATTTCAAAGTTCTGCTGCTATCGTGGTGGTTCTGTGGCCACCAGTTATTGGAAGTAAATGGAGGAGGCTAAGAAATATGTGTTCCAGTGTTGGGAGATAGATTACTGTTGTCCCAAGAAACAATTCCACCTTATGAGATTCCTGGAGCTGTGCATGCTAGGTTTGAGTGTTACAGGGGTATAGAGCTCAGAGTCCACAGTATCAGTGCTGTGTAAAAGTGATCTGATCTCATGATGAGCAGTTTTACCTGTTCTCATGATGAACAGGACCATGCTGCCACTGTAAACTCAGCATGCTAAACATGGAAGACCTCATGCAGGCAAAACTGGCAGGAGTAGGAATTTTGCTTACAAACACCTTGGTTGATTGCAGTGAACTTAAACACTGAAACAGTCTGAAGGTGCCTCTGGTTACTCCTAGAACCAGTTACAGTTGGAGCAAGACTTGTAGCCTTTATTCTTGTGCAATTCACAATTATGTTAGTGAATATTTCACTGTAAGTGGTCACCAGTTGTTTCATATCATCAAATCATTTCTGACAGATATGAATGCCACAATAAGAAGAATTGATCAGCTGACCAATATCTTGGCCCCAATGGCTGTTGGTCAGATAATGACATTTGGCTCCCCGATGATTGGCTGTGGATTCATTTCTGGCTGGAACCTGATGTCAATGTGTGTGGAGTATCTGCTGCTTTGGAAGGTTTATCAGAAAACCCCCACTCTGGCTCGCAAATCTGCAAAAGTTGAAGCATCGGAACTGAAACAGCTGAATGTAAAGAAAGGTATTAAAACCACAAAAGTAACTATTCTAACTCACTGTGTACTCATTGCATCAGTCAAGCCAAGTGTTGACTTGTGTCTTCCACAGGCCCTGCTTTGAGGTTAAATAGCTTTCTACTCCTAGCTTGTAGATTTCAGGTTTGGAGTCTAGATACCAGAGACTCTAATCCAAGCAACAGTACTTTGTGCAGCTTTTTGAGGAATTTCATAAAATGCAGCCAAAGAATGAATTCTCTTCATTGACCCCTTAGAGTAAGTCTGCCCTGCAACTTCAGGCTGATCATAAGGATTACTCCTGTCCATCTATAATGTAGCTGATAAGCTGGACTAGGCCCTTGGTTCTGTAGTGTCTACAGCCTCTGGAAGACTGCTCCTTGCTAACTCATCTCTGCTTACACATAGTACTAACAGGCTTTCAGGAGGTTGTAAAGATGGTCATATTTCTATTCTGTCATGACTGTATGACTTTATGTGCTCCAGAAAATGGTGGAGAAAAAAAAAATAAACTCTTTTGGCCTTCAGCTCTGCTTCCTTGGCCAAGCAGTACAAGTGGTATTTGCAGCGTAGGTGACTATGGGTATTACCATAAGTAACACTAAAATTGGTATTAATGTTAATTTAGATAGACTCAATATCAGAAATTTAAATTCAGAAGCAAACCTTTTATTATGAAGTAGTACAAATGACAGACACTGGAATACTAAAGTGTTTCCTCATGTTTAAGGTAGCAGTATATGAATAAAACTGCAAGCTCATGTTGCGGCCTCCCAGCTACAATAGGTTGTGGCTTTTTGTTTGGGTTTTGTTCAAAATATGAAGAATTCCTGGGTTTTGTTTAAATGCTAACTAACAATCTTGTCTCAATATACTGTGAGCTAGAAAGCTGCTATTAAAAGTACTGATGAGATCTATCTTCCCAGCCATCAGATCCATGGTGGTAATAGCTGGTTCAGTAAGCTGTTGCACCAGGCTGATGGCATTCAAGTATTAGAGGACAAGAGAGCGTAGAAGGCTCCATAGCTTTGAAACGTGTTCTTAAAGAATTCTGGAGAATGAAGCATTTAGCAAATGTCAATATGTAGGAAGCACTTCTTAATCTTTGCTGTTGCAGTATTCTGATTTCATTAGAAGACTTGTTTTTAAAAGTTGCTGAAGTACTTCATGTGTCTCGCTGTATGTGGAGTTAGTTTTGAACTTGATAGTGTGAAAACACTGCTCAGGCATCCAGACATTTGTAGAATTTCTATCCTCCTTGCTAGTGTAAATACTCCTGTGAGTTTTTGGATTTTTGTTTGTGATCCGTGGAAGTGCCTTTGACCTTTACTACAGTGAGAATGGAATTGTAGAAATGCATAGGGTTTTGGTTTGTTTGGTTTTTTTAAGTCAAGCTTTGAGAGCTTTTGGCTCTGGACAGGCTTGAGCCTTGGTTTTTCAGCCCTTGCATGAGATGCTGACAGATGTTTAAGTAGTCCCTTCTTTTTTCAGTCAGTGCTTTAAAGCATACATAGCTGTGTTAAAATGCCAACTGACATTGGCATTCATCAGGCAAATAATTTCTCTGTGGAGCTGGAGCATTCAGTCACAAGTCTAGAGGCAGGCAGTGCTTTCTCCTATCACTGTTTAATGAATTAAATTGATAGGAATGAACTTCACTTGATCTTACTCCCCAGGTAGGATTTAAGAACGCTTTTAATGATTTTAATTTAGGTAATTAAGAGAAAGCTTGGTAGTGGAGTTCGACTGATGCACTTCTGCAGTAGTGATTTACTGCAAACAATCGTCTATTGCTTTGCACTGTGTGCTTTGCAGGCAGGAGTGTATCTGACAGCTCCATTTCTGTTTACAGAGAGTGACGTGAAACCTGCTGAAGGAGTGCAGTTAATTGTTGAGAAAGATGTAAGTGGCTTTGAGCCCCAGCAGGAGAAGGAAGTCGGCTGCGCTGCCCGGGTTGCCGAACCTTTCATAACGTTCCGGGACGGATGGGTTGCGTACTACAACCAGCCGGTGTTCCTTGCAGGCATGGGCCTTGCATTTCTCTATATGACTGTTCTGGGATTCGACTGTATCACTACAGGCTATGCATACACTCAGGGGCTGAGTGGCTCCGTGCTAAGCCTCCTCATGGGTGCCTCTGCAGTCACTGGAATCATGGGAACAGTAGCTTTCACCTGGCTTCGGCGCAAATGTGGCCTCATTCGCACAGGCCTTATTTCTGGAGCTGCTCAGTTTGCTTGTCTGATCTTATGTGCCATCTCTGTATTTATGCCTGGAAGTCCAATGGATTTGAGTGTTTCCCCATTTGCTGACATCAGTGCCAGGCTGTTTGAAAATGAACCGTTGCCTACTATAGCATCTCCAGAACCTGAAATTATTTTTGCAACTGGAATGCCCAATTTGTTAAACGGGTCTATTGCTCCTGCTAACAGTGACCCAGAGATGAGTCCTGAGCCTGTGCCTTTAATCTCTGTTAGTCTCCTGTTTGCAGGAGTCATTGCTGCTAGAGTTGGTAAGTATTATGTCTCTATTACAATTTGGTTTATTATCTGCTTTTAATTCTAAAAATTACAATGCCTGTCAACTAAATACAATTAATTTTAGAATTAGAGGCAATGATTGATGTGTTTTGTCTTTTGTTTCTGGGGCTAGTTGATTATACTTCACATAAAAATGAAATGATCCTGCTATAGTATATCACTAGGGCAAGGACTGCAGTACTAATTCCATGTATAGTGTATGTCACTAATAGGAGAAAAGTTACCACATTTGGAAGTGATTGTAATGTATTTTCTGGAAAGCTTATCTCTAAATGATTTTTGTTCACAACCAAATGAAACCACTTGTTACTAGGAAACGGCACTAAATGCATCTGCTATGAAAACCTTCAAATTTCAGTTTACTAAATTAATCTACTTACTACCATTTCCCTTCTAAATGCCAAGACTATTTATTTGATTTGGATGACAGCTTAATCTTTTGAGGCATTGCTGATTAGCATAGTATTAGTATCTGTCAACTGAATAGGCAGTCAAATATATAAATGTAATGAACAGTAATGATCATCTGTCGAATCATTATTTTCAGTTTCTGCAGTTTTTGCTGGATTCTGGAGGAATAAATCCTTGATTAATATCTATTAAGTTTGTTTGCAAGATAAGCTTCTAAAGCTTCATCATGAACAGACTAAACCAGTATGGAAGCTGATCCCTGCCATTTGAAATTGTGTATTCTGCATAGTTTAAAAGATGTTTGATTTTTTTATGCAGAACTTCAGTGATTGCACCTGGCAGGATACACTGTAAATAGCTGTAAGCCAGCTATTTAAACAAGGAAAGGATGAGTAAGACATTGGCTCGATAGTCATGATGAAACAGGATGTGACAGGCAACTTAATGTGTAAAGTTTATGTATTATTTCAGGAAATTTTTGTAAAAGGAAAGTAAATTGCTCTTGACTGTGAGTCTAGTCAACAAGAGGATATCTTATCCTGTGCATTTTTGGCAGAAGTGAGTGCTTGGAAGGATGAATTGGATTGTGCCAGTGATGAGTCTGCCATGAGAAGCCCAGCAGAATGGCTAACTGGTTTTTTCTCTCCATAGGCCTTTGGTCCTTTGATTTGACTGTCACACAGTTACTCCAAGAAAACGTCATAGAATCTGAAAGAGGCATCATAAACGGTGTCCAAAACTCCATGAATTATCTTCTTGACTTGCTGCACTTCATCATGGTCATCTTGGCCCCAAACCCTGAAGCTTTTGGCTTATTGGTGCTTATTTCTGTGTCTTTTGTTGCAATGGGCCACATAATGTACTTCAGATTTGCCCAAAAAAGCTTGGGAAAACAACTTTTTGTTTGTCACACTCCTGACCCCAAAGCAGCCCCTGACAGTTCACCACCTGGTAGTACATCTACTGTCTGAAAGGATCCACTTCTCTTACTAACTTTGCTTCACAAATACCATGGTTAAGCACATATACTTCCTTTTATGATCCTGTTTGAGGTGTTTCTCTAGAGTTGAATGCATAACTTAGCTGTTTGGGGAAGCTGTCCCAAGAGAGAAAAATGCATTTTACAGTGACCCTGTAAATGTTTCATGTTTGGCAGAGGACAGCCTGGTTTGATCTTGACAGCTGCAGTATCAAAGGTTTCCCACAAGTCTCAAGTCTGGTATTTGCTCACAAAAATACTGTTCAAGTTCCACTGCTGACCCCACAGTGATACTGTGGTTAAGTGGTTATACATACTCAATTTACCATGAATTCTGAATAATTCTTGTGTTCATTGAGTAAAATGAGGTCTTATCCTTCTTTTTAATTATTTCAGAATAACTTTTTATATAGTATTTGGTTGTTTGGAGTTTTTCTCCAATATTCCTTTACCATGAACAGTTCTGCTCACCTATATTCTTAAACTGGTATAAACATCTTTTCTAAACATTGGACTTCGATGGTCCTTGTGGGTCCCTTCTAACTCACAATATTCTATGTTCCTTCTTGGATTCTTCTAGTAAACTCTTTTTTTCTGTTTTTTTTTTTTTTTTTTTTCAAAACCTTTATAGTATTTTATGTTTTGGTTTAACTTTATGGAAACACCTTTGCAGGTTTTTTTGCATGTTTCCTTAAAAATTAGACAACTGTTAGGTACAAGATATTGTATTACACTTTTGTTGCACTTCATAGAGTAAAACAGCCTCATTTAGCAGAAGCTATTGATGTAATATTACAAAGCATGGCTTTTAAATTGCAAATGGCAGGTTTGCTCGGGTTTGATGTAGCAGAAAGTGCTAAGGTCAGGAATACTGGTACAGAAAGAAATTCTAGTGCTAACTTAATTTTTGCCTCAGAGTACAAGCAGCTTTAGTTAATTTCCCAATATATCAGGCTTTAATAGGGTTTCTGAAAACAACTGCATTTGAAAGTAGTTAATATTTCATGCAAAAGGTAGATTACTTGTATTTATCTGACGTGTATGTGAATTTTGACTTTGTTCTAAAATACTGCTAAACCAACGAGATGATGGACTGAGAGGCCCTCTAAAGCAACTTCAGAGCAATGAAAATATGTCCCCTCTGTTCAAGAAGTTCTTGCCTTTTTTTTTTTTTTGTTTGGTTTTTTTTTACCCTGCATGTGTACTAACACAGTACTTCCATAGTCATTAACCCTATGTGCACTTTTGTGGAAACTACGCACTTTGCTTTCTCAGTAGAGTTGAACCTGGTGGTGTTCTGAGTTTTCCTATGGCTTGGCAGTCTGACTTCTAAATTTAAATACTGGTAAAATGTTTGTTTGCAAAATAAGTAGTATGTGAAATCATAATGTCAGCAACTTGTGAAAAGTATCCTCTCTAACTTTTAAGGGTTTTTTTTAAATTTTAGGTACTGTCCTTCACAGTCATATGTGCTGCCAGACTCAGCCCTGGAATGTAAATGTGTGAACTCCATTGAAATTAAAGGCGTTACAACCAGGGCTGAATCTCAGCCAGTCATCACAAATTTTATAACAATTACATTATCTATCAAAGAATGTAAGGAACCTCTAGTGGCTTTTGTCCCAGATGCAATATTTTGTAAGAGGTGTGAAATGGAATGAGTGGGAATCTGATGTACAATCAATGGACACTGTAGCCCATAGTTTTCAATAACTGGATGTAACAATTTTTCTCTAATGGACCAAACCTAATAATTACTCTGTTGCTGAAAGCTTCTCAGGGATGTTTTCACTAGGTTTATAAGCATTTATACTTTGACCAAGCATTTGGGTTTTGTTTTGATATAATAAAGTAAAATATGTAATTTAGAGTAGGTTTAAAATTTGTGACTCAATCCTGAGTGTAACTTAAGGAAAAGGGAATTTTGCCATCAGCAGAATTTGTCAGAAGACAAATAAAACAAGCTTATCTAGATTTGTAGAGTAAATATGTCCAAAGGATAGCCTTATGTGATATAAGTACATTAGTAAATAAAATAGCTCTGATTTGCCAAATATATTTTCTCATGTGTATCTAATTTAAGTTGGGACCAGATTTTAATATTGTTAAATATAAATAAAGCTAGTCCAAATGTCAGTGAATGCCTCTATACTGCACTTTGAAAAACATCTGAATGCCACTGTATATCTTGGACTCACTGGCCATCAGGGAAACAAAGCTGAAAATGCAGCTTTTTTTGAGCTGTCTACAGTGCACAGAACCCAGGATGCCTAAAATTTAATGCTGTAGCACTAAGCACCAGACATCCCAGAGAGGATGTATTCCTGAAGTCTAGAGAGCTCCAAAAATGTGACAAATAGAGCTGGGAGCATGCCATGTTCCTGCCTGTTCCCAAAGACTTTTTTTTCTTTTTCTCCTTTCTCCAAGAACAATTTAGTCTTGTTTAATTTGAGTAGCAATTTGTTTCATAAATAGTTCCACTAGATATTACAGTACTATTAGAAGAGGACTGGAGCTTCGTATTTGGTAAACATGATGTGGTTAGGATTCTTATGTGCACATCGCAGCTGGAAGGCAAGACAATCCTAAAATAGAAATGTGAATGCTAGTTTGAAGAGGAATAAGGAGGCTTAAAATGGAAAATGTGTGTATTGGTCTTAATATGGAAAATGTGTGTATCAGTCTGTGTTGGATGTCATAAAATGTATCCTGCTTGAGCACAGCCCATTTGTGTGCGAGTCCAAGATGTGTGCAGACACCTGTATTCAGTAGTGCTTTGAAGCAGTGTGGAGCCTGAAGCAGTCTTACTTAGCAGGACTTTCATTAAGTGAGCATTTTTGGCCTTGTATTTATTTATTTTTTTAAAAAAAATTGGATGAAAACTGCCCTTAAAAATGTACGCACTAGAAATGAATCTTACCAGAATATTTTATTATACAACCTTATGCTGGACATAGTATTGATTTATGTATTACTATTGTTAAAGCTAATTAATAAATTTGCATAAAAACTTATTTGCCCTGTATCTTTCAGTTTGTGGGTATCTGGTATGTTTTACCATGGGTCTTGTGCAGAAGGCTTTTTTGTATGAAGGGTTGGAACTACCATGAAGCACAAACAAATAGCACTGAGGAGGAAGCAAATGACAAATGTAGTCAAGATCTTTCAGTGACCTTGTAACTCTTTGGTGAATTGCTTTTTATTTACCATGTACAGTGGTAAGTTTAGACAAAATAGATGAAAGTCTTGCAACCTCAGCCTGGGACTTGCATTGTCTGTAGAACAGTTTTGTGTCTTGGCCTGCTGAGACACAGAAAGTAAATGATTTTACCTTCCCATGTATCTTTACCATACTGAATTTGAGATGATGGCCTCCTATAGCAGCAACCTGTAGGTGAGAACTCTAGGAATAGGAGTGGTCAAATTTTAGTAGTCAAGTACTTTTCAAGACTAAATCCAGAATGTTTCATATAGGACTGCTTCTGGCTTTAGGATATTTAGGATATGTTTGCACAAGGACTGATCTTTAGAAGGATGTTGCATTGGTTCACTGGGAGCTGTCTGAGCTGATTCCTCTTTCAACTAAGATTTCCCTAGAAACAGACCTTTATAGTTTGTCCCCAGTTGTTAATGTTTGTTTTCTTCACTGCCACTTACTAATTGTGACAAGTGTTAGAATACTGACTTGAAAAATGTAGATACACATTTCCACCCCTGTAAATATAAAAGTACAGAGAAAAATATTTGTGAATGGTATTGTGTACTTAATAGGTAAAGAATACTTCTTTAAACTGAAGAAGTCCCTTCACAATTTACTGTTTGACTGTTTCAATGTTTTTGGGGTTTTTGTACTCAGCTGTAAACATTTTGCAAAGTTCTGAGTTTAAGCCCCTGAGGAATTCACTGCTCAGCAACCAAAGGTAAAATGATTGGAGATATCTACCACTGTTTGTTTGCTTGTTGCACTACTTGGCTTACCAGGTCGTTGAGATATCAGCCCTGCCTGTGGAGGGCAAGGCATATTGTATATTTTTTATTGTATCCTTCTCCTCTGAAATATTTAACCACTTTTGTTTTCAAGAGCATTTTCATAATGTGAGCACTGGTAATGGGGTATGAAAGTTGAATCTTCTTAAAGGAAAACTGGTGAACTCAGACCCTTCACTTTAAACTGTTTTGTTTCTTCAGAGAGGAATCTAATTCACAAATTCCAAAGGAGTAAGTTCATATCTAGTAATTTTAAAATACTACAGTCACTTCTGTATTTGCTTCTGTAAAGTACATGGTGGATGGCCTAGGAATCAGAGTAAAGATTGTTTCTGCTAGGGAAGAGTGCAATTAGTGGGTGTAGCTTTTCTGAATCTGGAACTCTGGAGGTGGTAGTGCCTTTCTATCTGCTTCAAGGCTGGTCTACTTTTAGGTTCTCCAGGGATATATTGTGCTGTACACCACATTCATGTCTTTCTCAAGCACTTAGTACTAGAGGACTTAGTAGCAAGTGTTGTAGTCCTTTTTTTGTCTTGCCTCTGCAGTTACACATTCTCTTTCCTGCTTGTCAGTGCTTTAACTGTATAGTGTAAGAAAAATTATTTTATTTCTGGAATAAGACTATGCCTTTGGCTTCTGCTTTAAAAAGGACACTATTCTGCCCCTCTGAAGGGCAGAAAAAACTGAACAAGGAGATTTGCTTAAAGGCTTGCAGGGAGAATGGACAAAGTGCATGCTGCTCAATAATGCTTTTTCAAATACTTCAGCTTGTCCTTGTGTGGGTCAATATTTCTTTCTAGTTAAATTTTATTTCCCTTGTGGTCACAAGGGAAGCATGCAACTGTGTGCTTTTTACTCTTGGTATAGGGTGATGGAGCAATCTGTTTTCACACATGCAGAGTTGAGCTCTTAATCCTTTTGTAAAATGCAAGGGGAGTTACGTTCAGAGAATCTGAGTCCCTTCCTTTGGCAGATAAGGGAAAGAGAAGGTACACTAGATACCTAAGCGTAATTCATTAAGATCAAGAAACCTCACCCACAGCAGCAAAAGAGTGGCTCAGAAAACACCCCAACTTTTTCACGGTGAGTTATTGCTCATGTCAGTCAGGAGGGAGACACTGTAACAGGATATCCTCACCCCAGAGCCACCCTGCTCCAGTCTGAAGGCGAGCTCTGCCCTGAGCAGCACAGCAGCGAAGGAAGCGTGCCTTTCTCTCTGTGCGTGTGCTCGGCCCCTGGCTGCTGCAGTAGCCGTAGCTCGAGTTGTGTCCCGGGTAATCCCGTCTGTCTCTCGGTGCTCCCGCAGCGCTGCCCCTCCCTGGGCAGAGCAGAGCAGAGCCCGAGCTGCGGGAGGGGCCAAGCGGCTGGCGGCACAAACAGCGCCCGCAGCCTGTGCCCTGCCAAAGCCAGCAGAGACAGCTGCAGCCTGCTCCTCTGCCCGCCTGCTGAAGTCAAACTTCCATGCGAAACTTTTTTGTGACCTTTCTCTTTCATCATATTTAGATGGAATTAACCGAGTGGTTCAAAAGCTGTTTGTCAGGAAGTGAAGGAGGTGGCAGAGAGCAGTGTGATTGAGTAAGTTCTGTATCCTTGGAAAGAAGTGGGTGAAAATATGTCATGTCTGAAATGTCAACATGTCCACTGCCAACAGCACTGATGAAGTAGTCCAGAAAAAAAATAACATTAAATTCAGTGCAAGGCACAACCAACTGACTCCTCAAATATTGGGTAGGGAATGCTTATCCACTGTTGTAGAAAGTAATTTTGAGGTTATAGCAGAACAAAAAAAAACCCCAAACCCATAAATAATTGTGAAAAAAGAAATATAAATGGGATCTATAGCATGTATGCTTCATTAACTGTATCATACAGGATGCTGTTCTGTTTGAAATTGAAAAAAATGGGGACTTGCATCCAAGTTTTTCTTTGTGTCTGTCTTGAACAGCAGTGATAACCAGAGAGAAGTCAGAACAGTGTAACAGCTGCAGCCAGAGCTCTAGGAAGTGCTGAGTAAAGCGCTCTAGGGAACCCTACTTGAGCAGGGATGTTGGGCTAAATCACTTCCAGGGGTCCCTTCTATCCTTACCCATTCTGAAATTCTGTTAAGTGAGTGGAAAAATTCAGGACATTTAGAGGTGACCTGCTAACCATACCTGCCTGTATAAAAGGGGATGGAAATAATGTGTAATCTTGCTCGAGAAGACAAGCATTAGCCAAATTAGTTCACAGCATGCTTGAAACTCTGGAAGTTGTGGAGTTTCCAATCCTGAATCTTCAAGAGCTGGTACCATTTTTTCCAGCTCTGTTTTTCTCCAATTGTATGTAATGTATTTCTGCAGTTCTTCCAGTTCAATATTTCCTCTAGAACTGCTGTTGAGGCAGTGGACTAGTCTTATTGTTTGCCTTGAGTTTATAAGCAATCTCTGGATTTGCTTTTAAAAGTAGTTCTACAGAATTAGTAAAGTGTTCAGGAAGCTTTTTTAAGAATTTAAGGATATTTCTTTTTAGTACTCTCAAAACTTCACAATTACCACAAGCACTAATACAGCAGATCTTCACTGTTTTTCAGAATGCTCACATAATATTCCTGTTCAGCGCCTTCCTGAATTTTATGTCTCCATTTATGTATCTCCATTTTATGTATCCAGCCTCCTTCCTTGAGCTCCTTTAGCTGTTGATATCCTGCTGATTTAGGTAAGAGCTGCAACTCTTAACTTGGAGAATTGGGACTGTGTATTTCCTTGGCCTGCTTCTAGAAAGGCACAGTTTGGTTCTCAGGATGCTGAAAAAGTACATGCCATGTATGAATTCCTTAATTTCTGTGAGCTTCCTTCCCCTGGCTGACCACATCACATAAAAGAACTGACAGGGAGTTGTACAAATATGTGGTCTGTCCAACTGGGAAAAAGGGAGTAGGAGATGTCCACATTTGAAATATTTGTTCAGCTGCTACTGGAGTAAGGCCAGTCAATGTTACTGTTTACAGTATGAAGTGTGCTGCAGTCCATTTGTCTTCTAAAGGTAACCAAATAAGATAAAGGATCCATTCTTTGGGACAGTTTTGGCTTTATTTGCTTGACTGCAATATAGTATTCCCTGTCATCCTGTACTGGTCTTGGCATTGTTTAGCCATGTCTGATGGGAGCAAACTGTGACATAGCTGGGGGCCAAAGAGACACCAAGCAGCCCATCCAGGCTGTGGAGCTCCCTTGGTGGCTGTCTAAGCACAGACACAGCAGCTTTGTGCAAACCCCCTGCAAATTTCAGTAGCTTAATCTCATCAGGGGTATCAGTGGACTGAATGGATGGTATGAAACTCTCCTACAACCACTGCACACAGTGGGACACTCGAAATACAGACAGCTCTTGGAGAGAAATGCACAAAATAGCAGTATGCCTATCAAAGGAAAAAAAAAAGGCTTCTCCAGGGAAAAAGGTTTTGTACAAGAATGTCTCCTGAATGTCTTTTGAAAAGTTTCTTCTCCCTCCTGAATACCAAGAAACTTTGTATGTGTTGGGAAGCGTTTATTTACTTTAAGACAATGTTTCTCTTATATCTTATTATAAAGCTATTTTTGTCTTGAACACATCAAGGAGCTTTAACTATACCTTTAATGCCTTTACTATCCGAGGATAGCCTTGTCAGGGATTTCCAGTTGTCAGAGAAGTACAGTCACGCTTTGGCTTTTTTAGTTTTCTTGTCTTTCTTACTCTGATTAGTGCCTAGTGCTGGCAGATACCAACAGCCTCCATGCACAAGTCACAGTAGCTACAAAAGAACAAAATACATCTCATCACCTTTCATTTCTTCTTCTGAATCTGTATCATAAGGCTTTTCATAGACAAAAGAGGGAAAAGAAACTCTTCTCACACTGTTTTTTTCCTCTATTTTCTTTAATTTTTTGTGACTGTGGACACAAGGAGGAACAGACATTGTGAATAGCAGAATCAGGCCTGAGGAGGCCTAGTCTTTGGTTTCACACCAAAGGCAACCTGATTAGAGATTTTCCTTTTCTTAATGTGATTGCTTAGGTATGTCCTCCCTCCACAAATAATGAATTCTTACCCAGTTCTGCTTTGCTAATAGAAAATTTTCAGTAAGAAAATAGTGACTTGCTTATTTACTTGGAATTTTAGTACAGGTTACCAGTTGAAGTTCAGGGCTATATAGACATGTACAGTTTCATTTTATCTTCTTAGCTGTGCTAAAATATGTTGTATTATCTAAATGGAACAGAGCAAACAGAAGAGACCAAGGCTGATAGCTGGATGTTCAGCAGAAAGCTATAACTTCAGGCTGATTTTGTACTTCTTTTTCATGTTGCCTCTACCATCTAGTTGGCATTTTCCACTTGATCACAGAGGACAGAGATTAGATCAGTATCAGAGCATGGAAACAGAAGTGCTAGAAGATCATGTGAGTAACCTCAGCACTTTGTGGCAAATCCTCTCAAATGTCACAAAGGAATTGAAGCACAGGTCAGCATTCTCCTCAACCCTCGCCACATTCCTCCACATCCACAGAGCTCCACACCATGGAAGTTGTGCCTGTGTGTTTAGGGTGGGTGCTGATTTCTGAGTCTATACATTTCCAGTGCGTCACATATTTGCTGAAGATAACTTTGTATACATTGACAAATTGAACACCAGAAAAGAGGGATAAAGAGGACAGCCAACTGGGGGCACCCAGCAGGGTTCTCAGTGGTTTTCTTGGACTACCTTTGTGACCTGGTGCCAAACATGATGGTCCAGACAACAGCAACTTTTATTTCTGTAGTTCACTGAATGTGTGCAGCATTTCTTGGGATCACACTTCAGCACTGAAGTGAATTACTTGAGATAATTCTGTGGAGATCTCCATATGCTATCATAAATTCTGAGAACCTTCACATTGGGAGATGACAACAAGCAAATGTTGTACTGAACTAACAAAAATAAATATTCAGTGGATGATTATTACCATTTTGATCTTCTAATTCTCTTTAGTAAACGACAGAATCAGGAACAAAAAATTACAGTTCTAATCTTCCTTGCTAATACTTCAGAATAGGACGATATTAGTATGTTTTCCTACTTGTTAGATACATTAATAAACTATTTAGTCATTATATATCACTGCTTGTGAAAACTGTTACTGAGTAAAAGTTTAAGCAATAAAATAGTGAGGAATATCTCACTTCAGTAGTACTGACTGTATCAATTGTATCAGTGCTTTTTTATTCAGCTGACTTTAGTTACATCTACAATTGACACTGTTAATAAAAGGGGAAAGACCAGTTTCTCAGGACCATTCTGAGGAAGTGATACAAGTCATTATTAGATGTGTTTGAGGATGACTCAGGGATTCTTAAGTTACATCATGCTAAATAAATCATGCCAGAAGTTTGGCTACAATCACAAAACAACAGGATGGGGAAAGTAAGCTGGTTCTGGAGGCTGAAGTACAAGCATTAGTTTGAAGTGATCAAGACAGTTCTGCCTGTGTTTCACAGAGCAACAAAGACTGATAAAAAGAGAGGCATGAGAGACTGGGGTGATAAAAGGAAGAAAGAATTGCAGCAGCCCAGCAGGAGTGTGTGACACAGGACATGCTGCAGAATAAGGATTACTGGTTTCATGGAATTACTTTTCTTCTAGTCATTTAAATCACTGCACTCCTCAAACCTCCAATTTATTCCATGGACATTCCCATCTTTCCCTGGTCCCTTACTCTGAAGCATCACTTGATCCCCTGCAGTAAATTTCCTCTAGATCCTCCTGCTGCCTCTGAAGTCGCCTGGACTAAGACATTTGTGTACTATGCTGCTGACACTGACTGAAAGCTAATTATTACAGGTTGTTTGTGTCTCAGGCTCAGTGACTGCATGCGATCACCATTTCTGGATTCTGAACATCTCAGTCACTTGCTGTTGAAATCTAAAAAACTAGGAGCATAAAGCAAAAGACCTTTGGGGATTTCAGGAAAAAGAGCAGCCAGAACAGAGCAGAGACCAAGAGGAATTACCTAATTAGAGCTGTGCTGAAAAGTTCAATGAGTTACTCATGAACTTGTGTGAAATACATAGCACAAAGTTAACTGTGATTATCATGTGATGAGGGTTCATTCTGTATAGCAGAAATATGTGGCACAAAGTACCTATAACCCCCTATGCCTTGTGGATACAGCAGCTTTGCTAAAGCAACAAATTAACTCAGCCTGTCTCTTCAGCAGACCCCATGTGCCCAGCCTTCCACAAGTTACAGTTCCATAAAGGAAACTCGGGAAACACCACCCTCTGCTTTCTGAGTGAACTGCCCTCTGCAGAGACTGGGGAGCTGAGCTGCTTACTGTTCCTGCCCAGAGATTATTTTGCTTTTCGAAAATGGATTTTATTTGGAAGAAAATTTACATAATGATAGGTAATTTATAGATAAAATGCAAGACCTGCAACTTCAAGTCACTGTGACACCACAGACCTTTTTCTTACCCCTCTTATATTAAAAATGTTATGAGAACATTTCTTCATGGGATACCCAAATTCTTGGGTAAAGGTAGCAGAGCAGATGGTTAAAGGATAATTCACTTTGTTTTTCTTAAAAACACCAAGATGTTTTAAGCATGACAGTCAGAGACTGTAGAGAGGTAAAGTCAGCCAGGGAGGTGGGAAGTAACACTAAGCAGAGAAGATAGGTCTTCCCCTCTTAGTCTTCCCTCTACAATTTTGCATTTCCTGTCCCCTGGCACTTCTGATGAGGGGCTGCTCTGCCTGACTTATTCCTTTCCTCATCTCTATCCTATCCTCAACACTCCCAGGGTAAGGCTGGCAGCAGCTGTGGTACAGTGAGGCCAAAGCAGGAGGCCCTGCACAGTGGCCCAGGGCTGGAAGGAGGGTGGGACTTGTGCTGCTGGAAGAGGGGTGTCCAGCCACCTCAGACAGACGTGTCCAAGATCAGCCCAGCAGCCTGCATGGCATCCTTGCTGCTGATAAACCCAGGACTTCAGTCTAGGGCTCAGTCACACCAGGCCACAAGGAGTAAGGGAGAGAGGGTAATGAGGCACACAGAGAAACTCAGAAGGCAGCTCTTGTCTGTCCTTCCACCTACTTGATGCTGAAGGCCAGGAAACACAGTAATTACAAAGCCACTTAGAGAACATAATTAACTCCAGCTGGAGCTTTCCAACTCAACTTTTAAAAACCTTTCCCTCCTCATTAAGGGCATTAAGCAGTCACTTTTTCCTAGACCTCAGAGAGAACCATTTTCCTCATATTAACACAGTCTTTAAATGACCAAGAAATGTTCTTTTCTCCCCTTAGTGCTAAGAAATAACTTACAGATTACAGATTTTACTGAGAAAATCAGTCTCACCAGGGAGGAATACAGCTGGGAGGTGAGTAACATCTGCTACCCATCAGTTCTAGGTGTGTAAAAAGGTACACATTTGCTGAGGTGTGTTAAATGCAGAGAGCTCACAGAATGCTTTGAAATGGTTTGGGGAACTTTCTGTTGAAAGCTGATATTGTGAAAGGGAAAATTGCTGTAGGAAAAAGCATATTTGCTATTCTCTTTCTCTAGGAGACAGAAAAGGTACAAGAATGCTTTTTCATCCTTTGTGACCAGCAGCTAATCAGCAGGTTGGAACAATAGGGAACATTAATAGCTTGTATGTGTTTTGCCAAATGCAATGCTATTTTTAGTATGAGTCTGCAGGCATGATTCAGCAGTTTCTTAGCCAGCAAGTAGTTCAGACCTATCTCAAGAGTATTTTAAGACTCGTGGTATCACATGTTTCTTAGTAATAGTTTTCCTTTCTGCCTTTATCTGTGATTATATAGTAATTCCATTAATGCATCACTCATTAGTAAGTATGGGAAAACGTTGGGTTATACAATATAGTGAGAACTCAGTCAAATGGATACAGTGATTGCTAAAGGTGTTGCTGCTGAATAGAATTATCTGTGGCACTCTTTAACAAACTAATTCTTGTGAGACAGTTAATTTGAATTAAAGATAGCTGAAATCCATGAAATATAACCATGGCAGGGTCAATTCTGAACCATATTAGTTTTACTAACTTTGCATGTAGGTAGGAGGGTTAGAAATCTTCTCAAGGCTACTACCAATTTGTATGTATTTTTAGGATTGGGGTTCTGGTTGCAGTTACTCATTTGGCATTGTCAAGAAAAAGATACAGTGGTCAGAGGTCAGCTGTAGGACTAGAAATTTGAATTGACAGTGTGTGGACATAAGTAAAATGACAAAGGTAGGATTCAACTACCTTAAAATACAGGGGGTGTGTGAGAAGCTCTTGTTTAATCTGCATTCAGCTGTGCACCATTCATGTTCACTCTGTACAGGAGAAATACAGCTTCATGAACAGCAAGCAGTGTTCTTGCTGCCTTTGCCATAAGTATCGTGATTAGAACTAAAAAAGGAAACAAAACTGACATGATAGAAACTTGAGCAGTTTAAATCCCCTTTCTTTATTCACACTGAACACTGCACAGATCTCCTCTCCCTACTGTCCTCAGTGGGTAGCTAGCTCCTAGCATGTGAAGGACCTTCCCTGGGAAGAATCTTGTTTTGGTGGTGTACTGTGGGAAAACACTTTGGCCTTCTTGCTACAGTAGCCTGCTTGTTCCCTAACTCAGCTTTTGTGGTTCCTTCACAATTTTCAGGCAGAAAATAGGGTAAAACACATCTGATGCCCCTTGGCATGTTCACCCCATTCCTTTCATGGAGAGGAAAAGAGCCTGTGCGGGCAATTCCAGTATCTGTGAAATCAAACATGTTCCTCTGGAAAAAAACTTCATGGTATTTCCTTTGCAGGGAGGAGCTGGGAATGAGAGGTGTAAGGAATCTGACTCGATAGTGCAGTGCTCACTGAAGAAGTGACAAATAATCAGCACAGTTCTCAGTGGAGGGAGTTATTCCTGTTGTTCATGTGGGAGTCAGGCACCAAAATGCCATTGCAGCTTCAGTCTGTGATCTAGAAGTGTCCATTAGTCAGTGGAACTAGATATTAATTCAGTGACTGAGCTGGGGGGAAAGAGACTTTTGAGTAGCTGAAAAACATCCCAAACACAAAGGTCTCACTCAGCCTCAGGTGCTTGGATGTTCTTGGCAAAAACAACAAAAAATTAACAATGAAAGAACATGCACTCCAAAACATATTTTGGGAATGACAAAATACTGAGCCTTATACAAAGTTATCTCTAAACAAAGTAACTCTGCAAAGTAGAACATTAAAATGTTACAAAATGTCAGATCCCAAACAACTTGCTTGTTTTTTCTTAATTACACTGAAGAGGAAAATCTGTGTATTTTGTTTGAAGCTGTTCTGTGATTTAAACCAAATTTATAACAAAACTTCCTTACTGCAATAGCCCCAGCCCACTCATTTGTATTTTAGAGGGGTAAAAGTTTTATGAAAATGAAATGGAAAGAATGTTATGTCACATCAAGGCACCAAGATAGCATCAAGCCAAGAAATTAGCAAAATAAAACTCTTCCAAGAATTCATAAGTTGTTCTTTGGTAAAGGTAACAAGAAAATGGCTGTTGAAGGTTTGGGGGCTCCCATGTTCTCTCAGTTGTTCATGAGCAAAATTAAAAACTTCAGCAGTGAAATACAAATGTGGGACATATCATGTGAGTTTTCTGTATTTCTGACAAATCAGGGCTCTTTAGGTTATGAGGTGAATAAATCCACCTTATCAGGCAATAAGTGGTGTGTGTGGGAAGTCTTTTGGAGAAGGTATGTTAAAAGAATCCTGTAGTAGCTGGGTACCAGAATGAAAGCCAACCTCTGACTACAGGCTTAGCACAGTATGAATTAGTTACTTACAATGAAAGCTTTTTTTCCCCTGGATTCCCACAGAGTTAACAGTTCTGTAAGCAAGTAAAGCCAAATGAAAATATGAAAGCTGTGCAGACCTCTGGCCTTGTCAGCCACTATGTAAGGCAAAGTTCAGCTCACTGCTCTCCATCGCTGACATTCTTGGCAGGCAGGACAAAGCTTTCCTCCTACCACTGCTGGAGCCTTGCCACAGCTTGTGCTGAACATCTCCCTGCTTTAAGCTCTCAGAAGCTGATGGAGGATATTTGACATTGTACCTGTACCTTCTTTTAACAGGGAAAAAACTACAACTGTGCTCTTGAAACTGCTGTGTTTGTTCCTTGAGAAATTCTTTAAGCATTGAAATTTGGTTGGAAACTTCAAACACTACAAGCAGGTCCTTCTATTAGACAGAAACACTGGTAAAGGTAATTATTTTACAGTATATTGCAGCTGTTTCAGATTATTTTAGCAAAGTTGTTCATGAAATTCCTAGGTGGTGACAGCCTTTTTATCTCCTTGTAAGAAAGTCCCTTACCAACACACACTGCTTCTGGATGGAGATGTGCCTTGCTTTTACTTGCTTTATCTTTATTCTTCTGTGTGAAACATTGTGTTACTCAAACTGTTACATGCCAGTGGTTCTGGCTGCCTGGAAAATCAAACATCTTTTGGTGTAAGCACTGAAATCACTTCATTTGGATGTGATGTAAACACATTAAACAGTGTTTAATAAAAAAGGGGAAAAATCTGTACAGGATCTTCCAGCATTTCAAAGGTAAAAAAAAAATGCCTTTACCACTCAACTTCATTTTTGGATTCTGAAAGTGTTTATTATTAGAATGAGAAGGATATAAACTTAAAGGTTGAATGCCACAAATGTGATAAGTCTATTGCTTTGAGGCCTAATTCTTCATTTTTTCAAGTAAACTTTAAACTATTGCATCAAGCACTTTACACACATTCCCTGCATGGACCTTTAGTAATGAGAAGGAACTAAAATCCTTGCTTGTCTTACTGGTAAAGTATATCAGAATCACAATTACAGCTGATCACAGAGTAACAGTCCACTTTTCTAACTGCAGACTGCAAGTTCTTCTCACAGGGTCAGGAAATGTATGTTTTCTACTGTCAGACAGGTTTATTACTACTAATACATATTTTGATTTGCATTAAATATCACAAACCTGAATTTTGATAATCAAGTCACAAAACTGCTCTTGCAGAACACAATAATGTATAACCTTAAGTAGGAAGCAATTTGTTGCTTTGAGGTAAAATAGTTATAATCTGCTTGCTAGGATTTTAAAATTTTTTGCAAGTTTCTTTTCTAAGTTAGGCTTCACACACAAGGAATGATAGGAAACAATCACTAGAATGATTTAAGCTTTGTGGCACTCCAACTCAAATAATGAGTTCTCCCTTTGCCTGTAACAGTGCGCTTTATTGGCTCTGTTTCCTGAGTTAAACAAAAGCCAGGAAAACTGCACAGTTTAAGTTGAGAGACTGCTAGTGAAAAATCTAAGTTTTCCAAACAGTCTGGGTCCTGTTGACTGGCTGAGGTGTAGGAGTGGACACGAGAAAAATTTTTTGCAGCACTGTAAAAGAAGGTCTCATGTTTTGAGAACAGATTATTGTTGTTTGTCACCCTTTGCAGAAAAACAACAGAAAATTGTTGGATTCTGGTAACTTCTACCTGAAAACTACTGACAAGGTAGAAATCTCAGCTGTCTTGCCCTCAGAGTGAATACAAAGACTCTCTGTGCATTGGGAGTCAGCCACCTTTAAAGGTTACTTTGAAATTCAGACCTGCTGGACATCTTCAGCTTGATATCCAAGCTTGAGCTTTTTCCTCCCCTGGACTTTGACATTAGTAGTAGCACTTTAAAGGGGTTTATTAAGAAATGTCTCAGAGCTCCTGCCCACACCATCCCCACTTTCCCCTCCATCCTCCCAGGCACATTGCATCTCTAAACACAGCGTGACATAGGCTCAGTTCTTGGGCCACAGTCCTGTCATAGTGTATCTATAACTGGAAAATGTTCTGCTAATTTTGAAGGAAAATCAGTAGTCTTGATTATATTTTGTTAGGCTTTGAATACTAATTTATTGACAAAATAGTGGCAATTTTTCCTTGAAGAGAGATGCAGGGTACAGTAGAACATTTCTATGCACATTGGAAAGATGTGGTTATGAGGTCAGCAATGTAAAACACCATCTGCAGTCTACCAGGTCTGTGCTTAATTTGCACAATGAACTTCACCTCAGCCATGAAATAAATGTCTTCCATGCAGCCACTGATAAGAAAATAGTGCTGGAGAGCAGATTCACCTGCTTTTTCCAAGGTTGTGATGCATTAGCCACTGAACAACTTGCTGCAGTGCCTATCCAGCATCAGGAGGGCTTACTGTGCCTTCTAATATGGGCATCTGTCAACTCCAGAACATTAATTCTGTATGAACCAGAAAATTCATGTGGTGCCCTCGGGGTCACGTGTTAGAATATTGCTGTTCTTTCTGTGTTTAGAAAGAAAGACTCATGTTTTTCAACACAGATATCGCAAATGTAATGCTGATACTTGTGATTTCATTCAGAGTTTCATTTCCTTGAAGTCCTTCTCTTTCCCCTGTCCTTGGCAAAACAGAAATGCAATTAGGAACTTAAATCACTGTCCATTGGCTATCTATGGAAAGTTGGCAAATTCCTCACATGATCTCTATTTTTGTCCTTGAAAAGAGCTAATGCACTCTTTCACCTTGCATGTGGTCTAGAATGAACCCCTACCTCTTGTTTGCACTGTTTCAGAGAAGTCACTTTTTGCCCTAAGAAAGGCTTAAAATCAAACCAGACCAACTTAAAAGGGAAGGTTTAATGAGGGAATATTTAATGTCATAATGTCATAAATATGTGCATGATATTAGTTTCAAGTAACTTCAGATTCTAGGATAAGAAGGGATTCTCAAATGAAAATTTGATTAAAAATTGGTTTTGTAGAAATAGTATTTTGGGCCAAAAGTCATTTTTACATGATGCAGACACTTGCCAGAAAGGCAGGGATGGCAGGCAGCAGCTGTGTAATGGCTATGTAAGAGGCTCTGAGCAAAAAAATGTTGCAAAGATCTCTCTTCAGACACCTTGACAGGTGAGTGGTATAAAATGAACAGGACAAAATCCAGTGAGGTATGCAAAATCCTATTCTGTCTGCATACAGAGCTGTAGGAATAAATTTGCTTACCTGTCATCTGCTAAAGTTAGGCATTTTCTCTGCCTTTTGGTGAATGAAAGTTATTTTTCGCTCAATTTATTTTACTACAGCATCAGAAATACAATTTTTTTATAACTCTCAAAAATGCTTTTGCCTCTGCAAACAGGGAATGTGTGTTTCTGTAAAGAGTTTGGTGGTTCTCTCTGGTGAAGACTTACATGTTCAAAGGAAAATGGGTTATGCTAGATCAGCTTTTGCACTTTAGTACCAAAACCACAGTATGTGCACCACGCTTAATAGTGCAACCTCATCTAAGCATATAGGTACCATCAAACTCTACAAGTGCAAAAAATTTTGATAGTTTAGAAGGGAAGTTTCTTCAAAAAGGAAACCTTTGGTGTAAATAGCCTATTTTAATAGATCAAAACCTGAGTTTAGTGCGGTCTGATTCTAGCAATAAGCATGCTCTATGATTTGCCCCTGGGAGCAAGCAAATTCATTGTGCTCATGACATGTAAAAATATACAAAAATAATACTTCTGAGGTTTCACATCCTTTCACAGTGTAATCAGAAGACCCAGGAGTAGATGTCTGAGCAATGATAGGAGTGCAGTGGAGTCATATGTTTCCCATGGAAATCATTTGTGACTTCCCTCTCTTTACTGCCACACATCTTCAAAGCACAAAACCAGCTTGTATTTTAAGCAGAACAATTATTTGCTTTACATCAAAGTTTTATGTAGCTCTTAATTCAAACTGGATTTCAAAGGAGTGAAGTTAACAGAGGTCTCTGTAACACATGGGTGGTGATGTGTTTTCCGCTCCTGGTACACTTTCTATTGATAGATCTTGACATACTTTACAAACATTAATAATTCAGCTGCTTGCCAGAAAGAAAATATGGTTTGGAAAATATGTAAAATATGGTATTCCTTCTTCTTTTGCAGAGATTTGTAAAAGCAGTCGTCTTTTCACCTTAACAGCTGTGTAATTGCAGTGTGACTGTGGTCTGATGTATCTCCAAGTGTTTCAGCTGAAGTGTCTGGGTTATCTAATCCTGTGTTTTATAATTTTGCCTCTCAGGACCCTTTTTGCAGCTTGTATTGTTCCTCTGGGTCAGAGTTTTGAAAAAACAGGCCTGTTGTCTTTTATTTAATGGACTAAAGTATCCAAACAGGTTGTTTGCCATCTCCCTTATGGTACAACTAGAATATTTGGAAAATTAATTAAAAGCAGAAATGGGATTACTCATACTAAAAAAATTAATATTTTTACTCTAAGACTCTATCAACAGAGACAACTGTTGAACATAAATAACCCAAATTTTTTGATCCACATGTTAGACAATTTACTTCTTCCTCAAAAGGATAGTTCAGTGTTAACTAGTGAAAAAATGGGAACTGTACTATTATTTTTTTTTGCTGTTTGGATCATAGAACAGCTTGAAACTTTGTCAGGGATCATTTGGTGTAACTGTGTACAGTTTGTCACCCTGGTGACAGTGGCCCTCCTGTACTGTGGGACTCTTAGTTCTGTCCATGAAATTGCTGTTTCTGCACATTATTTGCAGAATGCTGGTTGTGAACATTTCACTTTTGAAATTTATGCTCAGTCCAAAACTCATATGAAATGACTGTTTCTGTTTTCTGGAAAGGTTAAAATGGCTTCACTTCTATAATGAATTTACGCTAAACTTCCCATTTGAGCTATTATGTCTGTAGTTCTTTCAAGAAGCTGGGTACCTCCCTAGGACAAGAGGTGAGTGCTGTTGATTTTCAGTGTTACATTTGCCTCACAGCCCTTTATAAAGGGCTCTTTAGACTTGATGGTTTTTATATGGAATTAGCCTCTGATTATGTCCAAGAACAAAACTAAGGCAAAAATTGTTTTCTATTATACTCTAGTGCCTCATGGTCAGGAGCTGAGGCAGCAGAAATATTTTGCTTTCCAGGCTGCTGTTGCACCAGTGACAGCCAGATCAGGGATGTCAGCTTTTGCAGATAAATAACTGTGTCTTCCTGCTTGTGTGACTGATATGGGCAAAGGGACAGGGAATCCTCTCTCCTCAGCCCCAAACCTTCATCTCAGGTAAAATCCCAGTCAGGACCAACAAACAAATATTTCTTTTTAGCATCTGCTTCTTTGCAATTCAGTTCTGTTAACATTTCTATTTTATAATATTACTTTAAACCTCCATGTTATTTTTTCTACTTACAGACACTTGATTCTTTAGCAAGCTGCATTTCTTTCCAGGCCAAGAGAGGTGTTAGGGAAGAGAAATAAAAGTGGAGTCTCTAAGAAGTCCAGTTGAAAGAGTGTGCTTTCTTCATATGTCTTCAATTGCCTTAGACGTCTCTGCTTGCCTTCAGACTGGCTTGTTTGTTCAGGCTGAAAGACTTGCTGGAGTCAAATCCAAGGGGAATAACATATATTCCATTAACCCCATTGTATATTCCATTTCTCCCACTTCTCACTCCTCAGCAGCTCTATCTGAGGGCTAATTTCCATAGTAAGGGACAGAAAAACTTGAAAATTTAAATTGTTTCTAGCAACTAGAACCTAGTGAAAGTCGTAATTCCCTTATTCTCCTTCAGTGGTGGATGGGGTGAATTTGCATGTTCTGCATTTTTTTTTTGTTTGTTTGTTTTTTTGTTTGTTGTTTTGTTTTATTTGTTGGGGTTTTGTTGGGTTTTTTTCTCCTTCACAATGGATTTTGGGTCAGGCTGGCTACGTGGTGTTGCTGAGGGCAAGAGAGCTGCCTCCACACCCAGCCCTATGAAATACATGTCGTTCCATGAAGGAAGCCAGCTCTGGGGAGCTGGAGGAAGGAAATACTTTTCCTGTTTTGTATCAGCCCCAGACACTCTAAAGCTACTTTTGTGATTAATTTAGCCAAATGTGGTTTGAGAGATGTATATGTTGTTAATCTCTGAATGTCTTTCCTCTTTGGAATTCAAACATGCTATAAAATCCTTGGTACAGGTACATTTTTTTAAATAAAAAAGGTATATTTTCTTCTTAGTCATACAGTTATCAGAGATCACAAATTGAAGATAAAAACACTCAGTAAAAGGCCCACTTCACTTTCAGTTATTTTTGAGTGGTTTTTTTTTCAAAAAGTAGATTTTAATCTGGACAAAAGTTGCTTTTATAGACAGCTTCTGCAGGATGAGGCCACATGGCACAAGGTGTATTTTGTAGGAAGAAAACTAGTAAGGATTGTCTATGTTTCTTGCTATGGCAGTTTCTGTGGATCCAGAGGCCTTTGTGGGAATATATTCCACTTAAATAACAGAACAATCCCTTACTTTATCTACTGTGTAATCCATTCTTTAGCAGAAGAATTAAATAAGGGAGGTAAGAAAAATTAATGGAAAAACTGGAAAAAAAAATAAATCCATGTTAAAATGGGACAGGGGAGCACTAAAATGAAGACTGTGTATTACTCAATAGTTGTTTTGTTTTCTGTGGTTAGTCAAACTGTCCTTTCCCTGCACAAGTAAGGATTGCTAAGCATGAAAGATCCCCTTTTGTAAGCAATCCAAGCCACAGCTTATGTGCTGTGTCAGCTTTCTCACCACTTTAGGTACTGCGAGAACTGCTGTGACTTGTGACTGGTTCAATGACCACGAGTAATGGTTAAGGAGTAAAAAATCATATGATTTTGATCTGGATGAATATGTTCTTAGAATTAAGGCAAAGTTTGGCATGTTTTTCACCTTTCATTTACTAAAAGACAAGATATTTCATGTGGCAGAATATGAATTTAAAAACCATGTGTGAGAAATTAAATCTAGAAAAGATTGCACCAAACTGCTTTGGCATACTGTTCAGAGCAACATTATTGTCCCATGCAAGGTCAGCATTCTCAGTAGTGTAAGTAGTTCTGGATCATGATTTTAGCTTTAGTCTTTGGGATATATGGCCTCAAAACTGTCTGATTTCATATGAAATTTGAATCTAGCACTATTTGTCTACTATGTAAGTTTGTGATTATAAATTTGGATTGTTTTAGTTTCTCCAGAAATGCAAACCTTATGTATTTAAACATCTCCAGTGTGTTTAGAGGCATTGCTGCTCATTCAAGCACTGGTGCCTCCAGCTGGATATGCAGTAAGAGGCCTTTGGCACCCAGTACAAAGGAGTACTCACATTTAGATTTCCCTAATCCTTTACATAAATACAGAACAGCTTTTCTTCTCATCTTTTTTTAAAAGGCTATAGGTTTAAAAGCTTTTCAACCATAGGATACATGGAACAAGTTTGTCAGCAGGATCCTTAATTCTCCAGCAGAGAATCCCCAGATTGTGCAGTAATGCCAGTAGTTACCCAAAATATCCCAAGAAACAAGTCTTTACTAACTCCCTGACACAGACTAAGGCTTTTCAAGGAGTTGGGGTTTTCTTCCCAATTGTTCATAATTTATGATTCATAAATTCCTTGACTGCTGAAATATTGCAGTGACACCTTGTGCCAGATTCCCTAAGGATGCAGAAAGTTTATATCAAACTACACACGATTTCAGTGCCATGGAGCAGGAGTCCCCATCCTTTTGGTGGCAGCCTCACTTTCAGGTCTGTGGGTGTGTGATATAATTTTTCTCTTAGAATGAAATGGTTTGAGCTTCCCTCAAGGGTTGTAAAGGCTGCCTTTACAAGCCTTAGCTCCTTGTCAGGAGCTCCTGCAGTAGATAACAGCTCCTGCTGCGTCAGGTAATGTGTGTGGTACTTGGAGCCCGGGGACATGAAGTAACCTATTCTGTCATGATTCTGAGAAAGGCTTCATTCCATATGCTTGGAGATAGAGAAGTATTTTTATCATGGAAAATGTGAAAAAGCATCTATAGATATGCATTGGTATTCCAAAGCAGTAAATTCTTCTAAGCCAACTCAACCTTAGCAAATACAAAGTACAAATACAACTACGTGCCTGATTACCTTCAATTGTTGCTTTGTGCTACAGGCATGAACCGAGCAAGATCAAGTCACTGTTTGCTCAGCTGAGACTTTTGCTCATCAGAAAGGTCCTCCCTGCCCAGCTTCTCCATCTGGTTGACATCATGGGCTTCAGCAGTGTTTGTTTGCAGTCTTGAATGTGGCTGTAGGCACAGGCAGCTGAGCTGCTGTCCAGTTAGCTTTCCTTTTGGTAGATGTAGGAGCTCAGGTCTTTGGGGAGATAAATAATGTCATCCAATTTTACAGCAGTAACATGTGCTTCATCTTTTGGAGCCTCTTTACCTTTTGTGGTGTTGGAAAACCAGAAACTGGTTTGGAACCTGTGGTGCCTACATCTGTGATATGAAATTTCTGTCTCCTCTCCAACCCTCATTTCCACTCTTTGAAAGGATCCAGAAGTCTCTGAGTTTTGCAAATGTGTATGTAAGTAATACCTAATTGTCCCAGTTAATTGAATTAGACTAACTTTATGTGCCTGAACTCATGTGGAAGACTGAGTCTTCTAGTTTGTAACTTTAATCCCATTAAAGTACTGAACAGAATGAGACTGAGAAAAATCCAAATCTTATTGGGTCTAGTAAAAGTCAGTGTGCTGGAAGTGTATCTGGTATTGTAGGAACAGCTTCTCTGGCAAAGTGAGCTCTGACTGGATTTGGTTAATTAAGTGTTCCTTGGTCTGCTGCTCTACCTTCCCTGCACATACAGCTGTATGTAGGTACATGTATGTCAGGGCTTGATTTGGGGGGAAACACTTATTTAATGCACTAAAATACCATTACTGCAAGCTAATTTTGATCAGCTTTGTTTCTTTTTATCCTTTTAAGTAGTACTGTCTGCCCTAGTGTTCTAGAAAAATTAAACTAAGGAAATAAGAAATCTTCTGTGTACATCATCTGGTTCTGATTACCTGCTTTATTTTCTCAATAGCAGTGGAACTTACTCAGCAAATCAGTGTACAGTCCACAAATGTGGTGTTAAAGGTACATGCTTTGGACTTGGCTGCCACCAGCTCAGTGGTTTCTGAGCATGTTGATGCATTGCAGAGAGTTCCTGATTTCTCTGGCTACCATCCAGCTGGGAGATATTTCTTAAACTACAGACAGAGCAAAATATCAAAGGGAGTACATTCTTTGCTATGGGACATTACCCTGTATTGCATTTATGGGGTGCTCAAAGGATCATTTTATGTTACTTATGATTTCTGCAGAAAAAACTCAGAAGTAATAGGCTCAATAACTTAATTACAGGCATGAAATTTAATGTAAATAAATAGCAGGCAGTTTTCTAGTAACTTATTTTGGGTAAGATGATTATAAAAGTAGATAAATTAAAAAACAAGTAGTCCCAAAAATTGCATTTCCTCTTTCAAAGTAGCCAGTTGCTTTCAGAGGGCAGCAATATACACCATTGAAAGAGTTTAATGGAACAAGTAGTTAGAAAAACCTGTCCAGGCAGTCATATCTGTCATCACAAGAGTCATACTTGAGAAAGTAAGAAATTCTTGTCTTGTTTTATAGAATGTACCATTGGCATGCCAAATTCCTTTAAAGAGGTTCAACACATGTCTACAATGTGTTCTACCTTTCCATCTTTTCATTTCCTCTGGCTGAGGACAGCCCTGGGATTATTAGATTATACATAGTATTACATTAGTGATGGGTGCTGTGTTTCCTTCCCAGCCGTTCTGGGGGCGTCAGCCACTCCTGCAGAGCTTCCCTAAGCTGTCAGGTGGGACTTGCCATGTGTCTCTGAAGAGAATATTCTGTAAACCCCAGCAGCCGCTCACACAGCTGGGGGATGTGTCAGTGCACTTGCAGGAGGTGCAGTAACAGAACAAGCACAGAACTACCCAGGCTACTGCTGGTTTTCCCCTTGTTAAAGAGCAGAAGTGTAACAGGACTGTGTCCTCTGGAAACTGGAGGCTGAAGGTAGATTTAATGTCAAGAAAACCTTTGAGAGTATTTAACTCGTACTTCTTTTATTTCTAACTATTACACATAAGTGTGGTGTGCCTTCCACCCCTTACTTCCAGACACAGTTGTAGCAAAAGAGGCCATAGAAAATGAAATTCGTTAATTTCTAATAGTCTACAAACATTTGAAGGATGCTGTGAACTTTCCAAACTATTTTTTGAGGTTACTCATTACTTCAATCAATTAATGTTTGTTTAAATGCAAACACAGCTGTTTTGTAGGGTTGTTTGGTTTTTACCCCATGCACGAGGGACTTACAAACTGAGCAAATGAAACACTCTGGGTTAACAAACCCTATTTATCCAAAGCCCACAATCTCAAATGACAAATACTATTGCTCTTGGAATTGGGGGCATGAGAGTGGATGGGAGATTGGCCTGGGTTTTGGTTATTTTTTTTTCTGACATTGTTGCCTTTTGGTTTGTAATCCTCAAAGCCATAAAATTCATAAATCTGAGCCTCCAGTAAAAGCTTTTAAAGATGGATTTTGTCTCCATCAGTGTGCCAAGAAAAGAGACAAATATATTTGCAGTGTCCCCCCTATACCATATCTGGAATATATATTTGGCAGTACCGGCCCCAACAAACCTGGTGCTGACTCTCATCTCTGCTTGTTCCAGTGAACACACACAGCTCCCCCTTTATCCCTTTGATGTTTGTGCTCTATTTAAACAGCAGACACCCCCTGTATTACAAGAACAGGCTTTACCTAGCCAAAAGAAGCAATGATAACCTTTTTTCCTCTATACACTTGGAACAGCCTAATATTTGCCAGTGCCTTTCAACCCCTCTGATCTGCAATAAGCACATTCTAGCCCTATTTCACTATTGTTTTACAGAAAATAGCCCCAGAAATACCCCCTTTTTTTGAATCTCTCCCAGTAACACCTTCCTAGAGGGCACTTCAGCATTTCTGAATTATTCATTTTTCCAGATTTCTAATACTCTAGTTTTTCTTCCCTTAAACAGATATTTATTTCATTTACACTAATTTTCCTCTATGAACACAAAAACCTAACCTTTTTATGGACAAGCAGTAAATACAGGATTAGCAAACTTGCACAATGGCTTGCTTCACATTTCATTCTTTGCAGTGTGATCTCAGTAATGAATAGTCAAGTTGAATTTGGAAAATGAATACAGGATAAAAAAAAGCCGCTTTGTACCACTTTGAGTCTACTTAAGAAATAATTTGTGTTGACTGGATCTAATGAAAAGCCAGGCTTTTCAGTTTATCATTTTGAATTGAATGTTTGCTATGGAATTTCTTATTCTTCTAATTTCTTGAGAAACAGCAACACCTAAAGATCCCAAGATCATTCCTTGGAACCCTGCTGATTTCATTCTTACTAAATTCTATAGATCTGAGCCTGTAGTTATTATGAAAATTAAAGGAAAATGACAATTAAGGTGATTATTTCAGTAAAATGTTAGGAAAATTAACCTAATCTCTACTGCTGAGCAGATTATTTTTTTTTCCTATGGAGAAAAAAGTTATAGCAAATAATTCACTAAAAGTTTTAATTTTCTGAGTTCTGTCAAGCTGTTAATATTTTGAACTTTATTTCTATGAGAGCCACATTGGCACTAGTCTAGATGTGGTTTCCTTGTAACTCTTGAATCTCTTTAAAAAAGATGTCAGAAACTACCATGTTTTAGGTTCCTTAATGAAGGCATCCTACTTGTCCTGCTTTCCTGTCATGAGTAATTAGCACATTAACCTGAGCACAGTGGCTTGTTCCACATTTCAGGCTGGACACCAAGTAGCTGTGAACCCTTCCTTCTCTTGCAGTCTGTTTGATCTGCAAGTACTTGGGAATGGGAGAAGTGTGCAGGATTGGAAACAGCAAAATTCACTATTCCTGCCAGGGCTTTGCTTGGGCAAACTGCACCTCACCTATGAGAACCACACACATGATACCCAGAGCCTGATTATGTGTGGAAATTAAAACAGAAGCAACTCAGTTTCCAGATGGCATCCATATTTTCCTTCCCTCTAAAGCTTTTATATTTTTTTAAGAAAAAAATTGGTGTAAGGCTCTAGGTTCTGTGAATTTGGAGCAAACTAGCAAGATAGTAATTAAAACAGCAACAGAGATCAAAACAGGTGAAAGTAAGAACAGCAGATGCTGAAGAAATCTCTTACAGAAGAAATTTATAAGACTTCAGAAAAACTACAGGAAATGAATATCAGTTCTATAAACCTCCAACTGATAATCACAGGGAAAAAAATTAAAGCAAAAGGGGATCTTCTACAAAAATAAAAAATCAAAGCTTAGAGTAAAACCCAGAGTCAAACCTAACTGTTGCACAGAGTGAAAATTAATCTGTTGCTCTCAGTAGTGTGGTCTGCTGTGTTGCACATGTAAAGTTTTTGGGTCATCTCTGGTTGAGCACCTTCTCACTAATTACTGTAATAAAACACTTATGAAATTGTAGTAATCTTTCAAGTCCATTTGATGTGCCTGCAGGAAGCCTCCTTTCTGTTGTTTCCTAATTATTCTTATTTAGAACAATGACCTAAACTGAATTTGTTAGATTTAATTTTTTGGAATATGTTTTATGTCAATAGGTCAGCAGGGTGTTAATGTGAGATTCTTGTCCCTGTGCATTTGTGCATGATGATCTGAATCCTCTTCATCCCTGGTCCTGCAGGTGGCCCAGTGTGTGAGTACAGGGAAAAGGCACAGCAGCTGCCTCTCCCACTTGGCATGATTACCTAGTGATCCTAGATTGATAGGAGGCAGTTATACAGAAGGAGAAAATTGATTTCTACGTTGGTTCCGTGAGAAAAATGAAGCTTCCTGCAATTTCTCTGTGTGCGTCTCCCTCGGCCTCGCTCCCCTTCCAAGTAACTTTTGAACCCTTTGGCCAGTTTTGGCCCAGTTGGGTTGGGAGGTTACGGTGCAGGGAGTTAATTGAGATGAGCAGTTGGTAAGAGGAAAGAGTCTCCATGAACATCCCAGTGGAGTCTGTGGCTCAGCACCAGAAGATTCATACGGAAAAGGGACGTGAATACTCCAGGTAGATGAAAAGCAGTCATTGGAGATCAAACCCAAACCCAAAAAATTATGGGAAAAACTAGCAACACTGTGCTGTGCATAGAACTTTTTGGGTTTCTTTTTCCTAAAGCTTTAAAGGAATGGTTTTGGTTTTTGTTAGCCTGTTCCCCTTTGCTGTTTCTTTGCTTGCTGATGCTACTCTTGCAATCTGAGCTGCACCTGTGAGTCTCTGCAGATTCCTTCTCTCTTAACAAAGAGCTAAGCATGCCTAAAATATATTTCTCTGGATGCAGGATGTACATATTATACATCACACTGTTGTATTTAGTCTGAAAAACTATTTAAGAACTTCTGAATTTTTTTGAATGTAAATAGGAAGCTCTCCTTTTTTGACACGTTTGTGTTTGCACTGACATCCATCTCTAAGCTGAGGTCTCAGCCATGGTTGTATTGTATTTTTCTATCTATAGAGAGATCTCTGTAGCATTTCTACAGGATCTACTGAATTGTTTTACCTAAACTGTGTAAGTGGCTTGATTGAGGGACCTCTGAGCTGAGAGGGGCAGCTGGAAACCTCCACTATTTGTATATCTCAGCCCATCTTCAATTATTCTGTAAGTGGTTCTACTTACATTGCACTATTCCAAGTTGAAATGTTTTTGGAATACTCTTTGCTGGTTAATTGGAAAGCTGTTATTTATGGCTTCCAGGTGATTTGCACTGATGGGCATTCAGGGTGGTTTTCTGGCTTCATTTAACCTGCTGGTTTAGAAGTGGGTTTTTATTTTGCAATGGATGTGAGTTTTTCTTTCCACTTAATCCCTGAGATCAGCTAGTAGATTTCATAGAAAAGGAAAGATAAACTGTCTCTGTATCCTGAGCCTGCTCACAGAATATGCAATCCAGGAATAACATACTGTACAGACTGATGGAGCAAGCACTATGAAAATTTTCCTTTCCTACAGATGTGATAGTTCTCAGAAATCCAGCTTTCATTTGCACTATGCCAAGTGAAAAAGAGCTCTTTTCAGGATGGGATATTTCAGGGTTTAAATAGTCTCTTTGTACTAAGAGCTCATGCACTGATTTTTACTGTTTACATTTTTGGTAGTTTTCCTTCTTTGAAGTGATGGTGGAAATGGAGCAATCTGCAGCTCACAAGAAAAATCAGGAGGCCAAAGCGCTGTGCCCTGAGACTGGCTCTTCATTGTCTTTGCAGCTGTGATCCAACAGTCCCTGTGCTCCTGCTCGGTGGCCCAAGGTGTCAAACCCACTCTGATCCTTCTTCTGGGGCAGTATTTAGTTGTGTTTCATTTAGTCAGTGACTAAAAATGAAAGAGATAACATCTCAGATAATGTTGGAGAGTTTTTTTGTTTGTTTGTTGACTTGTTTCACTGGTTTAAGGAAAAAATGAAAACTCCTTTGGTCACTAAAGGAAATCAAACAGCCAAGATATTCAAAGCATTGATCACAGTCTTGAATATAAAAATCTAATAAACTAAGTAGCACTGCAAACAAACATAAGTTGAAGTGTCAATAACAGTAACTGATAACCAGCTTAATGTCTGGGATAATTTTGCTGGTTTAAAATAAAGGAGCTAGCAGTATAAGAAAACCATTTTGAAAAACTAGCAAAAACTTGCTTTTCTGGGCACTACCTTCTACCTGCTCCTTTGTTGCTGCTCTCATGAAGAAATCAGATGAGCTGATGGCTGCAATGTGTGCTCTTGAATGATAAGCTAATTCTTAGTTACACAGCTGCATCTGGAAAGGTCAACAGAGGACAAAGGTCGTGGCTCCAGTAATGATACTTCCTTACATGTTAAAAAACTCACCATTTTTTAACAGTTTTCATTTAGAAGCTGATAGAATAATCACCCTCAGCAGTTTAATGCCATCAGTCTAAAAGTATTTTCTTTGAACTGCTGGCCACTGCTTTATTTGTTTATTTACCTATTATTTTGGGAGAGGAGGAAGCAGGTGTAAGGGGAAACCAGAAATTGCTGCATGAGAGCTGACCTGTCTCGGGTATCACACCAAACAAACATCTCTTAGGAATGTTCAAGGTGTGGTTGCAGCTCTCCTAGCACAAGGGACAGGCTCTGGGACAAACAAGTGAGGCTTGGATGTATAATATTAAAACTCCATGTTCTGAGCATAGAGAACCTCTTGAAGAAAAGTCCTGCTCTGTTCACAGTGCAACTGCAGTTCTGTGAACATCTTAAGCTATTTATTAATGTATTAGCTGGTTTCATTACAAGCTTTTTTCCCCCAGCCAGTTCCCCACACAGGCAATGGGAGCTTGTATTGGCACAGGGGATAGAGCAGCAGGCAGCAGATGTTAGCTGGGAGGTGGGAATGCTTCTTTCCATGGAGGCCACTTATGTGTTCAAAGAGTTTGAGAAACCCACAGCCTCAGGAACTGCTGATACACAGGTTCCAGCTCTGTGGGAACTTTCCTTACAGCCACATGATGGTATTTACCTAAAGGGCTACATTCCCTCTGTTACCAACCATATTAACAAGAAATTCTTTGTAAGAAGCCTGGGCTACATTCACTTTCAAACCACACATACATCTCAGAACACTGCTTATAGCAATATCTTAAGATTTAGTACTTTACCTTGTTGTTGGCAATGTGATTTTGTGACCCTGGACTATAAAGTCAAAGGGTGCTTTGTTAGTGATTTCTGAAGAGTAGGGATTTCATCCTGAGTTGGCTTTACAGTACAAACACAAATATTGCTCATGATTTCTGCCCTCTAATAATGATTTCATCTTGGGAAGAGACTACTGTGTCAAGCTCACCCCTCTATGTTAGTGAAGTAGTTAAAATGCAGAGCTGTTCAGAGTATAATTTAATGTCTTTTGCAACCTTGGAGGCGAGTGACCTTGCTGTCCTGGCTAAATTCCGGTTTACATCATTACAATCAACTACTTAACCCCTCAAGGAACTGCTGAGCAGAGGCCAAAGCTAAATCTGCACTAGGATATCCACAGAAAACAATGCCCTGCAGGGATTCTACATTGGGAGAGGTGTTTGCTGTGAAGCACTCGGGTGTTAGCAGACTTGTAAATTGCTGCCTTGGTTTCTGTCATCACCAGAAAGACTCAGATACTAAAGGTAATTAGCAAGGAGTACAAGCCAGAACAGAGAAAGGGCAGGCTTTAGGACTATCCAGAAATGTATTAATGACCCTGACAAGTTTTTGCCCTTGAAATTATAAATTAGTCAGAACAATATATGCAATTAGCCCAAAGAAGGGCACAAGGACAGTTCTGGTGTTGTTTAGGTCCAGGGAAAAGCAAAAATAAAAGTTAAAAGAGATGATATTTTATTTAAAGGAAATAGAGTAGCATGCTTTCTTCTTTTTTTATTTTTTTTTTTTAATTGATTCTTACCAAAGAATGGCATAGAAATTTTGCTGCAAAGGAAGGTTACTTTTATAAGGAAAAACTGTGTCTGTCAGAATAGGTGAGCCCTGAACAGATTCCATACCATAGAATGACTTTTATCAGAGGTTTGCAAAATTGGACAAATACATGTCAAGAATAAATATACCTCTCTTACTCCAAAGTTACTCTGCTTTGGGACAGAAGGTCTGTTCAGGTTTCTCTGAGTTATATTTGAAGCTGTTGTTTTCCTCTATCTTGTTCTCTGCTGGTTCTAATTTTGGCTGTTAGCATGTGTTTTAGCAGGCTCACTGCAGGCTGGGATTTGGCAGATTGAGGTATCTAAAAGAGCCTCCCCAAGGCTAGACAGACAAACAATTGTTAGGCTGAAATACAAAGATCCAGGTGATTCTAAAACACGTGGCACAATTTGCAGGTTTTTTTCCCAGTTCTCAGAAATCCATAGCAACTGCTGTTTAGTAATATCAGCCCCTTTCTCATAGCTTTCCTGCCAAGTCTGCCCACCAAGGACAGGGCACGTGTTGCTGCTGTTAACTAATAACTGGTTTGGCCTCCCAAAATACCAATGAAGAGAAGTGATTTTCAGTCTCTGTGGAACTACACTTCACTGGAACAAATGGGCTAAAAGTATTGGTCGCCTCCTCTGCATTTTGAGCAGCACCTGAGCAGTCTCAGGGAAGCAGCCTCTCAGTCAAAGGCCACTGCCATGATGTACCCCGGAAGGCCTTGATGGTATATTTATTTTTTGTAATACTTTCTATAGCTGCTGGAATTTCAGGCCCTCATGTTCATCCAACCACTTGCCTGAGAGGAAAATTTGGGAAGTAAACAAGTTCCCTTCTAGGCACCTTGCCACCCTTGTGTGGTCTGTCCCTCAGCCTAAATAAAGCTGTGACAGCTTCTGTGAAAACTGCTGTCCTGCTGTGATTCACAAGGCACCCATGGGTATTGGACACTGACCTCTACATGTTACAGAGGCATTTTCTTACCTGTTGTATTTATCACAAGGAATCATGAGATTAAGTTAAATCTGCTTCTCTATGGTCTTCTGTGTAAAATCTTTCTATTAAAGAATAATAATATCCTTGTGAAGTAGCCCTTAGAAAGAAGAAGCAGAAGCAAAAAAATCAAATGAAGATTTAACTGAGGGCATCACAGTAAATGTGGGGACCATTCATGGTTACTGAGATATAAGATTAAAAAAGAAAAGTAAAAGAAATGAGGAACAGAGGAGAACTGTTTTAAAACTAAAGCATTCCAAAGCAGCCACAGATACATCAGTAGCAGCCATCCCTCTGTATTCTTCACTGCTGTAACTGCAATATCAGCCAGAAGGCATTTTCTACAAGGTTGGTCAAGAATGTGCCTAGTAAAACTGTAACAGAAATAGATTTCCTTCTTGAGCAGAAAAAACACACACAGAGAACTAAAAACTGAGGGCCCTCTTTGTTATCCCAGTACATTCAGTCTGCTGTGCAAAGCAAAACAAAGTCAGTAAAGACATTAGATTGAAGTCTAAAAGTTGTATCTTGATGAGGATTCCTAACACAATTCACCACTGCCTGAACACAAAACTGAACTGCACCTTCAGATGCTGACTTGCACGTGAATTGTCTCTTGGTCATACCAGCTTGGTTTCCAGGAAAGCACTTGACTTTCACAGGAACATGTGAATTTAAGAAACCCCACATGAACGGATATTAAGGTTTCTTCCTTTAAAGCCACACTTATGTGTTGCTGACACAGTAACACAACACCAGGCTTTGACACAGAGCTTTTGCAGTAACTTGTGTATAGATCTCTGTTCAACTCACACTTGTTTTTCACAGAGCTGAAGTCTGATGTTATTTTAAAAAGAATACAAAAACCTTTCAGTGTGTCTTTCTTAATGCAGTGCATATTTTGAAGGGGGGAGGGGGGGGAGAAATCTATTTACTTTTTATTTTCCTCTACTTTCTTAATGTTTCTGAGCTTTCAAAACCTACCATTTGTCAGTTACCATCTTAAATAATGTTCCCTATTTGTTCTGTTGAAACTTTTAATTTAGGAAAAAAATCACTGGGTCTGAGGTTCTGAAAAGGCTGTATCAATTTCAGCTCTGAACATAAGAGGGATGGAAATAAAAATTGGTAATATTTGGGGAGCTGTGTCTTTTTGCTTCAGCTACATATACCATGAGGTTATCTACAAAGCTGTTATACAAAGGGAGAAAAATGCAAAAGCAGAAAACTGGCCAGAGTTGTGATAAGAGAGTTCCTTCTCTCCCTGTAATTCTGTGATAGAAATAAGAGAGACATGAATTTACAGGCAAACTAACTTTGAAGAAGTTTTACATGTTCTAGAATGTTAATTTTCTGCATACCAAGACCTAAACTACAAAGCAAAATGCCTAGTTATTAAAAACTTTCCTTAAAATTCTCAGTAATACTAGTCCTAGTAAATAATCTATGATAGAAGAAAATATGCCTCACAATCATAAAAAATGGTAGTGTGAAGAGCGTGGTAGCTGACTTTATTGTATGAGACGATGCAGGAGCCCTTTGCTGCTGTAGGACTCAGTTAACCCCAACTGGCTTAGCCTGAAACTGGATCAATTAACTGTTTTTCACATTAATGTCTGATGAGAAGGAAATATAAAGAGTGTGCAAGTGACTATCATCATTCAATTCAAGTTACATGACAGACATTCCAAGGCTCTTTACAGAAACTAATGTCTTCTGAACTATCTTCATATCCCCACATTACAGGATTAAGTTTCTATAATAAATAGTCTTAAACTAATTTTTGGCTGGTTTCTATGCCTTTTTTTTTTTTTATGAAGCCAGCACAGATCGATTGGTAGAATTGTTTTCAGTGCCCCTGTCTTATGGCACTATTTCCATTTCTCAGGGTTTTAAGACTCACCCCACATCCAAAGTACCTCACTCCTAAACGTCCAATGCACTGTTGTGCCACATTCTGGGTACTGCTACAACATCCATTCCTCCCTGGCTGCAGCCTGGGACCTGTTTAACCCCACAGCAGCTGATGATGGCCCTGCCAGCACACCAAGGGAGCAAGCACCACCTTTGTGTTAAAATGGGAAAGGTAAACATGATAGAAAAATAATTTTGAGGTGCCTTCCTTGATGCTTAAGGATGAATTTCAGTATTTTGATACATGGGTGGAAGTGACAGATTTTGTCTGCTGTAGGATACATTCCCCCCAAGGAAGTTAAAAGTGTTGCCACTAACTGCCTTCCAGAGAAGCAAAGAGTCCTGAAAAAGCAGAGTAGGGAGAACTCAGGTTTCACTGAGTGCTGGATTGTTCTTGTTCCAGCATTTTTAATCTGAATAGTTTTAGCAAAATATTGTTTCTTCAGAGCTTTTAGTGACCTGTGCCATTTGCATCCACTTGCCTTCATACTGCAGCAGCACAGGAGATTATCTTCACTCTTAGGCCCTTTTATTCACCATTTCAATCCAATTCTACACTTTGATTTATATAATTAAGTGTTATACAGGAATTGCAGTTGATGCATTAAAGACCTATTAAACTGGCTCTTGCATGAACTGATGCATTTCCTACATGATGCAGTTGTCTTGGTATTTGGAAAGGTTTCATTGTGTTCTGAGCACCCTCCACCTAAGAATCTCCATACTCTGTGAACTCCACAGAAGATTCCTATCTGTATTCTCTAACCAGGCATGTTAAACCACTTCTCATCTGTCTCAATATCTGGAGAGGAACTTCTAGGGAGGAGATTTGTTACTTACCTGTATACAGCACCAAGAACCACCCTGACTTCCCCTGCCACACCTGGAGCTAAGCTCTGTCACCAGCTGAAGGCATTTCCTGCTGCTGCTGCTTTGACAGCAGTCACCCAGCCTCAGAGGGGAAGATTTTCAGCAGCTGAGCTGTCACTTTGCTAACTGATCACATATCAGATAATGAACTCAGTTTTGCTATTAGCCTTTTAAATATACTTGTGTGTGTGGGGGAGCATGTTAAGCATTTTCTGATGTCACAGAGAATCTGTAATAAACTAAGAGCAGAATCAGCTTTTCAAAACTTTAATCTCTCCCCATAGTTCTGCATTCCTTTGGAAAGAGAAGCTGCTAAAATTTCTGGCCAAAGGCCCTGAAACATTTTTTAAAAGAATATTTAATTCACAAAGTTTCAATCTGCAGTATAAAAGAAGTAAGATGTCTGTTTAGAAAGCTGCTATCCAACTGTAGTCCATTTTTCTTATTTTTCGTAGCTCTTTTTCCTGGGATTTAGACAGTTTACATGTCATCTCTCCTAATAATTCCATAGGGCTTGTATCTTCTTGTTCCATTACTGTGACATCTTCCTCATCTGAATCACCGTCTGCTTTTTCACTTTCCATTTCTACTTCATCAGCAACTTCTTCAGCACTGGAAGATGGTTGGAAACAACCCAATTAGCAAGTACTCTCACATGCTACAGTACTACAGGGGAGAAGTTATCATGCAAACAACTAAGTAAGTTATTTTTTTAAATTTTTATTTTATTTCAGTCTACCTTCAACCACTACCACTTCTCTTGCCATCTCAATTTCAAGCTATTTCTCAAACAGCTCTCCTTTAAGTAAACTTTAAATAGTTTTCTTTTTCAAAATACAGTACATAACTGCAGAGCAGGCAGGTCAACACTATGACAAATGTTACAACATTGCAGTCCTACAGGATCAGAAACATTGAATCAATATACTGGTAGTTGAGAGTATGTCAGCATTCAAGAATCTGAAAGAGGTCACTTGGACTCAAAAACTGCTACAATATCTAAAGCGTTACTAGGAAAGAAAAATCATTCTTTGGTTGGTTTTTTTTTCTCTGAACATAGAGAGGTGTTTGAAGTAGCTGTTGCCTTCTGAGTTCAAGAGCTTTAAGTCTGTGCTGAAGTAGAAAGTACAATTCCAACAAATTATATGGAACTTATAATTTAAAATGCATTAATTAATAGTATTAATTCAAGTGTCTGTTGTATAAATAGTCCAGATCTATTAAGAGTGAACTGCATGGCAAAACAGTACTGGTTTTCTAAAAATCATCTGTTGTAACACAGACTATTCATCACTCACAAAACGTAAATGTAGAAGCACACAGTAATATCAAAGTGCCAAGGAAAATAGAAGCATTTAATGCTAATAATATATCCACTGTATAATATATCCACTAAATAGTGATAAATTGTGCTCAGTCTTCTAGGGCCCAATGCTGCAGCCCTTACATGTATGTACCTTTAAATGCTCAGCCATACTAATCTCCACTGTCAAAGTACAACCTCTGCAAGTGCAAATATTTACACAGGTCACTGAACTCTCACACTCTTCAGGACTGAAACTAGATGCAAGTTTCCATGTATTAGATTTTTGCCAGTGTTTTGTGGCTGTTTTGTTGTGCCATGCAGACACAGATCTTGCAGCAGTGGCCAGCACAACGTGGCAGAAGCCAGGGCACACTCAGGAGCTGTGTTTGTTCCCATGTAAGCTCTGGCCCTGTGAGCCACCTCCTCACCTGTCTGCCAAATCCACACCAACACCTGATTCCACAGACAGGTTTTCATCCCTGGCCTGGCAGAGTTTAATGAAACATTTTAAAGAACAGATGACACAAAAATGCAATCTTTTAACTGGCTTCAGTGTAAGTGACAAGATATTAATCCTAATACTATACCACTGTCATAATCCCTGTGCCTGCATTCCCATTTTAGCAGCATACAATGATTGCAAAGGAGAAAGCAACCATTTTAAGTACCTATGAAACTCCTCTATTAAACTGGAATTAATGCACTGTAAGCCAAACTTAGATGTGCTTACAGTATACACTTGTATTTTGTAGCTTAATTAGAAATTATGTTTGCATTCTACACGAATTCTTAAGATCAAGCTTCTAACTCCTTGGTGTATCTAGAAACTGAAACCAAAAATTATGCAGCAAGTCATAGAAATTTCAAATAAAGTTGAGAATCTAGTATTTAACCAAAAACAGCACTAAAAAGCCATTAAATCCCTGGAATAAAGTTAAATTCATAGAGAACATTTGCATATAAGCACGTTATGCAAAACCTAGCAAAAATAAGAGCAACAAAAGAGCCAATACTCTAAACAGCCAGACCATTACCACACTGAAGTATTCTACTAACTTACTAAACAGGTAAAGTGTGCTGGAAAACTGCTTTTACACTTTGAACAAAGATGTACATAATTTGAAGTAACTTTGATAACTAAGGAGAATTCTTGAACTTTTCTTACCTTTTGTTCTCTTTGGAGATGAGCAATGAGTTAATAAATATAGTGCAGAGGAAGGAAGCAGATGGCAAAACGTGTGCTGGAGTGTGCAAAAGCTGCAAAGATAGAACAGAAGCTTTATGAAAGATTTTGTTTGTCGTGATTTTGCTTGTACATTTACTGCAATTACTCCTACCTCTTTGACAGCAGGTGAAGCTTGCTCCTGCTTATTATGAACAACTGGTTTTCCAAGGTCTGTATCCTCCTGTGCTTGCTGATGTCTGTGCTTTCCCAACAGCAAACTAAATGGTGTCACAGGAAGACTTTCTTCTACTGCCAGCTTGGAAAAATATAAGTAGAATTTTAGTGTTACAAATCTAAGTTCTATATCCTTTTAAGTAACGAAAATTCAGAATAAACCCAGGTGAGGCAAGTTTACACTCCAATTTAACTCAACTGAGCTATGTGGCTCTTTGTACTCATCCTCTGTCAGATGTCTGGAGACAGACAGAGGGTTGCAAAACTCTCCAGAATCTGAACCCAACACTAGATTTTAGTTTGCTGATCTACCTATTAAGTTTCAGGTGTGGAAGTAGTGCATGTGCCAGAAAAGCAAAGGATGGGTTTTTCTGGTTCTACTTAGATCCAAAAGATCATTTATACTCCAGCGTCATCTGCGGAGAGATTCAATTATCTAATGGGGAGCAAAACATGGCACCTTGACTTTTGGCATTTTCCTACATCAATATACATAAATCTGAACACCAAATTATTTCCCACCCTCCAAAGAAACTGATTGCTTATGCCCACATTCCCACAGCATTTTGTATTAGAAAGACACTAACTTCTACTTTGATCTATTTTACCTAACCAACCATATCAATCAAATGCTGCTGTTTCAGTGAGGATAAAACACTTCTTCAACGGGAATTTAAAAAAAAAACAAAAACAAAAACCAGAACAAAAAAAATCTATTTCCCAGACTACTTCTCCACAGAAATACATACTGGAATGTAGTTTTGGAAATCCTTCTCCCTGGTAAGTCACAATTGACTGACAACTGTTCAGCCCCATTAGAAAGCACAGTTCAGACCACACTCAAGGCTCCAAGTGTTACAGGAACCCAGATAAGGAAAGAACTTAAAACATTTTGCTTCATTTTTGTAACCTGAATCTTTTTGAAAAGTACTCTCTTCTCCCTCCCAGAGGAAATGGAGAGTAGCTTACTGACACTTTAAAGAATTTTCTACAAACAGCACTTCTTGTCAAAAAATAAGAAAATCCAGATTACTGCCCCATCTGCTAAGTGCCTATGACTCCAAGTAAGGATCTGGTGTGCATTTTCATGACAAAAGGGAATTCCAATATGACAAAATGACCACCATCAGAATTTTGAAATGCTCTGTCCATCTGAGAACTTCTGTGAGAGGTACCTGTTTGCTTGATGGTGTGAGCCTTTCTTCCAGAGACTTTGTGCTAAGTGTCATTAGCTCCTAAAACACAGAAGGACATAACACAGTTAGCACATGTGAAACTGCTTTCCTTATTTCCATACCTCACCTACAGAAGCTTCCAACTGACCCAAAAGCTTTTATCAGTCAAGTGGAAGAGGCAAAACCATCTCTTCCTCTTTATTTTGTAAAGAAACTGAAGACAAGCAATAATGGACATAGAGATTCTATAGACTTTTTGGGAAAACAAACAAAAAAACCACACACCCCCATCCAGAAATTACAGGGAAACTGAATATCATATGGAACATTTGAATAATCAGCAATAATTCATACAGCTTATAGGTGCTTGTTTAAGTTAAACAAGGCAATGCTCCCAAGTTATCTAGTGTCTTGTATCAATGAGGCAGCATAAACTATTCACAGTAGAAAACCAGTATATAGTTTTGAGCTTAGGCTGTTCAGGCAGTGCTTTCAACAAAGCACAGCTTACAATGACTTGAAATCAAAAAAGGAACTCCTATGCTCATAAGCAGAACTCTGAATTCCTATCAATCCTTTTTAAAGAAAACAGTTTTTCCCCAGGATCCACCTACCAATTACTATTCCTTACTTGTGTATCCGTAAGAAAAAACAGTTGGGATTTTCTTAGCCAAAGGTATTTTTCTGAGCTTATAGTTTCAGGTTCATCTCTTGGAACAAAGGCAGCAAGAAGGATCTTTTCTTTACAAAGATTTCTCTGGATGTAGAGTGGCCGTGGCTCATTTGGTTTAAACACAAACACTGCAAAACCAAGAATATCTTTTCTTTAAATCAGGAAATTCTTACACTCCTGGCCAGCTGTCAAAGCCCTCCAGAAAGGCTGGACAGGATCACCTCCAAGCACCAGTTTACAGGAAGATAACTGGATAACTTTACTCAATAATAGAAGGGACCCTTCACAGTTCTCCAGTCCAGATAACATACTTGGAAATTACCATTTCTATAGGAAGAGTTAATTTAATGTCAGAGCTCTAAAATGTAGCTGCACAGCTCTGCATTTACAAGAGAGAGTCAAGAACATTTGGTGGTTAATCCTGAGATATATGCTGTACCTGGAACTACTACTGGAAGAAAAGGTAACACGCTTTATTTGAATGCTGCTGTCAGACACGGCTTGGTTTCCCGAAGTGCAAACACACACTGAAGTCCCTCTCGCACTTTTCATGGTCTGAATTCTAAGAAAACCTTTTCTAGAAATTGTGCTTCCCCAGTTTTAAATTCTGCTGGTTATGACTTGTCAAAGAAGGCTTTGTACTTACAGCTGGACTCTTTGGAGAGCCACGAGACTGCAGCAATATGTTCAGAAAGGGGATCAGGTTGCAGAACTACGATGTTGAGGTGGGCACTCCACTCCACTGAAAAGCAAGCACAGCAAGAGCCAGAGGTGAAAAGGAGCCAACAGAAGGTCAAACACACAGGGCCTTAGCTGCTGGAAAAGGCAGCTCCACTCATTCCCTGGTGAATAAAAACCACAAATGCTACCAACTCTAACACAAGTATAAGAAATACTACCTATTACTGGGCTACCATTCACCTAATTTACAAAATATTCTGCACATGCACACAAAGCACATGCATATGACAGGATACTATCCTAAATACAAAAATCATCCCATTTCCATAGGGCATTTTGTAGTGTGTAAATCTGGCATTGAACTAGGATTATTTCAAGGTTTCACAGTAATTTCAGGTATTAAATTACTCTAGCACACATTCAAGCTGATCTTACATGCACAAGTGAGCAGGTTCCAGCAACACAGAAAGCCATAATCAGTGGCACCAATAAGGTACTTGGAACATGTTAGTCTCCCAAAGCAGATGTTCCTACAGAAGTAAAGAGTCAAAACAAATTAGTCACCTTCAGAATTCATCTTTGTTTCTTTGCATAGCAATTACTCACAAGTCACAAAAAACATTCAGTTATGATTTAGTTTTAGTATCTAAATCCAAAGTTTGCTTTTTGCATTCACCTCTAGTGGCATGAAACTCCACACACAACTACCTGATAAGTCTGATGATTTAAAGTATGCATAAATATGTAATATGTGTTTCTACAGCATTCCAATAAAAAGGAGGGATTAAAAACTTAAATAAATTACAAACCCATACATAATTCTAAGTGTTCACACTGGGACTGGAAAATAAAGAAGCCCTACTATTGTTTAGGAACTAGAATGAGAGAAGTAGTTAAAGAGTTACTATAAGCTGCTCCAGTTGAAGAAAGCATGTGATTTAATTTCTCAGTCTCTTGTTTGAGAATAACAGAACAGCCTTATGACTTCTAATGATAAAAGATTTTCAAAACAGCTAATAAGGGACAGAATTTGTATATTAAAGCATAGCCCCTTGAAGTCATGCAAGTAATACAGTAAGTCATTAAATTTGTAGAGCAATTTATTTCCTTTTAATATAAAAAAATAGTAAAGACTGCAAGAGGAAGCAGCTGGCCTGGGAAAAGCTTGCCACTGCACCAAGAATGTTGATGTCTTTTATACTGACAGCATACAATGGAGTACTGCTGGGACAGTCTGCCAGGAAAACAAAGATTTTCAAACAGAGGCTAGAGAGGATCAAGATATGTATTTCACAGTACAGATGAGGTCATCATGTCTTTATTATATAATTTCTATTTGCATGTTTGTATACATGGATAAAAAATCAGCTTCTTGTATTCACAATTTTCCAGGACTTTGCTTCACCCCTGGATTAATGGGGAAAAAGAGAAGGGCTATCAACACACTACTTGTGTGCTCCATGATACAGATTTAAGGATGGGAGAGGTACAGGAGACATAAGCAAGTAAGAAGGAACTGTAATGCTCAGTCTTAATTTTAACAGTATTTTTAACCAACCACCTAAAAGCCATTTTAGTCTTTTCTATATATGAATTTGAGACTGGTAAATTCAATGTTTATGTACATATACAAGGTCTTGGACTTCTATTAATTGATTCTTTCTTTTCTGAGTGTTCAAATGAGACATAGAAGAGCAGCGGAAAAACATACCTTATATTTCCAGGTGGATGGCAAAATGTACACTTAAGATCCCAAGTAAGTGAATCCCATACAGTGACAGTTTCTTCAAAGCTAACAGCAAGCAAAGAGCCATCTTCTGAGAAGCAGCAGTTTGTAGCTTGGTAGTTGTGGTAGCTGCCTACAAAGTCACAGCTCCAGCTCACACTCTCGTGTGCTGCAGTGAATGAACAAGCCAGTTAATTTAAGTCTATACATGAACAAAGAAGAATTCAATTATTATTGCAAAATAGACTCAAGAGCAAGGCAGTTTTCTTTCACAATTTTTGAAGAGTACAGAGAATCTGCCCTGTTCTAATATGAAAAAGAGCTGATAGGGTTTTCATTTGTACTCAGTTTGGTATTTTAACTGACCTGGTACAATAGTGATGCTTTGTTTGCCAACTCCATTAACTGTGCTCTCAAAGAGGCAGAGGTTAGGTAAAATGATACTCAAGTAGATTCAACATTTATTGTTTTAAAAATTGTTCTGTCATTCTAGCAAGATCACAAGGATATTACTCAAAATCTGAACATCTGAATCCAATGAAGCTCATGGTTCATTTACAGACGATTTGAAGATCACCAAGTGACCCACCAGCATGTTATTGGTTCACCTCCCACTGCATTCTGTTGGGACACCTTTCCCACTCTTGACAGTTACCAGAAAATAAACTGGAGTGAAGTGATGCACTTACCACATTAACATACATTTCCCAGTATAAAATAATTCCTACAGCATGCTTTTGCAACATCCAAGTAGGATGAGGGAAAAAAGGAAAATCACTCTATGCTAAGATACCCTTTATATAATGGCTACAAGTTGATGATTAAAAGACCTGCCTGTAAAAAAAAAAAAAAAAAAAAAAAGCCTGAAACGATTGTGTACTTCCAACTGCATGGCACCATCTAGGGGCTCAGCAAGAGACCTGCTGCAATTAACACATACCAGAGTGAACTCAACTGAGCAGCTCTTTGGTAAACCAATAATTGCTGCAGAAAAGCTGCAGCATGTCAAGCCTTTCTACCTGAGCATTCCTACTCTGCCTCACTGGGCAAATACACCACAGCAGTCACCACTAATTGCTACTTTGACATATGCCATGAAACAGAACCCTGTAGTCACCTAAAATACAAACACCCTGATGAGGCCAGTCAGCAGATATAAGACTATTTTTATGGAAGAAAAAAAAAGTTAGGTTTCATCCCCATATGAAACTATACTCAAGATCAAAGTATCTGCTTATTAAGTTGAGATATAATTTAGCCTCAGAATAATTTATGAAAAAAAGCAAAACCAAACACTCTTTCAGCTACCACTGTGGGGGTTACTACTAATACAGTAAACAACAAGGTTGTTTTTCATCTCATCAGCAGCCACAGTTGTGGAGCAAAGAAAAGAGAAAGTTTGGCGAAATTTGCCAAATGGAAACCCTAGCAGCTCAAAAGTACTTTTGAACATGTTCTTACCTGCCCATAAAAAGGCAAACAGATGACTAAACTGCAAGCAGTTTAGCAAGACCACTATCACAGCTACTTAGGAACACGAAATGACAAGACATCCAAGTGGCAGGAAAATGCCATTTCACTTAAGTGTACCTGACACTGTAATAATATTTAAGCAAAAGGACATTAATATGTTGGAAATCTTGTATTTCATGTCCAAAGGCATACAGGGGAATCAATAACCATACACAGATGGTCTGTTTGAAAGAAGTGAACATCAGCATGTCTGTCAAGAGGCAGAATTTGGTTATTAAAAGTATCTCAGAAATACCTCAATACCTATTCTGTGATGCTCAAATACCTAAAGGAAAGGAAGGATGTTCAAAAAATGAACTCTGAAGCGGTGGATCTGTAGAATTGCAAAAGTGCAATTATTTTACACTAAGTCAGCTTAAACAGAGTAACACATTTCTGTATCCTTCTCCTTTAAGCAGGAGTCTCAAATGAAAAGCTGACCCAGAGGATTGACAAAAATCCATTTTCTCAGCATGGAAAAATCATTACCACAATTCTTTAACCAATGAACACAGGCTGCCATTTCTTTCTGCAGCAGCTTGCCAAGGTCTCTCGCTATTTCAGGAACCTCCATACCAAACTAATCCTGTGGAACTACGACTGAACTCCATCACAGGATGCTCAGAACACAATACTTCATGCAGCAGCAGCAGCAGATAAATGCACGGGACTAAGCAAATGAAAGTAGGGTCTTAGTTTCTACAGCATGACTTCAAATTTCATTGTTGGTCCTTTCCAACTCAGGTTTATTCTTATGGTTCTATGTTACAAGGTGCAAGTAAGAATAAGCACTGTTTTGGCCACTCTTACCTTCTGGATCAGTGTCTTCCACCATCACCCAGACTTTAAACACACAGTCTCTGCCGGTTGTTACCAGTATGAGAGAGTCATCTCCCAGTTCATCCATGTCACGAAAGCACATGTCTGTGATGTGGTTGTCATGGGGAGTGTTTATTCTCGTGTTCAGCGTAAAGCTATAGAAAAAGAAAACAGAAGCTTGCCATTCTATTTCTTTTGGAACTTGGGGAAGACTTTAGTTCAAGTTGGTTCTGGAATGGGCAGGGAGAAGAGCAATCAAAGGAATTTCTAATTAAGACAGCTAAATGGTATTGCATTAACAGATCAGGTTTCTCTAGTGGCTTCCGTACAGTAGCTCAGAATTACCACTAAGCAGGCATCTTTCAAATACTCAGCCTGAACTCCGGACAGTCTTTCTGGCACTTAATCATGTAGTTGATCTGTGTAGTAGCTGTCTTTTGCCTTGTTTCTTTAAGAAAATACCAAATTGTTGTCAAAATGTAATTATTTTAATAGGAAAATTAGGGAAAGGGTATTAGCCAGATGCATATGTTAGCTGAAGAAAAAGACCAACAATAAAATTATAATCTTCTCTACCTCCTGGAGAAGGACTAATCAATTAATGATGGATTACACATAGATGGGAAAACTATGTAAGCTATAGAACCATTCTGTCAGGTTCATGATTTCTAATATCCAGAAAATATGTGAATTCGAGTCCCATGGTTACAATAGTCTCTGATTACTGCAAATAAAATAGATCCAGAGCAATTATTTCCTGTGGGTATTCAGTGCAACTCTGTGCTCTGCCGCAGATGCTGCAGTGTGCATGGTAACTTCCCAGATCTGGAAAAAACTCTGCCTTTACAAGGCAACGTTTGTGCAGGGATTTGTGTGACTGACAGTGGCAACACCAGCCGTGGTCACTACCTTTGTGTTTCTTCACTGTAGAACCACAGCTTCAGCTGCAGCTCAGGGTCAGTCACTTCTTCACTCTCCTCTACCGTGGCCAGCCAGGTGCCCTGAGCGCTGAACGCGACCTTCACCAGGTCTGACTGCTTCAGACCTGCCTGGTGGATGTACTGGCGCTGCACAATGTCCAGCTGCAAAGCAAGGCCACAGGTCTATTTTAAAATTCAGGTAGAGCTGTAAGAGAAACTACCCATGAAACCGTGGAGAAAGCATGTTCTGAAGGCTCCAGTTAGACCTGACTGGGCTGTGGCACAAAGAAGTATGCCAGCATGTGGGGAAAGCAGAACTAGGGCATGTGCATTCCACAATGATGCCAAGTGTGGGAAAGAATGAAAAGTAATTTGAAGGTGTTTTACTTACAAATTTTTAACAGGATAACACAGTGTTTTAAATTAATTTTTTCAGTATCTAGATTTGCTTAGCAAGTGAAGTCAGAGGTAAAGCCAAGAACATTTCAGCCTGAAATCCAGCCTTGTGGGATAGCTGCAAGGTTTTTTCCCCATTTGCCATATTAAGTCTTTAAATGAATTGTGATGCACAAATTACTTGATTAAGTCAAACTTGGTACAAGCCCATCCAACTTACACTGAACAACTGCTGGTCACTCTGGAGGGAATAGAACTGCAAGTGGCCTGGCTCTCCATTCAGGACCAAAGCTTTGGTTCTAGGATCAACCACTAGGCCAGTCTTGACATCCCTACCTGGAAACAAAAATCAGGTGACAAATAACCAAAGCTGTCAAGTGACACATTCCACCCTCTAAGTGGAAGATAAATTTTACTGCACTTACTTTTGATTAGCCCTTGAATACTTCTGGAAAACCTTAGGTTGCTGTTGATTATCGTAATTCCTGAAAGAGAAAGCAGACAAAGCCTTACAAAAGGCACACACCTCACGGTGGGAAAGGGACTGTAACCATCTGTACTTTAAATGTATCTTTTCCCAGTTTATGACACCAAGGTGGAAAAAGACAAGTTACAGCAGTCACCAGGCAAATTCACAGAACTGATCAAAGAGCAAAAGAACAAGCATCTGTTTTTTTTCAGATCACTGAAATTTCAGATCACTAAAAAAATCACTAAAATTTTATGTAGTTCTTAGCTAATTCGTCCAAAACAACAAAATAAAAATTTGTATTTCCATTCAAGTGATATTTGGACGCATTTTGGCTTACTGTTGTCTGTGTGCAGGGTGCAGCAGAGAGCACCATCAGAGGACATGGAGATGTATTCGATAGGAGACCCCAAACGAGGCAGGAAATCCTTTTGGCATGAAGATTCATTGTGCCACTGGACTAGAACAGATTCGACTCCACCACTCAGCAACCTGGTTCCTTTTCAACAAAATACAGTTAAAAAGTTTTGCTTAAAAATAAATAAAATCAGCAGCCTGTATCTTCACAATGACAGACAGACATGAGTTCCTCAAAACTTTTTAAATTGTCACCAGTAAACAATTAAATCAAGCCTAGGCAATACACACAGACATGATTCTCAATATCCCCTGTTAAATTGCTAGAGAATTAAGTAAAGGATTAAGTAAAAGGAGCTTGTGTCTACAGTGGAATTTAAGCAATGCTTTGGGAGCAGCAGATCCCATTGCTTTCTGAATCAGTTGGATATTTGTGTTAGGATACGGCTGAATTGCTCTCCTTCTGTGAGAAGTACTTTGCAGTAAGAAATAGCTTAAGGAGAATAGCTCAGATCATGCAATTCAGATAGCAGTGTAGTATTTCTGACAGCAGGTTTGAGCTCAGACAAGATTGAACTGCTTTATTTGGATGCAATTATAACTGGGAAGAACTCATCACTATTATTAATGACACAGAAGGGGAGGAAGAGTGGAGGTGAGGGAGGTGAGAGGAGGGGTTAGATTTTTCTTTCTATCACAGAAGGCAGATAACTGACATTATAAATGCTAACCAAAATTCAAATAAAAAAAGTAATAACTCCTTTAATTTCTATTTCATATCCTTCCTGGACATATTTAAAATTCTAGAAATTAACTTGTTAGTAAGTGGGACAAACTTGAACCTTCTATAGATTCCTCCTTGTCTGCTGCAACACTTCAAATTTGAGAAGGTTTTGTTTGCTTGACAGAGATTTTTTTGGGTATTTCTATAGTTTTTTTTTATCGCTTTGTTTTTCATTTTTGCTTTACTCACCCTCCACAGAAAAAGCCAGATCCATGACAATATCATGATGCCAGTGCAGTGTGGAATATGTGTACTCTTTCCTGTGGTGGAAATTCCTCCTGCATGGAGAGGAGCAAAACAATTCTTTACCCACAACATTAACAACAGAGTAAACAAAAGGAAATACTGAATTAATTGTATCATCCTGTCCTCTAACTTCTAGACTCATTTATCCTAGGCTCAAGTGATGCAGAAGGAAGGAAGGAACACACTACAGGTTTTCAGAACCCTCCTGGTCCACACCTCACATCTTAGATGTACTGAGCAACTCAGCCCTGGAAGCAACTTAACCATGTAATGTTTTTAATCATGTATTCCACTGGTGTGCTCTCCTTAGGACTCTACTTGCCCATAAAGAATGCCCTTCCATTACCTTTTACAAGTAAGTTTAGATTCAATGGAGCATAACTTATCAACCATTTTTTTCCACTTGACATATACACTGTTAGCACTGCAAGTTCATTGCTCATTCTTACTTCTGAAAATGAAAATGCTAAGGAAAAATTGGACTGCTTTAATCAGGTTTGACTTAATTCCTACAGTTAGAGAAGTTTATGGGATACACAGTTAACCAAAACACAAATACCAGAGGCGAATCTTTCCATCAGCATGGCCAGTTGCAATGCAATCCTCCGTAGGATGGCACACGACACAACTGAAGCGATTGTCTCCTCCTTTTGTCTTCACCGTACTTAAAGAAAACCTTCAAAAGTTAAGAAAGTAACTTTAATTGTAAGAGTTAGGTTGTTTTTTCTAGAACAAATCTTCAAAAGGATTGGCTAGTGCACATAATAATTCTGATTAGCAAAATTAAACATTTTCAAGTTGTTATGGTCACATGCACACCCAAAAAACAGTGACAGACTTATTTTCCTCTTGAATTCCTTAATTCTTCAGATTCGATCAAGCTAAAAGAGCTTTTGCTTCTGTTTTTCTTTCCCTCTTTCCTTTTCTCCTGCTTCCCTCTTGCTGCCTGGCCCTGCCCAAACTATGTCACTTGTTTCAGGTCGGCATCAACCTAAGTATCTAACTGAAAAAAGTACACCCCTGAGTTGCAAAGGTAAGGTACCACTGCCACTGATCTGCTCACTTCTACAGGAAGCTTCTTATTTATACAGTGACTACGTCCCCTCCAGCAGAAAAACCAAATATGAGATCACGTGTGCACATGTCATGAGTTAACAAACATTCAGGATCTATCAGACTGAATCAATACCTGCCACTTTCATTCTCATTCTTACCTGTTCAACAGTTTCCGTTTAAAAAAATAAACTTGGAGAGTCACATCCTTCACTGATACCACATATGCACCCTGTTAAAATAAAGCCATTTAGGACATATAGATTATGTTTTCATACAAGAAAAAAATAAAGTACATTTCACTACAAAGTACTTTATACTGGAGACAACATGTAAGCTGATGTTAAGTAAAATAATTTTCCATTGTAAGTGTCAAAGTTCCTTTTTTTTTTTGTAATACTAAAGAAAGCATAGTTCTCACACTGATTCATTTACTTTCAGTTTTGTTTCAGTACTGCTGTGCTTTGTATAAAGACATAAACAGCAAAAAGTTCATTTGAGAGGAAAAAAAAAACCCAACCAATCCAACACCCCAGAAAAGAAGAAACCCCAAAGGTGAACATACTTCTCTTCCAAACGCAATGTGCTTCACTGATGCACCCACACCATCCAGAACCACTGAGAGCTCCTTGCTTTCCAGATCTTGGCCTGCTCCTTTTGTCAGCTTAACTGAGACCAGCTGGAATGTATCTGACCAAAGAAAAAAAAAATCTGTCTGAAACCAACAGCAGTACTGAAGAATGGGGACCAGACAGTGGGTAAAAGTGCAAGTGTAAGCAGAATCCAAGGGAAGCTGCATAGTATTTCCTCTTGCTCTGAATTAGCAATATATTATAGTACACACTGAGGCCAAGCTGTATTTATTGCAGATAAAATCCCACTGAAAAATACCTAGACCTGCTGTGAATAGGACAAATCCATTTATGGTAATATTGCCTAAGTGGGAGAATAAACTCCAGCACTCATACCCAACTTCAGTAGCATAACCATCATCTTGGTGAGCACTGCTCAAAGATGAGCTGTATCTACAAGACCACATCCATGCAGTACATGCATCAAAAGCAAAGACAAGCACTCTTCTAGACAAATATTGGAATGACAGATGTCACAGAATGAGAATGAACGATGTACAAAATGCATGACTAAAGACACCTGCCACAGGATTTTAAAAAATATTTCACAATTAACATATTAAAGCCCATTCTTGCAGCACATTGCTCACTGCTGGGACTATAGCACAGACACAGAATGACTGAGATTAAATGGATGATGCTACTTGCACTGTACCTCGTTCACCCTTCTTGGGAATGACAACAAACACTGAGTCCTCAGCACTAGCAAGTGCATACAGTGCAAGAAGTTTGGATCCTACAGTGAAAGTCTGAAGAAAAAAAGAGAAGGAAATCAACAATAACTACATCTGTATGTATGTCTTTAAAATAATCATGTCTTAAAGAAACATTCTCGCGTTAATTAGAAATTTTGATTCTAAGATAAATACACCTTTATTCTATCAAGCACTAATACGAATGTTAAAACAATACTAATAAAATATGAGACACTGAATTTATTGGAAGCCCTCAAGATATCTTATCCCTAATACAAAGCAGAGGGCACACCCAGAGGTGGGTATTAATCACAGAAAATGTGAGCAAGCATAAGCAGCCCACATTTTCAAGCCATTGGATCAATTCCTATTGGTGTATCCCAAACTGCAGCATACTTTCCAGAGCTACACTGCACTCAAAACTGCAGCTGGTACCAAAGTCAGTATGTCAGTACCTCTCCCATCTTCTTCCCTGAAAAGATCTGCATCATCATCAAATTCTATTACTCCCATAATTAGATGGGTTTTAGGTTGTGTTAATACTAGAACAACCCATCTCACACTGATTTGTGCCCATTTTTGACATGATCTTAACAGGAATAACTCAACATACTTTAATGGGAATCCCATCCATGAAGTCCCACAGCTTAATGGTGCCATCGAGAGAGGAAGAATAGAGCTGGAAAAAACCAAACAAAAACAACTATATAAGTAATAGCAATACATCAATGCCAGATCCACCAGATTCTAAATAAAATCACAACTGTGATTCCAGGTAACAGAATCATAAAAAAACCCCACAGGACAGACAAGCTCTATATGACTTCAAATAAAGTACAAGTACAACACTATTACCCTAGTTTGAAATGTAAATTGTCACAAAGAGCAAATGCACAGATACCCACAATGCGAACACCTGATTTTACACAGTTAAGATGCAGTTCAGTCCCTCTTGGTGAATAACTCTTGTTTATATCCAGACACAAAAAATCCCCAAACAAAATAGGAGCAGGGAAGGCAGCCTGGGGCCAGAGGGAGCCACTGGGCAGGTTAAAGGGATTTAGGCACATCTGCACCAGTACCAGCAGATACAGAAGGACCAACACCAACCACAGTACTTCTGATTTTCTCACATGCTTCTTTTACTCTTTCAATCAAAAAACCGGAAATTTTGCTGTATTTCCGTTTTATTGTCATTCCATTCAAGGAGTGTAATCCACGTGACGTTTCACGCTTGTGTTTGTAGGAAACTGACACTGCTGTACCTTTCTTGTCAGATTTCAGCGAAACATCAGCTCGACGGTGCCCTATTCACTCCAGCCCCTTCCCAGCTCCAGCCGGCCCCGGGACAGCCCCCGCGGTGGCACATAAGGGTCAGGGGCACCCCGGCCACCCCCAGCCAGACCTCTCCCCGCAAACCTGCATGTGGTTGTGTGGGTTGAGCTGGATGCCGGTCACCAGGTCGGCGTGGCCGCCCATGAGCCGCAGCGTCTCCTCGGTGTTCACGCTGTACACCTTCACGAAGTCCCCCGAGGCGCACAGCAGGTACCTGCAGGGGGGAAACGCCGTTACCCCGGCCGAAGGGGCCCGGGCGCTCCGCGGCAGCCGCAGGCCGCGGGAACACCGGCGGGCAAAGCCCCGCTCGGAGCTCAGGAACACCCCCGTCAAGCGCGGCAGCCCCGGCCCCCAGCCCCACTTGCTTGGAGTCGGCGGAGAACACGGCCCTGGCGCCGCGCAGAGCGCTGCCCCCGCACCGCACCACGCGGAGCGCGCCCGGCGACACCATCTTGTCCCGCCGCCACCCGCGCACCGGCCCCGCCCCGCCCGGCGCTGATTGGCCCCGCCCGGCGCTGATTGGCCCCCGCCCGGCGCTGATTGGCCCCGCCCGGCGCTGATTGGCCTCGCCCGGCGCTGATTGGCCCCGCCCGGCGCTGATTGGCCCCGCCCGGCGCTGATTGGCCCCGCCCGGCGCTGATTGGCCCCGCCCGGCGCTGATTGGCCCCGCCCGGCGCTGATTGGCCCCGCCCGGCGCTGATTGGCCCCGCCCAGCACCGATTGGCCCCGCCGCAGCCGCATGCTGAGGGCGGGCGGGCTGCACGCGCGCGCCCCCTCACGGAGACACTGGGGCGGCGCAGGAGGGGAACAGCCCCAAAACCATCTCGTCCGTCACCCAGGCCGTGGCACCCTGTGCCGCGTCCTGACTCTCCCTAAACACCTCCAGGGACGGTGACTCCGCCACCTCCCTGGGAAGCTCTTTCCAACCATTCTTTCTGTGAAGAATTTCTTCTCAATGTCCAACATGAACCCCCGCTGGCATAGCTTGAGACTGTGTCCTCCCGTCGGTTTCGTGGAACAGAGCCCGCCCCTCACCTGGCCACAGCCTCCTGTCAGGTAGTGTGTACAGGGCGCTCCGCCCTCCATTGGTGCCCCTGCCGAGCGCCCCTCAGAGCCCCGGTGAGTGCGGAGAGCTGTGGAGCCTGCGGGGATGCTGCCCGTGCCCACTACCGGGGTTTTCGTCTGAAACCTCCCCCGGCTGCTCTCCCCGGCCATTCCCAGGATGAAAGGCGGCGGGGGCGCTCAGCAGGGCTGGGCTGTCCCGTGAGGGGCTGCGCTCTCACTCCCGCCCCGAGCACTCCTGTCCCTGCTGGCCTCAGAGCCTGGCACGGGCTGTCAGGGCGCCGCAAGGGAGAGTCCTCTGGCTGGGTCTGGAATTGCGCCTGTCTGAGGAGAAAAATGCGTTAACTCCCTTGTTTAAGTATGCAGAAAGTCTGAACAGAAGAAATTGATGGGTAGGCTTTGCTAAAACCCTCCTTGTTCGCCGACTTGGACGAGCTGTGGGTTAGCTGAGTTACTGAGCACATCGTGTTCTCGTATCTGGAGGAAAACCGCTGTCAGAAGCAACGCGAATGTCTGGAGTACACCGTGATTTATGGTGTCTGCGCCCTTCACTTCTGCTTCAGAATAGCAATTGCAGTTCTTGCACAGCTGTGTAGTTTTGGCAGCTGTTTACGCGATTGAAGCTATCTCTGGTATGCTTGTACTTGATTTTTAAACAGTCGCCCTTCACAGACAATAACAGGGACAGGTGCATTATGAGGGGGTAGTTGTGATCATCCTTCTGTAAGCTACATCCTTCTCTCCCCTGCTGACCGAATCCTAGTTCGGAGGTTAACAGAGGATTGTGCAGGGACAGTAGCACACACCGTGGAGTATTGTGGTCATAGGGAACTGGGGATGGGTGTGAGGGCACAGTGCGTCCAGAGATCTGGCCGCAAATCTCAGATGCTTTGGCAATGAAACAGTGCACTCTCTCCGGAGCTGAGAGCAGAATTTACAAGTGCTGCCTAAATAACAGCTGTGTCATGCTCTCATTCTGGTGAATATTTTACAACCCAAAGGCAGATACAACCTAGTGCTCCTCTAGGACACTAGGGACAGTATGTCATGTCCACGTTCTGAGCCACAGGCACTGAGTAAAACCAGAGTTCTATCAAAGGGGGAAAAAAGCAAGGCCTCTAGGAAAATACAGTCCCTTTAATCCACATTATTATGTGAATGGGACTCTTTCATCCAGGTTTACTAAATGTGGTCAAGTCTCATTAAAACACAGAACTCAGTATGCTCATTCTTCCCCTTGATAAAGGAGAAAGGCAAATACCTTGTGCATCTTAGTGCATGTTTTTGTAATGCATGTTTATTTTTATCATTTCAGGAAATCTGCCATAAGCTTTGAAGCTGATAAAGCACGTAGAGATCAAGACTACCCCCAAACATATATCATACAGCAGGAACACTGAGAGATAAGATAAATCATATACTACCAGCACCAATGCAGAGCATTATTTACCCACGCCCAGCCACTGTTTTCAGCATGGCTTTCTCTGCTTCTAGCAGCACAATTAATTCTATTTTCCTTCCCCCACTTCAGCAGAAAACCCAGTAATGCAGCCACAATTAATGTGATTTCAGTATCAAAAGACCACATGCTAGTTATTATATACAGGGTTGTTTCAACTGTATATATGTTTCAACTGTAGATACTCAGTGTAATTATTCCAAGTAACACTGCCCAAAGTTTTTAGTAGTGCTATTCTAAATATGGAATATTGCTGTGAAGTAGATTGGGTCCTTATGGCAGAGTTTAAAAGACTTTTATATTCAAAGTTTAAATGGTTGCCATAAATTTATTAGAAAACAATAAATAATAATTTATAATAATATAGAATTATTAAGAAATAATAAATACAAGCACAGTGTGTTTTAAAAAAAAGCTTTCTTCAGGTTTTTTTGTTTTGTTTTGTTTTTAGAAGCACTCAGCCTTTTAGTTCATTGTCATAACCTATATTTTAAGTTTGGTGCACAGCTGTATAAAGAACCAAAACTTACTTGTACCACTTTTTGGAAGTTGAGGTAGTAGAAGATATTGGAAGTATCTGGTTTGTAGTATTCAATGGAGTAAGGAGCAAAATTAATCTAACCTGCTGTTTGATTTTATTTGTTTGAAGTGGTGGCTTTGTATGCTTTTTCTAATTTATTTGTTTAAATTTACATTTCCAGTATACAAAATCCATAGGTTTGTCTGTCTACAGAAATTTGCTTTTGTCTTTCCCTAAGAAGTAACTTGATTCAGTAAGTATTCTAATGTTCTCAGTTGCTGGTCGATTAGGAGGAATTAATCATTATAATGTAAGTACTACAAGGTGTATTTTTGCAAATTTTGGAAAAATGTATTGCAATGAACTGAGCATAGCAAATAGTATTGGCCAAATATTTGTTTGCATTTAGAATTCTCTGTGTGACTGTGTAAGTAATTACAGGTAAACTAATTGGAGAGACTGCAGGTGTAGTTCTGAGGCATCTATTTTTAATGTTGAAAATAAAAATAGAAAAATAAATATGTTACCAATTTAGAAGGAAATTCTTCCAGGCCAAGAGGTGAGTTCTTTCTAAACAAGTGTTACTAGTTAGGTTTATGTACTCTGCCTAGTCTGTAAGTTTCTAAACTGTCCCAATACTTGTGAAATCCCATGTAAATAATACAGTGTAAGACTGATTAAGAGCAAAAACCATTGTTGTGATTTCAAGGAAGTAGAATGACTGTCCTTAAGGAAGGATGTGGTACCACTGCAGTACCACTGCAGCTCATTAAGTCAATAGTACAACACAGGACAAATATCTGATTTGAAATGCCAATTACATTTTACATTTGACTTGGTTTTCAGCAGGTTTCTTACTTTTATGTACCCTGTTTGATCTCAGCCTTGCTCCTTAATAAAATATCCAGCTCTGTATCCCCATCTGGAGCCTGGGACTGTGATCAGTGCCTTGCTGTCCCCTGCTCTCTGCTTTCACATTGGGATGCTGGTTGTCCAGCATTTCAGTATGGGGCAATGAATGGATCTGGTACATTTCAAAATCTGTTCTGTTCATAAACTCCACAGCTGGACTTGAATGGCTTTTTGTCTTCCATTTTGTGTCTTTCTCAACCAGCTTGTGCCTGCAAAGAGAAGAGTGTTCTGAAATATATGCCTTGAAGCCTTCTGTAAGGAAATCAGTGATAAGAAAGGCTGCATGTTAAATAATGCCTTCGTTTAAGAGGTGATGTGACTGACTCAAATAATTGACAACTGATTTGCTTAAGTAAACTTAACACAATGTACTCATACGTTGACTTCAGTTCAGGGGATATATTTATTTGAAGGGAAATGTCACTGTTTTCTTTGTGACAAACAAAAATTAACATCTCATTTGCTGTCAGGAAAAATTAACATGACAGAGATGAGAACCGAGTATGCGGCAGGAACATGTGGGGGTGTGGGGAGCTCCTGCAGCTTGGCACATCAATAGTTTTCAAGCTGGCAGAGCAGCTCTGCGGGAAGGGGAGGCTTGGTTTATGGAGAGATGATATTCCCACTAGAGTAACCAGTCAAAGCCGCCGTCGGCACTAGAGGGTGCTGGAGGAACGACTGCAATGTGGACAACTCGGTGTGTGAAGTCCAGAACCCCCGAAAATGGGAGCTCGCCAAAGGCGTGGTGCCCCTCAGAGCTCTCAGCTCTGACCCAGCCTTGCCATAAACAGCACGCTGGTGTTCTATTGGATCCGCTGCTGTCAAAGGGAGGGCCGGCACCTTGCAGGGACTCTGCTGTGCGACACTTTCCTCAGCAGTGCTCAAGAGCTGATGGCAAACCAAATGTAAACACTTCAATCACTTCTTCAAAGTTTTGTTTTGAAACATCTCTAAATAGAAGGAGTAAGCATACGGTGAGAATGAGTAAAGGCAAACTTGATAAATGGAAATTTGAATCTTGATAGTGATTCTGAAGCTGGTCTTTAAAATAACTTCACCTCTCTATATTTTGGTGTCTGATAAATTGTGAAAGAACAAATATTACTGTTTCAGTTTAATTTAAATAGCTAATTTTGAAAGTACTTTTTTCTTTTGAAGATCCTAAGACTTTAATACTACAGAATTCTTGATTATGTCATCCCATAGTAGTTTGATTATACAAGTTATCTAAGTAACTTGGAAATATTGGCCAATAAGTACTGAAGTACATTTAGTTTGATGATAAGCTGTTTGGAATTTTTGTTACCAACATTTTAAGGTAAGGAGATATCAGTCACCTAGTAAGGTGGTAATGAGAGAAGTGAGAGGTAACAGTAAGAAGCCTTGCAAGTAAATAAAATGGCTATTTCATATGCTATACTTTTCCTGCTTAACATACTATTCTTTTCCATTTCCAAATTTCAAATCTTTCACTAGTTTCTTGATCAGTATCAGAGGTAAATTGATGCTCCCTAACAATTCCCTCTGTCTCTGAAGAAAATTGTCCCTAGCACAGTCCACAGACTGGTGTATGGTGTCCCGCTGTTTTGCTGCAGTTAGAGGTGTCTAGGGAGGTAATGCCCTTTAATTTCAGCATGCCAAGATTCTGCCATGTGCCCACTTCTATCTGTCAGATTCACATATCACACAGGTATTTCCCATCTCAGGGATGAATATAAAAGATATTTGACATTTGTGGATAAATATTTGGCTTCCACTCTCCCCTGAGACTTGCAGCTGTCATAATTTAGGAGAACTCATGGTTACTGGCTGTGAAAGGCTGGACAGAGCTCCTGCCAGAGTCATGAAAATCCTCTCTTTGGTCAGCCAGCAGACTGGCTGTTGAGCAACTTGAGACCCTCCCTTCCCCCAGAGACTGGGTATTTTTTTACTGCAGTGCTTCCAGGCACTCCTGCATGGAGGAGAGAAAGCCATTGGAAATGTTTGGTCTCTTATATGACGGTATAGAAGGAACTGCAGAACTTGGCTGGCAAGGCAGAGTTTGATAAGCACTCAGGGTCTCTATAAAACAGATTGTTTGTTTGGCAGTTGTTGACTTCTTTGGAATCAGTAATTACCAGGGCTGAGGAGCAGGACTAAAGTTATATTTTACAGGTTAAATAATCCTCTCCTAAAAGATGTGCAGCTTTTGAAATATCCAAAATAATCTAGGCTGTCAAAGTAAAATAGCAAAGGTATCAGCAACTGACTTTTTTTGGCTGGATTTTCTTCCTCTGTTGAGCAGTAAGGTCTGTAGACAACAAAAAAAAATTCTGAGAGCTCCACAAGAGAGTGGCTGCCAAATACAACAGAGGTTTCCTGTGCAAATCTAGAGAGCCAGGCTTCAGTCAGCCTTATGTCAATTGCTGGAATTTGCTTACCTCTGCATTTTGTTTGACTGGGTGTGCTTCAGGCCCACAGGGGTAACCAGTTTTAATTTTGTGAATTATGAATTTTCAGTTTAGATGGAAAAAAATGGAAATAGTGTAAAAGAAAACCAACCCTATTAAATGGTTTGAGATAAATGTCGCGTGGTGTACTTTTACTTGTATGCTGCCATTTATTACTAAGAGCCCACAAGCACAAGAACTCTAATACTGTTGTATTTATAAACTATTTCCATGGGCAGTGCTGCAGGTTCTTCCTGTTTTGTTTTCCTTGAAGCCAATTGATGAAAGGTAATTTCTGGGTATTGCTCTTTTATGATGTTGTAACAAGAAGTGTTTTGTTCCCCACTAGCAGACCTTCCTAGCAGCTCTGGTGGCAGGTATCTGGCACCAGCTGCTTAGTTGTGTCATTTTCCTTGTTATTCTCTTCCTCGGGTACATGTGTTGATGTCATAAGACAGATTTCTCACCTGTTTATCCCATGTTGTGGGTGTAAGACTCTTATGGGTTTGTGCAGGAAGTGTGGGGAAGAAACCGGTGTAACACAAAATAAAATGGAATAAATATGAAAGTTCTGTGACAAACCCTTCTGTTTGATATGGACTCATCAAAAAAAAAAAATTTTCTCTGCAACATACTATCTGCACTTCAGCTGTAAGCTAGGCTATTTGCTGCTTGGGAAGTCCAAGGGAAATAAACATTTTGTGCTTACTTTGTCACACTTTAGATTAAACAGCCTTTCAGTATAGATCCTCCTCTGACTCAGGATGCCCTGATGTCAAAAAACACAGTCACCTGAAATGAAATTGGAATAATCTTGAAACAAAATCACTGAAGCTTTAATTTCCTTTTCTATTTGTGGATGCATGTGGAATAATAATAATAATTTTTCTTCATAACTTCAAGCTGAAAGATAGCTTTTCACATCTATCAAGATTTTCCTTCAAATGCATTTAATCTTTTATGCTGGATTCCTAAGGGGGAAATTAATAATAGGAACAGGGGAATGACAAAGGACCTCCGCAAGGAGAGAGGAAAATTCTAAAAATTAGTTTTTTGTCTTTGTGTGACTTTGAAAGCTAAAGGACAGCTGAGTTTTCCGGCAGAAAAAGAAGCAGGAGGCATGTATAAAAAATACAGGAGGCAGCACAGGAGAGTCAAGACAAAGATGCAAGGTAGTGTGAAAATAGAAATATAAAGTTTTTCTTTTAACAATATTGAAAAGGCTGTAAGTGAACAGAGCATATATTAAGTGAGGGGACAAATCTCAGTGTGATGTTACAGCTTTCTGACTTGTTAAGCACACCAGGAATTCTTAGAAAAGAAGGAAAGACAATGTTCAAAGCTGAATGTTGTGAACTATAATTTGTCTGAAAAGGCAAGTCCCCATGTTGAAACTTTTAGACTTAGCAAAGAGGAGTGTCTTTCCCTTTGTGCCCCATATGAAAGGATCTGAGAAGACTTAGATCAAGAGGCAGAAGAGATATTTATGGAATGTCAACAGCACACCAAGAAGCAGTTTGTACTTGTGGTGGAGGACCAGCAGAAGTAGAAAGGACTTAGAAGGGCATGAAACTGAATAACTTTGATTTGACCTTTTTCTGTGGGTGGTCACTAGCCCAGAGTTTTGGAAATGTGGGGAGCCAGTTGAAGAGATGCTATATTGCCAACTGCGTGTGCTGTGTGGGTGAAATCAGGGATTCTGGTTTTCACCATCCTCTCCTACTTCATTAGCCATAAAGCTACATATAGTCTCAAAGTAGAGAACTTCTAAACAGTGAAAACTTCCAGCCTGATCTTTCACAAAATAACAAAATGAACCTATTTGTGGCAGCAAAAGGAGAGGCCTTATTTTTTATCAGGGGCTTTGTATACCTCCCAAAGGTTTTTCACTAGCAATCTTAGTACAGTACCAAGTATGAACATCTAACTTTTCAATTTGCACTGAATAATCACAGAATTGTGTGCAATCACATGGACAAATTACTTAAGTACGTAAGGTCTGTTTACCTTGAGTAGGAGAACAGAAGGACATTTATAGAGGTTTATTTCTATATTCCTTTTGGATGATGCCATGTGCATAGAGTGAAGTGAGCTTACCTGAGGGGGGCTTGGTGAAAATCTTTTTTTAGGACTTACAACATCATGCAGTCTGGAGGAAACCAGCTCTTTTGGTTTGAGGATAATTTGAAAAGCATCTGTTTTCAAATGTTTCATTAGGTCATTCCATTAGAAATGGAAGTGCTGGAAATATTTTTGATGGGAATTAGGCAATGGAAAAAGAATGCAGTTGTATTTTATCTTTAAAAAGTCTTTCTATGTCAAAGAAGTTTACAAATGTCTTGGTTTGAAAGATGGGTGTCTGCTGAGGAAGGCAGCAGCCTCCTTTGAAGTGGAAAATGTAAACCCCCTCTCTCCAAATTATTATTATCTTTAAATTAAAGGGCTCTCAAGCAAAGATATGGGAATAGGAATAACAGTTCTTTACAAGGGAAATTTAAAAAAAAAATGCATTAAAAAAAAAAAAAGCCACTGACAGAATACATCCTGACACCCTGTTGGTCAGAGTATTGGTTGCAGCCTGATTAAATGGTGGCTGCAGTCCTCCTGGAGTGACAGATGTGGTTCTGTTGAAGCAGTGATTGTGTAGCAGGGTGGATTTTTCTTCTGAAGGTCCAGTGGTGTAGATGGGCCTGGTCTTCCTCTGGAGAAAGGCCCCTGTGATGTTCCAAATCTCTATCCAGGTAGGAATGCTTATGGAGTGCTAGAGCAGAGAATCTGAATGGGTTAGATGCCAGTTTAATTGCTGTTACTGTCAAGAGAGTGCGAACCCTTGTCAGCTGCCCTGCATTCTGGCAGCAGGCTGAGGGACAAGCAGGCAGAGGAACAATCTGATCAGTTTTTCCACTGAGCTAACTCCTGAGCACCTAATGTTACACATTGGTGTTTAATAAATCAGCTCTCAGAACATGAATGGGGAGAAGTTATCATTTATCTACAGCAACAGGATGTATATTAAAATGTACACTGTATAGATAGCTGCTCAATAGTCACCATAGCAGGTGCTAAAGGACATTCCTGTTTTTGAGCTTTGGGGAGAGTACATCTGTGATATACATTAGGGAGTCTGTACCAGCATACTGCTCCATGGTGTTCATTAGTTCACCTTCGTCTACCTACATTTTCAAAATCCCTTTCTCTGCTTTCTTTGTGCCAGTTCCTTCTTTTGGATTTAGGGGTCAGCCTTGATTGAATGAGTTTCCATGAAGTCAGCTCCTAAGTCATCCTATCCACACTCTGAGAGGTGCTTTGGAATAGAAAACAGGAGTGGCTGGAGCCTAATGATTCATACCCAGGTGGTAAGTAAGATTTATATTGATCATAATTAAAAGTTAATTGAAAACAATTAACTTACAATCAACAAAATAGTGTCATTTTTGTTCTGAATGCACTGCACTCAAAAGTGACTCAAAGTCTTCTACTTCCCTTTCGTAAGTGTCCTTCAGCTATTTCCTAGCTGTGTTTTTTAGTCCCAGGAGACCTCACCATAAGTAAAGAGAAGGTTGGAAATATCTTGTCCTTTGCTTGAAAGCTTCATTTTGCTTTTTAGTCTATCCCCTGTCAGAGGGTCTTCTTTCCAGAATGTGACTCATAATTTTTAAAGAAAATAAACTACTAATTACCAGCTGCAAATGCAAATTACTGAAATATTCGTGACAGTCTTCTATAAAATTTAAGTGAATTCCTTTTAGTTCTCTCTACATTAAGAGCAGGCTGAATCATGTGTTTCCATTTGGCCTTTGGGAGTACAGCTGAGACTTGAAAAGATATACTTTAAGAAAAATGTTTTGTCTTGGAGAAGTAATCACTTGTTCTGAACTGAGACCTGAGTCACAAAATGTGTATGGTGCATAGTCAGAAGGGCAAAGCTTGAATGTCACCCTAAATAACCCAGCTCCTTCTAGGTGTGTGTAGGAAAAAGATTAATTTTTTCTAGGGTGAAAGGTACAGCACTGTTAAAAGGAAAAGCATTCAGTAGTTAGGAGTTCTCTAGCAGTGAATTAGTTGTGGTCCTTTTGTTAGCTTGTGAATGATGATGAGCTACTTGTGGATTGAAAAGAAGAACCATTTTGCTACATCTACTTTGCAGGTAAAATTTGACATGAACAAAACACTGGGAATCTTGAGCTACACTTATACAGGTTAATGTATATAGTTATCAACATGTATTCTGTCAAGGAGTTTCTTACCTACATCTGTCATTACATATCCCACATTCTCCTCCTGGTGAAACTTCTCACTTACCAGTATTCTACACATAGATTACTTGAGCTTATAAACTGTTCTTTAATATTTTCAGTTTAGTTATTTTTGAGAATCAAAACAGACAGATTTTCTTTCCAGTGTTTACTTAGCACTGACCCTCCCAGAGAGTAAAAGAAGTATCCAGCCCATGTTATTTTTAAGGTGTTGGCTAAACCCATTCCAAAGCCAGTTCTTCAGAGGAAAGCAGAGACATAATTCATTTGCTGAAAAGGAATAACTGTTTTTTCTAGTTATAGCGGAAAAAGCATTCCCTCATTTTGTTAAACAGCCAAGCAAATCCCTGACAAGTAATTAATCAAAATAATATATCAACTTTTAGTAAGAAAATGAGAAGACATATTCCTGCTCAAGGAGGTGTCCTAAAGTTTTAGCTATACTACAAAATATGTATTAGTGACTATAGCAGTAGGGAGAGAATTTGATTATTGTATGTTTATTTCTGTGGGCCTATTTAAAAATCAGTAAAGGTAAGGTAAAATTTTTCCTTTGGAATAATTCAGATACCTACAGAATACCTTCCTACACTGAACAGGTCAGAGCCAGCATCTTCCAAGGACTTAATGTAATGCCATATCAAGTGATATGTAAGATATCTTAATGTAAGACAAATTAGGTTGGTATGTTTCAAAACACTTGAGAAAACTTTTGTTAGGAAGTAGACTTACAGACAGGTTGATTTGTTTATACAATACACATCAGCCATAAATATTTTGAATTTTTGTTAACAAAACCAAAGATGAGTTGTTTTTTCCAAGATCTCGATCTCTATTTCTTTTGATCATTAGAATGCCTTGTTCAATACACTTAGCAGTCTGCCTTGAAGTTGTGTCCATGGTCTGCTTGACCTGTTAGCTGTCTGTTTCCAGGTGACTGCTGCATTTTTCTTTAACCTGTCACTTGCTTTCACTTGACCTGATGTACTTTACATTTTGAGAAAAACTAGACAGTGAACTGTGGAGGCCCAAGGGCCTATGGCCAGAATCCCTATACCCCTGTCATGGAAAGGAGGCAGCAAATAGTGCCTCGCTAGGCTGGGGTGAGGGAAGACCTCTTCCCCATAGGTCTTTGCAGATTTATGTTAATGTTTGTTCCCCTATTGGTCTATAGTTGATGTCACCCAGTTCAGCCCCCCGTTCACCTTATTGTACATACCCTAGAGTGTTCTCCCTTCCCTGTTTTCCCATTTGCCCCAGTTTGGCACAGTTCTCTGCCCCTGTTCTCCTATTGATTCTCCTGTTTTATTACCCCACCTCTGCACCACTTTTCCCTGTTCCCATTGGCCCTTGACCCTCAGATCCTCCCCTGTTTCCCAGTATATAATCCCAGACCCTCCCTTGCCACTTGTCTTTGTCCCTGGACCTCTTGGCATGTGGATGTGATAAACCTCATTGGAACCCCATACAAAGACCCTTCCTTCTTCCATTTGTCTGACAAGCCATCCAGTGCGTGTGTGTGGACTGAGTGACTGTTGTGTGCCTGCCCAAACTCCTTCTTCTGGAAACACTTTTGGAAGGTAACAGCATTCACCACCACCCAACTATGCTGATTTTTCTGGTATTTACAGATACATTGATTAGCTACCATCCCCTGAGTCCAAAGCACAGTTGTCTAGGCTGCTGTGTGTCTGGGCAAGATATTGACAGAAATAATGTTAATGAATTTTTATTCTGGAATTCTTAGCAACTGCTTTTGATGACAGTTTTACTACCACGTATATAATCTCCTTTTTTGGAAATTCTGATGACTCTGTGATTGATAAATCTAAAGTAAAGCTCTCCTGTATTTAACTGTTCTCTGGCCTTGCTGGGGCAAAGTGCAAGCCCTCATGTATATGGTATGTTTTTTTAAGTTATGGGGGAAGAAAGCATATTCATTAAGCATTTGTCAAAGCATGCCTTTGAATAATTTCAGTTCAGCTCTTCTCAAATAGGAATGTGCTGTAAAATGTGTGTTTTGTGCATGAAAATGGTTAATTGGCAACTTGTCTTCTGATCAGTATTGTCAAGGACACTTTTTAAAAGCTTTCATCCCCTTGGTGCAGCATTCCACAAGAGATTCTATTTTGAAGGAACATTGAATTCTCCTGTATTTCAGTTCCAGTTTGTCTTAATTCAGCTTTTTTTTTTTTTTTTTTCCAAGCAATGGCCTTCTCACTTTTTAATCCAGTGTTACAGTGAATTCAAACTGAGAAGACATTTTTTCTCATGCAGTTCTATTTTTTTCCTGCAGTTTAAATGCTCTTAAAAACAGTGCATGCTTTAGAATCTACAACATTTCTCAGTAAAACAGATGCCATACACCAAAATCGATTTAAAAGGCAATGTAGCTTGCCTCTGCAATGAAAAGTTTCTGGTTTGGGTAGCAGCTTAAGTTCTAGATGTATATGTTTTTTATTTTTAATGGGTCTGCTGGAGTGGCAGCCATGACATCAGTCCAAAACAGAATTACACAGTCACTGGAAAATGCACACTTTCATTAGCCAGCAGTGAAAGAAAGAGTGTTTTAGACTGTCAGAGTTTATACTGTGGAACAGATAAAAGGCCAAGTGTAGCAACTGCCAGTTAAATAATTTCTAAAATAAGCCAGTGGATTTTTTTTCAATTGAAAGATCAGTTTTTCCATAACTCCTCTAATCTTCTAGTTACAGGTTCTGCTTTAGAAACACTACTGCAAAGCAGAGGCAGAAATACATAATCCCAGTCTTTTCTTGTAAATGTAGATTTTTTTTTATGGATGTATAAAAATTATATATATATATATAAAATTTATTTTTTAATATCACTCTCAATGCAGGATGAGGCACTGTTTGTTGTAAGTCTGCCTGAGTCTTTGAAATAAGTCCTGGTGAATTTCTTTTTTTAAACTTTTTTAAAGAGATTTGGGAAATCTGTGGCATCTCAGATGTTGCTATCAGGTAATGAGGGTCTGGGAGCTGGAAATAACTTCCAAATATTGAAGACTTGGCTTCCAGCATATTTGAAAATACTGATGTAGGACAACTTGAAACCTCTCCCCCTCTTTTTCAGTCTGGAGCTATCTAAACCCTTTTTCAGGAATTTTTGCATTTTTTTTCTTCAGTTCTGAAATTTAAATTATTTTACAGGAAAATTATCAAACAGCATCTTAGTTTTGTGTGTGATCTGTCCTAGTGTGATCTGTTCTTGTTGCTTTTCCTTCAAAGACTTGAGACTAAAAGTGACCAAGGCATTCAACAGAACCCCTTTGCATTTCAGTTTGGAGTTGAAGTTTACTTATATCTGAATCAGCTGTGACTTGCTCACATTTTTGTCTGTGCTTACAAAGCTTAGTCCAAGCAGGATAAAAAATCAAAACCAACATTTTTCATCTCACCAGCCTTTGGAACATTCTGTGCTATTTATTACAGCTCTTTCCATCCACAGTGTATTCAGTGGCAAAAGACGCATTACAGCTAAAAACCTACTTCTGGTTTTGTAATCCCACTTCTGGTTCCAGCAAAACTCTCAATTCAAATGTGAATCCAAACTTTGTCACAGGTTTGTAAAAGACCAGGCACGTGAAAATTAGGTTAATTTAGTAATTGAGATATTTGTTCATTTAGAAACAGCCTTCAAAGATCTCTTTCAGGTCAGACTTGGGAGCAATGTGTTTTAAGTCATAGCCTGCTTTCTTGGGAAGTGTAGGATTATAGGGTCCAGGATACATTTTGTGTTTTGTCTTCCTTAGTGCGTTTTTGCTAGTTAAAGAATGAGGCTATGTCCGAGTGTTTCTGGCTTTCATTCTTTTCTTACTACTTTTTTTCCTCTCCCAAAATACAACTAATTGTGCTCATGTAGAAAAGATGTTTAGAGTCTGATGGACTCTGGAGTTTCCAAGCTTTCAACAGTTTAAGTATTCATGCACTGTAGATTTAACTTTATCAGCTTTGCATACATACAAGAAAAACTTGGTTGGATATGTACCAGCAACTTTCCAAGACAATAAAATGAAACAAACTTCTGAACCTCTTTAATGGACTGTTATAGAGTAATTTTTCTTTCTATTCTATTACCCAGTTTCTGGCTCTGTAGAGGATTAATTTTCAAACTAGAGTTGCTTTACTGTACTGCTAAGGCAGTTTCTCTCTGTTTCAGGGTTGCTTCACAAATCATTTGGGTAGATTTAAGGTACAGCAAGACAAAATTTGGAAAAGCTTTGTTGCAAGGGAATGAAAAATTGAGAGTTTTTTCCCATTTAATAGGAGGTATAAAACTGAAGAAGAAGGATAAATCTGGACAAGCTGTAGTAGATATTCCAGAAATTATGCCCAGCTGGTTTTGATGCCACAAATAGAAATTCAGGAGCCATCTAAAACTGTTGCCAGTCAAATAAAAATACCATGAAACTAACCTTTGAGATTCATTGATATTCTTTGGAACTCTATTGACCAGGTATATGGCATAGCAGCTGCCACTGCTTTATAAATCAGCAAGAACTTTGTTTACCCATTGATTTCAAGCATATAAGAAATTTCCTTTTTGGATCAGTGGAAAGCATGTTCACGGGCTTATGTCTGTCCTCCTATAAATCTATCTTTAATATGCCAGCACTAGCTTATGCTTTGCAGACATGCTTGTTTTTCTGTGCATATCACCTTCTCTGGTGTCTCCCGTTGCTGTGTTATGACTTGAATTCAGCGACTGAGGATTTACTAAGCAGCTTTATTGCATGCTTGGTGTTAACTATTCTACCCTTGCTTATGATGAATCTGCAACTGAGCTCAGAGCTGCTGGCACATTACACAAGTGCATCAAAGGACCATTTCCTCACAAAAAATAGATTTACCACCAGAATTGCTGGGGAACTGAATGCTAAATTGCCATCACAATAAATGCTTTAAGAGAAAGGAAAATAATAGGAAACACTTAGTACATCTTTCCATCTGGTTATGCTTATGGCCCTTTCTGACTATGAAATAACACATAGCGCTGTCATGATAGAATTTTCCATGACAAAACCTACTGGCAAAGCCTTTGTTCCTGCTTTTGGAAATTATTACTTATTTCCAATAAGTGGGCCTTTTCAGACAGATAAATTATTCACATTATTGAAATGTTAATTGTACTAAGAAATCATCTCTGGAGAAGGTGTGAGGCTTTGAAATGTAGTAGGAGTTCAGTTTTGTGAAGTCTAGTCCATGGAGATCAGTAGTTATTATGACTTAGGCCTGTGGCAGGGCCAAATAGAAAAATGAACACACGTGAATCCTATCAAGAAGTATTTTCTGAACAATGAATAATATTTTTTTAACTGCATTGCAATAACATTTTTTAATTGCATATATGCATTGTTGATTTCTCTATCCAGCTAATTCCCAGGAAATTATGGAGAGGAGATCAAGTCCTGTTGTATGAAACAGCAGAAATTCCCTGGCTATAAAAGGTTATCAAAATGTGTGTGTGCCTGTGTTGCACATTGGATTTGAGAGTCCTTACAGAAAGACACAATACCTTACAGATTCCCTCAAAACGCACATTTGTGGTTACTGCTGTTGTAATAGGCAGAGCTTTCTAATATCTGATGGTCACAAAAATGTAATCCAATTCTCAAACTTCTTTCCTTTTATATTTGTAAATCAAAGCCATTTTTAACAACAATAGCTTCTAAGGAGAACCTCTGAATTATTTCTCCACTCTTAACTAATTTATCCTACATCAGAGGAACCACATAGATCTCCTAATACCCAGCTGACCAATTTTTAGTCTGAAGTCTCTTTCAAACTCTGCAGGATTTGAATAAAGAACCTCAAATATGAATCTAATAAAAAATTCTATCATGGCCAAAGGAAATGTCTTTTATCTGTGTTCAAATATTCTGTTCTGACCCACTTTCATAGGCATCCATTAATTGCAGTATTTTTACAGGTGTTAAAGGGTATGGCTTTATTTCAGTTTTTTGCAAGCTCTAAATTGCAAACAAAGAAATAATCAACAGGCTGGTAATTAATGTGGAAATAGAAGTGGAACAGAACACTTAGGAATGTTTAATGTGCTCAAAAAAATCACCAGCTGAACTTGTCTGGCCTTCTCTTGAAATAGTCCATTTTCTGTTGTTCTTTGTGGCCCCTCAGTGTGCACATCAATGCCAGGTAGCTTTTTGCTTCCATGTAATTTATGAACTACCCTTCAAGTTGGTTTTAAAGATGTTTCCTTGAATTCATGGTATTATATTGTTCCCTCATAAAACACACACATATAACTCCTTAAAAGTAGAGGATGCTACATCTATGTAACTAGAAAAATACCATCTGTGGTAGATCACAGAATAGAACACACATGGTTCAAATAAGGAAAAAAATCCATTGTTTACTAGAATTTTGTGATCTGCAACAAATACCACATGAAACTTGGGCAGTTTTTTTCAGGCTGCTGTATAAAATGTCAGGGAGTAAAGTAGGAAGAATGCATGAATCGTGGCAGAAAATCTAGTGTTACATGTCTTACTTCTTGAAGTATGCCAGAAATTTATTTGTTTTCAGAAAGGGCAGCTGTAAAGCAGGAAGGAAGGACAGAAATGCTTTCTCTAACTGTCTAGGAAGTCAAGCTTAGGACAGCCCTAAGTATTCTGTGCATGTCACTATGTTCACATGGATGTAATAAAACTTCTCAGGCATGGATATGCCCCAGACTTTCATCCTCACCATGCAGCTTACTGCTCAGTGCACCTCCTGTGCAGCAGATGAGTTTTTCATTGATATCAGCAAAGTGGTGATGTGTACATGGCCACCATCACCACACCTATTTAATGGAAAGTAGCAAGAAAAGACTATGCTCTTACATTTCCCAAACTACTTGAAGCAGCTGTGAGGATTTTTTTTTATTTGATTGTAAGTAGGAAAACCTTTTATTGTAAACATAGAGCTGCTGTTAAAAAAAAAAGGTATTTTACATTGTCAGTCATGCTATGTTTGACTTCAGGGTGAGAAGCTTGCAAGGGCAGCAGGTTTGATTTTTGCCTTGCTAATTCTGTAGATTTACATGCACTTGTAACAAATTACCCTTGAGCATGTGTGTTAGGGAATGCATGGTCTATTGAGAGAGGGTTTTAGAGGTAGATACGTGCATTTTTAGGATTTGTTTTGGGTAAGTAGCAAAAAATTGCTGCTATTACATGGTGGCTAAGGAATCAGCAGAAATCTAGAAAAAAATGTTGAGAATGTAACTTACAAGTAGTGCTGAGCAAGGTGGTGATACAGGTAAGTAGTGGAAGTACAAGAACAATTTCTCTGCATACAGGCAGCTTCTGAAGGCAGTGTGGCTGGGTTGGAGTTTGGCTGTTCTTTATGATCCTCACATAGGATTATGTGAGGATCATATGCCACAATTGGCTGAGGCTCCTGGGTGCCCAGAGCACAAACTCCAGGCAGAGTCATAACCCAACTTGAGGCTCCTGTGAACACATACCAGTTGGTTTGAAAGCAGACTCCAATCACTCCTTGATGTCTAGGAGCTGGCTTTCTGTATGTACAGCTGGAGCTATCTTGCTGTAAAGCCTATCCAGAATTCTGAGAAATTACTGTGTGTGTGTGTGTATGTGTTTTTAAACACATGAATGTGTGGAACAGTTGATACCAAGTGCTACATCTCTGCAGCAACTTAAATTCATTCCCAGTGAAAGCAATAGAAGACTTCATTGGTTTTGTTTTATATCTATATATCTATATATCTATATATCTATATATCTATATATCTATATATCTATATATCTATATATCTATATATCTATATATCTATATATATCTCAGGCTTGACTGAAATTGGTAAAACTGCTAAAAAATAAGCACAGCAGACTGAAGCTGGTCTCAGTAAGATTGTTATTTTTCCTAGAAACCTTTCTAGATACTACATGTGTATCATGTTTAATAACTTCTTAATAAGAAGTCAGTTGTCCCACTGTAGAGACTGCAGAGGGAGCAGCAATCCCTGTCTTGCTTTCACAGTGCCTGTTGAAAGGGTTCTGGTTGTCAGTAGTGGAAACTCAAACCTTTCCTTGGCGAGGCCTTCATGCCAGTGGCTGCTGGGAAGGGCAAACTTTGCACTCTGGCGTTGTGCCTTTTCATAGGAACAAACCCGTCCTGGGGCAGACTGCAGCTCCTGGGGCCATCCCATGGCTGTCACCTTTCCTGGAGCTGCTGGGGAGGTGTTTGCTGCACCTGGGAGAGCAGCCAATGCAGGGGGATCAGAGACTGCCAGCTTGGTGTTCCAAACTATGCTGGATAGGAAAGGTCACACAAAAGCAAAAATTTTGTGCAAATTTCTGTTGGTAAGAGGGAAAGCTCTTGTTTTTTAGCAGACTAAGGAGGAGATACAAGACGAGTGAAGAAATGTTTATTCTGGTAGTTGAATATGTGTTACACTTACTGTGATCAGAAGGGCTGGGAGGAGGAATAAGCTTGGACAGCTTCTGTGAATAGCAATTCTTCAAAGAGAGACACTTGCTGATATTGTACACAGGAATCGATTTAGTATTCATTAAATTCGTAGCTCTTGTTGTAGAAACCATTCTTTTTTTCTAGTGGGTTTATTTGAAATCTGGAAGCTGTGTAGTATTAGACCCCAACTGAGGATGTTTTGGAAGTGTCTGTGGGAGAATGCTAACCCCTCTCTAGTCCTTACAGTTGTTTTCTAGAGACTGGGTTTCTAAGGGCATGTCAGGAAATTCTTTGTCCTAACTATGGAAAGGGTGGGAAAAGGAGAAAGAAGAGCATGACTGAGAGCTTAAAGAAGTCAGAAATAACTACATTGAAGTTTTAGAGTCAGACAGATAATTATTTACTACAGAGAGATTGCTGAAATTGAAAATGGTATAATGATAGGTCCTGAATTTTCACACGTACTGGCAGAAGAAAAATATAAATGTTATATTGCAAGAATATGAAAACAAATGTGAATTTGTAGTTCAATGCATTATTACTGTCATGCAATAATGTCGAGTTTTGAAATTGTAGGGAGGCTTGGTTTCACTATGTTTGTAGGTTGTATCACAGGGAACCTGGTTTCACCTTGGCGGTATTTAGTGGGAGATGTAAAGATACAGAAGTTAATTAGCAGTTAGTAAGGGCATAATTCAAAAAGATGGATTTTCTTTTGGCACTGAGCATGCAACTGCAATATTCTGTAGTTAGCCAACTAGTAAAGCAGCTGCACCAAACTGCTGTTGGTATTGCAGGCCAGTAAATATGAAAAAAAAATCAATTCTGGTTGAATAAGCTGTTAGTCTGATGATGAAAATCTGAAAGTGAGTCAGAAATTAAGCCAAAAAGGACAGTCTTTACTGCGATGTAGCGTGATTTTAAATTGTAAACTGTATGGTGAGCTTTTGCAGTGGCTGTGGGAACTTTATTTGCCATTGTTTCATTGCCGAACTGTCTGCTACTGGGCTTGAATTGCTTTAATTCCCCTCCCACAGTGAATTCCTTCTGTCTTATCTAGAGGAGAGTTTCACCTTGTTTTTCACATTCTTTGGTTTACAGTTATTTTTCAAAAGTAATACACACTCCTAATGTAGGGCTTAGAGACCATCCATAATTTAAGTGAAATTTTTGTGGGGCAAAAGCAGTCAGTAAAATAAGGTGCTATAAACCATGTGCATTCTATACTTGCTCATATTTCCATATAGCAGAAGCTGCTGCTTGTTAGGGATTAGAGAACTGAAATGTCCTGGCATCTCCTGCAAGCAGGAAAATCACAAACCTTGGCCGTGCACCTGCTGAAGTAGCTGTGGTACTTAAATAAAGCTCTTGAAACCTTAATTAAGATGGTGAAATTAAGAGGTGTAAACCAATCAAAAATGCTTGGCACTGATCAGGCATTTTGTCATGCTATTGCACCTCCTTCCCTGCACATGTGCTCAAAATCCTGAATTTTGTTTTTCCCTATGAAATATAGTTCCCTATATGGTTCTGGGATTTCAGTATTTCTGTCTGTCTCAATTATAAAATTAAAAAAACACAAAACAAAGAAAAAAATAAAACCAAAGGAAAAACATGAGCACAACTCTATCTTCCAAAACCTCAAAAATTTACAAACTAGTGCTTTTCCATTCATGGAACTTGCAGAGCTTATTACTGTTTCCATGTTTTTTAGAGATGTGGGGTTACAAAAGTTATTCAAAGTGTTCTCTTTGGATGGAGGCTTGGTGTGTTTCTCTCAATCAGGCTTTACTTGTGTAATCATGAATTTTTGAGGCAGCGTTAAACTGGATTTCTTAAGGTAACAGAAACCTCTTTGTGTAAAACCTTCAATTCTAGAAATACCAAAGTGCAGTTTAGAAAAAAAGAAATAAGAAACATCTGTTAAGTCAGGATGCCGTCTGCACTGGCACAAAGATGAAATAATAAAAAGCCATTTTTTCCAAGTCTGTGCTTGCAAATAACATTATTACAAGAGTTTGCTGGCTGCAGAGTGCCTTATGGGAACAAGGACATGTTGCAAAGTATTTTGCTGTATGGAACAACTACATTTTGGAAATAATTCTCTGCTGGCTACTTGCATGAGAGAATAGCGAGGTTGGCTTATATTTGGGGCAGGTTTTTGCATCTCTCTCAGATGTATTCAAGCTAGCAGCTGGTAGCAGAACTAAGGGCAGTGTACAAGTTTAGTTTCTTAGAAGGTAAGACAGTCGTACTCTGTTGTAATTGGCTCTTCATAGTCTTGAAAAAAGTCTCAAATACCATTTGGATCATCTTCTCTGGTGTCTCAGCCTGTCTTTGATATTCATGGTAGTGAAAGGCTGTGGCCTACAAGGAAGTGGACATTACGTGTGCATATAAAGATTGCACCCCACACCCTTTCTGTGCTAGGCTCATCGATACAGATTGGGCTCAATGCTCCATTGCCTAGGGACAGTTTTTTCTGGGCAAGTAGCCAAAAAGTGCTGGCACAGAGGAATTCTCCTGCCAACAAAATAGGGCACATAGTGGGTGTAGCCATTCAAGCAAAGTAAACTCATGCCAGCCACAGTCTAAGCCCTTGATTTCAGAATGAAAAAATACTTGTGCTTTTTCTAGTGGGCAAGCTCTGCTCATCCTGGCACAGATTATCTTGATACTGTTCTCACTAAAATGGGAATCTGTATTTAAGCAGCAGCTGGAATTGTCTTGTGACATGACAGCCAATAGCACCAATTTGGAAAAAGTGCATTACAGAAAAAATAATATTAATGTTCTCTTGCTTTCTTCTCCTGTTTTAAGTATGTCCCTGGCATTTTTACTGTTTCATTTCCTTTCCCTGTAGTCAGACTGCTGTGCTTTGGTGCTGAACAGGAGATGCTGATTTATCTTAGTGTCAAACTAGCGACTCTTCAGTGAGGAGTCAAGTGAGACCTTTGTGCCCGTGTAAAATGGCTCTGCTGGCACCAGATGTCAGTGTTGGTCTGTGCTAACCGGCCATGGGGCCGGACATGTCTGTGTGTCCCCTCTGCCCCAGGGGCTGCAAGTGCCTCAACAGGCTGGATGGTGAGAGCCTACTTCTGAGGAGCCTGCAACTGAATTAGAGATGAGAGCTGCTTTTTGATTAAGGGGTTTTTTAAAAATGAAAATAATTTCTTAAAAAAATTATTTGATAAATTGTATCAACAAAACAACAGCCATTTTGCTCAGTTAATATGAACTGTTGTTATAGAGCCAGTTCTATTGTATTTTACCTCCAGCTGCTGTAACTAAAAGTGCAACCTGTGGAAATCTTCACAGATTTTGCATTTATGTTGTGCTAATTGTTTACAGGCAAATTATTTTTACTAGACATTGATTAAAAAGAGCAGACCAACATAAATGTATTAGCTTTACCAAGATGCCTCATAACATAAAGAAATAAGTGGTCATTATTTTAAGTGAATAATAGTCTGTGATGTAATGAATGACACAAATGATGCCAACTCAACCCATTGGAGTGTGTGTATGTGAGAAAAGGAGTTTGGATAAACTAGCAAAACTAGATGTTTTGAGGCCAGTGATTGAATCTGATTTCTGGGTCAGGTTCTGTGTTTCACCTTTGGGAGGATTGTAGAGAATTTTTTTTTTTGTTGTGATCTATGGGCTGAAAGAACTTTTGACATAACTTTTCCAGGGAAAAGTTACTCTATGTAATGGAAGCAGATGCTGGCTGGCTTCGCTTTTCATAGCCACAGTGATGTGCCAGCGTGTTTGGCCAGCACTGCTGGTAAAGGATGGCATTCCTACATAGTGGAGAGTCACAGCTCAGGGTTCATTTCTTGACTGACACCCTCAGTTTCAAGGGGAGTATACAAATCTGTTTTGAAGTCATTTTAGTGAACCAAAGTAAAACCTGTCTCTGACTTGAATTGCCTCTAGAGGTTTCTGTTCATCTCTGATCACTGAGGGGAATACAGTAAGCAGTACCTTGGGTTATACATATATATATACGTATATATACACACACACACACACACACACACATATATATATATAATTTAAGTGCTTAAGATCTAATGTGATTGATATCTTGTTGCTTAAGACATCTTGATAATTTTTTCTACTATTGCCATTATAAAATTGATATTTTCTACTATCAATTAATACAATTGCATTTTGCCTTAGGTCCTCAGAGGAGGGAGAAGGTGAAGAAAAGCAAATCAGTAACTTGAGCTTAGTAATACTGAAGAAAAGAAATCTCTTTGGTAAGAGAGAATACCGACTGTGAGAGAATTGGAACGTTGCTCTAATTGAAAGGAATGCTGAACTAATGTTTGTATTAGAATAAATTACTGGAAAAAAACAAGAGAAAGTATGAAAACATATCTAGACCACAGAGTTGAAATAGATTAAATTTGAAGAGAACACAGGAATGAACTGGAAGTTTCCTGTTATTCTCCTAAGTGAGATTTGTAGTAGAAATAAGAAAGGGGTCTTAGCTAGAAATGTATTTCATTCTTATCTCTCTTTTTTCATATTACCATAAAAAAACAGGATAATGGCTATCAAAAATAAGAGCTCTATATGCCCTAGCATACATGTTTTGCTGATTTATACTTTTCTTGGAAAAATTCTAATTCATATTTCTGATATAAATTAGGGTATGAATGATATGAAAAAACCCCCCTTTTTCCCTAATTGAGAATAGAGGGTACTCCCCACCCTGCCATACCCCAGGATCTAAATGCAGAGCAAAAGGACATGAAGGAATGGGAACACTGGAACTTTAGAAAATGTTGAAGTATTAGCAGGTGCTCTTTGATACGTACATGTTCTAAAAGGAGACAGTGACTAACAATTGACTTTGACCTTTTATGTGAATTTATGTGAATATTTGTATTAGGTCTTTTATATTTGCTTTTTAGAAGTGACAATTCCCACAAACTTGGGCCTTTGGCAAATATCAAGATTTCTGTCCTTTTTTTGTGTGTGTCAGAGGAAGACCAACGGAAGACCAAGCTCAACAAACAAACAAACATGCAAAGAAGAATAAGTATGTATCATGTTATGGGCGTCGTTACATACCTTTTGCAAACTCACCTCAATGACAGCTCCATTTGTCTTGCATTCAAAAGCCCATTTTTTTGCAGGGAAAGTACAAAGTGTTTTGTCAGTTATAGAGGCTACTAGGATGTTTGCCTCCAAATTAATCCTGCTTGTACTCCATTTCGTAGTACTAATTTAATTCAGTTCTAATCAGTACAGATATTTTCTCTGACACTCCTGTTTTCAAATTAGTTTCTAGGTTGGAATAAGCAGCTATGAGTAAGAGAGGATCTGGATGTTAGTACTGTCCATTTAAAAGCTGTATTTCATACACTGTTTCCTAAACTATCCTGACAAGAAGAAACTCCTTACCCCTGCCCCAAACCCCAACCCCTACCTGGGGCCACCGTTATAATTCCTGTCAACCTGGAGGTACCTCAAATACTCAATAATATTTAGCCAGGAGATTATTTCTTGTTTTATATTGCTTAATTATCCTATATTCTTATTACTTTGTAGTTCTGTCTGTGATTTGAATTCCCACCTGTTAAACTCGCTTCTCTCTTGCTCTTTCCTGTTCTCACCATAATGCTGTTATGACATAAACTTTATTTTTTTTATTTATGCCTGGTATTTCTAAGGCCTTCCACAAAATAAAATTAAGTCATCAGTTGTTTGATTGTACTCTGACAGGAGAAATTTAAAATATGTTAAAGCTGTAATAACTTGGTTAATAAATGGAAATACTGTTCTATTTTAGAAATATGTAGAAGGCAAAAAGTAGCCACAGCATACATTACAGCTTATAATTCTTGAAGAATTACAGCCTGTCACTGTATTTCTAGCTGTGTAGTAAGACTGCAAATTAAATACTCTACTGAAATTTTCCTGATTGGTGGTAGTAAGACCGACTGATGTTACAGAAATGGTATGTTAATAATGTTTTGGGAGATGAAGTAATATCTTGAGTACTAAAAAGGATTGTCTTTCTTTAAGGACTTTTGTCCTGATCTACTGAAAAATTGAAGAGATTTCATTTGTGTGGATTTTATGTGTTTTATCCAGGGGAAAAAAGTTGTCATCTTCTACTTCAGTGACACAGATCCAAATGCTATCGAAGTTTAAGAACTTTTTATCTGTTTCTGTAGGTTTTTCCATCAAGCTAGAAAAGAATAACCTTTTGACTTTCATGCAAAGTGATCTACTTGTGTCTCAGATCATAAATCTAACCAGCAGTGTAAGTCAGACAGAAGAATGCCTCTTTGTAGGCACTGAGCCATTGTCTAGGATTTTTACACGCACTCTTTCTCTTCTTGTGTGCAAGTAATGACTGAGCAGGACTCAGCTTTCCAGAGGTGAGGGCAGATGAATCTCTTCTTCCCCATTTTTTCCTCAGGGGGCAAACTGATCCTCTCCTTCCCTAGGCTTGCCCAGCATGGTGTCCTCCTAAGAAGGCAAGAATAAGAGGAATGATTAGCACAATTCTTTCTCACATTTCTTCATTTAATAAGTTCTGTGCTTTATTTTTCTTGTACTGGATTTACTCCAAATTTTTCATCATGAGCTCAGAGTTTTACTTAAATCATACATCTGTTAAATTAATCTATTTGTGTGTGGCAGACTGCTACAATGATTAATATTTCCCATCTTGGTGTAGACAGTTGATGCAAAGCACAGGATAATATTTTTTAAACTGCACATTTCTAACTAGAATCCTATTAGTCATCTTTTCTAGACAAAAATGAAGGGTCATGTCTATACTTAAAGTGAGGTTAGTTTAAAAAGCAGACAGAAAATACCGTGTAAAAGCTCACAGCATTTTCAGACCATGCATTGATATATGTAGCTTAAAAAAATTCCAGGGTGTGAGTTTTTTTAATTTCTGGAAGAAAATACAGATGTTCAAACTCCAGCATTACCCACAGCACTAGTCAAGTTTTCCAGGTTGGCTTCCTAGATGGACTGTGGCTTCCAGTCTTATATCTCTGTGATTCCTCTTCAACTACATCAATATCTGACACAGTGATTTCATTCAGTTTTGTTATTACTTTGCCTATTTAAAATACATACACCATGAAAAATATTATAGGATGGTGACATATATTATCATACAATGGGAAAAGGTTGTGCCTGCAAAACATCACCTCCACCTCTACGTTAATGGTTAAATATGAAGATTGAAGTCATGGCAGGATAGAGACCTGGGTCATAACTTTGATTTAATTTTATTTTTCTTACCTCTGAATAAGAACCCTCATCAAACAATAATCAGTGATAACCTAGGCATTTGAGTCAAGCACAGAGAGCAGTCTATGGAGCAATGGAGACACCAAGGAAGTTCTCAACCACAGCTTGATGACCTTTAGTGTGGCTGCTGTGGTCCAGCCCTCCCTTTAGCAACACTGGGAAAATGCTACTGAGAACAGAAGGTTTCAAAGAAGGGAAAATCAATCATGGTTCCTGTTCATTCTACTTAAAGATGATAAAGCAGGTAAATAACTCATATTGCACAAAATTGAGTTTTGAGAATGAAAATAATGCCCAAGGTGAATATGGGGCAGACAGGAGTGTGACAAAATCAATTGACAAAAGCTGACTTCATAGAATTACAGACTTGATCACTTTAGATCTCTTCTATAAGTCTTCAGTTTGTAGTACCCAAATTGCAGGGTTCTGTCTTCAGCCTTAAATTGTTCATAAATCAAAAAACTGACATGCTGTATTTCCACCTCAGTTCCTCATTTAAAACTTTCTACATTTAATTTTATATGGGGCCTGTGCTTTATGATGTCATGTAAGGTAATTTCTACTATTTCTGCCCGGTTTCTGTCAGTGTTTCTTTAACGTGTAGTTCCATCTGCTGCAGATACAATTAGAGCTGCCAGAGCTGTGTCACCCTGTTAGTAATGTGGCTGAGCTGCACATAAAGTCATCTTGCTGGGCCTCAAAGACCAGGAGGTTTGCAGGACTTACTCAGAGTCAGCTTGAATTTGGTGGCTTCTCGGGATACCAGTAAATAAAATGTCTCTGCCAGGCAGATTAAGTGTTTCAATTTTAGATTATGGAAGAGGAAAGTAGTAGCTAGCCAAAGTACTGTGTTTTATTTAATTGCAATGTTATTAAATTAAATCATCTAATGCCTTAGAGGTAAATTTCAGAAACTTATTTAAAATAAATAATAAAGAGAATTATTAATTCTTACATTTAACCTAGTTCAGACTGCTCCATAACTCCACACAGAAAGGATGGCTTATATCAAATTTCATCTTCTAAATTTTTCATTTCATCAAGTAGTCCTACGTGTCTGTCTTTTTCTCTAGTCTGAAAATGGTAATTGGAATTCACCACTTCTGTGGAATGAAAGTGGGAAGCTGAATTCTGAGTACAGCAGTAAATGAAACTACCTCTATTCCTTTTTAACAAGGAATACCCACTGGCCTGTAATTCAGAGAGGGATGTCCAAAGCTGTCTATAAACACTTAGTCATAAAATAGGAGTCCCAAATACCAAACCTTGATCTTTCCTAAGAATACATGTTAATAAATACTTTCAAGCTCTCCTAGCAGTTAGGCCATTGAATTGTTTTCCTGCTCTGTGCTTGCATTCTCAGAACTTTAAGAGTACAGCTTTGACTTCCTACTGTAGCCTCTCAAGTTTGCCAGAATTTCTCTGTAGCTGCAATCATGGCAAAGTTTCTTGTCTTGTGCTCCCCTGAGAGTGCCTCTTATTGGGACTCTTGGAAAATAAATCAGTGACTGTTTCAGCCCACATTCTAGCAAGTAGCCGACCTCTGTATCCCTTTGGATAGCTGTGTAGTGACTCACAAGTCTTGTCCAATCCTTGCTTTTTTAGCATTTTTCCATTCACTTCAGTTGCAGAACAGTGTTTTTTCTTCACTTCAGCTCTAAGAACAAAAGGGAATTCTATTTAGCATACATTAAAGTAGCTGACTAAATCTGTGCCTCCTTCTAGGTTCTTCATGTGGCAGATCATTTCTCTGCCATGAGCTTCTGAGGTTGGGTACTGAGCAAGCCAGACGGGTATCTCCTGGCTGGCCCTTGGCTCTCTGTGCCAGCAATGTGACCTTCCTCTGGCACTCCACAGATTGCTGCCATGCTCAGCTTGATTTAATTTACCCATTTGCACAGATTTACTTTTGGAAAAGAATTCTGGCCATGCTGATATGTGGAACAATGTGTTGACAAAATCTCTGTGTTACATGGTGGGAAGTTATTGATCTGTTTGCAAAAATGGACAACCCAATTAAAGTATGCAGCCAGGACATAAGATTTTTAAAGGTACAAAAACATACCAAGAATATGGCAGACCTTAGACTGAGACTTAGTTCTCATAGAACATTTCTAGTAATAACCCTTAATTGAAATCCAGTTACAGAAAATAATGTCCCATTACATGTACTCCCTCAGCACAGACAATGAGACCTTGGGGACTGTGGGTTCACTACAGCCAGGTTTCTGTAACTAGGAAACCATGGCATCAGTATTGGCTTCCCATATTTTGGGGTTGTAATGGATTTCAGGAATCTGCTTCTATAAGACAGCTTTGTCCAGTCCATCAGCAGAGTTCTTTTCAGAGCTTCCATAAACTCTGTCTCTGTTTACAATATCTTGTGGTTTACTCTGTCAAACAGCATGATTTTTATAAGAAGTAAAACTGAATGCTGTGATATTTCATGAACTATGGAAATATATAATTTTCTTTGTATTTTTCTAGATTTGGAAATTCTGTCTGTTTATTAAGGGTTTTGTTTTCACAGTGGGTTAAGGTGTGAACAGACTATTTCCCTGAACTTCCTTGGAAAAGTGAAATTTAATATATATTCCAGAGTCTATTTTTGTGGTGAAAAAGTTTTATAAATACTTCATGCCTGTAGAACAAGAATACCACAAAATTAGAAAGGTGGAGAGGGGAATGCAGTGGGGAGCACAATGCCAAATCCCAAAGACGCAGTGCTTCCCCTGCACCCCTTCTTGGCAGAACTGTGACCTTGAGGTGCTTATTGCTTCCTGGGTGACACTTGCTGACAGCTAACTTTACAGTCATCAGAAGAAACAATTTTAAAAGGCACTGGTAAATTACTCTAGTTCCCTTCTTATATACAATATATTAGTAATCTAACTCTCAGAGTTATATTGGGAATTAAGTGTCTTTGATGTAATGCATTGAAAACCCATATGGGCAGTGGTCTCAGGGTTTTCTGATGCCTGGCACTTTGCCCTGGCTCATGTTTCCACAGATACTCTAGAGATGAGTAAAAGGACACTTTTCCTTCAGTCTGTAAAAAGCTGATGGAGCATTGCTTTGGTATGAAAGACAAAGACCTGACTATGAATTATGCAGTGGAAACTACATGGGAGAAATTAATACTGTAGGTATGGCTCTCCTTCTGCTGGGTCTTGGCAGTAGTTCCAGGTTATTCCTGTGCAGAAGTGCTGTGTGTTACTGACGGAGGGGAAACTTCAAGGCCCCATGCAGGTCTGGAATATTGCTTTAGGAAAATTCAGTCATGTCAGACCAAGTAAAACAGTAATGCAGGAACTGTAACAGGAACAGCAAAAATATTTGCAGTATCTGCCTGCCTGGTCCTCTTTTGCTGCTCTTCCCTTTTGCTCATGAGCATCTGATAGCAGTCAGTATTTCTTGGTTTTGTTTGTGCAACTGTTGCTCACGTTCTGATTAACTTACCAAGGAAAAAAATGAAAAACAAAAACCTCCAGAAATTAAGATGAATAATTCCCACAGACAGCAAGAGTGGAATTTAAAAGTGAGGACTGGAAAGGACTTTGACAATTCCCATCCTGACCTCCTTAATATTTTATCTGAACTTCTATCTGAGTTTTTGTTCAGCAGTTTGGGCGAAGATTGATTTATGACACATGTAATTTTCATCTAAAGCTGTACTCAAGTCATGAATGGGTAGGATAGGATTTGCTTTTGTGGTGGCATTATAAAAATAGCACTGTCTGGAAGCAATTTGAAGAGTCCCTGCAACAAGAACAGCACACTATAAAGGCTTTCTGATTTATAAAATATTTTCTACGCCATCAGACTTAACTCTTCAGTGACTGTAGATGTGTAGCAGTTGACAAAATATATACAGTGATGTGATCTAGTGGGAGACAAGATACAAAGGACACAAAGATATTATAAAGTCAGAGATATGGGTATTCCAAGGATGTGAGGATAAATTATTCATCTAAGTGGCATACTGCAGAGAAAATGTCCTAAATATTTTTTGGGTTTTACTACATATTATATAAATGTCATATTTACATATATGCATAAATAGAAATACATGTGTATTTCGTGCTTTAGATACATTTTCATTATATAGTATTATATTATATAATATTAACTGGGTTTGCAGTCCAGAAAATATTTGGACTTAAACTGTTAACAAACACTGTTCCAAGAGCACTTTCTTTAGAGAGAGCTTTTATGTAAGCTGGAAATGCCTTGCTGTTTATATATAAGTACATACACAATGTGGACATTACAGGTAGGTGTGTAAAACATTATCTGCAAGTGGTTAGTGGCCTGCTCGAGCTGCAAACTTCTATCTGTGCCCAGGGATGTCACTTCTTGAAACAACACTGAAAGGACTTTGCTCTAAAACTTTGGTTTCTCAATTACATTTTCAATATAAGATGTGTCTTTCCTGGAAGTAGCTGATAAGATTATTATTTTTAGCTTCGTGTTGTCTGAGCTGCTCCTGAATTGAAGTCCACTGCAATTTCTCTCATAGCTCTTGAAGAAAAGTGAACTGTTGGTTTGTGTTTCCTTAAAATTCTGTGTGAAGTGTGCCAGCTGAGGAGATGATTGCTGAATATTCCAGTTGCCCCAGGCAGCTGAGGCCACTGCCTCAGCAGTTATCCCAAGCCAAGACATTTGTCTTTGTGATCAGTGAGCTATGGCTTGTTTCTCTTTTCTAGTGTATTTTGGACTTTTATGTACAGCTTTTTCTATTCCTTTTTCCATAAAGAATCATGAATTGCAGTGTTGCTGTGTTAAGAAAAAGAATGGCTGGTGTCCCAGTAAAGGCCAAGTGGCTGAGGCAGGCAGGGCCAGTGTGACGGAGGGGAGCTGCCACAATCCAAGTGCTGCAGGCAGCATAGCGCAGAGACGGCTTGGATGAAGAGAAGTTTACTGCATGTCTTCATAATGTACATTGAGGAGGACATCTTTCTCCATTGAGATGTTGTTTCCCTATGTGGTTGTATAGGTTGTCTTCTCTGGCTGAAAAGTAGAAGACAGAAAAATGCAGTGTATTAGAGCAAGCCAGAGGTTTCGGGTTCTCCAAGCAGTGAAACACATTTCTGGAGGAGCATATCTTACTGCTTAACTTCTGCTTAGTAGCTAAAGGAGAAAGCAAGCGCTTTCTCCAGGCTAACACCCACTCACGACATGCCTTTTTCTCCAATCTGAGAAACTCACGAAATAACCATTTACTTTGTACAAGTTTTCCATGTGAGCTGAAAGAATAGCTCAGCTTTATGATTGCAGCTATTACTTTCATCCAGTGTCAAAGCTGAGTTCCAAAAGGTCTGTGTTTAGTCTCCAACGAATGAAAAAAAAGTTCCCTGCTCCTACTAAAAACTCTCTCATCTTTTCCAAATAGTTTCTGTGTGAAACAGAAGATGTGTCTGAACAGTAGAGGTGGCAGCAGTTATGCTATGCTTTGGCTACAACAGGAGTTTGCAGAGAAGTTCTCTCTGTCTGGAATCCAGGCTGAACATCCCTTCACTTGAGTAACATGCCCATGAAAAGGCAGGATAACAGAAGGAAACCATGTCCCCTGTGTCTGTGCTCCCTGCTTACGGATGTACACGAGCAAAGCCCTAAAGGAACAAAGCCTGAGTGAACTTCAAAGTGCTTTCCTTTTGTGAAATGTTTCCTGCTTTATGTACTAGCTATTCTGCTTTATTTATATACCACTTGGAGGATGTTTAATTAAATAAAAAAAATATTGCACCTTCAATTTTGATTTTTATTTTAAATTAGTTTCTAAGATTAGAAGTGCAGGCATTTTAGAATTATGATTCTTTAGAGTTTAAAAGAAATATTAATTCAGTGTGATTTTTGTTATCTGAAAGTATGGTTATGACAAGATTTTTAGGTTATTCCCATCTAAAAACCGGAATCAAGACTGCGTTGTGTCCTTACTGTTCTTCAAACTTGTACAGAAGCAGTTTATGATGCTGTTGTCTTAGAGAGGTGGGAGTTTTACATAGACCTCCATCAGGTGCAAATAGGTCTGCAAAGAACAAAGCAGAGGAAATCAGTCTCTGGTTGCTCAGTGCTCTTTAACAGCTTTAGCGTATGACATTCAAGTTGTCCATCTGTGTTTCAGAAGAGAGGAGTTGGTTGCAGCAGTGCCCTGGCCAGATTCCAGCAGGGAACTCCAGAGCTCCATCTGCCAACTCCCTCCCGCAGTTACAGACGGGTAACTTGCCTAAATAAAGTACCCACCCACTGCAGACTCTCTCCTGTGCACAAGTATATGCAGTATGCACAGTTTAAGTGTCTTCGTGCCTATGCCTAAATAATCTTCTTGTTGTGATAACACAGCAGCTTCTCCTTGTGTGTTACATGGCATGGATGTTTGACCCCCACCAAATTTTCTAAAATGCTTAATTATTTTCTTTCTTTTCCTCATCTTTAAGTAGGATTTTGGCTTTATAGAATTTTTTTACTCTCTATCAAGTTCAATACTGAAGAAGAAATTGGCAGAAATTTCTTCCGTAACAATGCCTAGAATTATCAAGTGCAAAATGAAGCAGTGTTATATAGGAGCTGGCAATCTCTGTGAGGGAAAGTGGAGGAGGCCTGGCATCTCTTAGCCTGAGGATACTGGAAGGAGGGAAATGTCTCTCTTCATCCAAGAGTAGGATTTAGGTTTTTCAGCAGACTTGAACTTTTGAAGTCACGCTTCAAATAAGCAATCATTGTAGTTTTACCTACAGGAACTCTATATTGCTTCTCATGCACAAACCAAGATGTGTGTCTTTAGCAGGATGTGACTGAGCATCTTTTCCAGCCCTGGATCTTGTCTTTGCTTCTTCTCAACTGACTCTTTTGAACAAGAGAGTAAGAAAGAAACTGTGCAACACCCAAGTTTAGTGAAAAGAGAAAAAGAGATGCAGTTCAACAGCTGCTCCTGATTTGAGACTTTTGCAGACAATGGCACAAGGCAGTGCTAGTCTGACATGATGAACATCCTGGCCAAC